>NC_058112.1:1922500-3122500 GCF_914725855.1 Thunnus albacares
ATGGACAATGTTTTCATGACATATAAATAATGAGAACTTTCAGAAATATGTCATTGTTGTGAATTGGCATGTATTTTCGTAATAAATCACAACTGTTCTCACTTCATGAAATGCATCCATATTCTGTCTTTTTATCTGTTGTACAATGTAAGGTATGGAGGGGTGAGCTTTGCCATCGTTAATGAATCTTGTCACTGAACACATTATTCTGAGAAGACTCCTTATAGCAGAGACAGCAGCATGTAGCAAATTTTCAACAGTGCACTCCTTTTGCTTCACTGTTAATACTTTAGTAAACTGTTGAACCAGTCATCATTGCTTTGGTTGTTAGGGCTCATCCAGGTTTGAACCTGGGTCCTCTCACACCTGAAGTGAGAATCATACCCTTAGACCAACAAGTCACACAAAAAGACTGCAATTTAATTTCCCCTTCAGCAAATAAAAGGGCATCCATCCACCTTATGTGAAATTGGTTACTGTGGTTTTTCTCAAAGTCATTACAAAAACCTCCCACTTGACCAGAGCTCAGAGTCTGAACGGTGAAGTGAAATGTATTGCTTGAGAACTGCAACACAGGATATGAGTGACCCTGAGTGGAATGAGCTGTCTGTATATCAAAATAAGAGAAGCAGGTCAGACATGTATGTGTAGCAGACAGTGTGGAGGGGGTAGAGCTTTCAAATCCCCAAGTAACTGACTTCAATTCATGATTTCGAATCCAGCTTCGTGCTATACAGTTTTACTTGTTCCTTTCCATGCCTCCACTGGATTACTCTTTGTGGTAGTTCATCCCTCAGCACTGGCTGTGTTCAAACACAGTGACTGATCTCTGTAGGCTTTGTAAGAACTTGTTTTGCCACCTCCAAAGAAAGACGAAGTGGTCAGATTCCCTACCATGTCATCAGTGATACCTCAGTCCGCTTTTGCAAATGTTGTTGGTTAAAGGGTTGGCTAATGGCCAAAAGCCAAAACAAGACTTTGTTTCACCTCATTATGACCACCTTAACTTGAGAAAGGTATTATCTCTTGTATACCATATGCCAGGTATTGTTCCAGTCAAGACTTTGGATGATGATACATGACTAAATGGATTTCAGTTATTTGATCACATCAGTACTGATCTTAAAAACATTCCACAGTTCCACCAATTTGACCTTGGATTCCTGGATTCAAAGTTCAGAGTGCTGACCATTACACCATGGAGACCAGAGAGAACACCTACACCAACTGAAAAGTCAGACCAAGTTAGCAATAGTTTAAGTTCCCTAGACCTACAGTAGTAAGTCCATTTCAATCTCATTTCTTTCAATCTTCATCAACAGCTCTGCCTCTGTGTGCATTTGTGGTACAGAGGCTAACATAGCTGACTCCTAAGCAGTTAACCTCTGTTTGATAACTGGCCAAAGCAATGCAACATCTTACAACTTGGAACCAGAGTGCAGAACAACGAACATAGCTGTTCTTTCTCTTTTACGATCAATCTCTTTATGCATTATTAGACATCTATCCGTTTTTGACAGGGATAGTGTCTTATGTGTCTCAGATCCAGTGAAAACAGTTTCCTACAGTGTTACTAGTGTGGGACACAAATCAACAACCAAACCAGTTTTATTAATATTTTTCTTTCTTTCTCATGAGTAATTGCGCAAGAATGAGAGATCGGAACTAACTGAGAATGAAACTTTATTTGGTGTTAACTTAACATGTCATATGCCTGTCTGTCCGTAAAGATATTTCCTTCAAAGCTTTCTGTAACTGTACAAACTAAACTGTGCTAAGATTGCTCAGTACAACCTTCAAACCTCTATTGGACTGGACTCATATGTTGGTGGTACTGATCACTGAAGATTAAAGCCTGCTGTTTTCTTCAGCAATATGGGACACTCAAAGCTCATGTCACGGCTGCCTGGAGTTACTGAACACATGTTAAACCTGTGTTAGAGCCACTCACAGCAGATTGCTGACATAGATCAATCCTAGGTCACTTGCTCAGACCTCCAACTGCAGTTGCACAAACATCGTTGCACAACAGTTGCAGTTGCACAACAACTTTAACCTTTATGTATCCAATCAGTTGTCTCTGTGCCAGGCTACGTCCAGCCCATGCTTGATGCACTCATCGCCAACTCCATGACACCAACATGCCATTGAGGGCTTCTCTGTGCCGAAGTCTGTATCACATTTATCAGTAAAGTCTTAGAGATAAAGTAGTCTCTCCTGATCTAAAAACCTTTTAAAATTCCATTGTCCATGGTTTATTCATACTCAACTAAAAGTAGCATGAGAATAATCAAAGTCCTGCATTCAAAATTTAAGTATACTACTTGAGTAAATGTGTGAATTTATAGGTTCAGTTTCTTTTTTGCTCACTCAGGAATCCCAGTTTCTGCAGCAGTGCTTCCCTGTTTTAGTAACAGTACTGCATAACAGTACAGCACGATGGGGCATGAATCCACATGCATCCATTAAGCCTTGTCAGGCTCTACTCCAGTCTACTCGTTATTTTGGGGCATTTCATGCCATAATGTCTTCAGCTGATATACAAATTCTAGTACAGCATGAAAGAAAATATATTTACCTTTGTCCTTTTCAAGTGACCCAATCTCTGCTGCTGTCTTGAGGAGTTGAAGAAACATCTGGAGAGAGAGAGGTTATATTTAACTTACTAGTGATAAAACACACTCCTACTGAAGGTTTCATTTTCTTGTGTAATAACACAGCTGGCACTGATTCTGGACAGTGGTGTGTGTACATTATTTTACTGAGTATATTTTTTCCATTCTTTTTAAGAGGTGCTGTGTTACAATAGGCACCTGTATGTTTTCATTCATTGTTTCTGTTTTTTCTCTCTCTTGGATATTTTTCCCCATTACTATTTGATCCACTGTCCACATGGAGATCAGTAACATGTCACCTCAGCAGTGACGTAGATACATGATGCTTCATCAGCACCAGACATGACATTCTTTCTCTTATGTAACAGTCAATTTTGTGATTGATGTTGCACGGAATGAAGCAGTCACTGCTTTTCACCATGATGACATGTTGATATCCATTTTTGTCTGTGTATTTATGTCTGTGTCTGTGCTTACATTATATACACTGTAAGCACAACAAGGAGTGAGACAAACTAACCTTTGCCAGGAGAAACGGTCCAACCACATTGGTTTCATACACTTCCATCATGTCCTTTTTCCCAGTGGCAGATAGCGGCGCTGGTGAGGCTGGTTTGTTGATAGCAGCATTGTTGATGAGGAGGTTCAACCCACCAGCCCCGATCTGCTTACTCACAGCTTGGACAGCAGCAGAAATACTGGCCTCATCTGACATGTCTGCAGGTGGACAAACACATACACAAATGTTCATGCATTACTAAACCACATGCTAAGGCACTTGATCATCAGAGAGATCTACATATCAATGGTATCAAATTCTAGATAGATAAAATGCAAGGATTCTGCTCTTGGAAATATGTGTTTGTAATAATTATTAGAATGAAAATGTTCTGGTTTAACTCAGAAGCACACTATCTAGACCTGATCAGTCATATGACCATGACCGACATCAATGAATGAATGTGGAAACACATTTTATTGCACTATAGGTAAGATAGTTGCAGCAGCAAAGATATCAACTTTCAAAGCATCTTAGTATATATTTTACCTCATGGCAAACATGATGACTGGCTTTAGTTTAGTTTGTTTATCTGATATTACAAGAAGGAGGACATCAACTCACAAACAACAAGAAAATAAAGTATAAAGGATAACACCATTAAGTCCAAGTCCAAGATGTGACAAATATGCATGCATATGATGTTTTCTCCAAGTCAAAAAACTCCAAGTCAAACATCTAAGAAAAAAAATAATAAAAAAAGCTAAAAAGCCAATTTAATCCCCTTTTGCCTCCTGGCACTACAGAACCTACAGAAACAGATACCCATGTTGGTATTAAACTTTGTTAAGCACAAGGCAGTAACACTAGCTCTGGACTGGTGGGCATGAGTTCCACCAGCTCCACAAAAGTGGTCTTTGAGACCATCTGGGGCTCTCTTGTTATAAATATTATTTACCACCCTCAGCTGTAGTTGGGTACAAGGGGAAACTACAGTAAAAGCTTTTGGAACTGCTGTTTGTAACTCAAATAGAGCACAACTCTGGCTCACTTGCTCTGAGAGAGCTGTAGTTTGTCAAAGTGCTTTCCAGACGGTCAAACATGAACAGATTGGGTGGTAAAAGCAACTCCAAACACAAAGATTGGCCAGCAGTATTTAGCTTCCCTTATCAATTCATTTGGGGTTTTTGGTTCCAAACCATTCACCAGGGTTTTTAATGCCATACTCTCTCCACTGCTGCCTGACAAACATCCCACATTTTGGATTCTGCATTTCTGATGAAGAACAGAAGTTCTCAATATTCTTTGCAGAAGCCAGCCTGGTCTCATCCCTCAGCCCTTAAAGATGCAATTCGTCATTATTGAATTTCCCCCCAACTCTACTTGCTAAAAATGTATCCCACCTGAAACACTTTTAAAAAAAAGTCACAGTTATCTTTAAAATGTTTTTTTTTATTAATACTATCACAGAGGGGATTTTTCTATACCTAGAAGTCTTTATTGGGAATCATGTATTCTAACCTATAATTGAATGCAGGGTTATACAGTATACAAGTGAAAGCAACTAAGTAAAACACATCCTGGATGGAAATTGAGCTCCAACCAACTGCAGAGTCCCTGTTTACCAACCCAAAGTTATTGCCAAGTCAACAACCGATAAAGGTTGGAAAAACGTTCTCTAATTAACCTCACAGAGCAAGTGGCTCGTGTAAATAAGTTTTTATTTTTCATTGACAGTTTAGAGATTAACCCTGATGGTTTGAGAGTCTGCAAACACCGGCATGGCTAATATATTAACACTTAAAGTTAGATTAACATCAGCATGGTTACTGCAGTTCCTGGTACACTTTATGTGGCCCACACATTTAAGACCATCCATGAAATGGATATGTGATAAATTCCAATTCTGTAAGTTAATTTTCAAGCTTCTACACAGACATATATGAGGGTGTCTTGTGTTTACCTAGCTTGATTATAGTGATCTTTCCAGCATACTGAGTGGTGAGCTCTCGCAGGGCCTGAGGGGAGCAGAGAGAAAGACATACAGTGTTATTCATTGTTGCAGTCATGGTTACTTCACTCATTTCCTGCTAGTGAACTGGATGTTCTGAATTCAGTGACGCATGTTGGTGCCTCCAAACACAACAAGTGCAATTTGGCTTTTCACTAGAGATTTAGAATCTGCTAATCTAATGTAAGCAATGATATTAAGTTGGAGAATATATGACGTGCTATACAAAAAAAACATTCTACAAGATAAATACTACATAAAATAAACTTAGCACAAAAAGTAAGGAAATTTGTATTTGGTAGATTATTTCTTTGTTGTAACAATGCGTCTTGGAAATAAATCTTATACCGTTGGAAAGCCTTTTTATTTCCCTTTTAAATGGTGCTACATTTGTAAGGAACATGCATTTGTGGGATGAGCAGCAAAGCTGAGTATGTGGGTTGCGCCCATGAAAAATTTGCCAAATTTCATTTGTGTGTTGAATAATATTCACTCCTGACAACTAAAGCATGAATACTGTTTTTATGATCATGTTAAGGCAACTCAAAGCACCTGGTTAGGAAAAATCCTGGTCTTCCTTTTTTTAAATTAAAAAAGGAAGCATGAGACAGGATCAATTACTTTTCAATTATTAACTAAAACCATTATCTCTCCCTGCTAAAGTGTGTTAACACATACAAGATTTCAGGTGTCAGACTCCTGAGCTTCATATGACCTTCTGTGCGCTGCAACAGTGCAACACTTTGTAGACTGACAAAGACACTGCCACTGATCATAACCCAGGCAGAAACAATGTTTCCTCAAAAATGTTTTGTTGTAGAATATAAACAGAATTTTTAGGAGAGAGGGATTCCAGGAGGAATTTTATTGTTATTATTAATATTATTGGTACAGTGGCAAATAAAAATGGTCCTAGACAGCATCCTTGAGGCGCCAGTCATCTGAGTCAAAGATAGAGAGATACTATTGAATAACTTGCCTATAGGCATGCTGTTAACAAAATATTTGTTTAGACATAATTATGTTTATGAACTTACTAACATCTGAAAATACCTTGTTTGGATACCCATTGGACTTAAGAGTGATACATTAGAATTCTCTGAAAGTGTAATAATCTCTACAGGCTTCATTTTACAGACACAGGTATAAAATTAAAAAGTCTTCCTCGTGTGCATGGGTCCATTCCTCACTGAGAAGCCATAGATCAGCTCCTCTGCTCCTCCGTTTGTAGCAACATGTGTGTGTGTCTGTTAGTGGATCTGAGAACAATGAGAAATATTTGTGTGTAACTGTCTCACCTTAGCTCTGGCTCCCTCAGGGTCTCTGCAGCAGGCATAGATGTGAGCGTCCTCTCCTGTCTTCTCTCCAAGCTGTTTGACCAGCTCCAAGCCGATGCCTCTGTTGGTCCCAGTCACTAAAATGTTGCCTCCCAGTTTCAGCGACATGTTGGCTCATCAACTGTCAAACTCCAGCTGCTGTCTGGCTACTCTCGTGACAGTGTCTGAACATGTGTGAGGGCAGAGTGTTGCTGTAAAGCTAGTCCTTATGTGTCATGCACTTGACATAGATGTGTACCATAGTAGAGGGAAGGAGCATAGTAGAGGAAAGGAGTAAGCGTCTTAATGCTCTGTATGTGTCACTGTTTCACTTTGTGTGTACTTTGTCACCTGTTGCAACCACACACACTCACACAAACACGCCTTTAACATACTTATCATTATATAACCAAAGTTTTTAGCAGCCAGAAGCACTATAGAAAGCATCTTGGACTTCAGCACTGAGGTGTGTTTGTCTGTCAATAAAGATAAGCTGCCAGTCTTCTCATCCCTCATAATCATGTTTTGTTCATAGCAAACAGCTGATTTATCTTAACATCTCCTTAGTTTTTTGACGGTATATGTTTAACTAAGCAACATTTCAGAAATGTGATGAATCAGGATGTGCAAGATAACCTTCGTCACCTGTGAGTGAAGTTGAAAGAATTAGCTAAGTCTGTGATGTAATCAAGAATATGCAGAAATTGTGTGGTTAACCACAATTACGTAAACATAAAGTTGATACACTGTCAGACACCTCAGATTTCTGCCACTTTCTGTCTTTTTTACTACGGACATCCAGGCAGAATGTACCAGACATCACTGAGGACTCAAGACAGTTGGCTGGTTGGGGTTCAGAGCAGAGCAATCATCTTATCAATCCAAATGTTGAACCAGATCAATAAAGGAGCTGCAGGTGAATGGATTTTTATGTCAGCAATAAAACTGTTTGCTTTCATTTAAAGCTGCTAATCAATAATTTCATATAATCAACAGTTCAAAAAACTATGTGTATGAAAACACACAGAGCATAACCTGTTCGGTCTCACCACTTTCATCAGCAATGTTTTCTGCAGCAGCAGGCAGCTGTTTTCAACCCTGCTTAACTGTACCACTGTACACTACCTGCTTAGTACCAAACAACAGACAGACAAAGTTGACCTTTTGCCCTCTCCACCTGTGACCCCATTCTACTCATTGGAAAGGATTCTCATAATAATTGAATAATGACTTACCTCTTTTGGTAGATGTCATTTCTTTTCACCTTAAACTTCCTTTCCTTTTATGTCAACTCTGACGCTTTTTATGAAAGCAAATAAAAGCTGCACTGATGTATAACTGAATACTACCTAACTGTGAAGTAAGACAATGATCAGGATGTGCGTAGCTTGACTTCCCCTTGAAGTTTCTATGAAGTACTTCCAAGTGGTGCAATTTCTACAACTTTTAGATTTGTTTGTGCAGGTTTAGAAAATTAAAGTGTCCAGTATTAATTAAACTATATTCAAGCTGGTCACATTTAATTAGCTGAAAGTGAGCCTTGAGTTAACATTATTTTGTCAAACTTGACTATAGTTTTTTGAATGTTAGACACTGGAATTTTTCTATCTGAATTTGTGGACCCTCCAGAATTTACTCAAAATTAAGTTTTTGAAATTACACCACATTTCAAAGAAGGGAGGTGATCAAATTTCACAACTGAGCTACTTAAAAGATTCCAATTGTCATAGATACTAACCACAACCTCATGTGGTGTTCATACTTTAAAAAAAGAAAACCCCTTATTAAATGGCTTCCTGCACACAGGGTTAGCAAAAAACAAAACAACAACAACAACAACAACATTTTCTCCATAATTTTATTTGGGGATGGGCTTTACTTGGTTCAGGCTTAACATTAGGGTTAATTTAATCAGGTTTTTTTCATTTTAATTATATAGATGATGTCATTTTTAAGATTGTGTGACACCTTGCCTAATTCATAATAACAAAAAGTGTCAAGCTGAATTGTCACCTTAAATATTTTTTAAACATTTTTGACAATTTTTGTTCATGTCGAATGCGTTACAGGTATTATGAATACAATTTAAAAGAATTTTATAAAAAATAATTTTAAAACAGACATGAACAGTACTTAGAAGGCATGTGTGCACTTATGCTATTTATTTGAATCCCTTACTTTTCCTTTTTTACTCCCTGATGCAGGTTTAAGCTTGTTAAAATCATTTTATTCTACTCTGTCTGACAGTATTATACATATTGTGTATCATATTGTTCCATCTCTTCATTGAAGGTGTATAATGTTTACACATCCATAAAAAAACATGTTTTTTATGGTTTCACCATTTTACATTTTGATCATTTTAAACACAGTCCACCAAAGTCAGATTTTGGTTTCATTAGAAACTTTGTTCAAACACAAACTTTCTAAACTTTGGACACACAGTGTGAGTTGGTGATGACGGGCCCAGCAGCAGCACAGTGAGGTTAAAGTGTTACAAGTTGAATACACTCATTGTTACCAATTTTTTTCTTTACATATCAAATACATTCTCTGAATTTTAATCTGTAAAAATACTTCTAGGAGATGGTTTATTTTTTATCCTGAACATTTTTGGTGCAAAATTGTGCTTAATTTTAAACTTTATCAAGCACTACCTCACTAGAACAACTAGTTAATACCTTATCTGCAAGAACTACAAGACGTCTAATTTAACAGTCAGGTTATGTTTGGTTTTTCTTGTGATTGAATGCAAAAGCCAAATTCCAGCCTTATAATCTATGTGGTTATGTGATCTAGAATCAATAGACTCAGTATTAAATCACTTAAGAGATGAAATTCCTTGATGACATTTTCATACAAATGCCATATGTTTGGACTTATGTCCCAGATTATTGCAGACAGTCGTTCATAACATCATTTGTGCTGTGCTGCATTTCACCACATACACCATGTCAGAGTCATCTCAATCATTTATGTAACACTATTTTTGTTCAATTTCACAATTTAAGTCCAATAGATCCCATTTTTACACAGCAAAACTTCAGATAGCTGAGACATAAAAGTCCTCATCTTAAAGGTGAAAAACAAATATTGAATAGCTACCTATTTTTCTCTGAAAATAAGGAGCAGAGTCTTTGTGTTTTCAAGGTTGACACATTTGATCAGTTTAGTGTCATTGGGAACTTAAAACAGTGCCCTGCTATCCAGGTCGGAATGAAGAAATGCACAAAAAACCCAACATTCTTAATTATAACTATTGGTTGGACTGCTATGATACTAATATTTTACATGATTTTGGTATTGGCTTTCTTCTGGTGTAATGTCTATATAGACAGAATAAAAGTCTACATTTTTTAGGCCCCAGACCCAATCTGGCAACTCTGGCCACATGGATCTCTTCACCTTGTTGTGTCAAAAGGTGCCTGAACAGGGTTTCTCTTCTGTGATCAGTCCCCCTGCTGTTCTTGGAAAGTGCTCACTATCTCTCTGTTTAGGTAATACAGCCACCTGCTGGCTGTTATATACAAGTCAACTGCTGCCAAGCTTATCAACCAGGTCCTGTTCTCAACAGTTCAATACATTTATTCATGAGTTAATAAATCATAACTGTAGCTGGGGATAACGATCAGCAGATCTAAATCTTGACCATGGTTCCCTCCCAGAAAAAAGTGGATTGCTCGATCCAAGTAAGAAAGGAGCAGCTGCTGAATCATGTACAGTAGGTACAATATCAGCTAAGGTGTGTTCTTTTTAATGTCCTCATTATTAGCTAGTTTTATTACAGAGGGACTCATTGTATTTTAGTTTATATGGTGCTCACATTAAGAATATTCCTCGTAGGGATATGCAGAGGGCCCAGCATTTGTATTTGTATCTGTATTTGTTGAGGCAGCAAAATTATTTGTATTTGTATTTGTATTTGTATTCGAATAAAAGTGGAAAGAGGCTTAAAAAGACCCCATATCGGATCTTGAACTGGAGTCTCCCAGATCATAGACGACTGTGCTGATTACTGAGCTAAAATTTTACTCATTGCCTCATTGTAGACAGACCTCTACCTATTTATACACCCATAACACAGAGACAGCACACTGTGTAATGTGTAGGGAAGAACTTCAAAGGTGATTCTTGCTTTGCACTTTTCATTTATTGCCTATTTTTTACAAACTGACTTTGTGGAAAGGAGAAGGGGAACAACAGGTTATGGAGAGTCTCTTGGGAACACTTTGCTTGTGTCAGTAGCTCAGCTTTATCTCTGGGGAACACCCTCAACAAATAATTTTTTAAATATTTGTATGAAACAAATATTCGTATAAAACCCACTATTTGTGCTTTGCCAAATAATGTATTTGTATTCAGGCACACCCTAATTCCTAGTTAATTTGTGTTTTATGACCACAAACTAACACATTATTTCAGCATAGAAGTACTGGTTGCATTGGAGTTACTGGGAACTTTGGGGCAATGGGGTACATACACATTACACAGAGGGTGGTACAGTAGGTAGGGGGTCAGTAGGGAAATGTTTGCCCCAGGCCCAAAAAATGTTAAATCTGGCCATGCTGAAGCCTCATATTAGCTTCAGGAATATATTTTTACACAGAACAACATGGTTGTTGTTGTTGTTGTTGTTGACGACTGTGGATTTTTCTCCCCATCTCTTACCAAGCATTCAGACTGACGTCAATGTTAAAAAGAAACTGAACAAAGGCACTGTGTTGGTGTGGCCTTGTTTCAGGTTCTGGTGAGATGGTGAAATATGTTCCAGGAAGGGTTGTTTGAGTAGCAGATCCATGATCAAACACTGCACATCATACTATGAGATGAGGATTGTATAACTCACAAAGTTAGCAATCATTTCATCCTCTGTTACGACCATCGCCAGGTCAACAGTAGAAATATGCAAAGTAATCTACCAGTGTTATGCCCTGGCAAACGAAATGAAACTGAATTGGTTCAACCTATAGTTACTTACTCAAAAAAAAAGTAAACAAAAAAATAATCTTTTGAATAAACTTGAACCTATCCTTTAACCATATTTAAAAAAAAAAACAAGCCAAAAAGCCATGCGCGGAAATTCAGGGCAAAAATGAGGCTGGTGAGGGGACGTGAAACTTTTTTAGTTGGTTTGTCAAAGAAACATCTGAAAATAAGACAAACATGGGTGCTGCTTTATACCTTTTTCATTTCATTGTGTAGTGAGACACCAGTGAGGAGGGCAGACAGAGGCTGACAATGATGCATCACATATACCCCGTTTGTCATGATAGCATTGTGTCTACAAAGATAATTATGTTCACCTTATGCAGAAGAGGATCACTGAGATTAGAGGTTTAGTCACACAGTCTTTACAATAATGAGGTATAAGACATTACAAAAGAAGTCTACAGTATACGACGTGCTTTCTGTCTGGAACAGAAATCACAGAAAAAATTATAAGGCCAACAAACTGTACAATCACAACAATGTCAGCCATGAAATACAGTTTTTAATGAAAAAATAATGCTAACAGTATACTGTTTATACTGTATATTCTATTATCAAACAAACATCCATGAAATAGCAGCAAACTATTATAAAATGATTAAGAAAACAACCAGTTTCAGTAAAGGAACACAATGCCATATTCAGTTTCATAGTCATTGTTGTTCTTCATTACTTAGTAGCCTGTTAGCTTGGTTAGCATTTCTTTTTGAAACAAATAGATGAACTCCAACCACAGCTTGATTACTTATATGAAGCAGCACATGTTAGTTTGTTTGATGCTAATAATGAAATCAAGCTATTTTGGGGCAGCTTCAGCACACGTGTGCCGACTATATTAATGTATCTGACTAAAACATTTCCAGACGCCACTATACACTTGGCTTGGAATTGATCAACAGCAGCTTCTTTTGGAGAAGGCAGTGAGGTGACAGTTGATTCTGTTGCTTCAAACTCCTCGCCTTGGAGGACAAAAGTGACTTCTAATAAATAATAACATATCTTTTGTTCATTCATCAGCATACCCACTTCCTGCTATTGAACTAACTTCCAATTTTAAACTTGGAAAATATAAATTTCTTAATTTCAAATTGGATATCATGAAATGAAATGTTTTAAATTTTGTAAACATTTGTATGCATGTTTATGATCAAAGTTAAAGTTCAGATTGTGATGATGTTATGCATTATATTGCATGTGTATATTGTACATATGTCTTGTGTATGGGATATGGAGAGATCATATTAACTATCATTCTTTCATATTGCTAAGGTTTCTGTGAAGGTCAGTTCACATGCTGCTGCTTAAAAGTTGCTTTTTGTTTGATTGTCAGTGGAATGGTCTGCAGCAATAGGTTTGATAGGGGCCCACAACTCATTTTGGCCCTGATGCCCATTATGAGATCAATCTGGCCCTGTTTTGAGGCCATTGCAGGTGAGTGTTACTGGTGCTAGGCTGGTGAAACTGGACGTCACTTCAATTACATTTGGCTTGTTAAAAAAATATGCCACCGTATGTGTGTGTATATGGGGCCAGAAATTACATAAACATCACCAACAGGTTTTAAGAGTCTCAGGAAGTTTTCCTTTAATTCATCTTTAAGCTCTGTCTTAAGACAGAAAATGAGGCTTAACCTGGTACAAGCTTATGTCATGAGCAAAATACCCTAAATACCCTAAAAATGTAAAAGTGTTCATACAATTATCAAGTTACAACAGTATAGTTGTGGCTTCAAAGAAGCAAAATATTAGTACATTTAAGTACTATTGTGTAATAATGTTGACAGAGCAGCTGAATCCAGTCGATTACCCTTTAATAGACTGTCCTTTTTTAGAGCAACTTTTAACTGTAAATTTCCTGCAGAAGTTGAGTGACAAGAAGTAATAAATACCATAAGCAAAATACAGTAGAAAGTTTGATAGATAAGGGCAGAATTCTGCTTTATCCCTTTTTCCAGGAGAACAGAATCGGTTCTGTTTGTGTGGTTGAAAGTGAGGTTTCAAGTTCTTTTTATCATGTCTGATTCCACAAACATTTTGTGCTGAAATTTCTTTTGACATTAACTCAGTGGACTGACATGGGTCACATCAGACAACACCCAGATAAAAATAAGAAAACATCTGTATCTTTCAGTTTTTTCCTGATTTTTCTAAAACATCTAAGCATCAGTTACCATGCATGTTTTGCTTCTACTGCACACAGGAGATGTAATGTGACGTGTCAACAGACGCCTGATGAAATTCATGGCAGAGATCTTTGCTCTCAATCTGATTTGGATGCCTGTTTCCTGCACTGACAATCCAAAATTGCTAATGAAGTTTGGTGACTTCTTCATGCCACTAGATGTGACTGCCCTCTAGTGGTGTTAGCTGGTCACTACATTTCATCACATCATGACATTTTCATGTATTTAGCATGAAAATAACAACTGCACCAGAACAGACCATCTGCTGCCTTTTATAGTCGTGTCCCAATTCAATGTCCACAACCTCCAAGAGTGTAAGTTGTGTGGATACTATTATTCATTCATTGTTTTGAGATGAAACATTACAGCTCATACTGTAAACTATATCATGGAGCCTGCGCTTACCACTTTGTTGAGAGCAACTTTCTGTTACACACTTGGAAAGTCTTGACTTTACTAAACAAGTTGATCAGGATCAGACTGGCCTTATAGTCTTTCAAAAGGTGTATCCACAGGTACAAAGCTGTACTTAGTTAGCACACATAACTATTCTGGTTGTCCCTTCAGTCTTAGAGTTGTCAATGTCCAGCTCCTTCTGGTATCTGCCACAGTTTACACTGGACTTCATGTGCACAGTTCTGAGACCACACACACACACACACATACACATACACACACACACACAAAACAGCCATGTGCGTTTTTTTTTGTGTGTGTGTGTGTGTGTCCATGTAATCAGTTCACACCGCGTCTCTCTTCTCATTGAACTCCATCAGATGTTGACGTCCCGCACATCTGTAGGTGTAGTCGAGAGGTCCTGCCCCTCAACGATATTCTTAGTTTCCATGGTTACCGAATGTTGCTGTTGTTGTGCATGTCTGAGACTGGTTTCCAGCAGCGACTCGATTTGTTCCTGACACGCCCTCAGACAGTCCTGAAGAGTAAAAGTTCAAGTTAACTCAGTTTGTCTTCATTTCTAGTGGTACGTCTCGGAGAAGACAGCGAGTGTAATGTGTACTAATCAACTCATGGACAGATGTACTCACCGGGTCACTCCTGATGGTCTGTGCCAGCTGCTCTGTCAGTTTCTGAGACATCATGGCATTGCCCACTATTCTCATCTGTAAGCCCTCCACTGCTGCCACCATGCTGCCTGCTGCCACCATGGACGGAGGGCTGGCTATGAATTTAACGTCTGCGGAGGATCATATTATGACGGTTTGTTAATAAAACAGATAACAGACACAAATAAAAACAAGAGAATTAGAAATAAGTACACTTAGGATGGATTTTGCAGTGAAGTAGGATACACCCTATGTCTTGTAGATAAACTTCTGAAATGAACAATATTAACATATTCATAGATTTTGGATTTTTAATGAGGAAGAGAGAAGATGTCATTTTAAGAATTTTAATGAGGTTAATGAGTATTTTTATATTTCTTAAAATATGACTGGAGGGGATCTTTAAAGAATTTGATACAGCTTGATTTTTTGATAAATTATGTTTAAAAAGATTTTTTAAAAAAACAAAAAAAAAACTGCTCCATGTGATGTTTTTGGATTATCCAGAGTGATGAAAACACTGAGAAATTAGTTGCAGAGAATGATGTAGTCTCACACATACCTGTGGCACACAGCGCCACAAAGGTCTGAGCGTGCTTCCTGAGTATGGGCCTGTTCTCCCTCCTGATAGGCAGCTGAGACAGGAAGTGGTCAATGAAGTCCAGAGGGGTCACCGAAGCCAGGTCCCACTTGAGCTTGTTCAACACCAGCAGCTCCATTTGCTGTGAAAGGATGAGGACAGAAGGACAGGTTCAAGTGTGAGCCAGAGCAACAGATGCAGGGATTAACAAAGATGGCAGTGGATACTGCTTGTACACTTTTGGAGATTTTGGGCTTTATGGTAGTACTAAATGGAAGGTGTAGGGGGGGTTACCAAAATCATTAGGAAGCCTCCTCTGGGGATCTTGGATATTTAGCAAATACAATAAGGGCCATTTATTAGATTTCTCGCCAAGGCGAAAAGGGTTGGTCAAGCTAAAATTTTCACCTGCTCCAAGAAGGGTAGAGAGGTCAGTAAACCCATGAGGAGTCATCTTCTACCAACCACTAGATCTAAACATCTGTTTTGGGGTCACTACTAAATGACCTACCAGCAGCTGAGTGGGTGTGATAGAGTTGTCTGTGTAGATGCAGAGTTTCTCAGCAGTGAGTGGGATGGTCTCCTTCAGCTTGGATGCCAGGAACATGCAGGCAGCTCCCAGCAGCTGCAGGTGGTTCTTCTTGGTAGGTTCCACTGACAGGAAGCGGTCTATGTAGTTCATAGCCAGAGGGAAAACCTCCTCCTCACACTTCTGCTCCTCGCATACCTGCACAAGACAGACCACATAACAAGAGTGATTAGCCTTTTTATATGTATAGAAAGAAAGTAACCAAACCATTCACAACTGTGATTTTCTTTAAAAATGTTATCAGCTAGGCTGGTTTGTAACTCATTTCCACATCAATATCCATTTAAAACTGACTGAATCCTGCAAAACCTTTCAAAGTATGCCTCTTATAAGAAAACAAATTCACAAAAATGCGTTTTTGTAGAATTTGACATTTTGCATGGCCGAGATCATGATTCAGTGACTGAGATATTGTAACAGGAGGATGCACTGATTGATAAAATACAGCATAATATGGTCATTTATGTCAGGGCAGAAGGAATATTAAAAGATTAATGTTAAGACTGCACTAACTAACCAGAAATAATGATCTCATTAAAGTGCATCTTTGATAATTCATTCTTTAAATCGTTTACCATGTAAAAGGTAAACACTGATGTTTGCAGCTTCACTAATGTGAGGATTTGTTGCTCTCTCTGTTTTATATTATTATAAATAAAACAATTAAAAAACAGGTCAGCAACAAACTCATGATACTGACGTCAGTATAAACTGGATTGTTTTACATTTATTTATTCAGATATTAACACAAAAGGTGAGATTAGGTGAATCTACATTTTAAAAGTAGTGGGGAGCAACCATAGCAACATAACAAACAGCAATCAGCAATCAGCAATCATAAGGCAGAAAAAAACATTGTGTGGCCCAAATATATTAGATGACAAACATCAAGGCTGAACAGCATCACCCTGCATAAAAGACACAAGCACAAGACAACAATAAATGATAGAAATAGTACAGTCCCAGTGAGTGAACACATGTTGAAATGTTGTCTAAGCAGCGCATTAATGCAGCTCCTCACGAGCCACCAACACAAAGGCAGCGCCTGCTCTGCCGAGACAGCAGCTAGCAACATTTTCCAAAAAATACTTTTAAATGGTTTAACTACATATTGTGGTATGTATTTTAGGTGAAATTAAATTTCTTTCTCTACTGTTAAATCAAAGGTGCTTGTGAGCGCATGGAAATGGTTTATTAGAAGTAAAGAAGGCGGACGCATTTGTTGAAGCCATGTGTTAAAAAAACAACCATTTCAAGCATGGCATCGTCATTTTGCTATCTTAACAGGCTAAATGTGGCTACACACGATATACATAATGGACCGGACATCATGCTCATGTAGTTTGGTTAATCTGTAGCCTTTGTGTTTGATAGAAACAAACATAACCTACATGTAACTCCCTTGAGGATGGTACTGAACACTACTGAAAATCCCCAATGTTGCGTCATCACCGTACAGATGTAACTTTGCACTACAGAGTCTTTAACAATAGAACTTCATTTCGGCATCCGTTTCAATCACCAGTATCACGTATGAAAGAATAGCATTACACCTTTTGTGACAGGTTCTTATGTTTCACATTGCAAAAACTCAACGGCGGCGCTAGTGAGCAGCATTATCAATTCATAAAGTTGTACGTAGAATAAAGCTAAAGTTTACGCCTTGTATGCCGAATTCACCAGCGGCTCTCGTCCATTCATAAAAAGATCAAGAACTTGTTATAGCAAGCACAGAAACGTGTAAATAAGCCGGTAAGCTTTAAAACACCAGTTCTGTGAACGTGTTTCTCTTTGTATAATATGTAACTTCATTTATTGGCTCTAACTCACCTCCAACATCCAGGTAGCCACTATCCTCCTCATACACGGGGCTATTTCTCTCTGGACGCATTTGAAGTAGTTGGCAGCGGGCAGGTACCTGTCCTCTGCCCGCAACAAAGCGTGCAAGACCCGGTCAGTCAACAGGTTGGAGTCCCGGTGGGCCCTTCGGATGGCAGGCCTGTCCCCCTCACAGCACAACAAGTGAGCTTCCATTTACCTTACCCTGCCTCCAGCACTCTCACTGTTCCAGCTGGTGTCAAACCTCAAAACTAGCTTCAGCTTAACTAAAAAGTAATTATTAGCTGCTCCATATCGTGGAAGCAAATTCCAACAAGTTTCTCTTAATTTATGGGAAAATATTAACACCTTTTTGTTTTCGTTTTCAATAGTTACATGTTAAATGAAATGATTCCTTATTTGTCTCCGTTGTGTCACTGGTTCAGTTTATTCCTCTCCCGTCGGGTTGTGAGTTGGTTCTTTTGTTAGAGGACAGACCGGAGCTGCAGCACTGTGTCCACCGGCGGACTGCAGCAGGTTTACCTCCACCGTCCTGCTGCTGCGCCTCTTTATCACTGAACCACGTCAAGTCCAGCACAATGAAACCACTTCCACACACAAAAAAGTCAAAATAAAAGAGCCCGCCCTTTACATCTTTCATCAGCCAATGGAGGTAACATGCACACACTACTTTTAAGGATCGATTCACCCACATTAGCCTATGAAATACCTTCTTTTCTACTTAAATGTAATATCTACCCGTGTAGATAGTTTTGTACTTTTGTGCTGAGGTTTTGAAAAGTCCAATAGTAAGATAACAACACCACAGAGGTGCATATCATCTGAGGTGCACAAAGCACTGAGAAATCACACTGGAGAAACCATTAGTGGAGGTTTGGGTTATTTCACAGAATTCTGACTTTTGTTGTTGATTAGATGAATCCTGTTTTTACTGACTTATCAGCAAGTAGGAGCCTATTATTATGTTGATTAATTTTGATGGATATATGACAAATGTTAATGACTATGACAACAGCAGTCAAGAATTAAAATGTGTAGGAACAAATACTACTTATTGTGTGCTACTGTCATTTAAACGAGAATATTTTCTGCTCTTAATTTAGTAATAAGTAGAAAGTAATCTACTTCCGGTGTTGAGGCTAAGCTTGGATAACTTGATTTTGAACACACACGCACACACACACACACACACACACACGCACGCACGCACACGCACACACAAAGAGGGAGAGATAGAGAGACACTATCAAAATACCAAAAGATAAAAATGAGATCTCCAAATAAACAAAAAAATACCAGGCACGCTTAACATTCTGATATCAAGAGGGTGGTGTCAGTTTAGCAGCATCTCTAGAGTTGGAAAACTTTGGAGAAATACCTTAAAGTTCTGGCTGGAGCATAAAACTAAAGGTAATTCTTAAAAGAATCCTCAACTGAAACTTGTGAACTGGTGAATGAAGTGCTAGGTTTCACTAAGATTGTACATTTTTTTCGTTACAAACAAAAACTAATGCCATCAGATATGATAATGACATTCTGCCATGACGCAACCTCACTACATAATTGGCACTTATATGTTTATGTATGCCGTCAGCGCACACTCACACAAAGTGAAACCCAAACTTCAGGATTCTGTTCCAGAAGTAAAAAACACTCATTCATAATCTTATTAACATTTGTATTGTAAATGCCAAGTCGGATATATCAGATTTTTTCTGGTGATAATTATGACCTGTAGGTGGACGTGAATGCTGTAATTTTAACATGACATGAACGTGGCATAAACATCACAGCTCAACAGAAGCTGTCCAGAGAGTTGTATAGAATAAAACTTTATTTTACAATAAGAGCATGTGGATGATTATACTAATATCTAGCAGCCTGTCCAACCCCTGGATGCTTCTGTCTGTAACAAGTGAACAAGTTAATGCTTCCATCAACACACTAACATAGGTCACCATCACGCTGTCTCTCCTGGCTGGGCAGACTGAGAGGAACGGTTGCTGGATGTCCTGCAGCTTCTGCTTCAGTCCTGCATCAAGCTTCACTCTCTTCAGGTGTCCAATGTTGCTGCTGTGGTCTTCATCACTCACTGTGATGCAGCTCTGCTCTCACTGCAGGGTGCAGGCCTGTTGATGGACAGAAGTATACAAGATGTTCCAAAGTTTAAATATTACATATTTCATGTAGATATGGCATTTATGAGTAAATATATTCTAAATATCCTTCAATAAAGCAGTGGAATGGGTCTTCAGTATCGCTGCTTATCAACAGTTATAAAGTGTCAAATCACAGTCAAACTTTTCACAACTTCATATTCTTTAGGAAGCCATACTAACCTGGTAGATTGTATAACATTGATGGATGTTAATTGAAAGTAAAGTGCTAGATATAAAAAAAGTCATCAAAGTGTTTCACAGTTGAAAGGGGTTCAGTCAATAATTTAATTTGTATCCCGAGTATAAATGTGGGCTTAAATATGTCAATCATCAAGCTGTAATAACACATGATGAAATTAAGTTGACTTTGCAAAGATTGTAACTTTACCAAGAGACAAAAGGCAGATGTGTATGAGTTACTAACAGCAAACTGCTGGCTGATTGCTAAATAAAGCAACAGGGATTAGCTAATGCTAAATCTTAGTCAAAGTTAGCATGAGCTTTAATTATTTAAGTTCAAGAAACTTTCCCAGACTGCTGTGTTACTGACCTGCATTACTCTGAAAGCATTATTATGTCTGTAGCAAGCTAGTTACCGACTGGTTTTGGCTGGTTTACCTCTCCATTGTGGCTCAAATTGAGGGGGCATCTCTCTGGCCATCATCCTCATGGATGTATAAAGAGAACTGGATACAGTGTTGGAGGTGGGGAACCGTTCATTCCTATTTGGTGGAGCTGTTAACAACTCAAACATCTGAAATGTGACCCTGACTACACACTGCTTTTTATAAGATGTCAAAAGCAAAAAAGTTTGGAAACCACTGGTTTCATCTTTAACAATGTGTTGTATTTTAAAAGCTTGTTATATTATCCATTGTGTCAAATCTTCATCTGAAAAGTAACTAAAGCTGTCAAATATATGTAGTGGAGTAGAACGTACAATATTTCCCTCTGAAATGTAGTGGAGTGGAAGTATAAAGTAGCATCAAATGGAAATACTCAAGTAAAGAACAAATACCTCAAAATTGTATTTACAGTAAGTACATTACTTGAGTAAATGTACTTGGTTACTTTCTACCAGGATGGACAATACCACTCACCCAGTGCATGCTGGGAGAGGCTCCAGAGACCAAAGACCCTAACAAGGGTAGAAAAAACTTTCACGAACAGCTGAACTCTCCCAGTCTGTAGACCACCAATGAATTGATGTCAAGGTGTAGATGGTCTTGTGTGAGAGACAGAGACAGAGATCTATGTAGCCATGTCTCTCTCTGTCTGTGTTTGTGACCTTTAACCTCAGTTTCTCAGGGTGGCCGGGTCCAGGGTCATACTCTGGACACCACATACAATAGCAGTCTATAGATTCTATTGATTCATTGTGATTGATCCCCTGCACAATAGAGACTGATCTGTGGTGATTGGCTTCGCTAGCCTTCTGCTATGTTGTATGAATGCTGCTGGATGGGTCTCGGCATGCAGAGCTCAGACCACTATAACGGTTCCAACTGACTGGTGGGACATTCAAGATTCAAGATTCAAGATTCAAGATTTAGTTTATTGTCATTTTTTTATGTACTAGCATACACAAAAAAAACAAAAATGCTGTTCCTCCCATCCCACTGTAGTGCAACAACAGAAAGAATAAAGATATATATCTAGAAATTCCCTTAAAAAATGATAAAAACATATAAATCCCAAGAGAAAAAACAAAAACAAAAAAAGAACAGTTAGCAGCACAGTGCATTTAGAGAGAAAGTGCATATTTCAGTTGGATGTTGACTACTGGTACATGTCTCAGTTCGATGTTGCAACCTAATGTCAACGAGTGACCAGCACTGATGGGGGGGTAGTTCCAGAAAACGAACATTCACCACCATGATTGCTGGAACTGCCGGTTTATATGAGTTAGCAGTTAGCCAAACTTGCACCCCTCTGGCCCCCGTTTCCAGCTCCCAGTTCTCTCCCAGCCAGTATTTCTCATAGCAAATCCACACAATGACACAGATGTAGATATAGACATGGACTAAGACACTGTATACTCGGAACTAGGAGAGGCGTCACACCCAACGTTTGCAACATTGGTTGTGATGCCATCAGACCAGTTCATGGGGAGAGAGAGAGAATAACACCAACCAGGAACCCTTACACCCCATTACAGTTTCTCCTTTGGAATGTTGGTAACAGTGGCAGGTAGCAGTTAGCAGTTGACAGCTAGCTAGTTGTTTTTATTTAAAAAAAAAAAAAAATCCAATGCTGCTGTTACCTCTTCTTTTGAGTCCTTTCTGAAGATTTTTTTGAAGGTTGTTTTGCAAAATGTCCCACTTTTTAAGTCCAAGTTTGAGATGTATTCAGGAGGTCATTTTTTGTGCAGCTACTATCTCTTTTTTTCTACAATATGTGCTCTTTATGTTATAAGAATCCAGGAACAGAAACATTTTTCTGGCACACTTGTGATATTTTTTATGACGATTTTATCATAAATACTTACCCATACCTCTAATCTAATAACTCTGAGTGTGCTGTATCACATTCAGCCTCCAATTACTTTTGTCTACATAAACATACATTCATTCCAAGCTTTACAAAGATGCTGAGATCAGAGCAGCACGAGAATGAAAGAGACAGAGTGTGTGAACCCAGTAATGATGCTGAAGATGAATGTGGTGGCAGCTATAGAGAGCACACAGAGGTCTCCATGCTGAGGAATCTAACTTACCATCTTTCACTGCATATAAATGAAAAGAAATGGACCTGACAAAATGACTTCCCAGAGACAGAGAGGAAGATTAATGGTTGAAAATAAAATTGAGAGAGAGAGAGAGAGAGATAACTTTCCATTCATTCATTCGTGGTAGCTGCCAGCTAACATTAGCCTTGCGCTTGGCAAGTTCACATTTAGCCTATAATTGAAAGTAATGTGAATGTAAAACAGGTCAACCAAATCTCCTCACAACAGACGTCAGTCTGACTGGTTTAATATAAGATAATCTCCAGACCTGCTCTACATGATGGAGTGATGTGTGTTCACTCTAGTTAATGTTAGTCCAACTGCTGGAAACAGCTACTCAGCTGCAACAGATGCACAAATACTGTCACTCCAACTTTATCAGTCCATTTACTGCCACCGCTAAAATGCATTTTCACTTTTACATGTGTAGTTAGAGCCCTGCTGTCTGACACTCAGCTCTCAGCCTGCGTTAACCAAGCAGCTGCTTTTGTTCAACATGCTAGTTTAGCGTTAGCATGAACCTCAGATAGTTAAACCGGATAGCCGCCAGACGACAACTCTGTGGAGCTTCCACAAGTTTATGCTTCAGAGTCATGGATGTCAGTATGATACAGTGGGTAGATTGAGGCACACTGTGACTTTTTTCTTCTTTCTTCCTCCGAAGGCGGGGAGGTGCGTTTATGTTACAGTTTGTGCGGCCCTTACTGGCAGTCACCAAACACACCTGTAACTCAATGTCATTAAAATGTAAGAGGTTCCTCCTGGTGGTCCAACTGCATACTACAGCAAATGTTACAGCACAAATCCCTCGTCTTCTGCAAATTATTAACCACAATTATCTGATGATTGATTAATCATTGACATCCCTACTTTATATCATATATTTTCGCTTTACTAGTGGAACCAATTTTGCAACATAGCCAAGCCTATGTGAAATTTCTTAATAACCTAAACATGGGTGTGGGTGGATGTGTTTTAAGGCCAGGCACCACGGTTGAATAGAGAAAAAAAAGAACTCTTTCTTCTATCAGAATGAAACTTATTAATATAAACTCACACACAATATATTTCTGTATTATAACCTTTATTTTTTTATCATGAAATTCATGAAATAAGTCAGAACAAATATAGCAGTTTCACATCTCTTGTCTTCCCTTTATCTTATGTGTATAGTAATAATGAATTAATCAGAAAAATAAAGTATGTACTGAAAAGTTATGTAGATGGTTGATTATTTGAAAGAGCAAAAACTGAGACAAGCTTTACAAAAGAGAAAATGTATCAGTTTCATTTCATATACAAAAAAGAAAACTGGCAATAGAAAAGCTGTTCAAAAGCATCTTCTTCCCTTGAAACACAGTTGGTCTAGAGTACATGGTTATGTGTGGAGTGGTGCTGAAATCTCATAATTTTACATATTGTGTTAATCGTGTTATTTGTTTAGCAGGTGTCAATGTAACCTGTAACATGTTTTACAAATTGCAGATAGGGAATATGACTTGGCTGTGGATTGAAAAAAATTTCAGTCAAAAGATTTATTTTGCTTTAATCCTTGTCTCTCTCTCGCTCTCCAAAATATAACATAGACTTTGTTTTCCATTTGATTTGTCAGTTGTTATGCATATAGTGTTTTTGTTCTCTACACTCACTCTACACTCTCTTGACTGTATGCCCTGAACTGATGTCCCCCTTACATTACTTTTGCAGCATTAAGATTACATTAATTCTAGGGTGAGTTTTTCCCTATCCTTATGTTAAAATCGACTGTAAATCCACATTTAAAATCTGATATTTAAAAATTTTTCCCTGGGGGGGGCATGTCCTGGACCCCCTTAGGGGGTTTGCATCTTTGTCACCTTTTTCACCCCTGATGAGTTTACACCCCTGATTCAACAAAAGACAGTGACTGCTGGGTAGATGGAAGTTGTAAGAATTGTTTGCATTAGCATTTCAAAAAAGATTACAGTAAGGGAAAACAAGAGCTAATGGAAATTTGAAACTTATTTGCACCACATCAACACCAAGATTCTGCAGTAACCTGATGGCCAAGCTGACAAGCGAATCCAATTAAGAAGTCTAACTCATCTGATACTAACACATCCTGTAGTTAGTGACATGCGGCATGATGCATTTGAAAATTTGTATCCCAAACAGTTTAATAATATAAATATGTATTCATTCAGTTTGTAACATGTACTGCAAGCAGTAGCAATGCAGAAAACATCACACTGGAGCAATAAAAGTCTATACTGTAACTATCATTTCTGTGGGCATGTTGTATGGATTTGGTTAGTAGTGAGCTTGCTGGCACAATAAGAGCCAAGTTGCAGAGCAGGGGGTTAAAGCAAGAATAACATTGGAAGAATGCAGTTAAAAAGCTTAGATAAAGGAGAGAAAAGAAAAGAAATAGAGAGTGTGGAAAGTTAAAAACACAATAAACATCAATTTGATACAGATTGGCTGTGCTCCTCCACACCTGTGGAGGCTTTTTGAAACTAGCCAACCATTCTCACGCCACTGTGAATGTGACTGAACGGCACGCTTCAAAGATAAAAAGTCACAACTGGACCTGTAAAGTTTAGGTTTGTGATGCCAGCTATAGAAGGATTTGAATATAGAAAGAAAGAAGATAGAAGGAAAAAATGAGGAGAAACTCTCTCTCTGCTGCTGAGAAGAGTCAACAAGAACCACTGGTGCCAGACACACTGCAAAAACTAATATTGACCACAAATGACCCAAACCACCCAATAGCTGACTATTGGCTGGGCGTGGCAGGGCCCTTACAGCGACTTAAGGATGTCCTGAGAGATGACGAGCTGATGACATGTCTCTGCTTTCCTACACTTTTTTCTATTTACATCGTAGTGCTAGGATTCAATTTGCATTCATCTAACAATGTGACAGCCTCAAACAAATAGCATACAGTCTGACACAGATTATTACTTATATGTAATTAGGGCTGTCTCATACAGTGTGACATGCATTGAACTTACAAGATCACTGTTGTCGCACAGTCTAAAGGCACCTTTAGGTTCTTTCATAATCCAGCTGTGCAGCACTAACACAGGGAGAAATGAAGAGTATGTCAAGCCACTCAGCGATGCGTAGGAAAATTGTGCACATCATGGTAGAACCACCACCTGTCAGACAAATTGTGAACAGATATCAATTACAGGTAAGGGCTCGTATGACCTTTAATTGGCAATGTAAAAGTAAACAAAAGGGTAAAAGGATAGGTTTCCTCAACAAGTAATGAGTAAAAAGTCTCATTGCTCAACTTTTACAAGGTTGCCTCCCCAACACTGTTTGTTGTGTACCCACCTTTTAATTCACTGCTGCATTACTGGCACTGCTGATATGCAGCAACATATGTTCATAGAATTACATAGCTGCTAATGAAGTAGAATTGCTGCATATCAGACGGCGTCTCACACACTCTACAATCTCTGTGTGTGTGTGTGTGTGTGTGTGTGTGTGTGTGTGTGTGTGTGTGTGTGTGTTTAATGTTGAGGGAAGGAAGGACGCTCTAAGTGGCTCTCAAGTGCGTCAGCGTCTTTTAAGTCTTTGAATGGCCTGGTATCACGGCTATCAAGTCTGGACACCAGGACAGAGAAAGGACCAGGGCTTCTTCCCAAAGAATCTGCCCTTCATCCCCCACCACCAGCCTCCGATTCCGTCCCTCACTGGGGGGATGGTGCTGTGCTGTGTTTCCATTGGGGGTTTAAAACTGAGCACTTTACTGCAGCACGTTAGAGAACAATTGATGGCACCAACAATTTGGAAAAGAATACTTTTACAAATGTTTTGTGAATTCATTTGAAATCAGAGGCAGTACCATTAATTTTTTTTTATCAGTAGGAAAAATATGACTTGTAAAACCTCAAACCTTGTACCACCCACTAAATTAAATATACATGTTTTCTAGAAGTGCTAAGTCAAATATTACTGGAATTGCTTCAGATTCCTCTGAACTGAGGAAGCCTTTTGGGTGAGAGGCAAAACATCTTCAAGAATCTAAAGCAAGTCTTAGATTTAGTACCTCTACATGTACCACACACTGTATGACTGAGTCTTTACAGACTTTTTGCTAAATCATTGTCTACCCCCATAAACATTTTCATATTTATTTGTGCAACATACAGTGTATTCCAGGATGCACCCCAATAATGTTATAATGATATGCTCTGTTAAAAGTTTATTTTGTTAGCTGCAAGTTATTGGTAAGAATTAGCTAATGGATACATTTCAGGCTCCATTCAACTGTAGACCTTGATATATTAACACATTGTATCTTGTTAGAAACCTAGTTACCAGTCTTCTTTTTGAGATGTTGTGTGGCTCACTGCACCCAACTGTTGCTGGTCAATAAGCGCTAATTCCAGTGCAAACAGTGCCTAAAACCATTAAGTCAAAATTTAACTTCTACAAAACTAGATACCGTACAAACTATAACTAACACAACTTTAAAGTTCATGGAAGATTTGTTTCTCATTTCTGATGGAGCTATAGCCCAGCAGGTTGCCCTTTTTCTTCCAGTCTTTGTGCTTAGCTAAGCTAAACACGTCTGTCTCTGGTCATGAAGACATGAAACTGATATCAATCTTCTCATTAAACTCTGAAAACTGATATGTTTTCTGATATGACTGATATGTTTTCTTTTCCAAAGTTTCAAGAATGCTAACAACTGGTTTACCAAAGAAATGCTAACAATGCTCCCAATATGGCAGATAGGGAATAGAATATTTCTGCCTGGCAGAAGAAAAATATATACATTTTCAAATCATTGAAGTTTGCTTTGAATACATCACTAAATATTAACAAGTCTGCCACTGACCCTGAACCTAAATCCGTATCATCACTGTTTTAAATGGTACAATGTGAATGTAACCATGAAGAAAGAGTTGAAAGAAGAGAAAGAGATGGTTTCCCCATAAAAGCTTTCTAAACCAAGGGTACAAACACAATGGAGCATAATGAAAAGATGGATAGAGTAATTGTCCTGTTAAGTGATCCGAAAAGACAGGGTAGGGAGGGGGTGGAGTGGACAGCAGTGTGTGTGTGTGTGTGTGACACAGCGCACTGAGAGGCCAAGGGTGCTAACAAGAGGAAAACCCCAAGACAATACACTCCTCAGTGGGTGCCCCTCCTTCTGTCTCTACCCCCCAAAAGACATAGAAGTAGAGGTTGGATACCAGAGTGGACTGCTAGGACCACTAGAAGAGTCCAGTGATCTGTACCAATCAAGTAGTGACATCTCCTGATCTGTTGCAGTGGCCCATCAATATGACATTATTCAGTTTTACTGATTAGTCTCCATGTTTAAACTGGTAATGATCAACACCACAAGGTTGTTTTGTGGGACAACTTTATAATCTTACTCTGATGTCTGATTTATTATAATGGATAATGGTTTTAGCTCAGGCAGAGCACTTGAAGTGAAACTCCTAGTTTTAATTACTTTCACATGGTTGAGTGGAGAAAACAATTCTTGGCTTGAGTTTCACAACAATCAAAAAGAGAGGGATTGGTTGTTGCCAGCTGAGTCTTTCTCAATTTTCCCATATCACACTGCTGGATAACATTTGTGTTTGTTGTGTTTAATCTGTATGTGTGAACAGGGCTCCCTCCACCATCACAACCCAATCCCAATATTCTCAGCTTTTCTCAGCTCTAAGACTTAATGTTCATGTATGTGTGTGCATTTTTTTTAGGATGAATTAGTTCATCAGCAGAATCCTCGTTGCTACTCAGATTCTTTGAGAGCTCCTTAGAGAGCAGAACCTTTGGTGTAAACCTTCGATAATCCGTTCAATAGGAAAATACTAATGCCTAGAGAGAGAGAGAGAGACAGAGAGCGTGTGAGTATGAAGCTAGCAGCCGTGTACGTAGCAGTGCAGTGTGTACAGTTTAGGCTATTTGTCAGTGAATAAATGCTACAACTCCTCAAGACCCAAGCCAAGTTCCTGTGTCCTGCTTGCCACTTGCTGAATAATGTGAAGGGGCTTAGCCCCAAAGTTAGCAACAATGAGTTAGCCTAACCTGACAGGTTCACTTAGGGTGGATTGACATAAGGTGGACCAGCTATTCTCACTGTAGTGACAATCTCAGCTGCTCCTAAACAGTGAGCAGAGAAATGTATGGCTGCTGAGTCTCTCCCAACTTTTGCTCAGCCCCCGTTCCCTGGTTGTTGGGCTGACGGTGGCCAGTAGGAACATTTTGACATATCGCCCTGATGTATTCATCACTTTTGTGCATGTCACACAGGTGTTCCGATTAAATACGTTAACACATGTAAACACCAGAACGTATTCAGTCACATCCCATGTAAACAGTGGACGTGAAATCTTCAATCAGAATGATTTCAATCAGAATGAAAAAAGTATTCATGTAGTCACAGCTAATGTAGCATCCAGTCTGCCCTCAGTCCAACATGTGAGGAAGAAGTAACGCTGCCCCAAGGCACCTCAGCAGCAATGGCAAAGATTTTGAACCAGGCTGAAAGCTGCTGTAAGTTTCGCTGTAGGACTGTCCCTTCATTAAGTTTTAATATTTTTTCAGGCAAGAAAGTAACCATTTAGATTCCCAATATGTGGTCAGTTTATACAAATAATGCCTATTTGGAAATTTGCGCCAACATTGTCGGTAGATGCTGCTACATGATCCAATAAACTGATCTGTGCAGCTCTTTGGTAATTTACCACTGGCTCTAATGTCTCTAGCATTTTGATATCTTGACAACACCATGGCACAGATTCATTGTAAACACTAAGCTTTATACTATATTCAGTGAGTGATAATTTTATGAGAGTGGTGGTGGTGGGGTGATGTGTTTGGGGGGAAGGGGAAGGGTGGGTGGGAAATGGGACTGTGCTTTCTGGTGTTTTGTTTGGTGCAGGTGGCCAAATCTCACATAGTGCACCTTTAATGACCTGAGCTTTTGTCCACTGCCACTGCCAGGTGTAACATTCTTCTTGACCAACACCGAATAGCTATTTCAAAAATCAATAGCCTCATTTCCATGAAATTTGCTTTTCATTTCCATGGTCCCAAAGTGATAAATCCAAATGTTTTTGGTAATTCCCTGACCTTTCCTCTAGACCTACCATCAGGTCAAAATGTCCACTTGTTCTCAAGACATATTAAAATACAATGGGCAGATTGCTATTGAGTATACTGAGAGCATACATGCTCCTCAGAGGATGAACCCTTTCTAGTGTGGACACTAGTGACATCATCAGACCAACATGTCAACTTTGAAAGATATTCAGAAGTATTCTGATTTCCGCAGAATATGCAGTGGATATTTACAGCTAGAAGTATAGATATTTGTGGTTGTTTTGGTATGAAAATTATTAATTTTGAAATAAATGTAGACTATATCACTTCAGCAGCTTCAGTTCAAAAGTACCTTAGTATCATTACTGCTCTCATCATCTCGGTATCATCTCTGCTCTGTGTGTGCAATGACAAACCCAGTCATACATGAAGCTCATATTGTGCTCTATTCTTTTGAGGAGTTTGAATTTGCATTTAGCTGATGCCGGTATTCTCAGCGTCTTCAGCTGTGTGAGCAGCAGTGTTGCTGATGGTGCAGGCACTGGTTGTTGATATTCAAATCCTTAGCTACTGCATGGATGGAACACAGGGATGCATTCAGAACTGTGCACTTATGTCATGTCTCTTTTCACTAACCAAAGAATGATCAACGTTGATCAACATTTTTCACCATTTTCTGACATTTTACAAAGCAAGTAAATGGTCAGTGGACAAACCTATTAGTCGAGAAAATAATTGACAGATGAAAATGATCTAGTTGCAGCCCTAATTTGGTGTGTAGTAGAGATGGATGTACACATGTTTATTGCTCAGCTTAATATTTTGGTGACTGGTGCTGCACCTGACTTGTGAAGTGGGAGGAGAGGTTTTTAGAAGGATTTGCAGTTTCAGACCAGATAAATACTGCAAGAAACAGCCACAGGTGTAGTTCCTGTAGCTCTGGATGGCACGGGCACTGAACATGACCTACTGATTCCTTCTCATCATGCCAAACCAAAAGTGTTTCCATTTACCACGTCCTCACCATGGGTAACACCTACAGATATGCAGGGTGTGTGTGTGTGTGTGTTCTGTATCACATTTCATTCCTCCTGTGTGTACCACCATCAGTGCTTTCCCCTGAAGGAAAGATAGAGTCACGAGATTCTCACGAAGCCCAAACACTTACATTCCTTCTTTTATCACACTGTAGCTATTCACAAACTAAATACAGACTTTAAAGAAAAAGTGTGGCAGTTAAAGCAAGAATAAGTCAATTTCACTGATCCTGATTTGACTAAAGTTGCCAATAGTCAATATTTTATACAATATATCAATAATCAGTAATTAAAGTAAACTGTAATCAATTTCCCCTCGGATCTGATTCTTGTCAGGGTGGAAAAACAACTTAAAATTATAATCATTAAGGTTTTCATTACATCAAACCTAATTTTTGATACTGTTTATGGTCAGCATTTTTTCATCAAAAGTCAGTATTTTTACATTCTGTCTGTATAGTAAGTGGTCACTGGTGGAGTCCATCTCTCTCACACAGGATTTAAATTGCCTACACATGCACAGTGCATCTACAGGAAATGATGCATGGTCCTACTGGATGTGATGTGGAAAGCTAAAGTCAATATGTGCATGGATGGATTGCCATGTAATTTGGCACAGACATGCATGTCCCCCCCCCCCCCCCCGGATGTATTCTAGTGACTTTGTTAGTCCCCTGACGTTTCATCTAGTGGTTGTTTTTTTTAGTTTTTATGGGTTATAACTTTAAAACAACCCAAATTAAATTTGTCATTCAAAATTGCTTCAGATGACAATATGTAATATGAAAGGGGTCACTTGTAGTGATGAACCCACAGAGAATTATCACATGACTCTGCAGTTCCCAGCATTGTTTTGGTTTTACGGCCGCAGCTATACAGTTTTGGTTCAGTCCCGTTGCTGTAATCAACCATGTTTCCAGCAGGAGCAGGCAGCTGTTTTCAGTGAAAACCTCTGATGAACCCTCTGTAAACTACCTACCCAGCACTAAACAGCAGATATAGTGGAGCATTTAGCAGCTAAATTGCCAGATATTTTTCTCAAGAGTTGGTGTAGAGCAAAACAGAGCTAAAAGGAGAATGAATATTGGACTTACATTCATCAGGTGGACACGAACATGATTCCAAATGAATGCTAATGTTACTCTGTTTCTGCTAGATGTGCAAATAACCAACTGTTTGCTACCAACTGTTCACAAGAAGCCAAAAAGAGACATGAGTAGAGCTGACATGATTATTACTGGTATTCTATAAAAGGCAGATTTAGTGTGTTGGTGTTTTTTAGGCAGTTTTAGCAACTGCTCTTTTCTTAATGTCAGCTATATTTGACTATGTCCTCCTCGGTTCGATGTTTATGATAAAGTGTGTGAATGGGCCATTCCCCTCCCATGTTGCAGTTCAACCCAGCAGCAAATGGTAGGTCAGGACAGGAGGGGGCTGACCTCTGACCTTTTGTCTCTCTCTGTATAATCCTTGACAGCCATGAATCTAGGAGCTGAGAGAGATACATGGCTGGAAACCCCCCTTCCATCAGCCTTCCACTAAACTCTCTCCACTCCTCCCCTTCCTCTTTCTCCTTCATCCCCTCCCTGCCCTCTCATGACCTGTTACTTCCATTTTCAACCCGTTCTCATCCCAGGTCAACAAACACAGACCCATCTGCAGCAGTATTACATGCTCAGAGCAACTGGTGTGGTCTGGTTTGGTTTAGTCATAAAAACCACTTAGTTAGGTTTAGGCACAAGAAATAATTGGTTAGGAATAGGGAACGATCATGGTTTGGGTTAAAATGATCACTTGAAATGTTGTCATGGTAACAGTAAATACCACAACAAAAGGCTGCTCCGAGTCATGGTTAGAAACGTGACACTCATGGTTGGAAGTGGGAAGTGAACAGTTATCTCCTGTAGTGAAGTCCACTTTTTGCCATCTAACGTCATCGACATATAGACGTCATCGGTCTCATGGCCTCTTATAATGAGGCGTATGGGTTTGCATTGGAGTTAGTTGAAAGCCAGGTGTGTCTCATACAGATGCTTAAGGGTACCTTGTGCGTCAGTATGAGATGCTGAGGGGCGGGACAAAGCGTCGGTATTTGACGCCCTTGGAATGAGAACACACTGCCATTTTCCCCCCTCACCTCTTTCTCCTCTGCCTTAACCTCCCAACAAACCCCCTTCACACCACTGTCCTTCTCTCTGTTTCTCTTTACAGCTACACCATGTGGTAAGGGTTGACTACTCTGGGTTTGAATAAATGAGAATTTCATTCTTTTGTAAATCTTATGAAGAAGTGGGACATTATAACTCTGTTAGAGTTAGGAGTTGTTTAAGGCAGAGTGACCAGTGGGATGCATTACTCCTTTAAATGAAGAGAAAGAGGAGAAGAGACAGAACAAAAATCCAGGTGACTCATAAATGTTTTAGTAACTAACTTACTGCGTAACAGGATAGAAGATGTAAAAAAGGACAGCTCTGGAGTTATGAGAGTCGTATTTTTCCACTTTTGGCAGACAGAGCTAGGCTAGCAGTAACCTTCTGCTTCCTGTCTTTGTGCTTATAAACTGGTGACTACCCAGTGGCTGAATGATGACAGGTGAAGTGACATGATAGTGATGTGTCAGCGGGTCGGGTTGTGGTTGAACTTTGTTCCTGGTCCAAATTAAAGAGTTACTCGGCCCGGATCTGGACCAGAGCCACCTATTGAGTGTGTATGCTCTAGATGAACTAAGACAAAGACAAGCCAAAAATATTTTATCTTACAGGACAGGTCCACAATCTTTCAAGTGTGTCTTAAAACAACAGTCAGGTGTCCATATGAACAGTGAAAGAGGTTTTCTTCGCTGTAATCATCCCTCCTGTTCATACTGGATATTAAAAGATCTCCTTCAAATGTGTTTTCAATGTAAATGATGGAGGACAAAATCCACAGTGTGTCCACACAGGCATTTAAAAGTTGATGTGAAGCTTATATGAGGCTTCATCAGTCTGAGTTAGTCATATCAAGTGGATATCTGACACATTTACAGTCTTTTTAGCATCAAATTCCCTCTTTGTGTTTCCTCAGACAGTGTTTCCCTGTTGAGCTGTGGTGGAAGTATAGTAACAAAAAGAGGGAGGGAAGATATCGACTTGATTTGATTCATTTGGACGCCGAAGCTTCATATTAGCTTCAGATAAACTTTTAAATACATTTCTGCACAGAGGGAGGACTGTGGATTTTGTCCCCCATCACTTCCATTGTAAGGTCATTATGAAGGGATCTTCTAATGGTCAGTATGAACAGGAGGAATGATTACAGCAAGAAAAACATGTTTCACCGTTCGTTTGCACCTGACTGTTGTTTTAAGAATGACTTCAAAAATTGTGAACCCTTCCTTTAACCAAATCATTTTCATTATCTCGAGGCCTGATGACTTCACTTTAGAAAAGCTTAACTTAGCTGTTACACTAACACACACTTGCAGAAACTTGTTACCATGTTGCTAGCTAACTACAGCTAATGTCTCTCTACAATTGATACATTGGTTGTTTTTGGCAAATGAACACATAATGAAGAAGCACATGAGTGGATACAATTATGCAAATAGAGTAAGATGAAACTGTGATTTATATTGTAAATGAATGCACCGTAAGAGGCCTCTACAGTCTTAGTACAGGCTTAGTTTTGCTGTTAGAAAGTTGTAATGTAGAATGACCCTGAAAGTTCAACACACTGCAACTTAAAAAAAAACACAAGCAAAAAGATTGGCTGTGTTTTCTGTATTTACAGTGTGTTTCTGCATTTGGCAGACTGTACTGACTTTGACGCGCCCGATGTTTGTTTTGAGTATAAACTGACACGGCGCTCTGTGATGCCGCCTTTGTGTGTTGCTCTTAAGGTGAGGTGGAATGAGCTCTCTGGGCCTCTGTAAATGTGAGACTCATAAAGTAAGACTGACTCATTTTAAAGTTAAAAAAGGTCGGTCTCCTTACCCACAAGCTATCTCATGGATAACTGCTATTCTCATTGTAACAATCAATGTCACTTGGCCTTACAAATAGAGGAAAACATGGATCAATTTGTGGTTTGTTGACAATGTTGTGAGGCGAGCAAAGAGAGGGGAAAGAGTTTTTACAGACAACAGAAACATTCATCTCTGAATTTTCTTGCAAATCATTTGTGCAACTTAAATCTTGAGGCAGTTTGCTAGAGTGAGTGAAGCTCTGCAGCTTGGACTGTAGCTCAGTTCGCCATTCTGTTTAGTTTCAAATGAGCCTCAATTTATTCAGAATCTATAGTAAATTTGTCCTTATCATAATACTCAAGTGTATTTGTTAGATCTAAGTAAGAGTCAAAGTCTATATTTGTGCAATCAGCCGCTCCTTCACTACTTTACTTCTTTTGCTTTTTACAGTTTTAGTGTTTGCAGTAACATTCCAAGAGCTGATAGAAGGTGTTTATTATGGATCTGTCACATAGCCAAAGCCTCTCAATGACAATGCTATTGGTATTTATCATTATTTACACAAACATTGCTTTTCGCACGCACTTTCCAACCAATAGAGATTAGCTGTGTGCGACTACACCTACTCTGCACAACATGATTAAACTATCAGATAGTTGCACGTACCTCTAGACAAGAATTTTGATTCCCACATCAAGTGTCTCTCGCTTAGTTATACATCCACAGCCGCTGCTGGACGTTTTTATCTTTATTGGCTTGCAACTAGATACCTAATGCTGCACAATGTTTCTTTCCTCTGTCCCCTGTAAATTAGGAGTGAGCTGAGTAGTCAGAATAATATTCAGTATGGAAATTATGATTTTTCCAAATACTATTACTGTATAAATACTAAAACAAAACACATTTACACTACAGCCTGATCAGAAGCAAATTTAATACTGTTAAGCACATCACCTCTTTCGAGCTACGAAACCGCAACCTCTTGACTCATTCATCTTTTATAAAAGTGTTCAAAAATCAGATTGTTGCTGCTTCATTCGATTTGGTTGTCTGTGTGCTATGTGTTTGGTTGTTGTGACATGACCGTTGTCAGCTGATGAACAGCTACTGTACCATGTTTGCACATTGTGTATTTTCAGCTTTTGATATTCAGGCAACATAGCAAATTATTGCTCGACAATCCAGCAGCTAAAACCAAATGTTTAAAATGTTCAGAGCATCATCTGTTTTTCTTCTCTTCTTCACTCTTTACAATTACAATTTACAATTTCATTTAGCAGACACTTTTATCCAAAGCAACGTACATCTGAGAGCTGATACAACACAAGCAGGGATCTAGTCAGGAGACAACAGCATGAGTAAATACTATAAAGCTAAGTTTGAGTCCGATAGGACATATTTTCCAACAGGCAGTGCACAGACGCAATGCATAGAGTTCATAGAATGCATAGAGGCATTTTTTTTTTTGTATTTGTTTTTTCTCTTCCTTCAGTCCATCAAGTGCAGAGGTGTTCATGAAAGAGCGGGGTCTTTAGTCTTTTCTTAAGGATTGAGAGGGACTCTGCAGATTGAACAGAGTTTGGTAACTCGTTGCACCACCAGGGAACTACAGAGGAGAAGAGTCTAGCTAGCGACTTAGGGTGGTACCAGATGCTTTTCATTGGCAGAGCGCAGTGAGAGAGTGAGTGAGAGTTCAGGTAGGCGGGAGCTGTTTTAGTTACTGTTTTGTAAGTGAGTGTTGGTGTTTTGAATTTGATGCAGGCAGCAACTGGGAGCCAGTGGAAGGATTTGAACAGCGTAGTGAGATGTGCTGTTTTGGGCTGGTTGAAGACCAGCCATGCCGTCGTGTTCTGGATCATCTGCAGAGGTTTGAATGTACATGCAGGGAGTAGTCGATGCGTGATATTACGAGAGCCTGTACCAGGAGTTGTGCTGCATGCTCAGACAGGTAGGGTCTGATCTTCCTGATGTTGTACAGGGCACTCTTGTAGTTGATCATCACTCAGCATACTGAATTCTGTTTTTTTTTTCCCTCTTGTAGTCCCATTTCCTCCTTGTTCACCAAATGGAACGCTGAAATTTTTAGATTGATTAATTTTTTTGTATGATTAAAAAAATACACTGCCAGTGTTGTAGGAGGTCACGGTTATCACACTGGGCACAACATAGATTTTACCAACATTTAATCAGTGTAAGTCATATTTTTGTAATAATAATATAGCACAGTTACATCTTCCAAGCAGCGTTGCAGCTCTTTGCACTTGACATCAATGTGAAACTGCCCTCAGTAGGTTCATATTTTCAATATCTGTCCCAAATGGATGATGATGAGCGCTGACAGTAACTACTGACACTTATTCAAGATGATTAATGTTCTAAAATGTAAACGTCGCTGGAGTGACAACACAGGGCCTCAATGCGTTTCAGTGCATTAAAATCATCATTTTATCAGACAAGAGATTATTGTGTAGTTATGTCATTACATTTGATTATGTAACAGTCCATATGCATATGCTTCTTATCCATAATCCTTAAATAAACAGGATATCCTTATGGGATTAACACTGAACAACATATGGTTCATATCCTGCACATGCACACACACACGCACACACACACACACACAGAGTCCATTACTGGCGTTACGCACGGCCTCATTTTCCTAAACACTGGTTCAATAAGCAGATGACTGGTTCCTCTTGGCCCACTTACAGAACAATAGACAGACTAAAGGTCACATATACAAGACTGTGGGAAGAGTGGAGGATACAGGGAGGGCGGAGGATGGAGGGATGGATGAAGGGGAGGCAGGGTGTGGGGAGGTAGAAGACAGGCAGAGATGGGGGGTGGATTTGGGAGCTTAGAGGGGGGTGGAAACAATGAAGATGAGGACATCAGTCATGAAATTGTATCGATATTCATGGTCCTCAGAGGGTGATCCCTTACCTTGCACGGCAGCTAGATTCGCAAGGTCACAACATCACAAGATCATGAGATCACTCGAGAACCCATCACGTCAGGCTTCAAGTGATGCGCTTGTGTCCAAACCACCAGTGGTTCAGACCAATCAGTGCTGCAAATCAGAATTCAGAATTATGTATGTGCCAAGTTTGATACTGGAAGGATGTTTTAACATTCATCTGCTGAAAGTAGAAAGTTTCTCTGTGCTCATTGAAAATCTGATTTTAAGGGACAGGCCTATGAGAATGATTTGTGACATCACAAGTAGTTGGAAGCCATTCATGGTCCAGTATGCAACATACACAAGTGTGAGGAGACTATGTGTGGAAACTTGAAGCCTCCAGTGCACATACACTGAAAATGGACTTTAAAGTGAAGTAGGAGACATATTGTGTCCAGAAACTTTTGGAATGAAGTAGATTTGCATATTCATAGATTCTGGCATTGTTAATGAGGGAGAAGGAGTAGTAGTAGTAGTAGTCATTTCAAAGTGATACAAGTGACACATTATTGTTCCAAGCAGAGTATCTTTATACATCTTAATACATGTCTGGAGAGGATCTTTAATTATGTGTAATATTCTTTTTACTGCAGCAGAATGGATGTAGACAGAAGTGACTGTATAGAGGGCAGAGAAGCAGTAAGCAGTAAGAAGAAGGGAACTAGGTAGTTTAGGAAGAAAAATAAATGAGAGCAGTCATCACATGGCTCTGCAGATAGACATCAGGTGGAAATGACAAGGAGACATCCATTTGCAGATTAACATGTGGCTATCTGAAGTTGACAGGATGGACCCTTAAAGGCACACACAATAAATTGTTAAAAGGATTTCCCAACACATACATAATCTGTGTCCATCTGTACGCTCAATATGTTTCAAATACTTGGATGGAGAAATGGATTATGCTTCAATGGAGATTTGAGAGGTTTCTTTGGATATTTTTATACATTTTTCGCAGTGAACCTGGATTGCTCTTGGAATGTTTGGATTACTTCTTTAAAGTGACACCATAAGTGCATTATCATCCATGTTTTTTTATGTGCATTCTCAATTTCCACGTTAAAAACGGAAATTTGGGCGGCTGTGGCTCAGGAGGTAGAGCGGGTCTTCTACTAATCAGAAGATCGGCGGTTCAATTCCCGGCTCCTCCAGTCCACATGCCGATGTGTCCTTGGGCAAGATACTTAACCCCAAATTGCTCCTGATGGCTGTGCCATCAGTGTATGAATGTGTGTGAATGGTTAGCTTCCTCTCATGGGCAGGTTGGGACCTTGCATGGTAGCCCCTGTACCCATTCAGTGTATGAATGTGTGTGAATGGGTGAATGTGATTTGTAGTGTAAAAAGCGCTTTGAGTGGTCAGAAGACTAGAAAGGTGCTATACAAGTACAGTCCATTTACATTACATTACATTTAAATATGCCCCACAAAAAAAGTTTTTAATGCTTGGCTGAGGTGGAAAAGTTACAAAGTTGTTCTGTTGTGTCAAATAGAACAAAGTGCAATGAAAACAAACTTAGCGTATTAAATGATGAAAAAGCAGCTGACTAAAAGAATGCTTTATCTATTATCCTGTAATTGCCACTTGTGACCATTGTGGCTACTGTTATAGTACAGGTGATGGCTGTAAGGCTACAACAGCCCATAATAGGCCTTTTTTACAGCAGACATTTTACATAATACATGGTCCCTGAAACTGAAGCAGCTAAATGGAATTCTGCCATGTCTAAATATCTTCAGTGAAAAATATCTATTCAACACTGTCTTAAAGACATGTTTGATATATTTTTTCCACAACAAGTTCAAACACCTACTTAAAAATTCATAAAATTACATCTGAAAAGTCCATTCTCAGTGTATGTGCACTGGAGGTGTCAAGCTGAATATTGGGCCTTGAATGACTTCCAAAATAGTTCGTTGTGATGTCACTAAATCCCGCCAGTACGTCCACATGTTAAACTGAAATTTAAAGGAGCACAGAAACTTTCCCCCAATGTGAAAACAAAATCTGCTCATACACCATTCTGCACCCTGGTGAAGGAACAATTAGTAAAAAACATATTTAGTGGAGGGGGACTTTAAAGTTACAGGCTTCCTGTGTAATACAAGTACATGATACTTGCTCAAAGGTGAGTCCATAAACAGCAATTGAAGAAAGTGTGAGAATGGTCTGCCGAGTGGCAGAGAAAATGAGTGTGCATCACACAAGGAAACTGTCGACATGTCCTCTGAACCCTTGTTATCACCTCCTATCAGTCCACTGTAAATAAGCTCTATTCATAAAACATCAGTTTTACATGGGGTGTGTTGGTGTGTGTGTGTGTGATAAACAGACTGGAGTTTAAAAGGCAAACACACTTCTTTTTTTTTGCTTTTTGTCAGGCCAAGCAGGAAGCCCATATATGGAGTTCCTTTTCGTGGGACACTTTATCACTTTCTTCTGGACTTTAATACACACAAATCATTAATTCTTGGTTATGTATTCAGTAACCTTATCAAAGACAGGGATGAAACATTATTAACCCAAAGGCTGAATGATTTAAAAATGTTCTGGACATGTGGAATACTTGACTGTGTTATCTGTAATACAGTTTCAAAATGATTCATTTCACTATCAAACAATATATACAGTCACTTGGAGTCTGGAAAAGTTTTGATGTTCATTACACCTTATAATGTGACTGTTGGTTCAATCAACACCATCATTCTTCAAACACATCAAAGAGTCTCAACCACCACATCAGCCCTTTGAGGCTGCACTTACATTAGTCTGACTCACCAGACATAGACTATGGGTACAAGTCTGCCACTGGCCGACGATTTCAGGCAGCATTCTACTCCTCTACTTCCGCTATCTGCGTGTTAACGTTTTCAAAATTCCTGTCACTATGTGAAACAACAACAACAACCTCTGAGCTAGCAACCTACACACTGAAAATGGCAACTTATGTTTGTCTTTTTTGTCAGTGAAAGTCGTATCACATAGTCAATATACAGTATGTCTTTTACTGTTTTATGTGGCGTTTTCTTTTGCAGGGATCTTGCCATTTTAATGCCAGGGCTCAAACAAGTTCCCCCCGTTACTATTTTGCAAAGACACCATTGCATTTGTCATAGGAAGGCAGTTTTCCACCACGAGCATTTTTTTCCCTATAGCAGAATTGGGTACAGCCAGACCTTTCTCCAGCACTGGCACAGCACTGTGGAGATAGGTCTGGCTACACAATACCACAATTACATATGCACAGTCATGCTTTGACTTAAATGCTAAAGTTAGCATGCTAACATGCTCACAATGCCAAGGCTAATATGCTGATGTTTAGAAGGAAATGTTTATCGTGGTCACCATTTCTCCTTTCCATTCATTCATTAACTAAAGCTGCAGTAAATACAAAGAACAGCAGGACAAATCTGTGTTATTTTTTCCTTGTGTGTAAATACTGCGTTTCACACTGTTAGTGCTGCTTAAAAATATGCCATGTTCTAAGAGGAACTTTATTTTTTCCTACTGGAGAATTTTTTGTGGAAATATCTCACTGTACTTGTACATGATTTGAAAATGGTGTTAATATGCAACTCACAAGAAATAACATCAAAATTGTATTTTGTTTTATCACATTTTGATTTTTCATGATATGTTCATGATGTTACCTCCCAGACAGCCACTTTTTTTAGCCACACTAGCAGTGTGGTTCTATGGATGGGAATGTCGACTGGTGGGTCCAACCTAAAATATCTTTACATTTATCTCATGGATTGCCATGAAATTCTGTATAGACAGTCATGGTCACCAGAGGATGAATTGTAGTCAATTGAATGCTGAGTCTGTCTCTGTGGCTACTGGCTAGGTGGGCTAGGGGGTTATCGGTTTATATGTAGCAACGTCATCAGGCAGAAACCTAATTTTTAGAAGGGCTTGGGAAAATGGCATTTTGATACCACAACATACATACAACATGCTGAACTGCTGCATCTTGCATGCTTGCAGCGTCCACACAGGCAGCGTGTCTGATGCGGGGCTTCTGCTGCGCTGCTACTCGCAGCCCCATCTTTCTATCGTTTTCCCTGTCTATTTCTGCTGAGGACCACGCGCGTCACATGGAGAAAATAGGCTAGACTTCGAATCTCTAGATGATGCGATGCAGCAGCCACGCGTGAGACGCTCTTCTCACACAGGCTGTGTGGCTGCTCTAACCTGTTAACATGGGTGCTGAAATGAAAAGCAAGAGGTTCCACGATGCACACATGCTGCTCACGCATCCTGTACGTCCCAGGCATTAACCCCTAAACTACACAGCAACCCTTGAAAACAGTTTTTCCTCTTTTGCTGGATCATTTCCTTGAATTAGGTATACACACACACACACACAGCACACAGCACACAGCACACACACATAAAAGGACTTCCAGGAGTGTAGGAGTTTTTATCTGTGTACACAATCAGGAACACAGATATGCTAACACGTTACACACACACACACACACACACACACACAAACACACACACAGAATGACAGGGGTGTGTATTTCAGGATGGAGGGAGGGAACATGTGAGAAGTGTGTGGGTGTAGAATTATCTGTTCAGAAGAAGTGGGCCTCACCTGCAGCCTCAAGGTTACAAAGGCCAGCCAGTCCGGTAACCTGCCTTGACTCAAGTTTGTACAGTAAATGTTAGGCTATATAATCAATGCAGTAAAAGCATACTCTGATTGCTAACATATCTGATTTAAGTTATGTACTGTATGTCATGTCATATGTCATGTAATCATCTAGCTGCTGACAGCACTGACAGCATCATGAACCAGCTTTGGCATGTCAGTGATGATTACTTGTTGAGTAAGGAAACATAAAGAATGCAGATGCTTCCATACAGCTCACAGGTCTCACTGAATGGTTTGATGAGTATGAAAATGATGTGAATCATATGCTGTGGTCTTACTCAGCTGAACACCTATGAGAGATTTTGGAACAAGTGCTCTCCATAACCATCATGTTTTGGAAAAATGCTGTTCATCCATCCAGTACAGTTCCACACACATGGAGAATCTATGATAAGAGGCTTGTGGTGGAACAACACATTACTAACACACTGCATGTTGGATTTTTATCCAGCAGATTAGGTTATAAACACTCAGCTTTAAACACTTAAATAATGTACTTATTGTGCATTCTGTATACACATAAGAGCTATGATAAATCAGAGGCAGCATCACTTGTTTTTACATTTCAGTCAGCCAACTCGCATGGAAATGATTTTTTTGTAAATGTAGAATATGTATGAACATTAATATTTGACATCTATGCTCAGGACCTCATCACTCCTCACAAGGAAACACCCAGCTCAGCACAGCAGGGAGTGGGGAGTGACGATGGGGAACACAGGTGGATGCTGGGGTGGTTATGGGGTTTTTAAGCATACAGGAACATCATGTTATGTCCATGCTAACTTTTCAATGACCGATGTCTATTCAAGATGATGTATGTTTTGATTGATTTTACATAAACAGAAGCCTTTACCTTTACAAACTTGTCTGGTGACAACTCTGACATCATTTGACGTGCTTGTGATTTTAATCAGGATGATAAAACCTGATTTAAAGTCCCCCTCCCACCCACAAATGTGAAATCATTCTGCACAGTGAAGCTCAAACATAAGTTGCAATGAACTTTTTCAACCTTTTTCATACTCAACAACTAACGGACAACTAACGGTCCATCAGGTTCTACAAATCACTGTTGATTTTGATTGCCTTGACTTTTTTAGTGTATTCATTTTTAGATTGGATTCATGTGAAAAAGTTTTAGTGTGGACAAAGAAAACTGAGGTTTTGGAAAAGTAAGGACATATACTGTATAAGCCTGGTCAGAGGCTGTGTGGCAGTAAGGTTTTGGCAACTTGTTGCCTCTGATCCTGATCACTAATACTCCTTTCATACAGGACACACATATATGATACAATTCTACTGTATGATAGATCCAAATTGTAATTAACCGTAATTGTCCTTTATGCAAGGCGCTTGGTTGTCTCTCTTGTGGAGCAGCTCAGTAGCTAATGAATGTAGTGTTTTTTTCTTGAGCCTCACTGTCCCCCTGTGTGTGCCCCGCGCTGGCCTCTTTGTTGTGTTAACACAGACGTGTGGGCTCGTGGAGCAGCTGAACACTGAGTGGACAGAGAAGAAAGAGCCTATGAAGCCTTCTCCTCTCACCACGATCACAGACAATGATGCCAGCTGATGCCAGCTGCCTGCCTGGCAACCAGCCTGGCTTGTGGCATGTAATTTGGAGGAGGAGACGTTTTATAGTTGTCCACTGAACCATAGCTGGGTTTGCCCAGCTGAACAGGAGACTCACTGCCTGTTAAATAATGTGTGTATGCTGTGTGGCGAATGTTGTATCTGCAGTCTATTTTGGTGTTCTGAACAACCTGTCTGGTTGGATTAATAAGCTCCTGACAGATGATATTAAAACAGAATCAACAGATTGGAGGAGAACAAAATGGAACCTTTGTATGCTATTTAAAATACAACATACAGTGTAATACAGTCAGCTGACAGGAGGCTTGATTACAATTTGCCTTTACTTAACTTTAACTTGCCCAAAACTGAATATGTCTTAGGTTTCTATTCATTTATGTTTATATTTCTTTTCAGTTATCTAGCTCCTCTCTGAGATTGAAGAGAAGACCACATCAGTCAATCTCACGTCTGTGTGTAGAGTAAAGAACTGGAGTCAGGATGTTGTTAGCCTAGCTTAGCATAAAGGCTGGAAGCAGGGGGAAACAGCTAGCCTGGTTCTGTCCAAAATTCAAAAATACACCTGCAAATACCTCAAAGGCGTATTAATTAACAAGCTTTAATTAACATAGCATTAACTTTGTGGTTTTAGGGGGTGCTGGAACTATCTCACTTTGACTAACAACAGTTTATCCCTCCGCCCAGCTATAGCATGAGTTGCAAGATACAGTAAATGAGCACAGTGGTACCAAACCTGCCAACCTCACTGTGATGACAAGACTTCAGGAAGCTGCACACAGTCACTGCACCCAGCCCTTGTTCGCCAAGATATAGCTGTACTCTCCCTAAAACCACAAATTGTTGTTTTTACATTTGTGTTTGTGTACAGGATTAAACAAGCGAGACATAATGTTTGAACCTTGGACTGAACCAGGCTTGCTGTTTCCCCCTGCCTACTAATGTTGTCCCGACTCCAGTTCCGTACTTAACACACAGACATGAGAATGATATCTGAACATCTCATTCTCAGAAGAGAACAGGTGTAAGTTCCCAAAATGTTAAATTATTCCTTTAACTATCATTTAGGTAACTGTAGAACAATACATATAAAATTCCATACAAACAAGTGTCAGTGACAGAAAAGGCATGATGTCCACCTCTGGTTATTACAAAGCACTGATACAAGTACACAGAGGAACACAGAGGGCTAACTTGTCATCGGGCTGAAAAAGAGAAAGGTGTTTGTTCTTGATGCAAACAAAGCGGGTGTCCAGTCAGTGCTGTCCTGCAGCAGGTGCTGCTTTTGTTTCTGCACCAAAGATCCCATACAGTAGAGCCCATGGCCTCATCACCCTCACTGTGTGTGTGTGTGTGTTTGTCCACGGATGTATCTATGAATATAAGTCTATGGCCGTCTCTTCAATTATGTTCTGCCTGTCTCTGTATAATGATGTACTGCTCATTTAAGTTGATCCATATGCTGAACTCTACAGGGTCAGATCCTCACACTCACTGTTCTGAGGGACAGTCTGCATTCACTGGAACCATTCAACTCTCCCGACACTACTTCAGGCTCTACAGGAAAGAAAGTTCAGACTTGTACATATTTTGGAGTTTGAATTTGACAAGTTTAAAGCAGTAAAATCATTTGGAGTTAGGACAGCAGCATTCTTGCCATCACCAGCTCAGCTCAGCTCTGGTGATTACCTGACTGTACTGTGACTAAATCATCTCAACTCAAAGCTCTGTTTACTAACTAACTGACAGTGAGATGCAGTCAATGATGTTATCTGATCTGTAATGTAATGTTGAATGTTAAAAATCCAATATGTTATGAATATTTTAAAAAATACATTTAATAAAGACTCCCTGTTCATTTACATGTATATATATAATTAAATTTGTATTGAAATGTGTTGATATCTGTACATATAAGGTGCCCTAAGTCCCTATGTCCGCTAAAAACATGAAGCTTCATTTAACCATCAGACAGACAAATTAATCTAGCAGCAACAAATCTTAGATTTCATCTGTGAGACCAAAATTAATCTTCCAAAAGGAATCATATCATACAACAAATGGCTAATTTCTCACCTAAAAAAATAATAAAACCTTAATAAAGTGACATAATAGCAGCCCCAGGACGAAAACTATAACAAGGGACAGAAAGTTGAACAAAAGGCTCCTCTGGTCAAAGTGTAAGCAAGGTTTTTGAGCTCTCTGTTAAAATTAAATCATCAAAATATCTTAATATTTCAACTTTTTTTACTAACTTTGTAAACATGTCATATCATCATATCATATTCATATAACATCTGTCCAGGGACTACAGATGAAAAATAGGCTCTTGGCTAACTCTAGCGCATTTACAGCAATGCTTATTAATGTAAACTGTCCCTGTTAAATAAACCAACAAATAAACAAATAAATAAATCATCACCTTTTTATGGACTGGTATAAGAAAACACAACACTAAACAACATAGTTAACCAAGAGATGAAACTCACCAAAAACTGTAGAACACAGTTTTAAAAATGTTTTGTCAGTTGACAATGTTGGTGTCTAATGATGGTCTAATTATTACAGACTGCTGAAAGCAATCGAACGTGGGTGAGCACTGAAGATGTATCAAACTAGCATCTAACTATCTAACTAGGTGAAGACGCTACCTAAGTAGCATCAAATTCTGTGTTTTTTGTACAGTGGAGGACTTTCTTTGTGTGTGTGTGTGTGTGTGTGTGTGTGTGTGTGTGTGTGTGTGTGTGTGTGTGTGTGGGTGTGTGTGGGTGTGTGGGTGTGTGTGTGTGTAGGGTGGGGTGGGGTGGGGCAGTGGAGGAAAGGCATGGGAAAAAATCACAATGCTAGAGGACATGCTTGATAAGACACATTAATTTTATATGACATTTTTCAGCTGATTGTGAAGCAGGCCATGCCACCCGCTGAGGCTCAACAAGCAGCAGCATCCTCAGACGCCAAGCGCTCCCTTCTCCTTCTCACAGACACTTCTCTTACTGATGAGGCCACCACCCTCTTCTGTCACCATCACCATCATCATCATCATTATTGTCTATATCCACATAAAACTAACCACCCAACATCTTTTTTTTTGTCGGGTTTTTCTTTTGTTCTTGTAACCATCGTCATTATTATCATCTTCGTGATTGGTTGTCAAATGTAAATATTAATGACTGTCCCATCTTCTAATTAGGTGTAATGAGGTAAAGAGTTTCAGGCAAATTACTGCCATCCTCCTCATCATGAGTAAAAATTATATAACTGAAAACAAACATGTTTTCTGGTTTTCTCTCACTAAAAGTGCCAGTATCACACCCACCTCCACCATCATCATCACAGTCATTACATCACTCAGAAAGACAAATGCAATGGTCATTTCTTCAAACAGATTAAAACAATTTGTTTACATTCAGTGGCAAAATTGCAGATGAATTTGCAAATCCTGCAGTACTTTTGCATGCTCATGCATGGGTCCTAAGTATGGTGTTGTGTGGATTTGTTACACTGTTACATAAGTTTAATGTTACTTGACTACGATGCCTGCCTGTCAATGGGTTTTGAATGAGGTTTTCTTACTTCTGTAACTATTGTCTAGCATACTAGTGCCGACCACATCCTGTATTTAAAGATGGATGTAGCGAGGTGTGACGTCACACATTGGTTTGCATTGGAGCTGGTTTGAAGGTTGCCTTTCAATCTCTAGAAACACGCCCTGTTACCTCGGACCCAAGCTAACACTAGCTTACTGGGAACACCGAGCACTGCACACTTGGGCTAACATTAACTACTTTAGCTTTGTGCTAACAGGGCAGGTATCGTAATCAAGTAACATTAAAATTAGTAAAATATTGTGACAACAGTCAGACTCAGTGTGAGTCCTGGAGCTGGGGAGAGCAGCAGGTGAGCCAACTGTCAATCACAGCTGTCAATCAACACCCACACAGCAGACATCAAAGCTACTATAAGTCTTCAAATCTTATTAATGGAGCAATAATTTCCAAAATGACCACCAGCACACTTATTAGAGGGAATTTAGAGATTGAGACCATAATGACTTGTTCAAAAAAATGATTGACAAAGTATTTCTAGAGAGAAGTTCATGCTGTTTGGATGGGAATCAGTTGGAGCATCAGTCGGTAGACGGATACAGCACCAGACAAAAGTTTGAACACACTTTCTTATCAAGTGAATAGGAAAGAGTGTCCAAACTTTTGACAGGTACCATACTTTTGCATTGGCTTCAACCTCAAGTTGTGGTAGTTGCTGCTTGGTGCCAACATGTTCCCACCTGGCTGACAGTTAGCTCCTCAGCTACAGTAGTACTATGTCACCAAGCCTCTGACACTATATTTCAGAAGTGAGGATGAATTTTGTTACAGTTTGCCACTTTCTAATACGACCAGACCTTAAAACTGCCAGAATAAGTGTTACAGAGGAGGTCGGAGTAGTAGGTTTGGACATAAACAATGAATAAACTTTGACTGCGTTCATTCAACTCACAGTCAAAATTGCTTTATTTGTTTGTTTAACCAACATTAACCAAACTTTTTTTTCCCACATGCTTATGGATCATTTTCTGCACTGACAAATGATCATGTATGTATGAGGACTTGTGAACTTGCTTTTACATCAGCACATCCTTAAAACTTCCCTCTTTCACTACAGTCCAAATTGTCATGTTTAATGTGTTTAATGTATATTAAAAGTCCTTAAATATGGACTTTATCATGCAGATATCCTATCTTTGTATTTCTCAGCCTGTCACAGCACACTCTTTCTCTTTCACTTCTCGCCCATATGATGCCTCTACCCATCCAGCTCAAGCATTCTGGTTTTCTCATACCCATCATCTTTCTTTTTTCTCAGCCCATTACCCCATGGCTCAAGCCAAGCTGTGCTGTCTCTTTGTTTCCCCTACGCTTCGATCGATCTGACATGGCCTGGCCTCCAGCAGCATAATGGCCATCAAAACACACAGGAACTCAGTACAAACTGACTGGCTTAAACAATACCAGCAACAATACCATCACATAAGGACAATACAGGCCAGACAGATTTCACTGAACAATGGTGTATGCTGCAGTGTGTGTGTGTGTGTGTGTGTGTGTGTGTGTGTGTGTGTGTGTGTGTGTTAGCAGTATGCCCAGCAGGTTGCCCAGGGACCCTCCCTCCTCTATCGTTTACTAAATTCTCCGTATTGTTTAACCACATCCCCTCTCCTAATCACTCTGACAACCACACACATGTATGTACATGCACGCGTGCGCACTCTCCCTCTCTCTCACTGACATACACACACACACACACACACACACACACACACACACACAACTAGTGTGGAATAGAAACACAGAAAGTATACACAGAACATATCCCACAGGCTCTGTGATGAAGTAGGCCAAGTGATGCTTTGTTCATCAGATTATGGTTATTTGCATTTCACACATTATGGTTCTAATAATTGATTTCAAAGTTGAAATTCTGAAAAGGTTTTAAAATGTATCCTTAAAATAATAAGTTCGACATTTTGTTACTTTTGGATTTACTTGCAATTCCAGAGTTTCAATAGACAGTTGGATGAAGCTTTGTAAATATGTGTTTGGTGGAATATCAAGCAAAACTTGTCTGACACACCGTGTAGTTGGCTGTTAATGAATGGATAAAAACATTGTTAGATATTACATACCATGAAGTTAAAGAAACTTCTGTTTGTTTTTGCTTGTTAAAGAAACTTCTGTTTGTTTTTGCTTGTTAAAGAAACTTCTGTTTGTTTTTGCTTTATTCTCTTTCTTAGATGATGAAACAGATAGTTCAACTGTAAGCCATTTTAATCAATGTTGTCATATCAGAGCACTGAGTTATTATTCTGAGTATCACGGGGTTACAACACGACTTCTAATAAGTAGGTTGTACACAGCTCTTACAAGCAGCCAAGGGACACAATTTTACTTTTAATTCCATCTTACCAGCTGATAGGATTGTTGCTACTTGTGTTGTGCTATGCTAACACCATTGTTGCACTACTTCCCCAGTGTTCAGTTATCACTGGCAGTCTTTAAGGCTAGCGTTTGCATTAGCAATCACATTAGCATGGTAAGCAAGTGTTAGCCGACAGTTAAATCATGTCAGCTTGTTGTGCTATGCATATTAACAGTAATCACAATCAGTACTGAATTACTAAATCAGGACTACCATCAAGAATCACACAATCACACTCCAAGGTCATTTATTGTAATATAAAGAAGAAGGAGGCTTGGAGGCTAGCGGAGGCTAGCTGGCTGTGCTTCCCTCCAGTCATGCTGAAGCTAACGCTCCGCTAGCCTCTCAGCTAACGTTACCCCCGGCTCTCCATGTGGATCCAACCGGAGCACCGAGCTGTTATTCAGGTTAAAGTAGGAAGAAGCAGTGGGTCTGACGGGCAGCTTGAGTGAAGTGGAGCCTGCAGAGGAAGCACCACTTAGAACTAAGTGTTAGGTCTGTTTTCATCTATCTGTTAACTGGATGTATTATAAGAGCTTGATACCGGACCAAAAATGGCGCCCATTCATTCACTGGGGAATTGCTTGGTTTGCACATACACCAAAAAAAGTTTCTAGCTTCCAGGTTTATTTCTGTGTTGTGTGGCTCATTGAATATGTGCAGTGGTGTTGGCCCTGCCCACGAGTTCCCGGCCCATAGACTTTACATTGTGATGATTTTTAAATAGCTTTTCTCGGCTTGAGGAAAGTTTACAAATATAAAACCTGCATGGATCAAAAATTCATAATAGAAAAAGTCATCATTGACTTGTTGACTTGACTTGTTTGCAGTTGGAGGTGTCCTGTCAACAGTTTTACAGACATCTCTTTTACAATGGTGATATACGGGGAAAGTGTCTTTTGGGCTGCAGTGGAATTTTTCGGTCAAATACCATGAGTGATCTCTGGGAAAAATTGGCTCCTCTCGAGAGAATGCACCTTGGGCCTGGAAAGGCAGCAAGTGATAGAGCCCTAGCCCTAGCCTAGTGTTGGCTGTTTTTCTTTTGTTTGTTTGACATATGTTTCCTTATGATCATTTGAAAAGTATTCAGGGTTATTTTGGGTTTTTTTTGTATTATATTATTTATTACATTTCACATGTGCACAAATGCAATTTGCACATGACTGGTGACAGCAATAAAATATGGCACCAGATTAAGATTTTTGAGTCCATGTATCCTTTTTCCACCACTGGGCCAATTCCTACAGTGAGTATATTGTATATTACCACACCTCAGATTTGTATAATATCCTTGGATTACTACTACAAACAGAAGGCACAAAGGATTGTGCAGGATTACATCACAATGGAAGATCCTCATCTGCTGAGAGGAGCAGCATCCGACATCTTGCCAATTGCCAGAGGATCTGAGTGTGACATTACGTCAGCGAGAAACCCTTGGTTGCATGTCAACCAGCCACCTCTGTGTCCACTGAGACTAGCCATTGTGTTTGACAAAATAATCCTAATTTAAGGTCCATTTACAAGCTTTTTCCAGAGCTTTAAAAACTCATCCGACTTTCTTTAAAGAATATTGAGCTTTCTAAGATGTCATGGAGACAGCTCAGTTGCCAACACATTAAATGTGGAGGTTTGGTTACATGATGATAGGTGGTTGGAAATGGATGGAGATGGTAACCTCTCTGTGCGTTAGAAGATGGTTTCTGGTGTCAGATGTGAATGTCCGGCTGTTGGCCAGCCTCTGACTCCTGGTTGATGACATTTAACCTCTTTCCAGTGGATGTTGTGAGTGGTTTTGGTCTGTTGTTGATGATAAATCCATCACAATGAGAACTGAGCAAACTCTATCCACTGTGAGATGCAGTTGAAAGCTTGGGAAAAGTTAGTAAGTCGACTTTGAGTTGAGATTATTTGGTCAAGCTACTACTATATTTCCAAGGTCAAGATTGAACTTTCACACTTACATAATTAATTACATTGTTTAGGTAAATAAATATGGCACTTAGGAGGAGAAAGAGCTGCTGCCAGCCAAATGGCTGCCAGTAACTGCCAGCTATTTTGGATTTATGTAATTAATACTGACTGGTTCTACATCAAGGCTTAGCCAAAAACCTCCTCATGATGACATTACTGTTTGAGTGTTCTCTTACAGGCTACCCCAAGTCTGTTGCGGTTTGATAGTTCAGGCATAAGGTCAATATTATCAGGTCAGGGGCAGGATCCTTTGAAATCTGCAAGTCGATGAGGCCTGTTCAGTTTCAGAAGCCCAGGGATGGTATTGAACCCTCTTTTGTCTGAATTCAGGTACCTTTGTGGCCCTCAGTGTCACAGTCTATTGCATGGTGGTCAAATGTTAAATGGTGCATTCAGGTGGACCTCATCCAAGTCTTAAAGATGGGAAACATCCCATAACCATGTTCTATTTACCACATTTATACATTCAGGTGCTCATCTAAAGCTGGTAAACACACCGATGAAAAAGCCACAGCAGCAGGCATATATTCCACCGTTCTTTTCTTGTAAGCAGCCTGGTTAGGTTGTTAATCACAGCTTACAGATAAATGGAAACTATATGGCTATAATGGCTATAGTTCCACTTTTATTTGAATACAAATACAAATATGTTTGTTGCCTCAACAAATACAGATACAAATACAAATACTGGGCTCTCTGCACATCCCTATAGAAGATATCATTTGGGGCAGAGGTGTTACTTCATATCAGACCCCTGATTTGGGATGCAGTTATTGAGGTTGGGTCTGTTCAGTTCAAAACATAAGCTGAAATCACAGATTGTGACAGGAATGATGATGTGAAACCCCATTCAGTTTCTGTATAAAAAAATATGTCCCACAAGTCCACATGGGTAAAGTTTATTGTACATCGTTAAATGTCAAAAGGTATACCAAGAACAAGACAGTTAACTTCACCAGGCTACATTACGATCAAATGGTGTGGGCAGAAGTACTGTGGTGGCCTCAGCTCACTGCAGTGAAATCCCATCATCATGGATTGTTGTGTTATAGTATGTTCATTTCTTATACAATATACACTTTTGCAGTTGTTGTAATAGTTGAAGAAGCAGTTGCTGTAATATGCAAGGCTCTGGATTCTATTTTAGAGGGGAAGTTCCCACAGTACTCTGCCAGCCTCCCACCTACTGACTGGCATTTCAGCTACTTAATGATACTCATACCAACTTTGAAGTCTGAAAACATAACCAGAGGAGGCATAAGCACATCCAACAAAGAGCAACATTAGTATTGGCTGTCAGTTGTGTTTGTATCCATCCGGTGAATGTAAGTCCAATACCCACTCATCTTTTAGCTCTGTTTTGGTCTCCACCAACTCCTGAGAAAAATATCTGTCTCCTTAGCTGCTAAATTCTCCACTATGTTCACCAGCTAGACTCTAACTGTGCCTGTTTGCTGTTTGGTGCTGGGCAGGTAGTGGTACAGTGAGTTTATTAGAGCTTGTCACTGAAAACATCTGCTGCTGGAAACCAGGTTGATGAGAATGTAGTGTGGACAAGAAAACCAAAACCATGAGTTCAAAGAGGATAAAAAGCTCCCTAGAGCTGAGGGGAATTATCTAGTCATAATCACTTGGTCTATTGCTTATATAAAAATATTGATTGGTGCTGCTTTAAGACCACTTTGTCCGTTGTGGTTATGTTGCTGATTCATAGTGTATATATGACAATTGAAACTTCAATTGAAAATCCAATATCTGTCTCTCACTGACTGGCCTTCATCTTTTTACCTTAATGTCTCAGGTGTGTTTTTCTGTGCAGCTCAATGGGTAGAACAAGCCAATAACAATACATTGGTATTATACATTGGTCTGTGATGTTATAATGCCCAACTAACCAGCTGCCATCTATTCTCAACACGTCCTTGTTATCATCAATGGATGCTCCACAGAGAACAACACAATGCAGAGTGACATTCATCAATCTGTACAAGACCACAGAGCACAAGAATAAGAACACAGTTAGGAATAGTGATGTCTCTGTTGGCTCTAACTACCAGTCAGTGTATGTGCATGCATTTTTATGGGGGCAGCTGATGTTGAGGGAGGAATTTGCAGCTTTACTCACTGACTACAATTCACATTCAACAATAAAATGAGAACCAGGCCCATTATTAACCCAAATATTCTCGAATGAATTGAAAAGTGTACTATCCAAGTAATAGAAGATGTTTGTTGTTGTAATGATGACAGTAGCGAACACACAAGTAGTAGCCCTTACTGGTTAACATTAGCTAATGTTCTTTTATCTTTATTTTATTTATATGTTGAAGTTACTCATAAATCGCTTGTTTGCCTATTTTGGATGCAGTTTGAATGTTAAAATGATTTGTTCAGAAGAGACAAGACAAAGCTGTATTGGTTTGTTAGCTAGCTAGCTAGCAAACAAAACAATAAACATAAGTAGCTAGCTACAATCACATTTCGCTGACAAATATCACCTTGCAAACAAACACAAACATAGCTAGCTACAAAAAAAAAAAAAAAAAAGAACGTAGAAAGCTAGACATCTTGCTAGCTAATTTGGCTTTCACGCACTTTGCCCGACTGTCATATTACTAATAACTAGCTAGCTATCAAACTAATACAGCCTCATCACGTCTCTTCTGACCAAACAGATCATTTTACCACAGGCTAACATTATTGTGATTAGGCTACTGTGATCTGACACAAATCTGACACAAAATATTGGTCTGTGCCTTAGCATAATGAGTGAAACTCAGTCTACTCTGTTTATTTTATTATACTTAAAAATGCGGCAAGATAATAGTCTATGCATATATATCATTTAACTTACAATTAACATTTTGCCTCAGGAGCATCTGGATTTGGCAGAGATGTTGTGTGTGGTGGGAGCATGTTGTCACCAGCTGGACAGATTATGAATGGAAGAATTTTAGAATGAGAAAGACAACATTCTTGCAGTTCTAAAACATCCTCCAGCCACACCTTCAAAGAGAGACAACCACATTCAGGAAACCAGCCTGTGGAGCAACGTGTGGCGATATGTGTCTGGAGACAGGCCACAAGTGTGGAGTTCAGAAGCATCTCACATTTATTTGGGATTGGCCAGTCTACTGCAGTCACTATAGCCAATCATGTAGCCTCTGTAATTGTGAAGAATTTGCTTTCCCTTTACATCAGAACACCCTCTGAAAATGAAATCAAGGTTATTATTCAAGGTTTCCGAGACCATTGGGTTTCCCGCAATGTGGAGGGGCTATTGATGGGACTCATATTGGGATTTTAGCTCCACCTGACAGCCCTGCAGACTACTATAACCGTAAAGGTATGGCAGACCATCGACTTTGGTTCTGGGACATCAATGGGGGTTGGCCAGGCAAAGTCTATGATGCCAGAGTGTCCTGCAATTCATCCTTGTACGAGAGGGGTCAGAGTGGTACACTGTTCCCTAATATCACAGAGAGATTTACAGGAGTAGATATGGCAGTGGTGATGTTGGGGGATGCAGCATATCCACTACTGCCATGGTTGGTTAAACCATACCCTGAAAACTAACAAACAACCCAGATCCACCGAGCACCTTTAACAACCGGCTCAGTAAAGCACAGATGACCATGGAGAGGGCATTTGGCTGTCTTAAGGGAAGATGACAGTGCCTAATGAAGAGTTATGATTGCCACATCAACAACATCAACATTACAGGCTGAGATAGCCTGTTGCGTGCTTCACTGAACTTTACTGTTCAGTCTCAACGCTCTCATCAACCTGGATCCCAGCAGCAGCAGACCGCTGTTTTCAGAGAAAAAGCTTTGACAAACCCACTGTACACTACCTGCTCAGCACCAAACAGCACAGACACAATTAGAGACTAGCTGGTGAACATAGTGGATCATTTAGCAACTAAAGAGCCAGATATTTTTCTCAGGGGTTGGTGGAATATATTGGTTGGTGAATATTGGCCTTACATTCATCACGTGGACACAAACGTGACTCTAAATTAGTGATGATCTGTTGGATGTGTAAAAGAGCATTTACTGACACAGGATTTTAAATTCTATTCTAGATTTTAGTGCAGCGAAGCTGCAAAATATGATCTTGTTCGAGTTTTTGTTAGTACATGTGCAGCTGCATTCTGGACCAGCTGAAGAGTCTTTAGAGACTTGTTAGGGCAGCCTGATAATAAGGAATTGCAATAATCCAGCCTAGAAGTAACAAATGCATAGACTAGTTTTTCCGCATCTGTTTGGGACAGGATGTGCAGAGAGAAGTCCTTTGGCCGATGCAGTTAGGAGGTCGTTTGTGACTTTCACCAGTGTTGTCTCTGTGCTATGATGCACTCTAAATCCTGACTGAAAATCCTCAAATAAACTATTGTTATGTAGAAAGTCACATAACTGATTAGAGACTGCTTTCTAAAGGATCTTAGAGGGAAAGGGAAGGTTAGCTATAGCTATAGTTTTTCCGCATCTGTTTGGGACAGGATGTGCAGAGAGAAGTCCTTTGGCCGATGCAGTTAGGAGGTCGTTTGTGACTTTCACCAGTGTTGTCTCTGTGCTATGATGCACTCTAAATCCTGACTGAAAATCCTCAAATAAACTATTGTTATGTAGAAAGTCACATAACTGATTAGAGACTGCTTTCTAAAGGATCTTAGAGAGAAAGGGAAGGTTAGCTATAGGTCTATAGTTGGCTAAAATGCCTGAATCAAGAGTAGGCTTCTTAAGAAGAGGTTTAATTACAGCTACTTTAAAGGACTGTGGTACATAGCCTGTTACTAAAGACTGATCATATCTAGTAAGGAGGTGCTAACTGAGGGTAAGACTTCCTTAAGCAGCCTAGTTGGGATGGGGTCTAAGAGACAGGTTGATTTTCAACTTGGTCTGCTGGGTCTACTGGCCAAACATCTATCAATGCATGCACAAATTACTGTTTGTAATTTCAACAAAAGCAGAGGGAAACTGGTGATGACTTTGAGCACCTCACCTTTCCTCTTCACCATCAAACCAAAATGTCCCCATGTAGACAAGAAATATAAAATACTAATACATTCATGCTACCAAGGAGATAAATGTCCCCCTGATTTTAATGACCCCATGATGTTTCCTCTGGTGCCACCCTCAGGACAAACTTTACACTTACTACCACTGGTACTGGTAAGGCTGTATGCATAGTGATAACATCAGTATGTTGTTTCTTCTGTCCAACTCTTTTGTGTTGTGTCCCTGCTTCCTGATTACTGTTTGTGCTTCTAGCTAAACTACTGTACACAGAGGAAGAAGAAACAGAATTTTATTTATTTCAGCTACAGTAAGATGACGTGCTTCCACTACCAGTGTCAGTGATGCACCTGCTGCTCTGTGTGCACCATATGGACATCTGCTCCATTCACTAAACCAGGACAGCTCATTGTGGGATGTATTGCTGAAATCTTTTCCTGTTTTACATCTCAATAGAGATCTATCTCATACTATTTGCCCATCTGCTTTTATGGTAAGGCTTGAAAATACTGTAATCACAGTACCCTGGTCCATTTTAAAGACAGTAAATGTTTCACTTTGCTCTTTGAAGATGATTAAAGGCCATAAAAGCATATATTACTTCCGCAGGGTTTGAAGATTATTCAGATGGGCCGGTGAAAGGTAGAAATGTTGGCAGTATTGTCTCTTTTAAGGTCAGTAGCAGTGCTGATAGTGATTGTGTTTTTCCAACAGGAGACCACAGTATATTACATTTTTGTACTAATGAAATAAATAATCAGAATCTTAATGTCACAAAACAAGGGTTCCATATTCAGTCATCACAATATATATACCAAGAAAGTGAAATGTTATTCAACCATTCACTCACACATACACACACACACAAATGAACTCAGTCTCCACTAAAAATCCACTTTTAACAAAGCTTTCATTGGCCACAAATGAAGACTACAAGATTTAGTTACAATCTCAAGAAAAAGCTAGTAAATAGACGTTGAGTTAAATCTTTACTTTTCTCAAACTACTATTTCCAAAGTCAAGAATGAACTGTCACACTGAAAATGAAAAATGAATTCATTCATATCCGATTAAAACATGTCATTCAGTTCAGGTCAAAGGCTCTCTAAATACCAGTGAAGTCAAAGGCAAGTGTTGGCCATAAATATCACTGAAAGACTGAAAGCCCTGTTGAATAACAGAAGTATCTCTGTGTGTCTCTCTCTCCCTTTGACTCAGTGTGTTACACTATCACTGACACACTCCTGCTGGGTGTGTATGTTAAGCCTTTCATCCTCCGACAGATAAAGATGGCGCACTAGCAGATCAGCTGGATAGTTAAGGACACACTCCCAAATGACATATACAGCACACACACACATGCACACAGGGTAAACCTCTTATGCTCCCACCTGTCAGAAACAACAGGCCAGCAGAGAACCTTGTTCACAAATGAAAGTGGATTTGTAATTAAAGGAACACCTCAACAGTTTGGGAAATGTAAATCATGAATCACTTTGCTAATTCAAACCACCTCATTCAGTTCAGTTCAATGATTCGTAGTCACTGGCTATGTCCTTTATTTTGGTTCAGTCGCATCACCTACTGTAAGTCCAGCACTGATTCAGACTGTCTTCATTTCAGTAGCACATTCAATCTCTTGCTAGTCCAAGCTGTCATGTTCAGCTCAGTACAAAACAGCCTAACTATAAGCACTGCATGCAGTGGTGAATATAGAAAATTTAACATGGGTTAACAGGGTGGCAAGAGGTTTTGGCAGGGTGGCACAGGAGAGCTGTGGTTAGAGGTCCCTGCAAAAAAATATACTACATCTGCAGGTAAATTGCAATGGAAAGTAGCCAAAGTATGATATTGTATTGTATTGTATTGACCTACAGTAGTCAAGATGAAAGGATCTCTTGGTTGAAATCAGTGTTTTATACTGTAGGAGCATGTGATTAATACAGTAAACTACAATCAAATAATCAACAAACAGTGAGTGATATTTGGATCATGGCTAAAATATATTTCCAGTCTGACATTTAAGGATGCAGCCCGTTTATGTACAGACTCATGTGCTCACATTAACCTATGGAGAAGGGACAGTTTTAAATATATGTATATATTTAATATATAATCAAATTATGATCATCAGTCCTCTGGCACTGCAGTCTCAGGGCTTAAGTCCTCACCAGACCATCACTGTATCCTATGAACTGCCCGGTCCACATTCCCTAAACATTACTGATTTAAACACAATGTTACATTATTTATTTAACACTGCAATGAAGCACCTGTAGCTCTTTTATATTGGTTTAGATCAGGACTCAGTTAACTGCACAGGCTGTTTCAATTCAAACAAGTGATAAACTGAAGTAACTCAAAAACAAACAAAAAAAAATTAGGGAAGAATGCACTAGCTCCCTCGTAGCACACAACTTAACTTTTGGCTAACATTAGAACATGATCTGGTTATTGAATCTAGTCTGTCATATAGGAGTTACATTCAATACAAGACCTGATTTAAGTAAAACATCAAACAGAGAAGCTGTGACTTCACCTTCAGATGCAGCAGCTGCTCTCAGTCACTGTGTGTGCAGCTGTGCACATTTGACACAGTGCCATATGTACACTTTTCATATTTGGACATTATGAATGATGGATTTTTTTTCTATTTCTTGGTTATTTCAGTGCTTTGGGCAGCTGGGAGGGCAAGCCCTACTGTGCACCCCTGTAGATCTACACCTGATAGGACGCTGTTCATCTTAATGCCTTTTAAACATACTGTATTGACATGAAAGAATAGAGCTGAGTAGGTAAGTATAGAGGTGGTAAGTAGCATTAGCATTAGTATTACTTGTGTTGACTGACACACCTGTAGATATGTTTCTGGATAAGAGACTGCTCTTCTCTTTTGTCACCTGTTTCACTCACATTTTGTCTTAAAAGCAAGGCAGCTTGTATCAAATGACCTGCTGCAGTTTCCTCTAGTACCTTTACACCTTGTGTTGAAATGCATCTCGTATCCAGACTGTATCTAGTTATGATTTAACCTGATTACATTTACACCTGGTATTAATATGTGTCTCCAATGTCCACATTTGAGATCCAGTTGCTCTGTCCAGCTCAAACCACCTAACGTCACATCCTCCTCTCATTTTTGCCGGTCCAAAAAAACAACAACCACAAAAAACAAAAACAAACTGTATGCCAGTTTCATGTGTGTAATTTTTTGTTGACATTGGAGCCAGGACTAGTTGTTCCCGTTGTCCACCATTTGCTTAGCCATTTCTTCGTAAATGCGATATGAATTGTTGAAAGTTTCACTTGTATGCTTTTGTCAGATCAAATTGAAAGCAGACGCGTGGTCTTGTCTTGACTCCATCCACAAGTGTCTTATATCCATAGCTCTCTTGCTGCTTTCTTGCTAGTAGCTTAGCTTGCTAACTGGCTAATGGCTACTGCCTTGCTGGTTTGGAACAGTCATGCACGATTACACATTTCCGCTCACGTAGTTGTTGCATATGGATTGAGAACGCAATTGCATTTACACTTGTGTTCAATGTGGTAACAATTCAACCCTGACCACCTCCAGAGGTGGTTTGGCCAATCGGATCACAATCCGTCCTCAATGCGTACTGTCATGTGGTCAAGCACGATCCGATTGCAATCCAATCACCCAAAACGCATTTTAACGCAAGGTGTAAAGGGGTCCCATGATATCTCTTCATTGTCACTGCATTTGTCCTGTGTAGGTAATACCATGCTAGCCAGACCTTTCTTCTCCCTCCCCCCTCTACAGCTCAAACACTGAAGTGGGCTGGACAGCCTGACTGATATCTGACTGCTGTCCACACACAGTGTAAAGGAGGACCACTGTCACACACAGCAGGTTAAAGTGTCCTCCATGCACGACATGAGGAGGATGTGGATGAGCTTTCACCAGCTGTGGGTCAGGTGGTAGAGCAGGTCGTCCACTAATCGGAAGATCGGCGGTTCGATTCCCTGCTCCTCCATTCTGTATGTCGACGTGTCCTTGGGCAAGATACTTAACCCCGATTGCTTCTGATGGCTGTGCCATCAGTGTGTGAATGTGTATGAATGACTAGATCTCCTCTGATGGGCAAGTTGGGACCTTGCATGGTAGCCCCTGTACCATTCAGCGTATGAATGTGTGTGAATGGATGAATGTGATTCGTAGTGTAAAAGCGCTTTGAGTGGTCGGAAGACTAGAAAAGCGCTATACAAGTACAGTCCATTTACCATTTAGGGTTAATAGAGTGCAACACACATTTTGCACAACCAATTATCCAGATAGGGATGGGGTTAGATAGCACAATGAATTAAGATCCAATACTGAATTACTTATTAAATCTTATTAGGTTTACCTTTCATCATTTACAGCAATGAAAGGCCAAAATAACTACAAATCAGAGATGTCTAATCACCTCGCTGTTGGCTGAGAAGGCAGAAGCACAATGGTTTTTAGTGGCAAAATGAGATGAGCAGCATAATATATAAAATGTATCATGTGCTTCAAGAGCTACTTACGCCAAATACCAAAGGTCCTGATTCAGACCCATAAACTGATCAGATCAAAATGTGATATGGATCAAAGATTAATTGGGAGATTCTTAAAGTATCATGAGGTGATCAGCTGATCATTTCTCCAGAGAAGAATCTCCACTTTGTTGAACAACAAAAACATACAGTACACTGGTGGTTGTACAGTGGTGTTACAGAGTGATGTGTCTTTTCACTCACAGTCTTTGTCTGAATACAGACAGTAGCTGCAGAGACAACTTATCCAGAGAACAGATTAACTTTTTATTTTAGCTGTTACAGAATTAATGTTAATTAGCAACAGCTGATCTACCATCAGTGGTGTCTGTCATTTTAACCAGAGATAGTGATGTTCAGCTAAACATGAGAAGCTCCTTCCTACAGTATATTGCTATTTGCTAATGAGAAAGAGTGAGGAAAGATCAGAGGTTTGATAAGAGATTTGTTAGCATCTGAGCTCAACAATTCTGGGTGTTTTACCGACTGGGAACCATATCCGAAATAGAACCAGCTATCAGAACCTATCCCTACAGTATATACAGTACACAGTATATGTTAGAAATGTGCATATAGTCCCATACTCTTTCGTTTTGTTATAAATACTATAACTTAGTAATGTACATTGAAGAGAGAATTTTAAAACATCTTGGCATGACCTGCTTCACTAATGCGTCCTCACACTGTCACCAGCAGCTTACAGGCTGAAGGGGAAATCTGTGGTTGACAGATACCGGTGAGGAACCCTAAATCAAAGTCAGCGCAGTGTTCGGATGTTTGGATTATGTGTTTCTGGTATCTGAGTATTAATATCATTGTGAAACAGGTAATTCAACACCTGTTATAGCAATGTAAGAGGGCTATTCTGTCCCTTTGCAGGGCCAACATGGGTAAACCTGGATTGAATGAAATATAAATGCAATGATGATTTGAAAAATAGTTTAGTATTGTATCACTGCCACTTGATGTGGCTGCAGCTCAAGCAAAACCTAACTTGCCTGGTTTCACAAAGAGCTATGGAGCTACAGTACTGTACAGTTGCAGGCAGAAAAATACATATCTGCCTTTGTTGGTGTAAACCTGGTGTGCAAACAGAAAGAGTGTTGCAAACAACAACCTTCCATTAACTGGGAACAGGACGTACTGCATTAGGTCTACCAAAAAAGGTACATAAAAGATACTGTGGGGGTGAGTGTGGTTGGCGTTCAGCTGCAGGAGAGAGAGGTGTGGAGATGGCTCATGAGAGCAGTGCTAGGTGAGTTGATTGGCACAGTTGGTGCTTGTTGGCTAATAACACTCTCCCTTTAAAGGCAGTAGTGTGCTGGACCTCAGATGACTGCTGCACACCTCACTAGCCATCAGATATTGTTTGGCGGAAGCCTGTAATATTATTTGTGGGACTGAGTGACTCAAAGTGAGTGGACCATGTGAGCAACAAGAAGCCAGGCAACCACAAGCCCTTGTTGGAAGTGTTGCTTGTTTATGTTAAGTGTGTGTAAGCAGTTATGAATAAAAGGATGTTGTCTGTGATTGGACTGTTGTGTCTGTGTTGTGTGCTGAGGGAACTCATGGTGGCAGGGAGACTTGCTCACAGGGGGCTTCTGTGGTCAAGTCGGGGCAGGACTGCTGGAGGTATGGGCAGCCTGGACACTTCAAGTGAGTGCCCACACATGGAGGTCAGCCAGATTCAGGTTGCTGGCCCACCAACAACCTCCCCCAGTCCAGGAGGGACATACAGCATTCCGGCAAGGATTCAAGGGAGTATACATCAGGGAATGGTGGATTCGGGCTGTACACAGTATATAATACACCAGAACCTAGTTTGACCTGGGGCTTTGGTGGAAGCATTTTGGGTGGATATTAGGTGTGTGCATGGGGGTGTTCACAGATACCCTATGGTACCAGTGGATATTAGACATAAGAGTAAAAAGCATAGTGTAAGGCTGCAGTTAGCTCCCACTTGATGCACCCCCTGATTTTGGGCATGGATTGGCTAGGGTTTAATAGGTTAGTGGGGCAATGTGTGGGGATGTGTTCTTGACCGATAGGGACATGGGATATGTGTGCTATGCTCAGTTGTGACATGAAGTTGTCTGACGCTGCAGAAAGGGAGGGAGAAGGCGATGCCTTCACAGGAGGCTCCATAGGTTCCCATGTTGCACTCCATGGAAGATTTTCCACTCGAGCAGTCTCATGACAATACTCTACGTTTTGCCATTGACTAAGTGATAAAAACTGATGGTCATTTGGTACACCCTGACGCAGTGCAGACATATCCACACTTCTCATTGGTTCGGGACTGTTGTACAGAGTGAGTAGTGACACTCAGACATGAGAGGAAATTACCCAGTTGTTGGTACCAAAAAGCAACCGGGAAATGGTTTTCCAGGTGGCTCTTTAAAACCCAGTGGCTTGGCACATGTGGTATGACAAAACACTAGACCGGATAATGGCCTGATTCTATTAGCCCGGCATTTGGGGAGATATATGCTGCTGGTGTGCATCTTGCCCTGAATGCCAATTGGTCAACCAACTAGTCATCCTGAGAGCACCTTCGCGCCCATTGCAACTCATGGAGGTTCCATTTGAGCATATTGGCATGGACCTCATCGGGCCATATCACCGGAGAGCATGTGGATATCGCTTTGTGTTAGTCCTGGTGGATTACACAACACAATATCCCAAAGCAGTGCCCCGTGCACTATCTGTACAAAGAGTGTTGCACAATCACTGTTTCAGGTCATCTCCCGAGTCGGGATCCCAAAAGAGATCCTAACTGACCAGGGCACCTCATTTATGTCACACACACTATGGCAACTGTACGGATTATTGGGTGTCAAGTCAATTCAGACTAGTGTGTATCACCCTCAGATCAATGATGTTGTCGTCTATCTAGGTCAGTCTTACACAGTCTAGTATAGGGAAGTTTTATGCATTATATCACAGCTAAGGGGTGTTGTTCTGACAACCATCTTAGCTGTGATATAATCACAATGTACCACCACCAGGAGTGAGATATTGCTTTTATAAAATGGTAACCAAATATTACAATATAGAAAATTATAGACACCAACCAATAAAAACAGTTTTATGAAATAACAATTACATAACATGACTCATTTACAAGAAGGTAGCTCCTGGCTGCCTGCGGTTGCTATGAAACATTTGCAAACTGCTAGTAACTAATGTTCAAGCTAGTCAGTGATCTAACCAGACTTATTTATTCACATTAATTTGAGTGTTCCCATTAATTAGGAGATGCATTGCTTGGTGTGAGTGAGGATGCTGCTCCACCTTCTCTGGACATAGAGCTTCAGTTGCCAGTAGTTCTGGAGAGAGTCTTACATTTGTGCCTGCTTACAGACATTATCTCTCTTGCTTCAAGGCTCGCATCCGAAAGCTTTTGCACCATAGTGCTGTGGAGACAGTGGCTGGTGGAGCCCTGCATTGTCCCTGCTTGCAACATTTTAACAGTAGCCACGGAGTGATAATTAAAAATAGAACTGTAAAGAGGACATTAAATGTCATAGCCATAGTGTACGCACATTATACCACAGCTATCAACCAATCCGATTGCAAGATTTTAACTACCTGTTCTGAATCACTGTCACATGAATGGGATATCATCTGTCTGTGCCTGAGCCAGAAAAATGGTCAAAAAAGTGCCAATTAAGGACATGATTGATACAGACAGCTTTAGTTTATTGTAAGCTGAGTGACAGAAATGTTAAATCGGCATATTTATTCAATCAACATGACAAAGAGCTCAAAGCAACTGCTAATCACCTCTGTGTCAACTGAAAATGACATCATTCAGTTAAGGTAAAATAAGCCCAGATGTGCCTACTAACACCTCTAAAGCTCACATATTATATCTCTTTTGTTCAATCCATACACAAATAGAAATGTTAAAATGACAAGTTATGATTTCACATGGAGTTTATGGAGTGTGCTGTAATAATTTCTTTGTTTAACAGCAGCCAGGTTTAGTCTGGAGATCACTGTGCACAGCTGCTGTTGGCCAAAAAATGGTTATAGCCTCTAAGTCAATTTTGAACAGAGCCAGGCTAGCTGTTACCCACAGCTCCAGTCTTTATGCTAAGATAAGCTAATAGCCTCCTGGCTCCAGCTCCATACTGAATGGACTCTGCAAGAAAGTAAATACATGTATTTTTCAAAATGTCAAATGATTCCTTTGGGTGACTCATGTACATCAAGTATGTGTAGTGAGGCACCATAACTGTACTAGGTCTTCATTGAATTTTTTCAATATAGGAATAAAAATACACTAGCAACTGGTCCCCAGTGTGGTCCCATTTGAAACTCACTATATGAAAACAGTGCTAATGCAATTCAGTAAAAGGAGGGACAGAGAAGAAATCTGAGAAGGGGGTAAAAGCATAATCCAGCCATGGACTTTAAAAATCCTGTTTGACTGGGTTTTTGACAGCAAATACTGATACTGATATACAGACAGTAAAGCGATCACACACAGTATTGACACTGCAATCGAACTCCATGTAGGCCCATAGGTGTGGTCACTTGGCAGGTGCAGCAAGACAGCGGTGAGGGAGGAGAGGGAACATTAAAAGAATTTCAGGAGAAAAGAAAGAGATAAAACAGAGGTGGCAGGGGAGGCAGAGAGAGAGAAAGAGAAAAAAGACCCCCAGGTTCCAGGCAGCTGGTGTAATTACAGAGCGGCAAGCACAGAGAGAGAATAAAGGGGGAAAAAAAACAAAAGTTGTAGAAGTTGTACTGCTCGTCTCCACCTCTTCCCTGCCTCTGTTCAGCCCTCAGCACCTGTCGCCAGCTGGACAACCTTCCCTGGAAAGTTTCCCTCTACACCTGGACCAGTGTGCTTTATTTTAACCTTGGCAGCCAAGTTTAAATCCCTGTGTGCATAGAATTTGTCTTGACTTGACTATGATAACTCCTAGTGGTAGAATCAAAAAAGACACTGCAGTGGTTGCTGAAAGCAACAAAGACTGCAGTGATTTCAGGCAGGATTGTCTTATTTTTTTACAACAACTTACACCATCAGAATACCCACTAAGATGCCGTAATCACATTAAAATTCTACACATTAAGTGAGATATATTTGGGAACATACTTTTTGTTTTCTGTCACAGTGGCCGAATCCAAATATGTTATTCGGCAAAGCACAAATAGTTGGTTTTTTACAAACATTTATTTCGTACAAATATTTTAAAAATTATTTGTTTCCGAGAAGGGTGATTTCTTTAGTAAATAGCCGTTTATAAGCAGGATAATGTACAGGGTGATGCAGGATGCATCACCTTGGGGTCCTGCATAACCCTGTCAGGGTTCATTTCACAATAATGACCCGCTCGCTGTACAGTATTGTCATGGAAAAATCTTCAAATGGACCAATAAATCTTCAGGTCACCCCCAACTTAGTATTAAACTATAAGAGAAAGACTCAAAAAATACACTGGAAGCTGGTAGAGTTCAATGTGAATAGGTTTACTGTGCATAAAAGCAATACAGAGCAAACCGAAGCCTTTGTCCCGGGAAAAAGAAAAACCTAATGTAAAATCATGAAACCTCATATATTATATACTTTTCATAACCCCTCCTATTGTGGAGCTTATTTTCTAGACTCCACCTCATTTTTTAATTATGTTCAACCATCTGGTCATTATTTCTGAGTTCATGAGTGATCTTGACGCTTTGGTGATAATACAAGTGTGGCTTATCTTAGAAATTACTGCCTCAGCATCTTTCGCCTTTTTCTCACACTAAAAACAGACCTGGCGGCCTTTAATCATCTCACACAGAAAACCAAATTGCTACCCCACAGATTAGCCTTCCTGCTAACTCCCTGGGAACCGTGTCTTATTGGCATAATGATTATCTTTGCACACTCACTGGCACATTCATTTGATCATGGGAAGGCAGTTTCCACCACGATATCTCTTACTTAATTACTTAACATAAAATTATCTGTACGTGTAAAGTCTAAATTGACTAAATCCAATTGTTGCTCTGCTTCTCTGTTCTCTGATGCGAGTGAAGGTGGTACCACCAACTATGGCCTGCACAAGCACTCTGCAAACATGGCATCGGCCAAGGACACAGGTAACTTTGTGCAATTTTGTGTAAAACCCTGTGACAATAGCTGATGATATATTAAAGCAAGACATTACTACAATCATGGCTATTTGTTCGTATCATTCTCAGGGGATCTGTGCAGAGCCTATTCAGGACTTGGTGGTGAAGAAACCAAAGTTATCTGCCAGGAGCGTATGTAAATCAACGCTCTATCAAGCATACACATGGTGATGGTCATTATTATTGTGCTGTCACACTGTTGGCTACTCTGTACTCATGAACATATTGTATGTTACTAATTTGAACTTGCAAGAGAAATGTGGAAGCACAATGAATTTAATACCTGTTTTATTATGCTTCATTTGTTTCAGGATCCTTCCCTGACCCATCAGTGTTGTCCCTGTAGTACTGATGTCCTCAGTACTGCATGGCTTACCTGAGCTTTGACACCAAGTTAATTATATTGACAGTAATTATTTTCATTCTCTCATTCAACCCACAACCCAATGTCCCAGTCCGATTTGATTTCCGATTCAATTTGATTTGATTTGATTTGATTTGATTTGATTCACTTAGGGATATTTCAGTTACAATACCAATTTTGCTTGGATATGAAAGAGATTCTCAGAGAGGTAATGCTGTAAATTGTATAAGGAACCCTCCAACCTGGTGCATTATTAAAAATATTAATGTTTACATTAAGAATTGGCCCCAAAGTGGTTACATTAATGTACTTTTTGATTTAATGAATGCATGGTGTATTTCCAACAGCTAAAGCACGTTAGCCGTGTTGTGGTGTCCACATGGTGGCTGTCAGTAGCTTAAACTGCTGGAACAAACAGGCTGACAGCAGTGTGAGCAGCATGCTGTAAATTATTGTTAAATAAAGATAAATTAGTTGATCTTACCAAGGCTGGCCATGCAAGACTAACAAGTTTAGAGCTTCACGCATCCATGGGAAAAGGCATATATTAAAAGATTGATCCCAGGAGTAAAATGTCCTATACTATTATAAAGAAAGTATTTTGAAAGCTTACCATATGTTCCCCACTGCATACAGTATGCGTGTGAGCAGGCAAGGAGCCGTGCTTTTGTATGTATCCAGATGCAAATGATAAAGGATGTGGAAGTGATAGGTTTCATTATCTACCTTGTGGGTTCTTTTAACTGTCATGACACACGTTTGTTGTATGCTATAAATCATCCGTTCCAACTGTGCCATAACTTTGGTAACAAACCCAGGGTCAGTCATGAGGTCTCACAAAGTTGCCAGTGAAGAGGCAGTAGCTTCTTCTCCAAACCACTGCAGCCTTGTTATGTATGTGCAAATTTTGGGATAAAACATCATTAAGATGACTCATTAAGATACCCTCCTCATGTCCACTGGATGTGCCTGCATTGCATTCTTGTCGTGCCACTGGAAGGGAAGTGTATATTAGCAAAAGGAAATAGCAGCATTCATTCTCCTGCCTGACAGATTCCCCGGGAAATATCACATAAACATTAAAAACTGCTATATTTATATACAGACAAAGTCAAAAACAAATTAAAAAGCACTGTTAATTCATATGAATTGTCAATGACTACAGGCATTATACACAAGTAAATTCCATACAAGCTACTCTGGCAAAAACAGGAACAGCATGGATGACACCTAGCCTGATCTTTCTTAAATGACTACCCATACAGACCTGATTTCAATACCAGTAAAAATCACCCTGCACTACATGAGCTAGCACCTGGTCATCCCTCAGACCATATATCACCATATAAGACTTGATACATTTTCTTGTGATGATGCTCTTTAAATAAATCTTGATTTGATGGATGGCATGGTCTACCATAATTTCCGCTTCCTTTATAACATTACTACAGTGTGACGCTCAAGACCCAATTCAACTTTCTTCCTCATAAAACTCGCTGTTGCCCCAGGCAGGGACTCACACACAACAGGATGCCATGCATTTTGTTGCAGACCTACAATACAATATGTTGTATATCCAGATTATACCACCCTAGATCCCCTTAGTTTGTCTGTGTAGGAGATACCCAGATCCTGTAACAGCATCAAATGTGATGACAATGGCAGCAACAGTTTGGGTGATTTTAGCAGAAAGTGGAACTGGCTTTTAGCTTCAGTATTCCAAACACACAATAGACTGAACAGAGGAAGCATAGAAAACTAATAGGCCTCTGTGTGTCTTTCTAGGTGTTGTGAAGCTGTTCACACACACACACAGCAGTGGCCTGAGGGGATCATTAGAGAGGCACATTACTACTGCTGGACAACAGGATGGATTCACAATGTCACAGGGAAATTCCCTCCCACCTGACGGAGGAAGAAAGCAGGCACTGAGCTGTCAGTTGCCTGGAGGTGAGAGGAGTGAGTGGAAGCAGCAGGGCTGCTGCTTCAAATGCCTGGGAAAGCCTTCATGCAGGAAGTGAAGGGGGGGGGGGGGCATTCTCCTCTGGACTCTCAGTAAGGACAGACATTAGGCTTCAAAACACTTGACAGTGTTGGTAGCTACATCACTCTAGTCACAAGTCTCCCATTATTCTCCCTCATTTATGTAGTAGCTATTCATTACTAGGATTGTTTTTAAAACATCCTGGATATATGGGTTGATGATGTGTTTATGGGAGATACTATTATCAATGTTGATTTTCACCTATTAATTGTCCTCAAAGGCTGAATGAGGAGTTGTTTCTACAGTACTTTTTCTCTTAGCATTGGCATCTGGCAGTGGATGGGACATTGCAGGTAAAGCAGTTGAAAGTATCACTTTTCTATATGTTTATGCTTGTTGAGCAGGTGGTTTGATAAAGTACTTATTGGCATTTGTAGTGTATAATGTTTTGTAGAATCTAAGTGAAGAGGAGCTGATTCTAAAGTAAAAACAAACTGAACACGGTGAGTTAACCACCTGTTTATTCCTATGATCACCTCAACATGACCAATCAAACTGGAAACGTCTGAGATCAGTATGACAGACAGCCAGGTGCTTCTGACTTGGCACAAGGATTATATGTGGAAATTGATGTTTCACTGACTGCTCAGACAGTGTGAAGGACACTGCATGAAGTGAACCTCCATGGACGACGTCCAAAAAGAAAACCATTGCTCACAAAATGTCACAAAAGTGCAAGATTAAACTTTGCCAATGAACATGAAAAGAAGTCTGATGAATACTGGCAGCACATTCTTTGGTCAGATGAGACTAAAATAAATGTGTTTGGATCAGATGGGGTCCAGCATGTTTGGCGTGGACGTGGCCAGGACTAACACAGTGACTGCATAGTGCCGACTGTGAAACATGGAGGTGTGAATGTGTTGATATGGGGCTGCATGAGTGCAAAAGGTGTAGGGGAGATGACATTTATAGATGGCACTATGAGTGCAAGTTTGTATACCCAAACACTGAATGAAAAGATGAGTCCTTGTCTCAAGAAGCTTGTCAGGAGAGGAATTTTCCAACATGACAATGATCCAAACACATTGCAAAAATCACACAAGAGTTTTTAAAGAAGAAAATAGTGAAAACTATCACCTGGCCAAGTATGTCCCCTGACCTGAATCCAATAGAAAACCACTGGAGTATTTTAAAGAGGAAGGTAGAGCAACACAATCCCTCCAGCAAAGAACAGCTGAAAAGAATCATCAGTGAAGAAAGAGAGAACATCCCTCTACAGATCTGTTGTAGACTCATATCAACCCTGGCCAGGAGGATCCAATCTGTCATTAAAAATAAATATATATTATGTATATATATATATATATATATATATATATATATATATATATATATATATATATATATATATATATATATACACACACACACACACACACACACACATACATTTACATACATACATACATATATATATATATATATATATATATATATATATATATATAGAGAGAGAGAGAGAGAGAGAGAGAGAGAGAGAGAGAGAGAGAGAGAGAGAGAGAGAGAGAGAAATAAAAGAATGGAGAGTCACTAATGAAGGTTGAGCTGACTTTTGTTGCAGTTCATTCTTAAATATGTACCTTTCATTACAGTTTAAGTAGTCAACTACTTGTTTGTTTTTTTGTTTTTTTAATTAAATGGGTTTTGTCTAAAAACAAATAAAATTGTTTTAAATGGACAAGATTTGTAATTACTTACCATTTTAGTGATATTAACCAGGGCTGTATTCAGTTTTGTTATATACTGTATGTTTGAGTACAGCATTTTAATGTTGTCTTTTAACCAAATTTTGCTTAGGGCGTTTTTTTTAAGCCTCAGTAGCAGCGGGGTGCAAATGTTGGTTGGTCAGTCAGTTCAGGTCAGTACCATGGCATGAAGCTGAAGCCTGAAAGTGCCACCGATGGCCACTAGATACTCCAACTGACTCCCATTCAAAAAACCTCAACTTCTCTCTAGAAATACTAAATCAGTCATTTTTTCAAAGAGTCATTGTTGTCTTAATCGCTAAATTCAGACCCTCTAATAAGTGAGTTGGTGGTCATTTTGGAAACTACTGCTCCGTTAATAAGATTGGTAATTTTTGCTCCTGATTGGTAATTTTTCCCATTTCCCGATTTCACAGTGATACCAATTGAGTGAGTGTTTCTCAATTTCTGTGTGGGATATGTGTTGTGGTACCTGGCAACCCAAACCAGAGGCAGAGGTGAGACCCTACCTGACGTGCATCACTCGTCACTGCGCTCGCTCAAGCCCTCTGCTCCACTCAGTTTGCGGCTGAAAATGAGAGGAGAGGCTGGTTTGTCTCAGCCAGCAGCTAAGTTTACAAGATTTTGCCAAATTTTAAGATTCATGGCAAACCCAGATAAACAGTTAGGCTACATACAGACAGCTTTCGTGTTGTTAGTTTAACCAGTGCGCTGTACTTGTTTAAAACATACTGGCAGTGGATGGGACATTGCGGGTAAAGCAGTTGAAAGTATCACTTTTCAATATGTTTATGCTTGTTGAGCAGGAGGTTTGATAAAGTACTTATTGGCTTTTTACTCACGACAGTTTTGTTGCACTTACAGTAACGAGCATAGTTGTTGTAAACTTGAGTAAAACACTAGCTTTCACTTCATCCACCCCCCCACTCCCCACCTCCTCTTCTGTCCCCCACCTGCCCACCTCACCCTGCCCACCCCGAAAAAACCTCCCGTGTTTTGAAACCTAAATCTTGCCTTCCCTTCTCAAACTAACATATGTGGGCATCCATGCTACAACAGTGTGTGCACCCCTACCCTGAACAATGGCAGCTCTGTTTAAGGACTCCACAGACATTGGCTGGTGTTATTTTTCCTCTCTGCCTGGAGTGTGCTTCACACAGCTTCAACAAGACTCTGCTAATTGATGATAAACCCACTATACACTACCTGCCCACCATCAAACAGCTAACAGACAAAGTTAGAGACTAGCTGGTGAACACAGTGTGACTCAGTCAAATCAAGTAGGTATCTTTCAAAGTTACTGTGTTTTTAGTGGAATATTCCATCTTTTTGGTTACTGTCCCTCCACCATAACACAGCAAGGAAACACTGTCTGGGGAAACACAAACAGGGAATTTTGAATTAAAAAGACAGCAGCTTTGAATCCACTTCATGACTGTAAGTCAGAGTGCTGAAGCCTCATATTAGCTTCAGCTTTGAAATGAAATTGAAACACATAATGAGTGCTGTGGTTTATGTTAATTGGAATCGCTTTATGAAGGGATCTTCACAGGCAGCATGGACAACAGGAACAACTACAGTGACCAATAATAACTAATAAAATGTGAACATATTCTGCAATGGAAACAGGGTTTGTAATAGGCTGTGACAACTGTCAATCAAGTCAAGACCCATAACAGGTCTGGAGAAGATTGAGATCAACTCAGAGATAGTAGCCAGAGGAAACAGTCCTGTTTGATGATACTACAATATACACTAAACTTTGAATACATTTCCACAGGTTAGAGCCACTATGTATGACTTTGTTGCCCCTCGTGGCATTACAAAAAAAAAAAAAATCGTTGTCAGACAGTATTCAGAATCATTTAAAATCTTACATCCCATGCAAATTTGACACTGGTGACTTTAATATGATGTTTGTTAACGGTGAGAGGTAGATTCACTGCACAAGCTCCAAACAACACCCTTTAACCTCATTAATAGGATTTGACCAAATTTGCTTCAGTCAGAGTACTCACTGGGGCAAGAAAAACTGAACTCATTACTCCTATACTTAGATCACTTCACTGGCTTCCGATAAAATACAGAATGGCTGTCAAAATATTACTCACTGTTTACAAATCACTTGAAGATGCAGTATGTAGAATTTAGTGGCATCTAGCAGAACGGATCTGGCAGAAATTGAATGTAATATTCATAAGTATGTTTTAATTAGTGTATAATCACCTGAAAATAAGAACTGTTGTGTTGCGTCGTTACCTTAGAATGAGTCCTTTATATCTATCGAAAGGGTGCATCCTCTTCCATGGAGCCCACCATGTTGCATCACCATGTTTCTACAGTAGCCCAGAACAGACAAACCAAATACTAGTGCAAGTTTCGTGGCCACCGTAGGTTCTCCTACATGCCTGGAAGGGGAGGGGAGGTGTTTTCAGCTGGTTGCAATCTTCAACCTCACTGCTAGATGCCCCAAAATCCTACACACTGGTCCTTTAATGGTCTAGCTCCTGAATACATCTCTGACCTGTTCACTTCTTACAAACCATTCTTATGACAGTTTCCTGGAAGGCTACAGTATGAAATGAAATTGAAGACATGACGGTCAGTGTGAATTTAGCTTTAAATGATGGATGATGCATCTTTTTAAAATAGTGAAGCTGGAATAATATGAGCATGAGATTTACTGTAAAACATGAGCTCATCTCAGAGTTTTAATGTTAAAGCAGAGTTCCTTTCTTTCTTCCTCTGACCATTAGGGGATTTCATGCAAATATCACATTTGAAATTACATGTGCATGGTTCTCAATGAGAGGCGATTTATCTTTTCTGGTTGTTACACATAAAACACCAGCACCAAGCTGTTTAGCTAAGCCTCACCGTTGCTGCATCTGCTTACAGTTTAAAGGATGGGTTCACGATTTTTGTCAAAGTCAGACAAAGTTTGTCTTAAAACAACAGTAAGGAACCCAAATGAACACTGAAACATGTTTTTCTTGCTGTAATCATTCCTCCTGTTCATACTGACCATTAGAAGATCCCTTCATAATGCACTTGCAATGGAAGTGATGGGGGACAAAATCCACAGTCCTCCTGTGCAAAAATGTATTTAAAATTTTATCTGAAGCTAATATGAAGCTTAAGTTGTCCCATTGAGTCAAATTTAGTAAATATCTTTCAACATTACAGTCTTTTTAGTGCCAAAGTCCCTCTTTTTGTTACTATACTTCCACCACAGCTCAACAGGGAAACACTGTGAGGAAACACAAAGAGGGACTTTGATGCTAAAAAGACTAAATATGACAGATATCCACTTGATATGACTAACTCAGACTGATGAAGCCTCATATAAGCTTCACATCAACTTTTAAATGACTGTGTGGACACACTGTGGATTTTGGCCTCCATCACTTACATTGAAAGCACATTTGAAGGAGATCTTTTAATAGCCAGTATGAACAGGAGGAATGATTATAGTGAGGAAAACCTCTTTTAACTGTTGCCATGGCAGAATGGTTAGAAAGAAAGAAAAATGCGTGTTTATCCAAAATCTGATATATTTTACTCCTCTGCTCCGTTGTCCTAAAAACTATTAAAAACACGTCAGTGAGCCACACCGTTGCACTGGATGTCATGTTGCTTTGGCCCTACGATTATGCTCACAGTAATTTGTTTAGACATGGCTCCTAAGACTGATAACAGCAATCATGTTTTCAGTCTCTAGAGAGTAGTTCTGTGTGAGGCAGACACCACTGAGCATGTGCAGGAACATGGTCTGTTTACAGAGCTTCAAAAGCTTGTTGTGCTACATATCACAACCTTGACCTCTGTAATATTGTTCATTTCTCAAATAACTTAAATACTGAGTAAAGGGGTTGTGATATGTAGTACAACAAGCTGACTGAATGGAACTGATCCATCATTACTGTTATCTCCTGTGCTTTCTCTGCCATGGCAAAACTGTCTACTAGCAGAAATGAGCATCTATTGACAAAACTCATAGGAATTAAAAATCTAATATACTGCAATTACTTCACTTCACCAGTAGATGTCAACCTTACATCACACATACACAGTGCCGTGTAAACATGATTAAATACCTCTCAGATCTCTCCACACACACGGTGGCTCGTTGGTCTAGGGGTATGATTCTCGCTTTGGGTGCGAGAGGTCCCGGGTTCAAATCCCGGACGAGCCCAGATTTTTTTAGTAGTTATTTCTTTACATGTATTATGTGGCTAAACAAAGAAAAACGCCTTTGCATATCAGTACAGGTATATCGAAAGACCAGCTCTCTGGCGTTTTCAACCCTTGGCTTTTGGACTTGCCGTCTGACCGTCTCAAGCATTAACAAAAGTTGTCACTTTGAATTAACGCTGTTTTAAACACTGTAATCTCTGACCCTAAAACTAATAACTCGGGACCGTGCCAAATTAATGACGTCACTGTAAAGACGTATCTCGTATAAATGATCTCTGTTATTGCTGTCTTATTTGAGCACGAAGTCACATTTTCAGACTGACATGTTAACACGATATTTAACAACAATCTTGTTCTGTAATGAATACACGTTTAGAATCATTTTAGCACTACGTACTACTTTTTAAAAAATAATTTCTGCAAACTATGCCTCAAGGTCCAACACATGCGTTTAAATCATTTTAGTTTATCTCTGAAGATGAAAGAACTTACTACGTGCCTTTTTTCAAGAACAGTGAGCCGTTACTTCATTTCCCCCTGAAATTCCAGTAACAGCTTCTTTGCCTTTAAAAGACATGCAACATCGTTGAAAGATCATTAATTTTGATACGTCTGATACGTGATGACAAGCTTCATTTTGGTCAGGAAGCACAAGTGTTATCAATGAGATTAACTACATACAGCAGCATGATGATGTTCCAGTTGTGTCTGCTGGTTTTGCTGACATGATTAACTGGTACAACTAATGTAACAATGTTATAAGTTCCATTTCTGTTTCTGTTTCCTGCTATAACAAGGGAAAAATGTCCACTGGGAAACAAGGTGCAGGTGACTCAAGTCCAGTTCATAAATGGAAAACAAAGCTGACACAAACACAAAACAATTCCTTAAAATAGAACCTTTATTATATAAAAATGCTTTTGATACAAAAAATGTCACAAGTGTAAATTACACGAAGCATTTTTAGCTGAGACAACAAATACAGGGTTTGTTTTAAGGAGTTTTACTGACACAGTGGTTTGAGGCTGGGCCTACAGCCCTTTATATAAATGAGTTGTGCTGCTGAGAGTTCCCACTGATCCATACAGACCTCTCTGCAGCTATGTTAACCTGGAGATCCATCTCCAGCCAGCCAGCAGACGTAGCTGGCAGGACATGAATGAACCAGGCAACAGCAACTGGATTACTGCAGGTTCCAATAGTTCCCCACCTCCAAAAGTGTTTGTACACTTCTCTGTCTTTGGGCCTATGCACTACTATAATACACTGAAGCTTAGAAGATGAAGCTTCTCTTTTGTTCAAAAACTGTTCAAGTGGATGACATAACAGTCTTTAGTAGAACTCTCTGACCCTAAAACAGTTTTCAGTTTCTGGGAAAGAAACTAAATGTAGATTTATACTGCTTTATCCTGACAGCCCAGCTGAAAGCTAAAACATTCTTCTTTTTCTTCAAACACACTAAGAAAATGTTCTGGCATAAAATATTCACTGACTAAAGACTGGCGCTTGCAACATTCATATTACTGATTACTTTTATGTAGGGAATATGCCTTTTCTCAATGCATTTGTCCTCCCATTTTTGGTTGCATGTGTCTTGTGTTGATAATGTTACACATTTATTAAGTGCTTGACTGACACTGAAAACAGTTTGTCTCCAGATAACAGGCTGAGTATATAAAGGTCCAAACCCAAAGCTAAAAAAGATGAAATTTACAACGAAACCTTTATCTGAGCAGGCCTCACCTGAGGTGGAAAAAAATGGAAACATACTGTACTACTATTGAAAAATATTAAATCCAACTGTCAGTTGTATGTACTGCAATTTTACTATACTGTCAATAGGTTCTGGTAATCCCTGCCTGTTTCTAGTGAAAATTGAATAAATGTATCCTCTATATACTAGAACAAAAATAAATCTGTGATGTTGTCTTGGACTCTCCATTCTGGCTGCCATCAGACACTTGAAATCCAGGTTTCACATCCTGTCTCTGATGGCCATCCATAATTCACAGAAGCATAGTCACATACACATGGGTGCTGGATTTGAATGCATTTTTGAATGTGAAGGCAGCACGTTAAGGTGCTCTTTCAAATCAAAAGTCCAAATATTCATCCCTTTGGGAACATCAAAGCGCCTCTAAATTTCATGGTCATCTAGTAGATGATGAGGTGCATGTATCTTAAGCTAATCATTAGGATTCATCCACTGGGGACAATGACTATGTGTAGCATATCTAGAAATCTGAGCAGTCTTTCAGATATTTGCTCTGGACCGACATATTGTCAAGATGGAGGGCAGGGCAAAGAGTACAAATCTTGTGAGTCAAACCTTTGACTTTGGTTTTGCAGTTGTGAGGTTTCACTGTACTGGAGGTGAGCAACGGCTCTACTCAAGGCCTCAGTGTGCTTCAAAATAAGTGCTTGTCCAATCATCTAACAACGTCTGAGAGGCTTTTTCCACACACCCCTCAGCCAATGATTGGTCAGGTATGAAAGAAGGCGGGGTTTCAACTTCTGTCTCAAGCTTTCTTTTTTTTTCACTTTTCACACGACTACTTGTGTCACTTTTCAAGTGTACGACCCATTCAAATGACTGTTGGAAAATGTGCGCTGTTATCGTGACTTGTATGATGTAAAGACACAGAAGTTGCTGGAGAGAGATCGGTCTGAAGCACACCGAGACCTTCAGTAGATTTCTGGAGCAGCTCTGAATAAAACGTCTCAGCCGGAACTCTTTCAGCCTTTCAGTTGTCTATTTCCAAAAAGACTCCTTCAAACTAAACATGGCGGCCAACGTAAAAACATACATAAATGATCTACACACAAACAGAAATGCGAATAACAAAAGTCGCTATAAGAATAATTTGTTATTAACTGTAAAATAGCTTCATGATCTACTGTCAGTATGAGAGTGGTAATCTGGGGATTTCTGTGTCATTATAAATCATAGTAATTGGTATAGTATGTACACAATAGCAGCAAACATACTTTTGGTAAACGGGATGACAAGAGTAAAGAAAAAGTGGAGGAAGAGGTTCAGGTTCACAATGAGAAGCATTCACTTCTCACAACTCAATCACTGACTTCATTACACTTCTGTACAATAGCTTTACACGTTGATATTCATTTGGTATGTCGTTCTCAGGTGGTGAGCTCATGGGATAGTGATGGGTTGTGCTCAAGCCGGACTGCTGGTGGATTTGTCTTTGCGTCCACCACATAAAAAAAGGCCCCCGAGTTCAACTACAAAGAATTCCCAATTTGAAATGTGAGGGACACAATTTCAAAACAATGTACAAAAGATTTCACACTTTGATCTTGGCCCTACTCCATCCATCCATCCATCCATCCATCCATCCATCCATCCATCCATCCATCCATCCATCCATAATTCTACATATTCATTCAGTCATCAACAAATTTATCAATTTTTCCAACATCCAGCGAAACATTCACATCCACTCATGCGGTACAATCATCCATCCATCACTCACTCATGCATACATTCTCTCATCTATCTGTTCTTTTTTTCTCTGTGGAGCGGTGGATCAGCCAGCGTGGATAAAATAGTAAAATAATTCTTCTGTGATTTACTTTTGTTCATATTATTTTAACACTATATACAGTCCTGCCGCTGGTCTGCCAACAAGGACGCTGTGAGGAAGGAAGGGACAAATAACGTTGAGGCTGGAGGGGGTCAGTGAGGTGGTGGTCCATGCCTTGGCTTCAGTCTTAATAAATTGACTCATCATGTTTTCCCATCACGCAGCAGCAGCGCCTACTGGTAACTGGTGGAGGCAGTAGCACTGTGAGTGAGGATTTCAGCTCATATCTGGGCTGATGAAAGTCTTGATATTACAGCAAAGTAGCCCAGCGAAGGAAGCTTTCTCTTACTGACGGAATGGAAATCTTTTTTTTTTTTTTTTTTGCTGTAGTCCCTCATCGTCTCTTCTCTGTGGCCTGCAAAGCGAGGCGGCGAGGGCGTCAAACCGTCAACCTGCCGTGAGTGAGAGAATGTACAGGACAGGTGGGAGACAAGAGGTGTAGCTGACTGCAGATAAGTTGACGGTCACCCTGAGAGCTTCAGGATGACTGGAATGATGAAACGACCAGTGTGGGAGCTTGAGCAAGGCACTGGAGCCTGAGCAGCTGATGTAGAGCAGCAGGTGTGAGCTGGTCACAGCTGGAGGTTGGCACATGAGTTCTCTCCTCTGCTAAATGAGACCAGACCAGACCAGTTCTTGTGGTTTGCATCTCTCCCTTCCTCACAGGGCTCCTGGGGCTTATTGGAGGGTCATGAGGAGTCGGTGCAGGGCGAGGGGGGAGGGGGGCACAGGTGGAAGTAGGAACGCTCGGTGGAGGGGGACGGGGGGCAGCTTTCCTCGGCTGACAGGTACTGGGAGCGGGGGGTGGGGGGTGGAGGGTAGGGATCAGAGTCTGAGTTCAGGTCCATGTAGTACTTGTTGTGTTTGCCGTGGCTGCCGTGTCCCGCAGCCTTCCAGCGGCCCGCTGACGACGCCAGCCCTGCCGGCGGGTGGTGGGGGGTGTAGTCGCTGTCGCACACGTCAGTGCTGCAGGGCGTGGTGGGCGGGGCAGCACCGCGGACTGGGTGGTAGGGCCTGACAGGGAGGAGACAGTGTTAGTTTAGTACAGTGGATCTGACTTGGAACACTCTTACAAGCAAAGAGAGATATTTAGTTTAAGCCCTTCACATTTTGTTTTCTCCTTTTGTTTCCCTTTAAGTAGCTTTAAGGTTGTTGCAATCATCTTACTGTCACACAGTATCCTATATTCTGTATTGACATATTTGGTGTCTTCATAAAATTTGGGATCTCCACTTGAATTTAAAGTGGAGTGAATTTGAGCTGAGTTTGTGGTGACTGACCAACTAGTGAGGTTGAAGACGCAGCAGAAGGAGTAAACAGCAGCTAAGCAAACCAAGAATAGAAACAACATTTGATGCAGCAGCTCTGTCAAAAATCTGCTGGTGTCAGATGTGTTTACTTCATTTGTAAAGAACAACTCTAGGTCCACGTGAGTCAGGCTTTAGTATGAGTGTGTATGAGTGTGTAAGAGTGTTACCTGTATGATCTGGTGGTGGATGGACTGTTGGAGGAGTAGAAGATCTCTGTGTTGTAGAGGGAGCGGTCAGTAGCCGGGGACGGAGGAGGGTTCAGGATCTGAAACAGAAATATCCATGTGTTATGTGAACTGTGGAGAGGAAACAGCAGAAAGTGTGTGTGTGTGTGTGTGTGTGTGCGCAGACCTGAGGGTAGAAGGCCCCCTTGGTAGATGATGAGCTGCTGGACGAGGCTCCAGTCACATGGTTCCTGTCGTAGAGAGGAGCTCCACTGCTGCTGCTGCCCATCAGGCTGACTGAACTCATCATGGACTTCCCACAGGAAATACCTGCACACACACATTCACATTTTACTAACACCATCACATATGAGTACTGTTGTAAGGACAGCTGCCGTGTGTCTGATTGTACCTTGGAAGGTGCCATGCTGGGAGCTGCTTGGGGCAATGAAGTTGAGAGGCACATGGGGCGTACCACTGATGTACTCATGAGGGAAAGTCCCACTGGGGCCTTTGTAGCGTCGACACACCACACGCTGGCAGACAAAGTAAGCTCCCCCGATCACAAAGACAAGCAGGATGATGGCGATGACGGGACCGATGGTGTTGGTTCCTGTGTTTGGGATGCCGCTGGAGGGAGGAGACACGTACTCTGCACATGGAGAAGATAAAGAGAAGAAAGCAACAAGTTTAGCAGATGTTAAAGACTGTGATGATGTCAGATGAATCTACACAAATGCATGTAATACCTGTAAGTGGTGCACAAAATGTTTGCGTGTATTTAAATGTTTTTACCACAGGCCAGCTCATCTGATCCATCAGGACAGTCAGGGTAGTTGTCACACTGTTGTTTCTTAGTGATACACTGGTTGTCACCACAGCGGAACTGGTTTGGAGGGCAGATGTCTGGGAGAACAGGAGACAGAGGGAGATCAGGCACGGTTTCATTAGTAATGATAAGGTCTTGCATGGCAGTATGTTGGAAGACAAAATCCAGAGCAATAATCTGTATATTGTGCACCTGTAATTATAAAATGACGGAAACAATTTGCATATAAGGAGAGATTTTGTGTGTCAGGTCCTTCACTCTGCTCTCTTACTGTGGCCATGGCTGGGCTCTGACACTACTGTAATAGTAGTGAACCTTTTTTTTTTTAACCTTATATCCACATTCTAGTCACAGAGCTGCAGAGTGGCTAGTGTAGCTGCTAACAGCTGCATGTCAACAGAACCTACTTTCACAGTCCTGCTCATCGGAGTGATCGGCACAGTCAGGCTCTCCGTTGCAGCGCCTCTGAGCATCAATGCAGCCTCCTTTGTCACACTGGAACTGGAAGTCTGAGCAGACGGGGCAGTTCTCCTCATCACTGCTGTCGTCACATTCAGGAAAGCTGTCACAACGCCACGCCATAGGAATACAGTCGATCTCACCTGTGGAGCAGGTGAACTGCTCTGTGGAGCAGGTGGGAGGCTCTGAGAGAGAGAGAGAGAGAGAGAGGAGGAAACATGTGTTCAGAGTGTGGAGAGGTGAGATGAGAGGAGGAGAATTTGAGAACCCAGAGCTTCCAGTGTGTGTGAGTCTTCCTGTGGGTGTGGTTTAGCGCTCACCTCCACAGTGCAGCAGGTCCTGCAGTAACACCAGGTGCATGGGACAGGAGCATCGTGGTGTGCCGTCACCCTTAGCGATGCAGATGTGAGAACACCCTCCGTTGTCACGGGAACAAGGGTGGGATGCTGGAGAGAAGGCAGAGACAGGAAGAACCATGAAGGGATGACTGATACCAAAAAAGTCTTTCTTGCAAAACCACTAGTTTATTATTCTAATAATACTGAACTACTCCACATTCACTGCTGCTGAGAGACAGATGTCCATACCAAACTCCTGTGGGTCCATCTCTTCCACAGCATGGATGGAGGTCAGGTATGATATCCGGCCCTGTATCCGTGTGCGTCCGTCTCCGGTCAGTTTGTCCACCCTCTCTATCATCTGCTGCTGCCGGTCGATCCAGTACAGATGATCTCCCAGAACTGTCAGCCCCATTGGCTGGAGGATGTTGGAGTCCTGGAGGACTATACGATTGGCTCCTGGGGGAGATGATGATGATGATGATGAATGATGTCACAGAATGTGAAATTGGTATATCTTGACTTTTGGAGCTGTGACAAGATATGTACTAAACAGGACATTTTACAGCAAAAACATATAAAGGTGCCAGTGCTCTCTAGTGGACAAACTCTGTAATGAAAACAGTCATTCTAACCTTCTCTTTGACATCTTGTTATGGACATATATCAATATAACTGCAAGCTATAGCTTCACTACGTCCTTTATAACATTTAGTGGTGAGTGGTAAATTGATATTTTGGAAACTTACTAATCAACACCATTTTGCATCATCACTGACAGCTGTAGAGTCACACAACAGTAATTTTGCAACTGTAAAATGTAGTGCATTGCATTGTGGGATTGCAGAAAGTAGTGTGCATTCCATTTTTGAGAGCACTGTATACTACGGAGGGTAAATATGGTGCACTACATAGTAAATGTCCTGTTGCATGACATGATGAAAGTAGCTGCAGGGATCAGCCAACAAATCAGGAAAATATATTTATTTGGTTTCTTTTACATTCATGCAAAATTCAGAATGCAGATCAGATAATGTTGTGTTTTTTTCCACTGGTTTCACCAAACATGAAGACAAATGAGTAAAAATGTCCTCTAATGCTACAATAATGAAACAGAACTGTTCAATCATTTTTTCCTCCGCCAGTTCTGGATTAGATGATTCTAAATGTTTTCATTTATTATTATTTATTTTCAATGATATTTCTATATTATATTTTAATGTATATACAGTAGGAATGTATTGTGACAGAATGTGACTAAATGCAACCAAGGTACTTGATTTTATATTTATGACAGACAAAATAAATGATTGTATTCTGCTGGAGCATCAGTCCCAGTGTTTGCTTTGTGATGTCTGTGCTTGCATGAGCCCATGCACTGCACATCTCAGCAGTTCAAATGCAACAGGCAACCTTCACCTGTCAGTCTCATCCCCGGTAGCTCATCTGCATGTGAAAAATGGCTGTTAAGTTCATTAACTCCACCCGTCTGACTGAAAACACAGACAAGAGCTGTGCTGCAGCTGAGCGTCCTTGCAGTATCTGTCTGTGTTCTTTGGTCTCAGTTCAACAAATAATTTCAATCTGTGGAACAGTTTCAGTAAATGTCTGTTTTTGGTCATGTTTTCAATGTGGCTGCATGTGGCTATAAATAAGCCATGTGAGTCTGGTCTTTCTTGATTCCACTCATACCTGCACCTCAATCTGATGATAGTTTCTGGAGATACAAGCAGTCTGCATGATGTTACTACTAAACTGTCAAGACAGCTGACACACACTGTTCAACACTTACAAACTGTCATCATCAGACCAAAAGCAAATCATTAGTTTGTAAATCATTTATTGTAGAAGATGTTATGGTCAGATAGATAGCTACCAGAGCACACTGAATAATATCAATCATGTCCACATTCAGCATCATATTTGATTTTAATTGAACTTGCTGGCACACCAGGTGTAATAGATTGTTTTGTTGTTTGGGAAAGCTACATGTATACTCATAGAACTTTGGTTTGCCAAAAATATATTTCTCTGGTGAGGTGAGTGATTGACTTGATTCAACAAATGCTGTTCATTTACATATAACTACTGTAATCAAGTCTGTCTGTTCAGTTTTACTTATTGCTATAGAATCATTTCTGTTTCTGTGTCACATTAGACACCAGTCAGCTATCATTTCTTTTAATAGTGTATAGATATGTCTAATACGGCTCCTCTTTGGCTTAGTAAATAGTGATGCTTTTGATTTCTATTTATGGTGACTCACCTGTCAGGTCACTGCTTTCGATGCGTTTGAGGTCAGCGTCCACCCAGAACAGTTTTCCCAGTTTATTGTCCAGAGCCAGAGCTACAGGTCTGATTAGACCAGTGGTGAACAGGGACTCTCTCTCTGTCCCATCCAGACTGGCTCCTTCTATCTTAGCTGAGCGCTCCTGCACTGTGGTGAAATACATGTACCTGCAGAGAGGCAGAGACACTGACACGTTTACATACAGTACGTACAAGCAGTATGATGGATGTCAAATTACACTACAGTGGACACAGAATCCAATACGACTAATGTCTCAGCGGCCTGCGAGTCAGTAAGATCATACATTTACACTATTTTTCCCATATTCAGAGCACAGCCTCTCCTTGTGTAACCAAACATTTATTTTGTGGAATCAACCGCAGCCACCAAATACAAAGTGAGCACACCCTTTCTCTGCGTTGACCACGAGGGCCCGAGGCTTGTCGGTGTCGTCCTTCAGGACCACACCCACGGTGTGTCCATCCATCCTCTGGACGTTGATGGTATTGGTTGTCTCACAGGTCCAGTAGATGTGGCGGCTGTAGGGGTCCAGGCTCAGGTCATGAAGCTGGTTCTCCACTGGCTGACCACTGCTGCTTGCTATCATGGTAGACTGGAGGCAAACACAGAGAGGTCATCAGCTCAACGTCTGACTCATTCTGACATGTACAGGCTGATCTATCAATCCAGATCTATTTCTAGTATTTATGGGTCTATTAGAGTGATGCAGGAGGGCTTTCCTAAACACTCTATACAAACTATAAGAGCTATCTCACTGTTATTGGTGTCTCCATCTGTTAATGTGTGTGCCCTTAGTTTTGCTGCTATAGGCCTAGACTGCTGGGGGACTTCCCATGATGCACTGAGCTCCTCTCTCCTCCTCCTCCTCTCCATCTGTATGCATTCATGTAACATCAATGCATGTGACTAACTTTGCTTCTTCTCCGGAGTTTTTTGTGCTATCTCATCTCGCAAGAAACCCTGGGTCGCAGGCTGAGCCTTCGCAGTCCTTCACAGTCCTGTTGGAATCCTTCCCTGGCTGTTGCTACTGCTGTTGCTGCTGTTATTGTTATTGTTATGATTGTTGTTATTCTGGTGTCTGTCTATGCAGCACTATGGTGCAAAAGCTTTTGGATGCCTTGAGCCAAGAGAGATAATGTCTGTAAGCAGGCACAAATGTGAGACTCTCTCCAGAACTACTGGCAACTGAAGCTCTATGTCCAGAGAAGGTGGAGCAGCATCCTCACTCACACCAAGCAATGCATCTCCTAACACAGTTAGTAATGTTACTGCAAACACTTTGTAACATGACTCCAGTGATGTTGGTCAGTTTTTCCGTGGCTGTACAATTAATGAGAACAATCAAATGAATGTGAATAAATAAAGTCTGGTTAGATCACTGACTAGCTTGAACATTAGTTTAGCAATTTACTAATGTTGCATAGCAACCACAGGCAGCCAAAACCTACTTTCTTGTAAATGACTCTTGTAATGTAATTGTTATTTATAAAACTGTTTTTATTGGTTGGTGTCTATAATTTTCTATATTGTAATATTTGGTAACTTTTCTCCTGGCGGTGGTATATTGTGATTACATCACAGCTAAGGGGTGTTGTATTGCTTCATTGCACTCCCATGAAGTTTAGGGACTCACAGGAGACATATCTTTCAAAAATAGTTGAAACTGAAACAGAACAGGCCGAGATATCCTGACTTTCACATGAAGTAATCCATGGTATAGGTCAAGCTCTATTTCCCATAACGCAACTCATTAGTAAGTTGTCTTAGGACCTCCCTGCCTTGTAAACACGCATGTTTTTCAAACTTCACGCTCCCAGTTCATAACAAAGGCTTTCTGTAAAAAAAATACGCCCTCTACAATATTCATACAGTAACCTGGATGACATCATCGAGATTATTTTCTCACACTTGAAAAAGCTCCTCCAGTCCAGAGACACAAGAGACATTGTGCAACAGTTTTCACAGACTGCGTAGTGCTCCTCATGACTAGTTAACTGGTCTTCATATGTAGAACGGGTGCAGTGCCTCTTTAAGGTCATACCCCACATGTACATATATCCATGTAAACCTCCGCCTTTCATTTTTTGCAAAGTATTGCAATACTGCAAAGTATTTGGATGACACCAAAGACAATGCATTGTTTTTTTTTTAATTCTCTACCATTGTTCTATCACTTCAAATCTAGAGGACATGTGCACCACCATGGGAACCAATAAAATCTAAGGGCATTTCAAATATAGATGGTGCTACAGCAACAACAACAAAAAAGTCAATTTTCCATGATTGTTTTGCACAATTCATCCTTCTGATTATCCCCAAGATTTAGTTATTGTCTAAAAATCTGTTTGATTGACAGGTATCACTTTGTGAATCTTGATAGGGATCCAGATTTGGATTAAAAAACATTTTAGGTCTTGGTGAAGAGATGTGCTGTGATGTATATATTTACCATTAGTCTGATACACTGTTTGGAGATTGTCTATCTTGATAATGTTAATAATTACAACCTGTAAACTGGGGTGTCATTTCAGTTGATCAAAGGCAACTTGACAATAAATCTGGAAATTTCCAGGTTAACAAACTGATGTACTGATTACACCGTTAGTTTTGGTCTGTGTGAAGTGAATCCTCTGTAGACTGTTCCATTTATATGTCTGCTAGTGTTGAATCCTCCGAGAGGCATTCTTTTGTAGGCATTGGGACACAACAATCTGCATAAGTCACTACAGGAGAACCCTATTATTAAAGATGGTACTGTTGGTTTGATTTGTTTCAGTAGAGAGTTATAGTATACCAAACTGGCAAGAACTGAATTCAAATGTGAGAAAATATAAAATGTTGTCATCTATTATAACCTATCAGCAGCTGCATGGGTCAGATCTACTGTCAGTGTCAGTGTTACCATGGCTCCATCATCTCTGGCCCTGCGAATGTTCTGTCGTCCATCCAGCCAGTAGACCAGCCGGTCCAGAGGGTCGTAGCTGACAGCTCGGACGTTCCTCAGGACGTGGATGGGCAGGATGATGTCAGGACTCTGCTCTCCTAAAACCATCCTGCTTATACTAGCCTTCTGACTGAAGAGCAGGAAACTAGAGGGAGCTGCAGACAGAGAGAGGCAGAGAGCAAAGGATGAGAGGGGATGGAGAGAGATGGATATAGGAGTAGAGAGAGAAAGAGTGAGAATGCTGAGTGGACACAGCGCTCTTTCTGGAAAACTGAAAGTTTGCTCAATGCAGATTGTGAAATACAAAGACAAACATGCAGGGTCACAATCCAGAACACCAAGCCTAAACACACACACATTATTCCATCAGAAACAGCTGAAACTGCTCCCAGTCATAGTCCCAAGAGCTGGGGAAGTATGGAGGCCTGCACTCTCTGCAAACAACAAAAGTATGCAGGGTTTCACTGTATGTGTGTGTGTGTGTGTGTTTTCATGTGTCTGTACAGATTTTCACATTGTCTGTGTGCTGGCTGTTGAGCAAGAAGCAACTGAGGTTAATCCTTTTACCTTGAACTTCAGTCATTTCTGTTTTATTTGTTCTTGACTTCCAACTCAAGCTGCACGGCAGCAGAAAAACAGGGAAACCCCTTAAACAGGGGCCAGGTCCATCACAGCGCAAACACACACTTACACAATTGCACCTATCTCACGGTTGATGTTTTGCAACTCAACTGTGAACTGATTTAAGCACCTAAACCATTAAAGCAACCAAAAAAAAAAAAATCCCTGAAAAATCATGTATATCCAGTACAAACCCGCCTATTTCATGGAGAATCTTTTTGTTTTATTGATACTAATGCAGCCATCTGTCTGCCTTGTTGTGTCTTGTTTCAAAAAAAACGTGCACTAATTTCTAAAAACCTCTTTCATTATATTGGTGGAAATGTTTCTTGTTCTAAGAAAAGCTTTGAAGGCTAAATCTGTGGCTAAATTACATGTTTTTTCCTCTTGTAGTTTTGTAGTAAGAAAAAATGTTTCTCATTCCTTTTTACAGCTGGTCGTGGGATTTAAACCAGCAGCCTCTTCGTTCCTTTGCATTGTACTCACAGCTACAGTTTCTTCCATCTGGGTTCAGTGTGTAGTGGGAGGCACAGCGGCACTGGGCTCCAGCAGGTGTAGCCAGGCAGAGGTGGGCGCAGTTGCCGTTGTTATGAGAACATTCGTTGGTGCCGTCCTGGCGGGAGGAGTGGAACACCAGGATGTCCAGCATCAGCTCCAGCTGGCCCTGAGGACAGTGATGATGAATGATATTTTGTGCTGATGTTTAGTGATCGTTTTCATGCCAACAAATTCTTCCCAAAATTAAATACTTTAGAAATTCATTTGGAGTCTGTCCCAGATTTTAATGACGTCTCTCAAAGAAGAAATTAGGAGCAGCAAACATTTTGGTTCTAAAACTTTCTTTAATAGTTGCATACCTGCAGCACAACAGTGCGGTTGAGTCCGCTGCGTTTATCAGCCCTTTCAATACTATGCAGGTTAAAATCCGTCCAGTAGATGAAGTCACGGTACTGAGTCAGACCGAAGGGATGCGGTAGGTCGTCTACTATGATCTCCCTCTGAAGGCCTGCAAAGACATGACAACACCCACACACCTGCTCAAGGGCTCTTCATCTGGTCAACTACAACTACAGTATCATCATACACTATCATCAATATAGATTAGGTGTGTTTACATCATCATAACTGAAGCCTGCAATGAACTCATGGCTGTCAAAAAACATTCATAAGAACTGGTACTGATAGTCAGGAGATTTATTCAAATGACAATTGACTGTTGGTGGCAGCCTGATGGTGGCACTGGAGGAAAGGTCATAACTCTTCCCTCTCTTTTGGAGGAAGAATGGGAATAGCAAAGACAAACAAATAAAGAGAGTGAGGAAATCACCTGCACTCTTTGGTTTAGATGAGAAAAAAAGCCAATGTGCAGGCTGCCATATATATGGATCCCTTTGCAGTTAGCCATAATGCTGCTACAGGCAGCTAGTCCAAGGGATAATCTGTCATTGCACTTGGTTTTTTCAGTTTCCTTACAGTCTAACCATGGTGAAAGTGAGCCTCGTTCAAACCGGCATGCACGGATGAATATGCACAGCAAGGTTAGTTTAACTGGTAAACTGCCCTAGATATAGATCCCTTTGCAGATAGCCATAATGCTGCTAAAGGTGGCTACTTCCTGTGTTTAATGTTACTTTCATTGTCAGACACTTATAATAACAATCTGAGCCTGTCACTGGCAAAGACAAGCACTTGTAGTGGACGTACTCTGTCAAGTGGACGCTCTCGGTCAATACTGGACCTATTTCTAAAATTCTTGTCCCCATTAGTCACTTATACACAAAATGGTGTGAAAATACAGTAAGGTTGAAAAATCCCCAAGTTTCCCTTTATTTAACATGACTCTGATACATGCTGCCCCACGTTAGCAGACCTTGAATTAAGATTATTTTGTCAAACTACCATTTACGAGGTGGAGAATATACTTTCACCATGTCATTAGAAAGAACCAGCCAGACTTTAAATGTTATTTAATATTGTAATTAAAGGCCCAACTAGTGATTTCTGACTTAACCATCACATCATGGTGGAAGCCATTAGCTATGCATGTCAGTTTGATCCATGCTGTAGAGTGTAAAGCTGGGTTTGAAAGAGGACCTGACCATGGTTTGGTTAAAAAGGTGCACTAAGCTAAGTTTAATTTAGTATTTGAATAATTGTAAGTATTTGCTGGTCTTTGTCTTGTTACTCTTTGTAAACTATAATCTATATAGCCTCAGTCTGGTAATGTGTTTTCCCTGTGCTTGACTTCCTGCAAAAGAAAAAAATGTCAGTTAAAATAACAAGGGGGGTGAAGAAGAGGAGGAGAGGAATTTAGTGCTGTTAAGACAGAAACTTGTACAGCATGTGGGCTTTAAACAACACATGGTTGGAAGCAGATGAGGTGTGTAAACACAAACAACCCCTAACAACAAAAACATGCAACCACTCACATGATAACTGCAAGTCAACGCTGTACTGGGCTATAGGTGATAAACGCCTGTAAGAGTCTGAACAGCGTTGCCAGCCTGCGTCTACTGTAACTGAATCAGTATCTAAAACAGCTGCTGCCCACCTGAACTCCCTCATTCAGGTCTACAATCCCTCACTCACTACGCTCTGCCAACCAAAGGCACCTGCTTGTGTTGTATCAGTCCTCAGATGTACGTGGCTTTGGATAAAAGCGTCTGCTAAATGAAATTATAAATTGTAAAACTGAAGCCAAATGTTGTGTTTATTTCTGGTCACAAACAAATCTTTGCCTGCCACAAGTTTAAAGACACAACTAAACGAGATTTTGTTGGGTATATTTGGAGCATGTTAGGTGCAGATTATATTTAATGATTTTATCAAGGGGTGTAGCCTAAATATCAAGATTTAAGACCTGGTCATTTAAAATAAGGTGTTCCAAGACTTTTTCTGATGTCAAACTTTAAAATAAAATCCATTTTTTAAGGATCTGCAGGTGTTCTGAATACATTCTGTCAACAATGTTTTGTTTATGTTGATTCAACATGTTAATTAAGCCTGCCTCAGCCATATGCCTTATTAATGGACAATGTCTTTTCTGCAAAGACTGAATTTTTTGCCCTGTTGTTGCTTGTGCATGATAAACTCCTGGTTGATAAGATTGTTAGTGTGTGTGTGTGTGTGTGTGTGTGTGTGTGTGTGTGTGTGTGTGTGTGTGTGTGTGTGTGTGTGTGTGTGTGTGTGTGTCCAAACCTTGCATGTTAGTGCTCTCAATCATGCATGTGTCCAGGTCGGTCCAGTAGAGTCGATGGTCTACGTAGTCGATGGTTAGTCCATTGGCCCGGCCCACTTTATCCACCAGGGTCATAATGGTGCTGCCGTCCATATAAGCTCTGGCTATACGTGGTCGACCGCCCCACTCTGTCCAGTACATGTAGCTGTGAAGACAAACACTGTGTCAGCCTGGGACACACACCAGCAAGACATCCAACTGGGTATGTAAAAGAATCAAAGAATCAACTCCTGAAGGGGATCCTATTTCCACTTTGTAACTTCTGTTTTGTCGACATTGTTGTCATCACTGTATCTTTATTAATGTGTGAGCATGGATATGTGATCATAAAATGACATCAGATGCCTTAAAGCAAGCGTGTTGACAGCTCTGGGCCATGACATCATCAAGACATCACCAAGTATTAGGGAATCTGGCATGCTGGCACAGGTACTTAACATTCATGCATACACACTACACACACACACACACCCAGGCAGATGGCAGTGTCTCTGGGTGATGATCTTGTGAACAAACAGGTTTAATAGCATCATCTCTCTCTCAGCTGGAGACTGCGGGGGAAAAAGAGGCGGGACGCTGGCTGTTGTACCTACATACCAACACAATGACACGGCTACACTCTCACTACCTCAGACAGAGTGAGGAGACACGCTACATGAAGTCATTGGCACCAGCCCGAATCCTTGAAAGATGTGGACCTCAAGCATAATACAGGTGTCTGACAGTGAGTCACTTCCACAAGAGCTGCTTCACAGAGAGCAGCAGTGTTTCTGAAGCCGTTTGTTCTTATTAACTGTTCAGCTGTTCGTAGCCACGGCTCTGTCACACCATGCACAGTATTGAATGACTGCATGTGTATGACTCATGCAGGACTGTTACAGTAGGATCACTACTGCGTCCTTCATTAATTGCACTACTGCTAGACTCCAGGTTTTTTTTTTTTTGTTAGTTGTCGTAGTTGGGACATGGCTGTAATTGTGTGAAGTTGTTGTTGCTGCCTGTAAGAAGAGTTGGCTGTTGCTGTGAGTCTCAGGTTTAATAACTAAAGAGATCCAAGCGGATTTGAGAAAAACTTGAGGCAGTTGGAGAGCATGGACTGTTAAGAGCAAGGACAATGACATTCACACATTCACGAGTGAATCAAAGTTGAATCAAAGTAGCACAATGCGGAAAAGATATACTGTAAATTTTTAAACAAATATGTAATAAGAATAGAGACATTGGTCCTCCAATAAGTGGGATTAAAAAAAGAAAAGGTGTGTCAGGTCTAATTATCCTCAGGTCTGTCTACAATTGGATCTCACTGGTCTGTTTTGGATTGGGTCTCTAGTTTTCCATTTGGGTTCGGGGTAGCTTTTCCACAGCTATGTTTAGGAACTGGTCCTAGTCTAACACTTGCATAGCAGTGCTGGTACATTTTGGTGTTGACAGAAAACTCAGTGTATGGATCATTAGTTAGGAGAACCAAACTACTGCTCAGTCCCAATGGGAGATATTTCATTACTTACCTTGTTCTGTTAGTGGCTGTATGAAAGCACAGCTATCACATGAAAGGGCTTCAGTTTGGAAACACATCAAGTGTTCAGACTGGCTGGGAATAAGGATAATAGAATACATACCCATTGGCTGGGTCCAGTGCTAGTGATCTTGGGTTGTCCAGGGAGCGTGGGTTGTCCAAATCCTTACAGACCAGGACCTGTCTGTACTGGCCGTCCAGCCGGGCCACCTCAATACGGTTGGTGCCTGTGTCGGCCCAGTATATGTTACGACCCATCCAGTCAACCGCCATGCCTTCTGGGTAGTCCAGTCCAAACTCAATCACATGCTCTACAGAGCTACCATTCATATAGGCTCTGCTGATTGTCTAGAAAGAGAAAGGAGTGTGTGAGTGAGGGGAAAAAAGACAGATGGAAAACAGGAAACAGGCTAAAACTACAAATGAATACAACCAATAATCACTTATCACAAATCCCAGCTTTCCCCACTGTGGTTCGATTTAAAGTAATCAAATGATCAAAAACCTAAGTCAAGAATAAATACTGGCTAACTAACTTGCAGAGTTGCATCAGAGTTGTCTTAAAATGACAACTCTGATGCAACTTCAAATCAAACTCAACCTCCAGTAAAACTGTAAAGCCCAGCTGACCTTGGCCTGTATATCTGTCCAGTATATCATCCTTTCAGACACATCAAAGTCCAGAGCCGAGGCCTCTTTGACTCCTGTCAGAGGAATGGGCACGTCATTGCTGTTGGTTCCCAGAGAGATGCTCCTGATGTTGTCCCTGGCAGGAAAATAACATGAGAGAATCTTATTTACACACAGTGATCTTTCTTCAAACTTTTCTATGGGACAAGCAGATGCCTGATAGTTCACCATCATTTCTTCCTGCCTGTTCCAACACATAATATGGAAATGATTGTTTTGACCATCTATGTGTCAGGTGTATATGCACACAAATACAAATATATACACATCCAAACACTTTCTATTTCTCAGTGAACAAGCCTTTTATTAACACTCAGTCTTATGGAGATGTGGCTAACTGTCCTCAAGAAAGAAATATGTCCTGAAAGTATAAAATGAGCAGTTTTTTTTTTCAGGTCTATTGCATGTTGACAGGTAGGCATACCTGTTGGTGAAGAGCAAGAAGGCCTCAGGCACCACGCAGGTCTGCAGGTCTGACAGGAGCTCCATCCCCATTGGACAGGCACAGCTGACAGCCTGCCGACGCCAGAAACACAGATGGCTGCATCCACCATTATCCACCGCACAGCCGTTTGTACCTGGACACACAGACGGGGTAATATTAATATGTATTTCATTCCACGTTTCAGTTTTTTTTTTTGTGCTTATTTTCATTTTTGCTGAGCATGTTCCTTACCATTAGTCTCCGTCACTTTAGTGGCCTTCAGCCCCATTAAATCCGGCAGCTGATCGATGATGATCTCTCGTACAGCCGTGGATTTGTGGACCCTCTCGATGCTGCGTCTCTGCCAGTCGGTCCAGTAGATGTAATCACCCAGTAGAGTAAAACCAAAGATATGAGGCAGCTTGTCTTCCAGCAGAGTCTGTCTGTTACTGCCATCCACGTTGATCACCTGAGACGAGAAAAGAAAGACGAGACAAGGAAACTTTTAGAGCTTTTCCAAGGCTACGATGCACATTAAAAACTCATTCTTACAGCTTTACAGTCTCTTCATAGTCAGAAAAACTGCTTGCTGTGGCAGAATGTAATACTTGATAGTCATATTTTACAGCTGAATGGAGCATAAAAATGAACAAGGTACAAGGCCTCTTCTATTGTCCCAAATCACGAGGTAATGTCTTTACTGGAATGTCCTTGAGCATAATATTGAAACTACCAGCTCCATGTTTGCTATTCTGTAGCTGACCCTGACCTTTGACCTCCCAGAGGAGGGGTCCGTTTCCATCCAGTGAGCAATAGAAAAAGAGCACACATGATACAGAGGCTGTGTGTAAAGAGGCTGGGAAAGTGTTAGAAAGGGAAGAGGAGAGCTGGAGGAAACAGGATGGAGGGATGTACTGACTGATGGAGGCAGAAGCCAGAAAACGGGGATGTCCAAAGGATGTTATGTGTCCAAATGTGTCCAAAAATAACTGACATCTACAGAGGAGGACAAAGTAATGGAAAGGGGTTTTCCACCCATTTCAAAAATTGGAATCTCAGACCAGAGCCTTCTTCTGTGAAAGCAAAGCGAGAGCTAGGTTTAGTGTCTCCGACTGAGTAGAGCTCAAAGTGCTGCAACTTACGAAAAAACACAAGAAATGGACCAAAAACAAGAGAACGCATAAAACTCCTTCACCGATTTGACATCACATTTAGAAAAAAAATGGTGCAAATAAATAAAACATAAGAAAGTTAAATAAGAATCAATGTCAAGGCTGAGGAACACCATTCTTCATAAAGATATTCCCTCATTTGGTGTTTTGATGATGGTGTTGGAGAGCGCTGTCTAACATGTCAGTCCAAAATCTCCCATAGGTGTTCAATTAGGTTGAGATCTGGTGACTGTGAGAGTCATAGCATATGATTCACATCGTATCCTGTGAATTGGGGCATTGTCATCCTGGAAGAGACCACTCCTATCAGGATAGAAATGATTCATCATAGGATAAAGCTGATGACTCACAACAACTTTGTATTGATTTGCAGTGACTCCTCCCTCTAAGGGGACAAGTGGACCCAAACCATGCCAGCAAAATGCCCCCCAAAGCATAATCGATCCAGCACATCCCCTCACTGTAGGGGTCAAACATACAGACCTGGACCAGTTTGTCCTTTAGTTTGTCACTCGTCTGTATGTTGCCTCGGTTTTCTGCTTCTTGTGTAATTTCATTGAGGAACTCATAAAAATGTTGTTTATGGATATTCTGATTAAATGGCAATGAAGAGTGTCTGCAACAGATGGACAGTCAGCCAGGAATTTCCACACTGACACACACACATTATAAAATCACACACAAGACACAGAATCACATAACAGTAATACACAATGTGTGTGTGTGTGTAAGCGTGTGTAACATATCAGTCACAAGGCATCTATTACTAAGCTGCTGAAAACTGATACAGACACCCCTGCCAACAAACCCCCTGCTGTGTGTGTGTGTGGTTGTGTGTGTGTGTGTGTGTGTGGTTGTGTGTGTGTGGTTGTGTGTGTGTGTGTCTGTGCGCATGTTTCTACCAGCGGAAAGTGAGAGCTACAATTGACAAGGCTGCAATTAGAACTTGTGTCCAACCCTTCTCCTCACCGCCTGTGCTATTACTGGACTGGAGTCGACTGAAATAGACACACGCTTTTATTTTAGACACACTACAGTCATCTATCTGCAGCCTGTGTGTGATGGTGTGTTTTTGTGTGTGTGTGTGTGTGTGTGTGTGTGTCTGTCAGAATGTGAGACACACGCTGCCTCAAATGGGAGGAATTCTGTTGAGCAGATTGCTGCACTATACTACAGTATGTTCACAACAAACAAGACACATTAAAGGTGAGTCGTTGGAAATGCTTTCAGTGGAATAAAGAAAGATAAAGATGCTAACAGGCTATTTTCCATTTTTGAAGCACTGATTCCCACACATGGTGAAATTGCAGGCCAACTTTTGAAATGTAACTGTGCAGTTCTGTGTTTTTGTTACTGTGGTCTGGGTCATGCAGTGTGAGTGCTGGAGGGTATAAGGCTGGCAAAAAAAAAAGTTCTGGCTCAACATTTGCCACAGTACAATGCAACATCGAGGCCTGTGTCTATCAGCTATGAGTGTCTTCTTCTTTTGCAGCCACCAACAGTGTGTTTTGATGTCAGGATAGTGTCTTCATGTCTATGTGACTCTAGTGGATGTCCTGTAAGGTAGCGGTGACCTTGAAAACTGACAGAAAAGTTGTAGAACTGGACAGAGTAGGTGACTGAGCAGGCTTAAAGTTTGTGATTCTTTTTTACTTTTGTTTTGGGAACAGTGGAGATAACATCACTATGTTAGAGCAATCCCCAGACTGTGACATTGTGATGATCTGTCGGTACATTGCTGTAGGCTCCGCTGTGCTGATGTTTTCCAAATTTCTATTGATTTCATCTACCTACCTATCCTTATGAAGTCATAGGGAAACTTCATCCATCACAGTTCATCTATCAGGAAGGTAAAATGTATTGAGGATTCCAAGCTGTCTCTCCTAAATACCAAGGCTAGACTTCAATTAGCAGGCATTCCTTCTGTCTGCAAATAGCTGGAGGTTCCACTGCTGGGAAACAAACCATGTATCTTTTCTGCAGTGCATGAGAACTTCACCCTGCACAATGGTGGAAGAAGTATTCAGATCCTTTACTTAAGTAGAAGTACCTATACAGCAATATAAAAATACTCCATTACAAGTTGAAGTCCTGTATGAAAAATAAATACAACGTATAGTAAATAAAGTTAAAGTAAAAAGTATTATGAGCTTGATGTAGTTCAAGTATTGCAGTAAAAGTAGTGGCTGATATATTATTATATATGACATCATTAGATTATTAATAGTGAAGCATCAGTGTTAGAGCAGCATGTTACTGTTGTAGCTGCTGGAGGTGGAGCTAGTTTACACTACTTTATATACAGTTAGCTAGTTTAGTCCAGTGGTTCCCAACCTAGGGGTCGGGCCCCTCTAAAGGGTCAGCAGATAAATCTGAGGGGTGGTGAGATGATTAATGGGAGAGGAAAGAAGAAAAAACAAAGTTCTGATACACAAATCTGTTTTCAGTTTTTGGACTTTTCTCCAATCTTTGATTTTTGGTGAAATATTGGATCATTTGAACATTTATTGAAAAAAGAATATTTGTATTTTCTGAAGAAAATGCGTATGAGAGCTGCAAGCTGTTAGCTGCTACTGCTGCTGCAGAAATCTTGTAGCGCCACCCACTGGTGAAATTTTATGAAATGCTACAGACTTGTAATCATAATCATAATTACAGACAAACAGTGAGTGATACCCAAAAATGAACACATTTTTTTCAGGGGCATTTAAATATGGTATGTACCAAGTTTGGTGCAGATTGGATGAAATATGTGCCAACAGAAGCAAAAAGGTGTTTACCAAAAATCCAAAAATGATGGAAAATTTTTCCAAGCGCAAATGGGCGTGGCCTATATCAGTCAAATCAGCTTCATCCAAGGAACACACTGTGCAAATATTGTTTTGATAGGCCTCATAGTTCATGAGTTATTAGAAGAAAATGTAAAGCATGTAATAACTGACCACATGGTGGCGCTAATCATACCATGTTTTTATGTGTTAAGCGTTTCCACTCAGGACACCAGACCATAAAGTATGAATACTTCAGCACTTTTAGTTTTTGAGATATCAACTTTCAAACATTCCTCCCATTGACTTTCCATTATAAATTTGAATCTTTTAAAAATGATATAAAATCACTGGAACAGAAAGAGGAAATGAAGAATGCTAGAAAGAAGAAAATTAATAGCATGCTGAGCTTTGATATTCCTGGTTCCTGTAGCTGAAAGTATGGAGAAGTAGTTAGCGACTGAAAAATGTATGGAAGAAAAATAAATAAAGCTTTGAAAACGAGCATTCACGCTAAGAATACATAAAGTTTAGAAGAACAAAAGTGTGAATTCTTGTCAGCATTCACACTAAATACCAAATCCAGGAGTTTAAAAGGAGAACAGGGAACTAGAAGGACAAAAACAAAGAGAGAAAGTCACAGTAACAGGGTCGCCAACACACACTGACACACACACACACACACACACACACACACACACAGAGGAAATGGTCAATCGGGGGTTGAAACTCCAAGAGTCTCCACTTTGAGGGAACTACTACACAACCCATTTAAATCATCAAACCTGAGCCAAACACAACTGAAAATACTCTCCCATGTAAAGAAGAATGCGTTTGGTAAGAAAAAACAGGGCAAAGTAAAGAGAGATGCTTGAATGCATGAATCATTTTAGTGAGCATAATCTCATGAGAATGCATGGATAAACTGACCATATAAAAATCTCAAAAACACTAAATGCTGAATGAGATTTTGGGTTGCTGTGATGAGCAGCCGTGTACCCAGCTATCTGTTTAGTGAATACTCATTTAAATTTCCATTCAGAGGGTGGGGGTGAGCAAACAGAAAAAAAAAATAAACCATTCACTTTGATGGGCCTCTGATCCAAGGGAGGTTCCTGACCCCTCCACAAAAAACCCATTCATTTATCACTGTGACACAATTAGACATGGCCATCCCAGTGAAAAGATGGCAGAGAGACTCCCTTTCTCTGCCCTCTCCTCCTCTTGCTTGCTCTTTCTCTCCGCTAGCTTTTTCAGGAAGAATTATGCACTGGGATGTGATTTTTTTCCCCCTCCCTTCCGCCCCCAAGTCTTTTTTCATTTTGGGTGTGAGAACGTCTCATTTCTTGATGGACACGGTGGAGAAATAAAGGACAAAAAAGACAGAAAGAGAGCAAACAGAAAAGTAACAAAGGTCTCATCGGACACGCAGGGAGAAGTCAGAGCATCGCAGGACAGTTCACATACGTTTGCGCACACAGGCATACTCTGATAAACATAATGACACACACACACACACACAGAGGATGAATGGGATCCTGTGGAAAACACAGGAGGGTCACACGGTGTTTCACCCAGCACACTAAAACCCAGTACCTACCAGGCATTCACTTACTGCTTACTCCTTGTCCATATGCACAACTCCCATCTGCATTGTTTCCATTCTAAAAGTACAGAGTCACCTGACTGACTGCAGCGGTGATAAACGACTTCACTTCAAGCTCTGGAGAGGTTCCCTTAGTTCAGCTGAACCCAACAATCAGGCCAAAGCTGCAGGGAGCCTTATGTAGGGCTGCAATCTAAGATCATTTTCATTATCCGCTGATCTGTGGACTTCTTTTTAGATTCACTGATTCATTGTTTAGTCTATAAAATGTAAGAAAATAGTCAAATATGGCCATAACAGTTAGCCAGAGCCCGATACAAGGTCTTCAAATGTCTTGTTGTGTGAGAAACCCAAAGATATTCAGTCTGCAATGACATCACAAAGGGAAAGATAGGAAATCATCACATTTAAGAAGCTGGAACTTTAAAGTGTTTTGCATTTTTGCTCAATAAATCAAGCACATGATTAATTGATTACTTAAAAGTTGCTGTTATTTTATTTCCTAACAATCTACTAATCAATTAATATGAACTAATCATTTAATATTGCCTAAATATTTCATCACTGCTATTTGTAGAACATGAACGCAGATTCTGCTTCAATCACAATGCACAGATGACTTTCACCTAAAGGCAGTTAAGTAATGCATTTCCTCCTCTGACATTTTTCACATGGATTTTTTTCTCATGGAATGAATGTATTTTAGACAATCACAGTTGGATTTCTGCTGTTTTTTCAGCCTGATTTTCTTTTGTTTGACAAAACAATCTAAACTCAAAGTCCACCTACTGGCTGTTTCTCAAGCTGTCTTTTATTTCTTGACATTTTGGCCAATATGCACCATGAAAAGGAATGCTACATTAGCTGCTAGTGATTCCTGTTTGCACTGTAACCATGGAAACAGAACTAACACCGGATCAATTTGATACTGAAGGAAATGTCTGAACCTGATGATTATAAGGCAAACTCTCAAGTCATAGGAAGTGTATTTATCTTTCCAGTGTATTTTATTTATCAATCCAGAGTGTGTATGATATTATGACTGTTATGAGAATATATTTATATATATATTTATATATATCAATTGAGTTCATAAGATTAATGTTGAATGAGAGTAGCAACTTAACATCCTGTCATGTTGGATTAATAAAACAGGAAGTAGAATTAACTCTCTAATTGTGTTCAATGATGAAACTGATGTGAGAATAGATCAGTGGATGCATCCTCACTATTGTAACATTTTTAACACACTTAACAGCGTCATGACGCCAGCGATGTTACATATTCCATGTCTGACATGAGTTTGAGTAGACATGGAACACGCTGTTGAACAGTGAGTGGACACAGTAACACCATATTGTACCTGCTGACATAACGCTCATGTTTTTACTTTGCTGTGAACTTCTGGGGATTCTCCAACATGACTTTTCAACTCTGTCGCCACTGCCTGAAAATGTGCAGCCTGTATTACATACAGTATAAACTACATCTTAAACTCATTTTTAATCCATTTGATCATTTCAAAGTGACTTTTGTGAATGAACTTGCCTATTTGCTATATCATCAACAAGGCATATTAAAACATTACTCCACAGAGATCCAAACATATTTGGCCACTCTATTGTTAACATATTAAGATCTGACCCTTCATCCTGAACTAGTTGAACTAGTCTGTGGTCAGAACACACACATTCATAAACACACAGTGCTATCTGTTTCATACATAAGCAAACAGAGAACATAAAGACATCCTGGGAGTGTTTACTTGTGTGTGTGTGTGTGTGTGTGTGTGTGGGTGTTTCATAATGGGAGCATTTCTCCGGAATGTGCAGCCTGAGACTAACTAATGTGTGACAGGAATTACACTCAAGCCATCCAAGAAGAAAGCTGGCTGATAATAATAGCAGCCACCACTGAATTCCAGTTGCTTTTGGCTGTGGAAGGTAACTCCAGCAGTCACCTTTAAACACTGATAGCTGGAATCTCTCAGCCACTTATCATACAGGTTCCTACATATTTCTATTTCTATACAAATACTATTTATACACTAGTTTAAGAGTGATTTACCTCTTCAAGTTATGACAGTATATGTTCAGTCACTTTATTAACCTATCAATTGATTCTGGTTCCAGTCTGCAGTGTTGGTTGCAATGACATTTCTTCTTTTAGAGATTAAATCAAGTATTTCTGTCTTCTAGAACAAAAAAAAATGTGATGTAATTTTCACTCTCAGAAACCAGCTACTAACTACTAGCTGGTTTCTGTAGGTCATCCTAAAATAGCAATGTAGTTGCTGTACCTGCCTGACTATTGTATCTTTTGAATAGAGATCAGAGTGATTGACAGTAGTTGGTTTACACTCTCTGGATTTGAATGCAGTTTTTGAATATGTGAACGGGGCGTGTTCAACTTGCTTATCAAACTGAATATTTATTTTATATTCCCACACTGATTAGGTATGTCATGTCATGTTGTTTGACGGCTGTTTAAACTGCTGTTGTGCACAGGTGAAACAACAGCTAGTCCTTGTTATGTGAAGTATTCTTATAAATGAGAAAGGGAAATTATGCCATAACAGCAAAAACACAACACAAGTCTAACTGATCAAACTGAGCTTTTAGCTGTGTACAAGTAATACCGCACAGTTTATCAACCTCAACTCATTTCTCAAACAGATTTCAACTATCCGTCCCTTGGATTAAAAACCAAAGGAGCTTCCTGAAACAGTGATACAAATATAAACATGCAACATGAAGCAACAAGCAGACTAGAGCTGCAACCGTTACGTGATTAAATGACCAACTATTAAATCAATTGCCAACTATTTTAATCAGGGTGCAGCATTCACTTTTTTGTCCACCAGCCAAATGATTAATGAATGTTCAAATGTTACCAGCCACTCAATAGATTACTATTGTTATTTTGCCTGGTGAGTGAAGCACATCTACAACCTGCATATTTCACCAGCATGTGTCTGGTGGCTGCTGCCCTGATTTTGATCATCATTTTTTGAGTCATTTTTTAAGAAGAAAATTCTCTGATTGTGATTTCTCAAATGTAGTCTTCTATGACAGTAAACTTTACATCTTTGGGTCGTGGACTGTTGTGGACAAATCAAGACATTTCAGTCACCTTGAGCTTTGAGAAACAAAAACCAAATAAACTAATCAATGAATGGAGAAAATAGTCAGTGGAAGGTGAATCAACAGAATGATGAAGATGTGAGTTAACCATGATATGTGGAAACAACTAAAGCCACCTCTGTAATCAAAACACCTGGTTGATACCAAAACAAGTGTCTACAATATCTGGAGCATTTTCACTTTTAAAGACAATGACAAAAGTCACAAGTACAATGATACAACCAGGGTTTTACAACAACTTATGCTACAGCACAAATTCTACTTGAAAACTCAATTACTTTCTGCACAGACAGGCACACAAGACCTATGTTTGACTTCTAAATGAGACATTTATATAAAGCTTTATACAATTGATCCAGACATTTGGCTTCTTTTTCTTCTTTTGTCTGGACGCCCCTACCCAAAGCACATTTGACCTACTTTCTTGAAACTTTAAAACATATTTCACAGCTGTCAATTACCCTAAAAACTGGAATTTTGAAATGATATATTTTGGCCTCTGCAGTAAGCGAGCTTGTCCGCAACATTTTCCTTTGAAAACCATTGAAATACCCAAATGAATAAAACTCAATTCACTGAATAGCACTACCAACAACTTCATCACAGGACGATGAAGTGCGTTTCCACTGTGTCACTGTGTGTTGCCTTGTGTTTATTAAGTGATCACAGTTTTTTTTATTCAGCTAAATCCGGGCTTGTTTACACATGCTCGATAATGTTACTTCTGCAAATGAGGCCAGAAAAGCAAAAGTCTGGCTGCTTACATGATTGTGCGTATGTGGAGCAGAGAAATCCCCCCGAATAATTCCATTGATTCAACAACATTATTGTGGTCACCAAAAACAGAAGGTATTTATAAATCTTTTTTGCGGACTTTGATGAAGTTTCGCTGGCCTGCTGTACTTAAAGATGAGGATGGAATGACTTATTTTTGTTTGATCATTTTTACATCCATTTTTTTTAATGCTTGCACATATGGTAATGTGTCCGAGCTATTGATAAACACTGAAAATGTAAGTGAAAAAAGTGTGAATCAAAGTGTAGTAAAGGGGGCCTGTTTGGATAATAAGTTGAGTGGAGCAGCTACTTGTATTGTGTGTCTCATCCACATGGGATACAGTGGATACAAACACACACAGCTGTGGGCTACTGCTCGCTCACCACAACACTGCTTACATCAGACCACAATATCACCATTCTAATAGGATACATAAGATCAGCCACAACAGACACTCGCACACACACAGATGTGGGCCAGAGGCTGAGCTCCCAGAGGAAATGAGACATGTAGCTACTGTCACTTTGTGGTAACAGGGGATGGACGAGCACACATGCGGCAGTGAGACGAGAGAGAGAGAGAGGCAAACAGGATGGAAGAAGCAGGGAGGAGACGAGAGCTGGCAGGACGCTGTGGAAACTCTGAGCAACAGCAGGTGTTTCTGTTATTTCTCTAACCTGAGAGTTACACACACAGTGAGGATTTATGGGAATATGGCAAAGTGGTGTCAGAGGTGCAATCGGTCATCATATCGGGGGGCCAGCCAGGGCTCCCAAATGTCTGAACTTTCAGGCTGATGATTTGATATGTTACACCATCAGTGAAACTTCTATCATACTGCACGCTTCGATGCCATACCTGGGAGATATTATTACGTCTGTGAGGCTTTTATTTTTGACAGTGCATCAGAAAGGTGTTGACTCTATTCTGTGTTGATTATGTTAGCCTGCACCTGCACCCCCACCCCTCTAAATCTCTGAGACTGCTTGTAACAATGGACAAACCTGACTGGACTTGATGTGACATGCAGCAACATTTCACCTGTCAGGATACTTTCTATGTCAGTGCTGTAACATGTTCTATGCATGTCATACTGCATACTGGATCATATGTAGAACATGAAGCTTATGTTAGTATAATGTACAATACAGAGTCTTGTCACGTCCTGGTCCCGTCTGTGACGTTCGGTGGATTCGGTCACATGGCGTTCCCTGTGCAAATGTTTTTTCATCTTTTTATCCAAAACACAACTTTGTTATCCAGCAGCAGGTTGCATCTCTACTAGCTACTGTCTGTCTGGCATAATAAACTGTCTGGCTGGGGGTTAAATCCAACATTTCCACAAACTACACTAATCCACTCTGCTCTTCCTGTCCTGTGTTAGCTGTGACAGCAGTAGGAGAAGCCCATGGAGGTATGGAAGCTTGTATGACAGCATGATGGACTAACGTACAGAGTGTTGAGGTCACAGATTGATATTTTGGGACAATGTGCTCTTCATAGGAAAGCTTTGTTTTGTTTTCATGAATTTTGAGCCTTTAATTGACAGCAATAGTAAAGAGATGACAAGAAAGGAGAGAGAGAGAGAGAGAGAGATGGGAACATGCGACAAAGGTCTGCTGCTGGTAGCAAAGCAGAGAAGTTATGAAGGATGTCCAGCTCTACAATCTGCTATCAGACCTGACCTTTTTTATGGATTGGTTTTGGTTTTGTCAACCCATTCCTGATTGTTTATTGTGCCATATAAAAACACTGCAACCACAAGCACAGCAGCCAAGCGAAGCACGGTTCAGCAGTGGAAACACTGACAGTGTGTGTGTGAGCAGAGCTGCTTTGGATTTGAAACATTCTGAGTCGTACTCACACCTCACACAAGTGTTGCTTTTGGTTCAAAACTCTATTTCAGCTCTGTTTGTTTTTGTTTTGTGCAACAAATAAAGACAAACTGTCCAAAATCCTTCCCAGACCTCCACACCACAGGAAAGGTTAACACCAGAGTTTTCCACTCAGTGTTTTACAGTGGAAGTGGGCCACCTTGCCTGAAACAAAGAGCTTCTCAGCTAACATCATAAAAAAACAATATCCAATAAAAAAAAACAGGAGCGGATGTGTTATTTCACACAGTAAAGACATTACAGTTAGTCAATCGATTGTTCAGGATGTCATTTATTAACAGGATTGATCTGAAGATGAGATGAGTGACTACAGGACAATATCAAAAATAATACTCAACACCAGGAAAGCTGTACTGCAGCTACTAGTTGTGATGTTTTAGAGTGTGAACACTGTGAACCTGTATTATGAAGTACAGGATTCAGTGCTGGCAGATACTCACAATGAAAAGGTCTTGGATCTGGCTTAGAGCCTAGAAAAACCTTATCAGGTTCAACCTCAGAATTAACATGATCTTTATTCCAACAAGTAGGAAGAACCTTTAGTATATTAAAGGATAGCTTCACAATTTTTCAAGTGTCTTAAAACAACAGTCAGGTGTCCATATGAACAGTGAAAGAGGTTTTCCTCACTGTAATCATTCCTCCTGTTCATACTGGATATTAAAAGATCTCCTACAAATGTGCTTTCAATGTAAGTGATGGAGGCCAAAATCCACAGTGTGTCCACACAGTCATTTAGTGCAAAAATGCACAAGATTTGGCCACAAGATCTCACACAACGAAATATCATGTAAGATCTCGTGCACAGTGAGATCTCGTGGCCAAATCTGGTTGAACACGGCGGGAGCTGCTCTACTGAAGGCATCGCCAAGCCTAAAGACAAATGTCTGGATTCATTTCACATTTCAAATCCACAGGAAAAGGCATCAAATCCATGTAGGATTTTATCAATCAATATCAGAAACTTTAAATGAAGATTGACTTGAATCAGAAAATTGATTTTTTAAACTCATCCCTACAATTACACCCCCAAATTGCTACAATTAAAATGAAAATCGTACCTCAGATTAATTATTTGTTTCCACCCCCCCTGACAAATGGTTGAAAACACTCCACTCATTAACTAATCAACTTTACTGGAAAAACAAAAATCTAAGAATCTCACTTTCACTATCACAAAATTAAAAATCATAATGTGGCCTAGAAGCACAAAACTTTCTCCACTACTTCTTGTCCAATCAACTACAATCGTTATCCAAATGAACCCAAAAGCAGAATTAGAACAAAATCAATGTAAAACCACCTCAGCTGCAGACCTTCTGTTCAAAATCAATCAAGAAACTGAAAAAAAACAATCAAATCACTAAGTTATCACCAGCAGCATGTAGATACACCCCAGCAACACCCCTGTCCATTTTCCATCATGGTTACAAAAGGGAATAAGTCATCTCTATCATCATTCCAAAACAAACAATTCATATTATTCAATACATTCATCCAGAAGTACAGGATTGAGAAAGACCAGTTCCTCCACTACCCACAACTAAAATCCATCATTGAATCCAAATGAACAAAACTAACAACACAATACAACAAGTTAAGTTATGAGATCATGAAAATGGCAAGAAAAAAAAAAAAATCTCAACACTTATATCCATTTCAGATCCCTCCATAACACCCTGACTTCATCTTCTCTATGACCACTAACACTGATACAATAGGTTACTATAGGTAGCACAGATGATTATTTTCATGCCACTTGGGCCTGCCAACCAGTTACAGTCTCTTTGACCAGCAGTAACTGAGAAGCTCTCCACTATCATGAGCTGCATAATCCCATTGTTCCCATCACTCTGCCTGCTGGGAGATATTTATTAAGTTACCCTGCACCCATTACTCATACACTCTATCGCAAATAATCTTTCATCTTTCGTCATATGACTCACTGCATGAACACATTTCAATAGAGAGAATAACAGTTTACACAAAACAACAATCTATCAGTCTTTAAAGAAGTCTGAAACTCACCCAAAAACCATCACAATACACCCAACCATGCCTACATGCATATCTATCTTATTTATTGATTGATTTTCTTTCTTCATGTAGGTACAACACATCAGTATTTATTTATTAGTAGTGTCACCTTACTTTGCTTTTGCTTTACCATTTGTTTATATAATATTTCTCCTGTCTGCCTTTCTATTCTATTAACATAAATCATGTCACAGTAATTACATATGCACACACACAATCATCTGTTATCATTATCATTACCATTAACATTATTATCACTATTACTACTGTTACTATTATAGCTAGTAATAGCAATGATAGTAGTCATATTACCTTGCCCAGCTTTTGATTTGATTGTTATTACTGTAATTATTATTTATGTTTGTTTGTTTATTTTGTTCAGATCTATTTTGTTTTCACAGTCCACATGTTACTGGTAGTAATATCTGTCTTTGCTTTTGATTGATTCTTATTTTTCCCGCCTCAATAAGAGTAGTAAAACCATATAATGATGAGGACCAAATATTATCCTCAATTTGTTCTTGTTGCTGCTTTTATTTTGACTATTGTTGTTATTATTACAGTTATTGTTATCCTCCTATCTTGGGATGTTTGATGTGTTAACTCCTCCTGCTCTTTCATCTGTGTGATGAGTTATTTGGGATGCTCTCTCTCATGCCTCCACGCACCTTTTTCCTGCCTCTTTCCTGATCGATGATCATGGAGGCTTCGGTGGAAATGGTAAATGAAAGTTTTGACAGCATTTTGGGTGCAAATTCAGGAGGCTTATCTCCGCCCGGTTACAGTCAAATCAAGCGCACCTGCAGAGCAGCCGCCCCACACTGACCTGATATAACAGCAACATGAGTCGCGTGTTTTACCTGCAACACTCGTGTTTTAACGCTGCTGTTCATCGTTAGTGATGTGAAAACGTATGTGTCTACCTCCAGCTAGTCGGTCAAACCACTGAACAACTTAGTTTACTTGCTGCCTGTCAGGGAAGCGGAGCTTCTATGTGTGTGTGTGTGTGTTTGCCTGTCCTTGGCTGCCTGCTCCATTATTACCATTGACAGTGTTTTAAAGGGAGGCTCCACCGTTTCACAAAACCATCTCAAATCGTCTTTCACGGGCCTCTCAGGGGACAAAGCATCAGGGCAGCATAGAGCCACTCAGAGGCCAACATCCACACAAAACTTCATTTCAATCTTTTATCTAATTGATCCATTCAGCTATGCACCATTTGCCAGGCAGTTATCAGAAGGCAGAGCAAGACCTGAGCCAAAACACCGCTCTTCACAGTTGTTCAATCGCATTTCATTCAATCCAAAACAAGTATTGACGGATCGAAACCCAAATCTTTTTAAAGTCACTTATCAAATATTATGTTTACCTGTGATGAGTAAAAAGTAAGGAGTGATGCCAGTATCTAATCACCTTCTGTTGGCAGCCTAATTCATGTTCACTACTTATAGCTACAACCGAGAAGAGCTGCATAATATGTGAAATATTCATTACATGTATCTGACCCATATCTATATTCTTCTATCTGACTTAACCCAAATACTGAAGATTAGATTAAAATTGTATGAATGCCATGATATGAATGAGCGTTTCTTTGCTAATGAAAAAGAGTGAGGAGAGATAAAAGGTTTGATAAGAGAGTAGTTAGCATCGGAGCTTAGCACTGGACTGGCTATCCAAATCCAGCCCAATAACTTTTTAATTATCTGCTTATTGAGACAAAGCCTGTGTTTAGGCTTTAGCTGTATTTGGCTTTGTGTTATGCATATATCTTACTACATTGGTGATGATTTCTTCATTTGATAGTTTTTTTTTGTCTATTAGTATGTTTTCTTTACTTGCAGTGCATCAAGCTCACAGATCCTCCAAATAAAAAAATCCTGCGTTCAAATTCTTACTGAAGTATTAACAGAAAAATAGACTTGACTTATTAATATAGAATTATACATATGAATGGTTGAACTACTTTATACTGTATTCTGGGTAGTTTAATCTATAACAAAGCATCACATTTGTAGAAAAGGATCATATATTTTATAAGTAAAATCTCATTGTTCAAAAAAAAACAGTGAGTACAGCTATCCAATAAGTGTAGTGCAGTAAAATATATCATAGAATATAGTGTAAAATGAGTGCAGCAGTGAAGTAAATGTACTAACATTCCAGCACTGACATTAACACTTATGTCCCAGTTGGTGTTGTAGAGACTTGAGCCTGTTTAGCTGGATGGTTATAGAAACAAGACAGGCAAGGAGACTGGCTATTGAAACAAGGTGCAGGGCCTTAAGCAGGGGAAATTCCACCATATACACCTCCCTGCTCTGTGAATTCCACCTCACACACACACACACACATACACACACACACACACACACATTAAAACACACACACACACACACAAGCAGAGTTACCATATGGCTCCACAGTGTGATTGAATGGCATTGCACATAGTCAATCTGCATAATCACAACAAAGCAGCCGTTTTGTGTGTGTGTGCAGAGAAAGCAACACATCAGTCAAAGCAGCCAACACTCTCACACACACACACACTCTCACACACACACACACACACACACACACACACACACACACACACACACACACTCCTTTTCAAAAGGAGGGGGCCTGTGCGGTAACTTCAGAGGGTTTTTTTTTCCACAGACAAGGGGGTAGGGTGGGAGGTTGCAGAGGGGGAGTCAGATTTCTTTAAAAAAAGACTTGAAAACACAGAGAGAGCGAGAGAGAGAGAGCGAGAGATGGAGAGAGAGAGAGAGAGAGACAGAGAGAGAAAGACAGAGAGAGAGAGAGAGAAAGACAGAGAGAGAGAGAGAGAAAGACAGAGAGAGAGAGAGAAAGAGAGAGAGAGAGCATTCCTCCAGTGTTTTTTGGAGAAAGTCTTCAGTCTGGCTCAGTCATTTATCATTCTCTGTCTTCTCTCTTTCCGAAGGTGAAATGCTGGGTGCTGTTCAGTTTTCAGCTGTTTGGCAGGCTCACTTCTCACTCACTCACACACACACACACACACACACACACACTCATACACACACAACATTGTTTGAAGTAGAGTTTGATCATTGACATTGGTTATTCTATACAGTCCAAATATCCACTCATCTGTCTACTAGAGGAAGGAATCTCTGTCTGTATGTATGTATGTCTACATGTCTATAATAAAGACATACATACATACATATTATATGTATGTATGTACGTATGTATGTATGTCTATAATATAGACATATAAACATACATACATACATATTACATGTATGTATGTATGTCCTTTGTGTATCTCTTCAACCATTCATCTGATTGACTCCACACTTGGCGGGTGTATGTCTGGGAAACAAAGGGAGTGCGGTGTCAAATTTGGTGCAATTTGGAGACACGATACATGTAATATTAATAAACTTTGAATAAACCAGCGATCAGTGAGCCGCTCTGCTCTGTGCAGGGGCAGGGCGGAGCTTCAGGGCTCTGACTCCAGCATGAAGCGTGACACGAGTCAGAGAAAAGTGCTCAAAGAGAAAAGTAGACAGCGAAAACAGAGCTTTTAATCAAGAATTGACACTCTTACCCCATGATTTTACAACATATTTGCTTTATATTTGGTTATGAATTCATCATACTTTACTGTACTCTATATAAGCTTTTTAGATATACCATGATGTTTAATGTCCCTTAGTCTCCATTCATTATCTTTATTGTCAATCACTGTATATACTCTTGTTTGTTTTTTAGTCTCATATTCCTAAATAGTTTAGTTATGTTAACAGGTTTTTTTGTTTGTTTGTTTGTTTGTTTCCTCTTTCTTAATCCTGCTGTGGGGGATTAGGACTTGATTTACTATCTAAAATACTTTTTACTCTTTTATCCACTGAGAGCGTCATTTCTTCATCTGTAGAGTGATTTATTTTTTCCATTGACAGCAGTGTAACTTGTTTCTGTTCACTGCCTCAACGCTCTTCGGTTGGGTGCTGAATATTAGTAAAGTCTGCTTAACTACTTTTGAACCTGCCTCTGGTACAACCTCCTCTACTGCTGTCCAGTGTGACTGACTTTTCAGGGGTTAAATGCAGCAAAATCAGCTAATCTACTGTTGAGTCACAGTCATGTACCAGCATCTCTACCATCCAGTGTGATGACTCTTCAGCTGTCAGCAGCCAGCAGGAGAGATGCTCCTTGCTGCGTTAGCATTCTATAGCTGAACTATGACCAGGATGAACACTTTTTATTTCTCTGACTGTATGGAAATGATCATCTGTAGGCTAAGTTCAGCGTGGGGCGGCCACTCTGCACGAGCACTAGACTGTTCCATAACTGGGCAGAGGAGTGAAAAATATATTATACATATTGTGACCTAGCTTAACCTGGTGACTCAGTAGTCAAGTTGAAAAATTTTGATTCTGGTACAACCCGAGGATTTACTAAACTCAGGTTCAGGTGGGCCCCTGCTGTTTCTAAAGGGTTCATTCCACCAGGCGAGTCTGCGTCACCTTCCAGAGCTGATCGCTGCCTCTCTAGTCAATGCTAGTGATCCAACCAGACACACCACAGCACATTTCAGAAGCTTCCCAGAAGCAGCTCTCAGCTCCGCTCCACTAAACATACACGCCTAGTCTATGTCAAAGCCACATGAAGCTGCACAGAGCAGGTCGAGCTGGGAAAGAAGTCAAACAGCATAGACCATCTGGTCAATTTTCAAATGAAATCACCCTGTGCAGACTCCCGATCATATATCAACAATAAGAAACCATTTAACTACATAACCTATTGCCACCAAATCAACAATATCTGAGCAAGTCAAGAAAATTTGGGCAGTTCAGTTGTGCTGCTACTGCAGTAATTACAGTAGCTTAAAGGTGCTCATTCCGCTTTGACTAGGCTGCTCTAATTACTGTAGTAGCAGTGCAACTGAATTTAAAAGGCGGATGGCTTGACCGCAGTCAAAATGCTCCACTTCTGAAATGTGGAGGACGTGGAATGTGGAGGACGGAACAACCCCGCGTCAGAGATGCAACATGACGCGGACACGCCCCGAGGGATCCAGGCGTGAGTGTTGCGACTGCAACTGAAGTGAGTCCCATCAAACAACATACATCAGACACCTTGTTGACCTGATATTTAACATCACCTGCACCAAATTAACTCTGATTGTCTGAGTGCTTGTGTTTCTTGCCCCTTCAGACATCCATTGTAGTGATGTCACTCTGTTCCCTGATCTCTACAAATATTTTGGTGAGTCCAATGTCATTATTACTGATAGAAAGGATGGAAAAAACTACAAAAACTAGACTCAAGTTGTAATATACCAGATTTATCCTTTAACTCTACTTCCAGTAAATCTACTGCTCTTGTGGAAAAGGTGGAAATGTGGCTTCAGATTCCGACATCAGGTGTTCAGCCTTAGCCTGTGAGCATGTGTGTAATAACAAACAATGAGCAAAATCAGACAACACACACATACATAGGAGAGAGACACACAGGCAGATGTACAATGGAAATGTCTTCACACCCAGCAGCTTTTTCTTTTCAACAGGAGAAAACAAGGCTGAAACGTGAAAAAAAAGCCCTTTGAGGTGGGTCCTTTCACCCTAACAGAGAGAGAGAGAGAGAGAGAGAGAGAGACAGAGAGAGAGAGAGAGAGAGAGAGAGAGAGAGAGAGCAGCCACCCCTTTTCAATTGGTAAGCATTCAGCCAGAAAGCTCAGGCATTCACTGTTTTGTTCTAGTCTTCTCTCTCCTTCTCTTCCTCTCTCTGCTGCTATGAAAATATGTTAACACTAGTAAACTGGTCCAACTCTGCTGACACCACAACAACCACAACATTACTCTGAGGACAACAACCAGGCAGAATCAGAGACTTAATGTTGAGGAGCAAGGGAAATGAAACAAAAAGAAAAACACAACCAATCGAAGAGAGGCGACAAAACAAAAAGAGGAGAAAATAAAAACAAGGAAAAGAAAAGAGTAGAGGAGGGAAATGTGCTTATTAACTTAAAAAAAAAGAGAGACATAGCACATGATATTAACAGAATGAGGGAGAAGGCTTTATAAAGAGCTGTAGATGTCTTGGTGAGAGAGGGGGGAAGGGCAGCAAGAACAACAACCCCCCCCCCCCCCCAGCCCTGCCTCACCTCTCTCAGCTTCTCAGACTGGGGTGTGGACTCCAAATCACATAAGTGAATGTGACTATTTCTTTATTCTCAACAGGGCAATACATGAGCAAAATGTAGAAAATATGTACAGAGAGTGTATAACATGGAGGAATTGTCACGATAAAGAGTTGTAATGCTAGTACACAGCCTACCTTCAGTACAAATTGGACTGCTTTTTAGGTTGGAAAAAGGGAAAATCTTGATCTTGTCATCCAGTGACACTTCAGTAAACTGAACATTCTCAGTTTTTGGCAAAAAACTGAGACTACACAATATTTTTGTCTTTCACAACGGTCACCGTGTCAGATTAGGCAATCATAGTGCCATATGATCTTGCCATGTCTTGGTCGGAAGACTGGCAACACTACAAGTATGACCCTGACCAATCATCATATGCTGCCTTTCACAACCTTGTGTGAGGTCGTTGGGGAGGAGGGTCAAGAACTTGTCAAGCACGGCTACAGAGGCTCTACGTGTGATGCTGACGGTCTTGTGTTCCCAGTGTAGACATGTCCATGAATCTGTTTAGATGCAGATGGAAGACTGAAGCTGCTGCTACAGAGCTACTTCACTACTGTGCAGACATTGTGTATGTTATGGCAATCAGCTTGTCAGTATGCAGCATCCCTCTTTCTCTTCACCATGTTTACATATGTGCACCAGAGATCACTCTGTCATCCTATTGGTCAACATCAAGGAACACGTCATGGGAATTGTCAAACCAGGCAGGAAAATACAAACATTTTTGACATACTGGACTGTTTGTTGGGGTGTTGTGGGGCGTCCCAGACACCACATCACTGCTCTTTGATTATGTCATACTACAAAGGGTAAAGACGCCCGTTTGTCACTCCCTATGTTCATATTCGGGCCCGATGCTGGAAATTTGTCGGTGACAACAAAATCATGTCAAAATCTGGCTGTATTTGTCTAGTCTGATTCCGGCATAACCTGACTTCTGAGGCCAGAAACTCTACTCTACTGTGGCCTCTACTGTCACATAGTGTGACCAATTGACCTACATCACCAACAGCCAGCCCACCATGCCCTGTGATGTTTACAATTTGCCTGTCACACACACACGCGCTTGTGCTTGTAATAACTGTCGTCCAGTTCATGTTTTCATCTTGTTGTGAGTTGTCATAAACACCAAAGCAACATCTTTCATTTCATCATAGCCAAAAACCAGATGCACTTGTAGTGAGAGCACCTCAAAGACAAGTGTGAGATGAGGAGAATCCAACGAGAGAACAACAGGAAAGCAATTAGTCAATAAAGAGAAACTGTTTCCATCATTGATCCATCGTTCATTCCCTGACTCCAGCTTTGTGAATGTGAGGAATTGCTGCTTTTCTTTGTCTTACGTCATAATACATTGGCCAGACAAAGCAAGTCATTTTATCAACCAATGTTTCTCACATACACATACAATATATTTGCCCATAGCTTTCTCTTTTGCACCACACCAATAACATAACACACTACATACCACATAATACATAAGTGTCAGTGATTAGCACACCTTCAACCAGAGAAGAAATGAAACAGACTCTTAACAATAGATCATAAAAAAATCTAAAGCATTTGGAGCCTTTCAACTAGTTTTGAGACAATTGATTTGGTCAGATGCAGCAAAGTGAAAACAGGTGACACGAGGATGTGTGTGAGCACGGTGCAGCTCCTCCTGTTCAAAAACAATCAGAATACAGACAAAGACTCTTCTGCTGGTCCTACAGTGGATGTTATTGTCATATGGATTTGAATGACAGGTTCCATCCAGATATTGCTCCAGTTGACATATGTATGCTTATCTGCATGGGACTGAAAGCACTGAATCACACTGAAGTGTTAATTTTGAAAAAGACTTCTTTCATCAAGTAACATATTCATCATGTCAGATTGAACAAAAACACAAAAAGTTCAATGTTTAGCAATTGGCCACTTGGCAGTGTGTGCAGAGGTTAAAAAAAATCTTGTGTCTGTAGAAAAAATACAAATGAGCACAAGAGGTCAAACCATACACAACCAGACCAGACAAGAATGAGACAGACCAGATCCCATCAGACTAGTACAGCCCAGAATGACCAGACTAGACCAGATGACAACAATCTAACACAATGGTGCGTAAGTCTATCCAGCTATTGCATAACTCCACATTCCCCTGCTTGGATCACTATTAAAACGCACATGCACATCCAACTCCGCCTCATTCCATCTCATCTTTTTCTGATTTCTGCCTTTTCCCCCTCTGTCTGTCTCTCCCTCCCTGCTGAGGAGCTGCTGAAACCATACATTGATGTTGTACAGACTGCTGTTGGACGTACCTCTATCTTGTCAGTTTTGGCGTCTCCCCAGTATAGTTTTCCCGCAGCGTAATCGATGGCCAGTCCGTTGGGCCAGCCCAGAGAGCTGTTGAGCAGGACCAGCCGCTCCGTTCCATCCAGGTTGGCCCGCTCAATCTTCGGATGCTCACCCCAGTCTGTCCAGTACATGTAGCTGACAAAGACGGAGGCAAAGATACAGGTTGGAGCTTTATCCCAGTCAGAGGGCAAATCACCATTTCATACATTTCCTAACTGATGAGTAGCATAGATTCTATCTAGTGCTGGGATGCAGGGTCATAGCTAGTCTCTAAAATCTATTCAACACTGTAAATGTTAATATTTATTGGTCTTTTATTTCCCAAGATGATCATCTCAATGCTACAGAAAAGTCTTCTTCACACTACCTTTTTTCGGGGCCAAAAAGTAGTCAAAACTTTGGTTGGTATATTTATTCAAAACCAAATATATCAAGTCTAAAAAATTCCAAACAGCCAATAAAATATCCACTAACTATTGGTTTTTAAATGATAAAAACCCTCCTATGATAGCTGCATCATTTGACATACACACACACTAACACCTACCCATTAACAGGGTCTAGGACGATGGCTCTGGGTTCATCCAGGTTCTCAGAAATCAAAATTTTCCGAGAGGTTCCATTCAGCCTGGTAACCTGCAAACACAATTCACTGTTAAAATACTGAAAACTTACAGTACAACATTGTTTACACTCATCCAATTACCACACAAATCACTCATGGCTACAAGATTTCCACCGCACAGCTTCTGAATCATGACTTGAGCATTGATTACCATGGCAACAAGCTTTATACAATCATTCTACAAAAAAATCAACTTGTAATGTAAGAGTCAGATGTACCTCAATCCGATCAGTTCCAGTGTCAGTCCAGTACAGGTTTCTGGCCACCCAGTCTACAGCAATGCCATCTGGGTGGTTGATCTCCGTGGTAACCAGCACCATGGCATTGCTGCCATCGATGTGGGATCGTCGAATGGCCCGGACTTCATCATCTGTCCAGTAGACGTAACCTTCCACCGGGTCATAGTCTATGGCTATGGCATGGCGGATGTCGTCGACCTGCATTTGCAAACATTAAAATGATGAATATACGAGAGGACGAAAAGTCAGGTCAGGACAGATGAGTGTGTTTGCATGTGTGTTACCTGCAGTACGATGTCGGTGAAGTCTGGCAGGTCCAGAGAGATTCTCCTCAGGTCAGTTCGTCGAGCCAGCAGCAAAACCTGCTCTGCTCCTAAAAAACCACACAGATAATAGGCTATAGGATCTTTTTCAAATATATATTTTATTATTTCATGGACCGCTTGCAATTACACTAGGGGTCCGCAGACCTTCAATTGAGAAACGATACAACACCACCACAAACTACAGCCCATACCATGGAGTTGAATCAATACCTATCTGACACCGTTTCAGCAACAACCAAACATAAGCCTCACAAAGGTACAACTGCACCATTCTGTAAGAGTATTTGGCTGCACTTACAACGAACAATTGATTATCCAGGGCAAGACATTTGTAAATCCAACCTGATAAAATGTCTTACAGTTTGAAAAGTTAAATAATAGTTAGGTCTGGAATCAGATAAGCTACAAAACCCCTTGGGTGTACACTGCGGTTGAGAAAAGCGGTTTGGGTTTTGGGTCAGTCTGTAGGAAAATTTGAGGAGAATCGATCTTTCACAACCAACATAAATACCACATACTGTATACAGATGATCCAGCACAAACATCTATGAACATGACACTCAATCTAATGAAGCTTAACAACAGGATGATGAAATAATATCATGTACAGTAAGACAAAATCAAGACACATTTACTTCCTATTTGTTCCGTTTTTATTCGTCAAAAGTCATGCATGTAACATCATATTTTCAATGATGGTGATATAGTGAGGTGTAACACTATTGTTCTTTAAAGAAAGCCCTGCTAGCCAATAAGAGAATTGAAGATGAACGTACAGATACAGTTACTCAGACAATCATAACAGATGAAGTAGTCTGGGCTTGAAACTAAGTGGCATACACCCTGTACATTTTCTCCGCTGTTCAGTCAGCACTCTTCTAAATTTGACAAAAAGCAGACATCTTTCCTCTCATTGGGAAAATTGTACATTTCTCCAAAGCTTGTGTCAATTAAGTATAGATATCAAGGCACCATCCAGCAGATCCAAATATAAGTACTTGGTATCTGGATTAGAGCCAAACCCCACAGTCCAATATCAATCTATCTGTGGTGAAAAAAGATTTCAAGCCAGAGCCAAGCTCTACTATTATCACTTTCTTGCTCCAACCAGTCTGGAAAACAAAGGGCTCTGTTGTCCTGAGGGATCCTCCACTGTGTTAAGCTGTTGGTTCAGATTTAACAGGAGCCAAACTCACCTCATGGGAGACAATTAACTGTTTTCCTTTGTCTCTCACACCTCTGACTCTGAGGAGCTCAAATTTAAAGCAGTTCAATGTGTATTTCTTTCTATATCCCCAGCCTTTCTTTCTTAGTCTTTGTCCCACATTTCAAATCACTTCACTTGAAATTAAGACAAGGCAGGCTGACTAGCAGGAATGATATTGATCATTTCAGTAAGTCTACGGGAAATCTACATTTTATAAACCAAACAAAGATGAGAAATTGTCACTTATTTACATACTCCCAATATCTAAAATAATGCCAAATAGTTCAACAATCAAAAGCACATAGCTCTGCAAATCATGTAAATCTTTCTCCCTCTCTCTTTCCAGCTGCACTTTCACAACCAATCAGAATCTGGCATCTCGCAGCCTTGGCACCAATCAGATCTGACATTTAGAGTTGTTCCATCTTACCTAAATGACTGAAGCGAGGGGGGGATAAATGAAGGGAAAGAATGAAAAGGAAGGAGGGAAAGCATCTGTGATTCCACTCTTCTTTTCGCTTGACTTCATTCTGAGACACTTAAAGACCCCTGACAAACAGTCACACACTCACACACACACACACACACACACACACACACACACTGACACGCACGCTCTGCTGCCAGCGTAATAACAAACGCCTTCAATTTAACCAGCCAAGCAAAACAAATTAGAAGCACAGACACAAAGACACACACACACACACACACATACACACACACACAAACTGTGGGCTGACACAATAGAGCATTGTTGTTTTTATTGTCAACAGTGGCTAAGTGATTGGTTGGCATGCTTCATTCAAATTTAATACATTCACATAACAGCCTAACAGACACAGACGCAGACGCGCTCTAACACAGTGTTGTGTTTTAGCAGAATAAGGCTCTATTGTTTTAGTATCGTGGGAATCAACATGGCGGCTGGTCAGTTGGTGTCCCGCTCCGCTAGCAGAGAGAGGTCATTTAACTTGTTTTCAGGCTGATACTCCATGCTGCATCACTACATTACCAACACCAACAATGGTAATGGAGGTCAGCGACGGCGAATCACTCTGTGTATCCACCGCAAGAGTCGGGCTTCAGTAGAACGCATCCAAACTCAATCAGTACTTATCAAATCCCTTCAAATCCTTCATCAAATCCATTCGAGGTTTTCGACATTTGTAACTTGGCACTAGTTTGACAAAAAAAAAAAATCTAATTCACGGTCCACTTACTGGCTTTCTCCGGAGCTTTCAACCCCGCCTTGTGTGTGTCTATAGCGGATGAAATGTGCTCAGTTGTCATGAAGAGTTGTTATCATTTGACTGAAGTATGGATCTTGATATTTGAGATTGTATTGGTTGAAAGCTTTGAAAAAGTCAATTTATTTATGTTTCTTAGGTCACAGGTTGAAGATATAAGTAAACTCAAAGATTCAATTTACATTTGTAATCAGTTTTTGTTGCTCTAAATACCAGAGGTACTGGTTCAGAATCATTAAGCTATTCAATTATTGATGATATGAAGGTTTCAACTTGGCCTTAGAGCAGGTTACTTCAAAAATCAAGGTTAGTTAGATACTTTTGATGTTTGTTCAAAAGTAGAAACCTCATACTTGAATGAATTTTTGCTCCTTACTTGAGAAAATAAGTGAGGAGAGATAAAAGACCCGTCGGCATCTGTTGGCCAATCCAGGTATTTCAACCTAGAACTGCATCCAAAAGGAGCTGACTAACAGAATCTAACCCTTTCTTCTACTATCAATGTATGACATTCTCATTTGTATTAGAAATGGGTCTGTAGTGTGGTGATCCATTAGTGTAGTGGCTGTTTAGTTTGTGGTCATACTTGTGTAAATAGGATCCATACCTGGTTTGCATGTCTTTTGATCTGGTTTAAGCTGGACTCCAGTGGGGCAGGCACAGCTGTAGAAAGGCTGGACTGGAGAGAGTAGGCAGAGATGACTACAGCCTCCATTATTCTCACTACACGGAGTCTGGACTGAAGAGAGGCAAAGAAGAAGAAAAAAATGATTAACAAGTAAGATATGAATAAGATTTTACCTAATAGAAAATGACATGGCTATAGAAAACAATAACTTTGTGCTGTTAAACTGAGTTGCAGAATCATATTCAGTGAGATTTTCAAATACTTATGTTGATACTGTTTTCTATCATTTTAACTGACTACCATGTCTGATCTGAGGAAATAGGGTATATATACTGTATGTATATATAAATGAAACACAGTGCACTTACTGTAAGGTTGTCGATATGGCTCCAGGACCTGAATGTCCATAGGAGAGTAAATCCCATTGAGGATCTCTCGGGTTTTGTCTCCGCTGTGTTTGTTACAGGCGTGGATGGAGCGGGTCTGCCAGTCAGTCCAGTATAAAGTCTCCTCAGACAATGTTAGTGCAAACGGATGGGTCAGGGTGCCTTCCACCACTGTTTCACTGCAAGACAGAATGAGTAAGATTGTAAAAAGAAAGTAAATACACACACACTATAATTAAATAATCATTCTTACTGTATTAACAAGCATGATTTTTATTGCAAGGCATGCTTGTGATTTAAACACATGGGTGTGAGCAAATGATTTTTGCAACTTGTAACAATTTGTTGATTAATGAGGAGAGGAAAAGTGATAAGAAAGTGAGAATCCTCAGGTTTTGGACTGTAGGCAGCTTAAAGATGTCAACCCAGGCTTTAGAAAATGTGATGGACATTTTTGACAATTTTCTCTCATCTTAAAGAGCAAACGATGGATCAATTAAACGAGAAAATAATCTGCAAATTAACCAATAGTAACAAATATTCATTATTTGAGCCCTGCTTGAATTTACTGGGCAGGCAGTAAACACAAGGCGATGTGATCGGTATTTATATCTCAATAACACAGACTCAAGTTTCTTAACACTTTATTATTAAAACAACACATCTGGAGGATTGTGCAGCCCTGGTGAAGGTATGCACTCTCTCTTTCCTTAGGGCCAAACAATTACAAAAAGCAATGGAAGCTAGAGAAGTGTGTGTGTGTGTGTGTGTGAGCAAGTGTTAGATTTGATCGGGAGAGAAGTGGTTCTTTTCTAAAACACACTTTAGAATCACTTACAGGAAAATGCACTCACACAAACACACTTAGGCACAGGATCAAAGAAGGCTTGTATTTAGAATATCAACACACCAGAAACTGGCTTTCATCAATCAGAATTTTTAGTCCTCTGTGTGTGTGTGTGTGTGTGTGTGTGTGTGTGTGTGTGTGTGTGTGTGTGTGTGTGTGTGTGTGTGTGCTGTTAAAGCAGAGGTGCCTGCCAGCAGTGGTTAAGGAAAAAAAGAAGGAACAAATTTAACCAACTCCAGATTTCAAAGCCGTTCTGTTTGTATATGTGTGTGTGTGTGTGTGTGTGTGTGTGTGTGTGTGTGTGTGTATGTGGGTGGGTGGGGGCAAACAGGCAAATTATTTAATTACTCAAGCTGTCAGGTACATTCAGATTAAAACCTCCCCCCATAACTCTATTACAGGATATCCAACAGTATCTGTCGCTCACACACACCTTTAAACATACTCCTAATTGGCTACACAATGAGTAATGTGGTAATATGAAAATTCTGCCTTGTTCAGCTTCAAGCAATAACAAAGAAAAGGGGAGAGCTAGTGTACAGAAGTATTATGCTGCTGTCGTAGGGAACGAAGACACTGCCTGAGGTTGTGCCATTCTTCCAACAGCATCAAACATTTCCACAAAATTTTGGTTTGGATTCAATCCAACATATTGTAACAATTGTAGGACTCAGCTGCAGGTAACATTATGCTAGACTAGCAGCAGTTGTTTTCTGGTGCTCTGTCTTGAAGGTTGTATAATTACATTGTGTGATGTGTCTATCTATTCACTGTGCACATGATTTGAAATGTCTGACTTTGAGACTTCTTTTATGGTAGTACCAAAAAACACTAATAATGGACTTAGTAGAAAGAGCTTCAGGGATCCTTTCTTACACTGGGTTATGATTGGAGCCAAACCCTCTCTTTCTAACTGGTGACGTCTCTTCTTCCTATCATCCATCTATTTATGGTGTTCCCCAAGGCTCCGTTCTTGGTCCCCTTTTTGTTCCTGTTTTTTATTCTTCCTTCGCACTAGTAAGCTGTCACTTTCAAGGTGATTCTGATGACACTGATGACTCTAAGATCTGAGTTCTTTAGTTCCTTTAGTGTAAAAACAAGTATATATGTACATTTTTTTTCTTGAGATCCAAAAGAACTTTGTGTCTCAAAGAGAAAATGTAGCTAATTCTCACATGCCACAATGCAGATTTACATTATTTTACAGATGTTTTTCCAAAGGATTTTCAAGGACTAATGTCAGTTATGTGTGCTTTAGTGTGTTACAACCCCTTATGCACATTCATCTTGATGTACAGTGATGAGACTAATTTAGAAATGTAATTTTTTTGTCTATCTAGAAACATCCATGGTAGGAGACACACTGAAAGAGTTATGGAGGAAGGCTGGATGACTAAAGAGAGGGAGTATGATAAGACTGGAGGGATGTTACACTAAAGGAAAGAAGGAAAGATTGAGCTGTGAGAGAGATGCACTGGGAGTGTGTGTGGAGCCGTGTGTGTGTTTTGACTGGGGCCTCCATACCACAGCTCTGTTTGTGTTGGACAACTCTCTCATACTCTCTCTCTCTCTCTCTCTATTTTTCTTTCATTCTGTCTGAACAGCTATTTTTCTTTTCCCCTCCTCCTTTTCTTTGTTGGAAAGAAGTTGAACATGGTGAAAACTCAAAGAATTTTTTTTGCTGATCTTTACAGATTCGATAGGAGATCCTGCAATAGTGTGTCTTGTTTAGTAACACTTACAGGTACTGGGATTGTATTGTATTCCCACCTTAACCAAACAGTCAATATAACTTTGTATGTAATTACAGCTGATCATTTGGACAACAAAGGTCCAAAATTAACTCTTTGACCAATGAAGGTAAACAGAGGAAATTTACCAGCCAAAAATATTTTTTACAGGCCATAAAATTGCATTATGTTACCTCAAGTTTTTAGTATGCAAGCTCATCTTTAGCATCACTCCAAAGAGACAACTATGAATAGATAACACTGGATTTACAACTTTTATTCTGAGCTTTTTCAATTAAAAAAATCACTTACTTTGTTGCACTTTAACTCATACTTTTCCAATGCCACTTTACAGAAATATGAACACAGGAGCATAAACTGAACCCAACATACAGGACATAATGAGTACAAACTTTGTCTTTTAACTCTCAAACACCCCTGTTCTCAAAACCCTGCTCACTACCATCCTTAAAATTAGGCCTCCGACTTTTTTCAGCGACATTGAGACCCATATTTGTGCACACTGGCAGTGGAATGACTTAAAACTACCATAGAATTGTTCCTTACATACATAGAGTCATGTGCATGTTAATTTACCAAGGGCTTTTGACACCAGAAGGGCTCTGGAGGCCCAGATGGCTGTAATTGTAATAAATGCCAAAGAATGAAGAAAATGTGTACTATTTTCTAGAGATGGGCTAAGCTCCTATGGTTCAAAGCAAGATGTTTTTTGTGGCTGATACAATACAATAACTGACAATTTTAGTATTACAAATGTAAAAATGTGAAGATTGCAATTGATGTACAGTATATATTTAGACTGACAAGTTTTTTTTTTTATATAGCACAAAGGTTTACAGTATTCACGATCCCTACAATAAAGAATCTATCTATTTATTGAAAACTTGTTTGTAACAACCAGATGATCTTTTTAATATGTAGACTAATTAAAATCAGACCATATCTCCTTCTTGACCATACCCTCACAATAACCTTTCATCCTGCTCAACTGATTAATGGTTGAAGCCCTCAGACTCCCTCGTTTAGAAAAGCTGCATGTCTTTCACAATGAACTGGTTAACAGCCTTCTGCTTTCCTCTGTCCTCCTCCCTCTGCTGCTGCTGCTGTAGGTACAGCTGGTAAGTCTACTTATAAGGCTCAAGTCTAATTAGACTCAATCGTTACATACAGTGAACGTCCATTTTGAGCTTGTTCATAACAGTTCACTATTAGCATAACGATATATATGGATATATTGGCTGATGGGAGTGGGAGTTGACTGCTGGACGTCAAAAACATCATATTTAAGTTTATGTAATGCTTGTTTGATAAATTGCTCGTACCATCTCCTCCACTGCCAGATTTCGTTGCGCTTACGGAAGTGAGTAGTTGTATTCAACTCAAGTAAGAAAAGTCTGTTTCATCCAGTCTGCTGTGTGTGTGTGTGTGTGTGTGTGTGTGTGTGTGTGTGTGTGTGTGCGTGTGTGTGTGTGTGTGTGTGTGTGTGTGAGGAGATCAGCCCTGCACTTTCAGTTCTTCCTCTCTTTGTGTTTCTCAAAATATAAAGAGACCATTTAACAATTGAGGACTGACATTTCCATAACAACTATTACACATAGCCTGTCAAATAAATAGTATTATCACAAGAAACACAATCAATCCCATAGACAGCTATCACATTTGAACATCAGAGCATAGAGGTGGAGTTGACTGTAAACTGTGGGGTTAAAGCCCCTGTTAACAATGGCTGCATCTCCAGACCACCAGTAGACTTAGCAATGATAAGAACGATAGGAGTTTGAGACTGAAAGAAAACAGGGGCAAAGATACTGATAAATCTATTTATCTACATACGTAGTACCTCTATCAGTCTATAGATAAATCAGTAAATAGACAGGTCACTCACGGGTTTACGGGGGAATTAAAGGATAGCTCAAAAATTTTTCAAGTCTGTCTTAAAACAATACTCAGGCACTCAAATGTTTTTTGTTGTTTTTTTTGCTTGCTATAATCACATTTCTTCTTTTCACACTGGCCATTAAGATATTCCACCCCTACATGCTTTCCATGTAAGCGATGAGTTACAAAATCCACAGTCCTCATTCTGTGCAAAAATACTTTCCAAATTTAATCTGACGTTAGTACAGATGAGGCTTCAGCAGTCTGAGTTAGACAAATCAAGCGGGTATCTTGCAAAGTTAGTCTTTTCAGTCCGAAAATCCCCCCTCTATGCTACTATCCCTCCACCACAGCTCAGCACAGAAACACTGAGAGAAAAACAAAACAAAAAGTACTAAAAAGACTGTAACTTTGGAAGAAAAATTAATTTGATGAACTCAGACTGCTGAAAGCTCATATTACCTTCAGACAAAGCTTTGGAATATATTTTTGCACGGAATGAGGACTATGGATTTTGTCCCCCGTCTCTTCCATGGGAGGCACGTTAAGAAGGGATCTCTTAATGGTCAGTATGAATGGGAAGAGTGATTCTATGTGACATACACCACTCACTGAAATATGAATCCAAGAGCCATTACAATTTTGTGTCCTGATTAAGCTGTAAAAAAAATGCTAAGGGCTGGTTTGTGGTCAATCAGAACTAGTTCATTCAGCCACACTCAAAGGCGGAGTGAAAGTCAGCCCTCATAGAGAAAGTCTCTCTTGGAAGACATTCATGGTGTTGCACTCTGTTGTTCACATTAAGAGTGACAGAAATAGTTGTGTCAAGAATGAAACAAGAGAGCTTAAGTGAGAGGTTACAACTCTAGCTCCTTTCTCACCTCCACACAGCTGGACAATAAAGGTGTGAATTGGGTGTGAATGTCAGACCGTCTGTTTCATAAAGTTACAACCCCCCCTAATCCAACGCCAGAAAGGTGTGGGGGGGGGATTTCCGATGCTGTTCAGCAATCTGACAAGCACTTCTGACAGAACCCTCCTTCTGTTCTGTCAATGCTGCCACTGCTTCAATGGCCTACACAACGACCACCTTTCAGTCAGCTCCACCTCTACCTCGGCATCCACCTGAGTTCTAAAGTTGTGGCTCAGCACACCACAAACTCTGTCCGTATGCTGCAGGGAGTGATGAGGCCAGAGCCAATAGGTGGCTGACTGAATTGTGAAGATACTCTCCAAATGTCAGTTCATTTGAGAGTCATACATTTCAGGTACTTAGCAGAGTTCGATAGCATACTAATCCAGCTACATTCACTCCCATACAAACTAGGGGTGTAACAGTACACAAAATTCATGGTACGGTTTTGGGGTCATGGTTCTGTATGTTTTCAGTACAGCAGAAAAAAAAGAAAATAATATTTTGGTCCTTTTATTTTGACAAATGTTAACATCCAACAATGGCTCATTGGACAAAACTGTTACTGACACAGTTTAGTAGTGCTGCAGTGTAAAAGGAAAACAAGCTTTCTGTTTCTGCAGGCAGTCAGGACACCTGCTACCAGCTGTTTTATGCTGATTAATGATCGCTCAGAAGTGCTTCTTACAATGTGCTGTCTGATCACGTCAGAAATCAAATGTGTTTATAGTTGTTCCAAACAGCTTCACTCAAAGGCAACCGTTACAGAGAGGGGAGGGCGATGTGGAGACCAGACATTGTTTAAATAAGGGTATAATGGCACATATTTTAAAAATAATGAAAGCAGCGACACTACATGAGCATTGGTAACCAAGGTAACTGGGGTAAATTGGCTAAGTGGGCTAGAATACATCCATGAGCACGCTATAGTCAAGTGGTGCACTGCCAAAACGTTCCAGGTGGAACTCAAGTGCTAGAATTATTGTTCCGCACATCAGAGCAAGTGGATTATTAAACTACTTTAAGGGTAATTGTTTGGGTCACGGAGCGTACTGAACCGAACATCCTGTACCAAATGATTCAGGATGGATACACGTACTGTTACACCCCTAATACACACACATACACAAAGGTCCTTACCGTGCAGATCCGTCCAGGTTAGCTCTGTGAATAAAGCTGAGCTTGGCATCTGCCCAGTACAACTTCTGCTCCACCAGGTCAATGGTCAGACCATTGGGCCAGTATATGTCCACATTCACAATCACTTTCCTGTTGGGGACAGAGGCACACAAAATGAAGAGATGGAAACAGTATTGATGTGTATTCGATTTTGGTTTTGTTAGTCTTGTACAACTGTCACTGCACCTGTAGGTCTGGTTGCACTGTGGATACTACAGAAACTTTAAATACAGAGAGGTGCTTTGTATAAGGCTTATGTAGTGACAGTACCTGTTGCTGCCGTCCATACCAGCACGCTCTATCCTAGGCTCCTCTCCCCAGTCTGTCCAGTACATGTAGCTGAAAAAAAAAGAAAGAACTATGTCAATAATACAAATAGGTCATTTTGCAATTTAAAGGTAAATACTGCTCCACAAGCACACCATAGGTTGTCGGTTGGTACTGATGACTCAATGATGAGTCAGTGATTACTTGGACAGCTGCTCAATCTCCTGCTCATACTCTTTTAGAACAAAAACTCCCCATCTGCTAACATTCCAACACACTCCTCTTCTGCTCCTCATAGCTATCTTCTACCTGTTTAATGTCAGTGTCACTTCAATGCCAATAACAGTCCACCAGGCTTGAGTGATGCTGAAATTTCACAATTGTTTTTCATTTTTAGCGTTTTCTTATTCTGTGCTTCTTTTTTGTAATGTCTGTAACTCAGTCCATCTCAAATGTTTGAGATTTCTTTTTCTCTCTCTATTTTCATGTATATTTCTATTCTTCCTATTTTTTGGTCACTCTTCTTTCAGTTTTATTATGCCTCAATTTCCAGGCTTTGTTTGAGGAGTATATACAGTATTTATTCAAACCTGTATAAATACATTGTGTTATCACTATAATAAAAATTCTAAACACGTCCCTGTACCTTCTCAAAACAAAGCAATACTTAAAATTTTACTTTCAGAGGTCATTTCTTTTGCTTGTTTATAAAATGAGATATTATGCATTTAATGAAAAAAAGACAAAAAACTGTAACTGGATATACCTGTAAATGTACATAGTACTAGAAATATGTTTTCTCTATACCATAAATCATATGCACAATAAAATTACTAACACTCTGACTCTGCTCTGGTTGAGTTCACAGTATAATAAAGTAAAGCACAATAAATCAGCCTGTCTCACAAGCAATAGTTATTGGTTTGAATGCTGCTTATTAAATGCTGTGGCAGTGTGTGTATGTGAGAGATAGAGACACACACAATGTTATGTGTGTGTTGTCTACCTACAGTTTAAGAATGACAGACAGATCTGCATTCCTTTGGCCGGTAATGTAGAAACGACAATTACAGAGCAGGAAACCAAAGAGAGAGACAGGAGAGATGGAAAAAGAAGGGATATGAAGTGGAAGCAGAGCTTTTTCTTTCTAATTCATTGGTGTGATTTTATTTGTGTGATTAATTCATGTTTATCTACACACACTGGCAATATTTATAATGCAACTGGCATTTGCCAGAAATGCATGTTATAGCTAAAAGACTTGGCCTAAACTGAAATTAACTTTTTTGACTTCACCTGAATACACCACATTTGACTTAAACTGATTTGAGTTAAATAGAACTGACTGAAGGTGATTAAACATCAACTTCCCTGTCCTGAATTGATTTGAACTGGATGGCCTTGAGCTAAATCAGGAGAGTCTGACTAAAATGGTTTCAGAAGGACTTAGTCATGAAAGTTAATCACTTTAGGTAAATGACTTGAATGGACCTGAGATGATACAGTATGTGATGGCTTGACCTGTTAGTTAGATTAAGTTAGATTAAATCCTTTCTGTATACATACATAATGAATCTCTGCCACTCTACATGAAAATGAACTTTTCTATGCAGATGATACCATTTTCTATACCACTGTCCATAGTAAATCTAGTCTGCCTTTGATGCATTTCAGATATATTATCAAATACAAGCTTAAATAAATGTTGACAAAATTAATTGTATACTATTTTTGATGTCACTCAACCCTTAAGGGCTCTCAAATTTAAATTGTCAAATGTTACTAAAGACCCATGTGGAACACCTGACCCACAACCTGAAGGTTAAAATGGAATTTCTGTACAGAAACAAATCATTTTTATCTTCTGCTAGTCAGAAGACATTTGTACTATCTACAATTACATCTGCACTTGATTATGGTGATATTGTATATATGCATGCCTCTCCCTCCACCTTAAAGCCTCTTGACTCAATTTTAAAACATTATAGCCGAGCGTTTTGAAAGTCATTTGTGATTGTCTTCTTACAAAATAAACTAAACTGACCATGTTTGATCTGACCTGGACCAACCTGAGTTGAACTGACTTGAATTCAGATACTTTATAGTGATTTAAAGGACAAGAACAACTTGGATCTTATTTATGTATGTTTTACCTTCATATTTATTGGTTGTCACATTTTTCTCACCTGCTACTTTGCTAAGAATTGGTAACATGGTGGTCACTGAACACAGCTTTACAACAGTGCCCCACACAAAGACAGCAACATCAGAAAACCAGATTATCTAAAACATTTTTTGTTTTACTGCTGAAGGCACCCAAAAATGTGCTTCAAATTGTACAACTACAGGAAGTATACAGTAATAGGCCAAACTTGAACCGAATATTATGGAAGAACAGTTTGGGTCATAATATAAATGTTCACTTTTGTTTTAACTTCCCAGTGAGTGTCTGTGCAGTGTCTACAACCTGTCTGAGAGCTTGTGTTGTTGACTTGCACACTCCTTTTTAAAGGTGTGGTGAGTAACATGTTATCAGAAACAACAGGAATGTTGGACTCTATGATGAAAATGAGACACTCAGATTGCAAAATATCTTAATCTAAAGTATTTGTGGTTTTCACAGCCGAACAGTAGGCTATTTGCAAAATCGTACAAATTTGTACAGTAAGGAAAACTGTGTTCTATGACTGCACTGTCATTTCAAATCTGACAAATCTTTTCATATACAGCTGTAATTTCCTGCTTTCAACTGATTTCTCTTAATAACCTAGTTTCTTGTGTGTCTGTCAACTTTGTCAGTATCTCCCCTACACCAGCTATCTTATCTTCTCCCACTGCCAGAGTATTTTCGTGAGTGTTTCCTCTTGTCTCCTGCCTGCCCTGCACCCACCATGGTTCAGTTACAGTATGACCAACAGATATGCCAACAACTCCAAACACAGACACACCCTGTCCTTATTGTAATCTATATAAATGTTAGCTGTACATATTTGCAATCTGGCTTTTCCTGGAGCTGACATGGTGTTGAGGCTGTTCAAGACAACAGTTTACAGTATGACAGATACATAATGTTTGAGCAATACAAGAAAATTGCAGTTGAAGGAACGGATTGAATGCATTTAGCCTAAACTAAGGAGACCACATTGAACCTCTGATTGCAGTGTAGTGTCTTTATACACGTTTTAAAAAATGCTGTAGAGGTCATGGTTAGAGGCAAAGTAAAGAAAGAAATGGGACACCCACCTCTGCACTCCAAACCATCATAAAAACAGTAAAAATGCAATCATAAATCATTTGAGTAAAACAAAAAGCTCATGCTATTGAAAAACAATAGGCCAATTCACATCACAAGGTCAAATACCATTTAAGGTAATTAGCAGAAATGCTCTTTCCTGCTACACCCTATTCTAACTAAATCTACCCACAACAGTAAATCTATCATCTGAAGAGCTCAGGCTTTGCTGATCCAACATGTTGTGTGTAAGAAAGGAGGGAGGTCAACCTGAAGTTCAAACCACACAGAGGAAACTGCAGAGCAGGCCTTCTCTTCCATCTCATCTTCTCTATTCACTTCATTTTAATATCTCATTGTCATTACATCCAGAGTATTTTATGCTAGCTAGGATATGTAGGCTTCTTCAGCATGTTTTTTAAACTCTCTTGTGTTTCCTTGTATTTTATTTTGTTGCCACTATAGTGCATTGTTTAATTTCAACACTTCGAGAAGACTTGGTCGGACATGTCCTCTAAAAGTCTTAAAAGGAAGTACAAGGGACACTGTTAAAGGGTCTGTTCACCCAAATTACAAAGATTTCTAAGGTATCCTAGCCATGTAGGTAGTTTTGTTTTTTCTCTATTTTTCCAAAGTTTGAGTAATGGTGGAGGCAGAGACAGATAAACCTGGATAAATAAAAATATTATTATTATTTGTGTCAACTATCTTAACACGCCTTTACAATTGATCTATTGCCTCTTTTCCATTTGATATTTCCATTAACACTGAGAACAGCCTTAAAAACAGTACTCTGCAGTGCCTGTGTGTTCGTGTATGGTGCCTATTGTCTGTTTTGTTACCGTTGAGCAGGGTTGAGTGCTATAGCCCTGGGCTGGTCCAAGTCCATCCAAAACAGGACCTTCCTGGAGGTGCCGTCCAGGTTGGCCACTTCAATCCGATTGGTCTCAGAGTCGGTCCAATAGAGTTTCCTGCCCAACCAGTCACAGGCCAGCCCATCAGGACTGTCTAGCCCTGATACGACCACAGTCTGCCCGGTTCCCAGTGCCTCTTTAAGGGCTGCAACCAGAAAACACACAGTGAGATGATGACAAGAAAGAGGATATATTCTTCATTCAAACATTTTCAGCTCACAAAGCTACTGCTGAACCACTGCCCGAATATTTCTAAACTGCTGTGTTGTGTTCTAGTAATCACCAGCCCACTGTTTATACTGTTGTTACAGTAAACCAGTAATAAACAGTAACACAGATACTGTTGCTCTTTATGGGAAAACTAATTCACTAAATGGGAGAATAAACACGCAGCAAACAGTTGGCAGACTTACAGTTGGATGACTGATTCCAGTGTGTCTGTTTGATGGCCTCCTCGCTGACATCTGTCCAAAATATCAGGCCCTCAGAGTACAGGAAGTCCACCGCTGCCGCATCCTCCAGGTCACTAACAACGATGGGCGACTCACCCCGCACGCCTTCTGCATCCACCAGTCTTACGTCACGCCGGTTGGCAAACAGGAGGAGCGGAGAGCCTGGACGGGAGAGGATCATATAAATACCTTACATTTCAAACTTTCTTTCAGAAACAGCAAAAGACAAACAAGTATGTACCACATAAGAACAGATGGCTATGGCTCCTAAAGAAATTCACCTATCTCATTTTTAAATGCTGTGATTGTTTGAGAGCATCTGAAGTGAAGTATAAATTATGCCAATTCAACTGTATCAACCTACTAAAAGAAATTATTCAATCAAACAGCTCTGGCTTCAGCAATATTTGATATAAAAAAGCTTTAAATTGAAGTCATCAAGATTCTCTTCGTGAAGACATAATATATTGGCTTAAACTCATAATGAATACTCTTTTGAAAGTATTATTAGATAAGCAAACAGTATATTACTCTAGTCACGTTGCATTTTAGCTCATTCATGGAAAAAAACTGTGGAATTTCTCAGTGGCTGAGAGGAATGACACGGGAAAATTTGGCACACCTTCTGCTATTTTCTGGGCAACTGTGGTGTTCCTAATTTATATAGGGTATCTAATATTTCACATAGAACTTGATGATGCCTTGATCATTTGGAAGACAGCTTATCATGTCAGTTTCTTTCGGGGATCACCATACTGGAAACTTACTAGTACTAGAGCAGTGGTTCTCAACCTTTTTTGGGCCAGCACCCCCCCATCCATTATCCAGGTCCCTTACCACCATCTATCAATTCAAATGTAGGCTAATTGTCTCCCCTGATTATTAATGTTGATTATTATTTTGTGTTATATCATTAAAAAAGCATGTCATTGGATGCCAAATAACAGTTGGAATATCATTATCATTAGTTTCCTATGCAGGGAGCAAAAAATCCATGTGAATAGAAATTCTATTAATGAGTGTTAAACAAATGCAGCGGTTAGAAACTTTACATTCAAACTTTAATTAGGTCTCGTGTTTGATCACAAACAGCAGCCAATCAGAAAGCAGTAATTTGGCAGCATTCTTATTAATTGTTCCAATGGAAAACAAGAGCAGTCTACCAAGGAAAAAGTCTGAGGCTACTTGAAAAAGGCAGAAGGATATGTATCCATAGCTAAGGTGTTCAATAAAATACTGGTGGCATTTTTATCTGGTTCTGTTTGTTTAAATAGTCATACCTGCAGCAGTCTGGCAGACAGCCGCAAATAAAATAACCAGGTCAATGGGTTTGGGGGTCCACCCCCAAGATTAAAAACTATGTATTTTCACATAATTTTGGACTGTTATCATTACAACTTTTATTAAAAAAACACACTGTGAACAAAATATTGGTAAAACTGGCATGTAGTGAATGGATTTGAACTGTTTGAACTTTTCCAGCTGTGGGGTGGCTATGGTTCAAAGTTTATCTTTATCTTACTCACAAGCAATTTATGTGTCTGCTTCGCACATATCACAGAGATGCAGACAGCAATAATACCATCTACTCACTTTTTATTTCCTTTTTGATCCAACTGATAAAGATTTATATTGTCTGTTAATATTTGACTTTTGTTCCAGATTATTCATTCCAAAGTTCAGAGCTGCTGTTCTGTGATCAGATTTCCTTCAAGAACACTTCAGGTTAAAGATGAAAACAGAGAGTTGAGACTGTCTGTGAACCAACAGACCTTAAAACCTCCTGCTGTCAGTTACATGTTTGTTCTTCTTCTGGTTGGTTTCCTGGTTAAAGCTGCTGATTAATTTCACCATCGCTCATCAGCTTGATTCAGATTATTTTCAAAATCTAACCAGTTTTCACCATGTTAGTGTCAGCAGGTGTTAAAATGATCTGAACAGTAGAGATGGTGGTTATACTGATGTGTTATGTTGCTTTGTTGACTGCACTGGTGGAATAAACAAAACTCCAGAAGAAAGAAATAAGAGTATTTATTAATACTCTTATCAGTTCTTTTTCATTACTAAAGAATTGGGGAGGTTTGAATTATTGTTTTAAAAAACAATAAATTCAGAACAAGATTACAATAGATTTATATTATTTATATATGACAAAATATTGTTTCTTACGGCAGCAACAGTAATGTTTCCATCAGCAACATCACTATATAAATTCAATAATATCTCAATTGAAAGAAATAAAAAATGTCAATAAAATAAATAATATTCCTGACATTAAAATACTGAGTGAAGTTCAGAAAGAATGAAGAACACAGACATCAGTCAGTATCTTCATCCTGTCCTCCCCCCTCTGCTGCTGGTTGACAGGAGGGGCTGTTTAAGTCAGTATCTAGTAGCTAAGTTCAGTGCTGCAGCTCTAATTAATTAATTTAAAGGGGCACTCCACTGCTAACAATTCTAGCCATGCTAACTAGCTGCTAGCCGCTGTGCAGGCTGGTAAAATGGACCCGTCATGTCTCTTTGTATCTGCGGGTTGGTGCTCCCGTCAGTGTTGGAGCCTCCATGTGAGACACTTCGGTCAGTAAATGTGTGCTTTTAAAATGTATTTCCGAACTGCACTCACTCTCAGTCCTGCTGAGAGTGAGCTGTGCTCAGGGCTCCACTGCAAACGTAATAGAAACTGTTTACACTGATTAATTTTGAAAGAGCAACAGCCAATGGGAAAACTCCAACACTGGGCCGGCCGACCAATGGTGTAACAGACATTCAGGGTTATAGGACTGGTCCATGGCCATTCCAGCCAAAAGCATGGGCATTTATTTATCAGGGAGGCTCTCATAAAAGATATAATCAAGTTGCATCATGGGAAATGTAGGAGCCAGCATCTTTGGAGTTTGACTCATACTGGGAACTAAAAGTCAGGATATTTCAGACTCTGCTGTATCGAGTCTGACCATTATTTTTATGATCTTTGTCTTATAAGTCAAATCAAGTCAAGTTAATTTTATTTATATAGCCTGATGTCATAAATCACGAATTTGTCTCAAGGGGCTTTACAATCTGTACAGCATATGACCCTTGATTCCTAGACCCTCAAAGCATCCCCAACCTTTATGCAAGCACAATACAAAAAAAAATCAGAGGTATCTCTTTAATCATAATTCACACAACTGAATCAAATAAAACAAAAAACAAGAACCACTCTTGGACTGGAATCACCAACATCATGAACTTCTCAACCATAATGTGTTCTAAGATCAGAGTGAAATACATCAAGCTGAGCTTGACCTTTAGAAAGATCACTGTCCAGTGAATGTCATCTAGCACCAGTCTAAGCCAAGTTTAATTTCATTAATCACTTATGCTGTTGGTAAAAAGATCTAAAGTCCTGGTGTATCCTGCCAGATCATCATTACTTCTACACCCTCCCCAGGGGCACATGCCCCAGTCAAGTTCACTGCAAGTCACCAAAAAACCAAACAGGCTTTGGCAAAATTAAAACCTGTTTGTACCAGACAAAACTGCTACTCACTGGCACAAAGCCCTACCATGCACTGTCAAAAACATAAAACCCCTAACATTACTGCCATCTGGCAACAATCTGCAGAGGCCATCGAAAAGAAAAAAAAGATCTTTTGTATCCACAAATAAGTTTTACATCAATCGTTCTGTCCTCAAATGTTTCATACACTATCTACAAAAACACAAGTTGGATGACATTTATAGGAAACACATACACTAATCACCACCGCAAGGAGAAAAAAATGATTTTAACAACGTTAACAACGCTTTGCCTGCATGTGTATGCCAGAGTCCAGACTGCATGTGTGTGTGTGTGCAGCTCAGTAACTCAGAGATGTGGTCCTCCCACTGTTGGAGGCAGTAGCTGTCACAGCAGCTGCCACAGTGCCTCTGGGGAAACTTGTGGTTTTGGCCTGGCAGGGTGGCAGAGCTGCTACGCTGTGGTTTGGCACAACCTTGCCTACTGTAATCCCCTCAGCATTAAGACACACCGACTCTGTCAGTATGGACACTGTCCCATACCAACACCCAGTCCTCAAAAGACAATTACTTCAATTAATGAATCACTAATTCAATTATAAAAAAAGCTATTTTGTGACTGACATCAAAGTGAATGTGCTTTCACTGCTGTCACGGAGAAGTCATCAGACTACACAAGCATACTTCTATGACTACAAGTAAGCTTCTCGCTCTTTTCAGTACATTCAGTACCATGACCCATTCTTGGTGACAAGTTGAAGAACTTATAGAATCTTGATCTGTTTTCTATCAGTGTATTCTTTTATTTTTTCATAGTACTTTTGTTTCTGGTCTGGATAATAAAACCTAACAGATGACACAAAGATTCTATTTACAATTTGTCATTCATGCGTCTGGGGCGGATCAGATAGCTATCAGATATCAAATAAGCCAAGTGTAAATGAGATGCATTCTAGCCAGATGTTGAAAAGGTGTTAACGCCTCCATCTCACCAAGACCCATACATAATCGTAACTGAAACAGTCACTCACGGGGTCTTTTGTGACAATGGCAGCTAAAGTTACACTGAAATTCGCTTTTGTTCTCCTGCCTCATTAAAGTCACAGGAGGAAAGCAGCTCTGGTGATTTCCACACATATGACCATACAGAAGGCGTACTGAGCTGCTGTAGCCCTGATCAATTCAACCATTGAATGATCTGTATGGATGAGGGAGGATGGTGAGTGAGAGCCCATGAAGAAGAAATTAATGGATAGTTGTTAGCTTGCTAGCTAAACTGTTATTGTTGTAACTAAACTGCAAATTGCAAAAGTTATTCTTCTTCTGGTGTTTTTTACAGGTGTATAACCACCACACTCTGCACTGGAGTAGTCATTCCTGATTTGCATGTAGCCCAGGAAAACCGAGACTCAGTGTAATCAGATTTGTGATCTGACAAATGTGTAAATGAAAATGTATTCATGGTTTCCCCTGCCTATCTAACTCAAAGGCAGGCTACCTTTGTATTACTGGCCACCACCTATATTGAAAATTCCGGCATGTAATGTTGACGGAACGAAAAAAGCAGAACTGTGCAGTACCCAGACAGCACGCACACACTTTATAATTCATCTTCAAAAAAGGCAGCTGTTGCAAGGATATTTTGATTTAATGACTAAATAATTACCTTTGCGAGACAAACATGAAGTATATTGTGAACTTTCTACGCCGTCACTCAGAGACTAACATTAGCGGAGCAGCAATCAGCAGTAACAAATGAGACCAGCTGACCAACACACACTGCAGCATTAAACAACTTCAACCAACTCTGAGGTGATGAAAATAACTCAGTCTGTTTCACCTCAAAAACCCTGCGCCTGCTCAGCATGTTGGACAACGATGGTTTTCCCCGACGCTAACAGAGCAGCAGAGAGGCTGCTCTCCACTGCTGGAGACATGACATTAATAATAACACAGAGCAGCAGAGAGGCTACCCTTCACTGCTGGAGACATGACATTAATAATAACACAGAGCAGCAGAGAGGCTGCTCTTCACTGCTGGAGACATGACATTAATAATAACACAGAGCAGCAGAGAGGCTACCCTTCACTGCTGGAGACATGACATTAATAATAACACAGAGCAGCAGAGAGGCTACTCTTCACTGCTGGAGACATGACATTAATAATAACACAGAGCAGCAGAGAGGCTGCTCTTCACTGCTGGAGACGTGACATTAATAATAACACAGAGGAGCAGAGAGGCTGCTCTCCACTGCTGGAGACATGACATTAATAATAACACAGTGGAGCAGAGAGGCTGCTCTCCACTGCTGGAGACATGACATTAATAATAACACAGAGGAGCAGAGAGGCTGCTCTCCACTGCTGAAGACGTGACATTAATAATAACACAGAGCAGCAGAGAGGCTGCTCTCCACTGCTGGAGACGTGACATTAATAATAACACAGAGCAGCAGAGAGGCTGCTCTCCACTGCTGAAGACGTGACATTAATAATAACACAGAGCAGCAGAGAGGCTGCTCTCCACTGCTGGAGACGTGACATTAATAATAACACAGTGGATCATTTATCACAAGCTTTATTTGTGGTATAAAATTTGAATGGGTTATAGAATACAGATACCTTTGCATCCGGCTCAACGACAAATTCACATACAATCACCATGTCAAGAACCTTGTTGCTCTATACAGGAATAAATCCAACTTCCCCCCAATCTGTAGGAACAGGATTGCTGAATAACCTATCTTATCAGTCTTAGATTATGGGATGTAATTTAAAGAAATGCTGCTACCTTCACACTTAGGTCTTTAGACTCAATTTACCACTCAGCCCTGAGATTTATTACTGGTGATGACTCCAATACTCACCACCTTATCTTCTATGAGGTTGCTTGGGCTTTTCTGACTCAGAGACACAAAAATCACTGGTATCTGTATCTATAAAACCCTGACCGGAAAATTATCAGCATATGTCACATCTCTGTTGCACTGGAACTCTGGTCCACTTCAAACTCTGACCCACTAACCCACTGTCTGGCTCTTCAGGCACCTCGTGCCAGGACTGAACTTGGAAAGACTGCTTTTAGTGTTAGTGCAGCAAACTCATGAAAGTTCTTGCAATATGACCTAAAACTAAATATTCTCATATCTTTTGGACACTCCACAGTGTTTCCCACATGTTGACTGCTTTGGGCTGGTGCGGGGGGGTTGTGGGATGCGCTGGGCAAAACTCGGGAGACTCAGCGTCACAAATTTTCCTGTTCTTTATTTCTCTGTTTAGCATCGTTAGGTTATGCTAACCCGTTGTTGCTAACGTTGGAGCCCCCTTCACTTTTCCAGCAGTTGGGGAAACAACAGACGTGACTTTTCTTGGTCTTTCAGAAGCAAAATGTGACTTGTGCTTACACTAGAAAAATAAACTGGATGCTTGTGTAGTGTACAATATGCAAAGTATTCCCCATCCTTGGTCCTATTCTTTGTAAGCAGTCGCACACACCATTTTTCTTTTTCTTGTTGTTCAGCCAAATAAAACAAAGAGAAGAACTCTTCTTTCTGTCATGAGGTTGCCATCTTATGTTCTAGTGTGCATGTGTGGAACATGTCTGAGTACGCAAACAACAGACTAGTATGTAATATATATAGAAGTCCACAGCTGTCTGCGTGCAAGTCTGAAAAACACATGTAGAAAGTGTGTTTGTCCTTTGATTTGTAAACCATCTGTACATGAGATACTATTTGTACCTAACAAACTTGACACATCTCGCCTTCATGTAATGGAAAATGATTTCATTGTGCCTTTAATATGTTTAGCTGGATTTAACGAATTAATTAAGAATTAATTAAAAAGGTACAATGAAGGATATATGATACTATATATGAATAGCAGAAAACCCAGCCTTACATGGCCAGCGGGAAAAAAAAGCAAACTGTTTGTTGGCATCATAAATGAAGTGTGATGAAGTATTTTACCACACAATAAACACAGAAGTAAGCTTGCACCTAAGCTGAATGATAACACAAAAGCAGCAATATAACCGCACAGGCCTGCAGTCATAAAACACTGATCACCAGCCTCATCTATCAACAGAACTACAGTCCATAGGAACTGACACGGATCAAAATCAGAAAATCAAAAGAGACATAAACATAGCGAAGGGGAGACCACACACTGAGAGCCTCTTCAGGTCACCTCTAGCCCAAAAGAGACGCTCCAGTGAGGATTAGCGCTGGCTAACCTCCCCAGGCCAGCTGGGGTTTCCTTGTGACTGAGAGGACAAGCCCAGACTACTGCAACCGAACATTACGTCCTCGCATGGAGCGCATAACATTGTTAAAAACATTAAGTTTCATAGTGAACACACACATAAACAGTAACTGCACCCCAGACAGACTGGACCAGCCAGACACAGCACTGGTTTATAGGTGCCAATGGGAACATTTTACACATTTTATGTGTTGGTTGATGCTGGTCTCATCACCCAGGTCACATTTTCATTAAAGTGACAGAAATCTTACACAGCACAAGCACAAGTCTGGACTGAATGCTGTCACAATATAGTAAAGACAGCAGCAGCATAAGGTGAAATAGACAAGAGAATCATTAAAATGCATGTCTTGTCCCTCCTTCTTAGAGCACTGTATTATGTCGTTTATCACTTAATTATCTCCTTTGCACAAAGAAAATTAAACTAGTTCAACAAGGAACCAGGAGACAGTGAGAAGCAGCTCTGTGATGTTTTGAGCTAAATGCTTGTCAGGATACTAACATGCTCACAACGACAATGCTAACATGCTGGTAATTAGGAGGTATAATGTTTATCGTGTTCACCACCTTAGTGTTAGCATGCTAGCATTTGCTAATTATCACTCAACACAAACTACAGCTGAGGCTGATGGGAATGTCAGTTTTGCAGGTATTTGACAATACACCAAAGATTGAAATTTTGACCTGATGGTGCTAGAAGAAAAGTCAGAGGGTCACCAAAGTCAGTAGGATTCATCCTCAAGGGATCATAAATGTGTGTACCAAATTTCATGGCAATCCATCCAATAGTTGTTAAGATAATTCAGTCTGGACCAAAGTGATGGCCCACACAACAGACATTGCCATCCATAAAGCCATGATGCTAGCAAAGGCTAAAAAACCAAACACATTCAATCACAATGATAATCAGAGCAGCACTCCATCTCTATATTTCTAATTTTCATCCATGTCAACTGCCTGGCTGGAATGATATGTAATGAAAACAGAGTATGTGAGCAAACAGGAGTCCCAACTTAATGTCTTGTCATTGGGTACTGTTGGCTGGGAAGATGGGCTAAACATCAACAGCAAAATACATTTTAAAACAGGAACTCTTCTTCCCTTATTTTTATTTTCCTGCTCAACATTGAATAAAATCACTATGACCAAAAGTCATTACTTTAGCAGCCAGCTGTCTGAAAAAGGCTTTTCATTTAGACCCTCCCTTCCATATTATTCATCATTAACACAAATACAGCTGCAGACTGGAGGCTCATCAATGAGTCCTGTTAAAAGAATTTCTTCGTAATGACCGTTAAACAATAGAGACCGGAGCCGAAGTATCAAAATTTAACATGATTTATATTCTTGTACAAGAAGGAGCGTTTCACAGTGCAACACACAGGATGAGATTATAAAGAAAAAGGCTCCTCAAGGAGCACCTACAACCAGTTTTTATACAGTGTAGGTGGGTGTGTCAGTTCTTCTCCTAATCTGTCAAGTAGACTTCTCCTGTTGATGTCTCGCCCTGTTTCCAACGAATTTTAATTCATCATACATCTTCCTCTTTACAAATAAAATGCTGAACTTCCTTTATCCTTAGCTGATGAGTCTGCTGATGTTGCAAGACAGGAACAATTCATCATGATCTATGTAAAATAGCAACACACATGCACAGTGTAATCATCATTTTTAGTCCAACGCAGGTTAAATACACATTCATTAGACCCAACTCATACCAGTGAGCCAGCATACACAACATCACAGTCCTGGCACTGCAATACCTGAGTGGAGAGTGTGTGTGTGTGTGTGTGTGTGTGTGTGTGTGTGTGTGTGTGTGTGTGCACAGACCAAAAAAAACAGCATTTGAGTTTGTCAATGGGATTAACAATCAAAGTACGAGGAGGGAGACGCAGCTTGAGAGTGTGTGTGTGTGTGTGTGTGTGTGTGTGTGTGTGTGTGTGGGTGGGTGTTTGGGGGGAGGAGGTCGTACTGAGGTGGCAGCTTGAAAAGAAAGAAGTGTCCCGAAAGAAGTTTCTAAAGCGTAGGCAATGCACTGCTGCACACACACACACACACACACACACACACACACACACACACACACACACTACCTCTCAGTTCTCCTGTTTTGTTCTGCTTGGGGAAAGCTAACAGGCTCCCTTGCTTCACATCTTATCAGAGCCCATCTTAACAGAACCCTTCGTGTATGTGTGTGTGTGTGTGTGTGCGTGTGTGTGTGCGTGTGTGTGTGAAGGGTTGCAAGGAAGGAAGAGATTTTCTTCACACCTTCCCAGTTGGGACAAGAAAAATGTGTGTGACGAGCGCAGGGAGCATATTTATGCAGCCTTTGTGTGTGTGTGTGTGTGTGTGTGTGTGTGAGTGTGTGTGTGTGTGTGTGTGTGTGTGTGTGTGTGTGTGTGTGTGTGTGTGTGTGTGTGTGTGTGTATGTGTGTGTGTGTAAGTGTGTGTGTGTGTGCGGGGACCCCAGAGAAATCAAGGTAGACTGCCACAGACTTCCTCTTTCTCTCTCCACCTCTGCTCCTTCTTTCCTCTTTCTCCCTCTCCTCCCTCCCTCCCTCCTCTTCTCCTTTCTTTGTCTTGTCCGTCTCCTCCCCGTTTCTCCCCTCTCCTCTTTTCTCCTTTCCTCCCTTTCTCCCTACAGTTTTCTCTTTTCTGTTTTTTTTTTTTCCTCCCCGTCTTCCCCCCGTTTTTTCCTCTTTCTCTCCCTCCCTCCTCCCTCTACCGGGCTTGTATGAAATCCAAACAGCACCGAACCTCCTCGAGTTTCACACCAGAGCAACACAAACAGGAAAAGATATCAATCTCTTCCTTACATTCCTCCTCAGTACTGTCACCAAATCTCTTCTCCTTACCTTCACAGCCCCTCAGACTTCTCTTCTAGCCCCCCAACTCTTTTCCTTTTCCTGCCTCCAAGAGCTTACCAACTCATACTCTGATGCACTTCATTCACCCGCCGTCTGCAAGGCTTTTTTGGTGTCGATAGTTCAATCAGAATGTTGTCGTTTTGAGACTGTATTAGTGATTGAACACTGCTAGTAAAAGTAGTGACTATTAGGGGGAAGATTCAGAGAAATAAAAATTAGTATAAGTATTTTGTTTCTTCCATTTCATAAAAAATATTACATTTCCTAACACTGTTCTATTAGGAGCTGCTGTGTTCTCAGTCAGCCTACGTCAGGTCTTGCCCTGTTTTGTTGAGTGTCGAGTGTGCCTCCGTCCAAACAAAAGAACAGACTGTGTATGAAGCCTGAATGCAGTGAATGCAATGGCCCATATAGTGCAGGCTAATGGAGACGAGTGTGGAAATCACCTATTGGCTGTTCCGAGCAGTCGAAAAAGAAAATACCCAGGGTTCCCAGGGTAAAAGCAAAGGGGTTTTTTTTTTGTTGTTTTTTTTTAGATGGCCCACCCAAATAGACTACCCCACACCCAAAAAGATGAATTTTTCTATTCATAAGTCAGTAGAGCTTGATTTTCAACCTCAACACTTTTTGGCACCGACTGAAATATGTCATTAAGTGTCAAAAACTGTCAAGTACTGACCGCTGGTTATTATCTGAACACATAGTTCTTCATTTAAATCAAAATGTTGCCCATTTTATACTATTCTATTTAAGCTAATATTACATTTTACATCTTATTGTTTTTTTTGGTGTCAGTACCAAAACTCAAACAATACTTAGCTCTTTATTATTTTGCCTTTTGTCTTGTAGCGAGACCAGGCAGACGTACAGTCAGTAGTCTAAGTAGATGAGGTGTAAAGTAGTGAGCACAGTAAGTAAGAAAGACCAGCTATGTTTGAATATACAGTTTTACACTGAGATTCATAAATGCCTTGTTTGAAATATTTGGATTTTGAAGAGCAAATGATTGGAGAGGCAGCAGGTTCAAACTGGCATTTTGACACAGCATAAACAATGTAAAGACAGTTGCATCTTTTTGCACGTTATATATATATATAGTAAATCTCCATGTGCACACATTAAACCTCAAGTATATTTTTCATCTGCGCTTCTACAATCAGGCGTGATGAGCAGATTTAAATGAAATGATAATATACTGTACCTGTGGTTAGCAGTGTCTGATTGGGTGAACAAGATGTGTGATTATGACAGAATTGATGTCTAGCATTCTGTGTTGGGCATTGATACTGATGATTCATCCCCATTCAACCAATCAGCGTTTGACTCAGGTACATACTATGCACAGCTAGAGAGTTACAATATAGGCTACGATCAGAGAGAGAAACATCTCACGATCAAATGAAGCCAAAGTATCTGTGAATACAGCACTACTAAGACCTGAGCTGACCTGCACTAGTAGAACCCCCCAAACGACTGTCTTCAACATACTTCAATTCTTTGTCAAGTCTCATATCCAACTCCTTCAGTTCACCAAACCAGATGAAAAGCTGAAGATGGAACATCAGTGAGTACGTGCAGCTCCTCTCTGACTGTGAATGGGGGCTGTTTCAGAATAAACTATGCTGGTTTATAATAACAGAAAGATAAACCAAGACCAGCTGTATCCTTTAATACATTGACCGGGCAGGCTGAAGATCTTTTAACACAGTACTCATAGCGAAAATGTCACGCAGCTCAGAACACATCATCTAAAACACTTCACCATCTCCACTTGGATCCCTTGTCCACCTTCACCGGTTGACCACATTGCAGAATTTCACAAACTCTATCTGCTGATAAAGACTTCCCCATTGTGTTGAAAGCCCAGGAATCACCTAGTAAATGGATCTTGTGCAACGACTGTCAAAACATGTGTGGTAGCACATAGCTTGAGGGCTTTTCCTCTTGACTTTCGATCATCGGATGATGTCGAAAGTCGAAAAATTTTCAAAAAGTTTTGCGTCACATCCAGCGAAGATGTCGGCTTTTTCCTCAAGCAGCGAACAAATCATACTCAAGTACATAATTATGATAAAAAATATCAATATTCGCATTTTCTTCCATTTTCCAGTGAACAGTGAAGAAATGCCCTTACACCACACACTCCTACACACACACACACACACACACACACACAACAGTAGACAGGCTTGTGTGTCAGCAACAGCTTGTGGCATCACTTTCTGTGACTTCTCTCTCTAGCTCTGTTTTTTTAATTTGACATAACTTTCATTCTTTTTACACAACTATCACTTTTCATGTCTTGCAACACCATGAATGTCATCCAGGAGAGACTAGGAGAGGAGAGAGAGGAGTGTGCTGTTATCCCCCACATTTAACAGTCATCATGTCTCCACCCTCTTATGACGGCTTTTCATTCCTTGAACAGTTATAAATCCTTCATTTCCGATGTGATCAGGCAACACGTTGTACCGTCTTGTGCTTCTCTAGCGTAACCTGGGCCCTCACGTGTGTCAAAAGTTCAGTAACTGCGACAGTTCTATCTCTGTGCTCAAGTGTATGAAGTATCCCTGAGAGCTGATCCAGGTCCTGTTACAGTGGGGAAATGTGCAGATAATATTAGCATTGAGTTCAATAAAGCATTCCTGCCCCATGAACGACACAGGCTTTCTTTAGATGATCAATGACATGCATAATTCCATCCAAGTTTCAACTTTAAATAACTGGACCAGCTCTTTCAAGCTTCAAATGTTGATCTTTTTCAGTTTACCACCTCTATCAGACCAATCGGAGTTTACAGAACGCTTACATCAAACTCATACCAGAGATGTCTGAAAAAAACATCCACTATTTACAGTCTGTCAACATACACACACACACACACACACACACACAGCTGTGATGTTTGCCCCGCAGTGTACTCACACTACTTTGGTGTTTTTGGCCAGTAGGTGTGAAGTGTGTGTACATGTGGTCACCTCAATGCCAAACTTAGCACATCATTCTTCTTCTTCTTCGTCTTTCAGAACCACTGAGAACCAATCAGTATGCAGTATGTTGATGCACTGGAAGTCAGGCTGAAGCATGAACCAGTTTACTGCCAATCAACATATCAGTAGTTCTGTTTCTGTTGAAACCTCTCTTTGCCTGTTGTCATGACAATGTGAGTTCAATGTGTGTATGCCTTTCGGTTGTTCTGAAGCGAAGGTACAGGCTGGAAAGAGTTCACTACTGTCTGTGACTGTAAATAGTTGCCAGTGTTATTTGCTTTTGTACACTGTAAATAGTTCACATTCTAGGTGTTGAAGAAGAAAGATTAGTGACAAAGTTTGACTGGAGTAAAAGTTAAGTAACAGTTACTTCAAGTTACTTCAACTGCATTATTTATCAGTTATGATACTGTTGTGAGCCCATAGATGACATCAGCTCTACTAAAAGCCTGATGAGTTGGACACTGAACTGTCATATTTGACACCTACAGAGTTCTAATAAATGAATGTTGTAAGTGAGTTTGTCCATTGTGAACCTACATTCTACATGTATTGTATACAATACCTCATAAATCTGGACTGAAATCATTCACATTTAATGTTTCTTCATTGTAATTTAAAGCAATTACAAGACTTTGAGGGGCAGATGAATGGTCTGTGTGATCTGGCTCTTTTTCACTTCACTTTTTCACTTTAAATTCACTGAAATCCTGAAGTTGAACTTTTGAACTTGATATTAACCAAAATATTTTAACTGAGCCTCAAAAGCAGAAATAGTTAACAAAAGGAAGTTCAATACCAATTTTGTTGTTACTAAAAAAAATACAAATTCCTCATAATCTTAGGAGAACAGGAACAGTCATTTTTTGTAGGACATTATGCAAACTGTTTGGCCACACTTAATATAACTTATTCAATTTATACAATGATCAAAACGATGAGATAATATATGATCAAAGAACAAGTAAATGCTGGTTGAGATTTCTGTGCTAATTTTCAGTATGAAGCAGCTTTCATACTCATACAGTGGTATGGACATAAATCTGTTGCTGCTCAAAATAATACTCAAGACGCTTTAGAACAAACAAAAACTCAGCTGTCCAATATTTTCTGTTTCAAACCTGGGCCAGTCACCCTGGTATATGAACGTTACTACACACCTGACTGGAAATGTGATGTGTATTGTTTGTACGTGTTTTTGTGTGTGGTGTATTTGAGGGCTACAGAGAGTAAACAATGCATTTATTTTTTATAACATCATATCTGAATTGATGGGAGTTTTTTTTCCCTCTTTTTTTAACTTTAATTGTGTCATTCAATCTATACCGGAATTCTATCCGACAACAATTTCTACCATTGAGTCCTTTTGAGATCATAAAACAGTTTTATCTCTTAATAAGTGACACAAAGGCACTTAAGTCTGATTTGAGTTCTGACCTTTGAGACTATGAACAGTCATGTTTATGTGGTTTGGCAATACCAAAAGATGTAATGAGGAAGCAGACACAGACAAATCTTCTAGATAAAAATACATGTGAGTGGACAGGGCAAGCCAGTCAAACTGAAATGCCAAGCTCGAATCAACCTCCATTCACAAAGGATACTACAGTCTCAACGTAACCCGTGCTTTTTCTATGCAAACTAGTGGTATGCACCGATATAGTAGCTGATATCCAACTGATATTGATAGTTGTGTGCAGAGATACAGTTTCAAGGGGAAAACATATTATATCTTTAATGAAAATAATAGATTCTGATCAGTAGATTTGTGGTTAATACCTGCATCTTTGAATGGACCGTTGAGTAAGCTTACAGGGACTTGCAGAGGAAGCCTGCGGTGAGCAATACAAGGGCTGGCAGAACATCGAATATGAAGCTTTAGGTTTAAGATGCGAGCACACACATAAAGGCTGGCCTGAAGACCCAACATAATGCCTTGCATCCATATGAGAGAAGGCTAAGCTCCGCCTCTGACTGGGCAGTTTCAGCGATTAACTTAAATAGTAAGACCGCAAATCAGGCAGTGGAGAAAGTAAGGCTCACAAAGAGATTGATCCAGAGGCAGAAAATCTATAACGTGTCCAGTAGCACTTTCTTTCCCAAATAAACACTCCGGCTTCTTTTTCACTATTAAAGAAGAAAGTCTACCTGACACCCGACACCGAGCAGGAATGGCTGGAGCTGCCGAGGCCCGAGAAAATAGCCCAGGCTGGCTTCAAACTTACTTTCTGCTCCGACACATGAAATCATAAAGTAAACCGGCAGCACAAAGCGTGAGGGACCATGGAGATACAGTGGGTTTATCCTGCAGTGTGTCGCGGCCATCAGTGCAAAGTTTCGAGACTTTCATTGCAACTACTGTGTTGTTGTACCCTTGGGACATAAAAACCTCAACTTTCAGACACGGGATCACAGCTAGTGTTCCAGTTCCCACTGTGGGGAGCTTTGCTCAGAAGCTTACAGATAACAACCGGAGCATCGCATGTTAACTACAGTGTTCTTATCATTATCCATCCCGGTAGCTCCACAGTCCTTGTTCCCTAAGGATCCATGTTGTGAACAAAAAGTCAACGTACCGTCAACCGCCGACAGCAGGCAACTCCACAGCAGCAACACCACCAGCAGACCGCCCATTTCAAGTCCTCTGCGCTTTAAATACATAACTCCCACTCCATTTTCGGATATTTACTCCTTAATTAAGTTGTAAAGACGTCCACTTTCCGTGTGTACATGTACACATATAGGCCTGTATTCCGTGGTACAGCTAGATATGTGGCTGCATGCGTGTGTGTGCGCTCCTCCTATGTGTGTCCTATACTTTTTTTCCCCCCAGTTACTGCGCTCGCGCTACTTTATACTTTGGACTGTCGAGCTCGCGCACGGAGAGAAAGGGCAGGCGGACGTGGTGTGACGTCATCCGACACGAGGCAGCAAGGTTTTTTTTATTTCACTGATTTGACTGTGCTGTTAATGTTGTATGTGTGCTTGATGTTTTGTAACAAAGACATTTCCAATGCAGTTACGCAAGGGACAGAGCTGGAGAGCAGCATTTTCTGCAGGTGGAAGTAGCTGCTGTTAATGAGTTGAAGCACAATTACAAGATTTGCTTCATGAGATTTGCTATGAATATAATCATTGAAAAAAAGGCAACACCTGCACACTTACTCCAAGCAACAACATTTTAATGATGACAACGTTTCGATCCTACTCGGATCTGAAAACAGGTCAGAATGTTTGTAAAGATGGAAAACACACCCATATTTATACATCATGCACACCGATAGGCTCTGTGATGACAGATAGGGTTAATGATATAATGTTATGATATGGTGATCAACATCTTAAAGCAATTATTAATTCAACAAAGTACATAGAAAAGAGCAGGAATACAAAAAGGCCACACATCCAAAAACAATACACCAAAAACATCACAAATATCGAACATACATCTTATATATAAACATATCAGATTCATCATCCCATATATCAGAATCTACATCACCTGCATTCAAAAACATATTGTGGTAAGTTATAAAAAAAAAAAGAAGAAACTTCAAATTCTTCTACAGAAATTGGGTCTTAACAGCCTTCTATAAAAAGTTGAATTATATAAAACAACAATATGGAAAATTACACACCTGTTGATTTACAATTTTTTTCATTTTTCAAAAATGTGTGTAAGGGTCTAGAAATAAAAAAATATAGAGAGATTAATATAATCATAACATAGTAATATGTAAAATTTAGGACATCGTTAATCACTTGGTTATCAATTGTTTATAACTTGGTATATAGAGTATGCATACCTACAGATAAAATATCACTATGCTGTAAAAACAAACAAAAGTTCAAAAATATATATATAAACACTGCAACCTACTTCAGTATGCCAAATTTTTCTTCTTCTTTTTTTGAGTCCAAAACTTAAGAAAGAACGTAAGTTTTAAACAATTGCTTGTTTTTCAAAAAATGTATATGCCAATTATTCATATTTTGTTCAGAAATCTTACTTGTCTTCTTTTACAAAACTCGGAAGTTTAAGAGGCACATATTAAATTACATATTTCTAAAACTCGTGAGTAATCTCACAAAAGTAAATCACATATGTCAAATCAATTGAACATAATAAAATACTGTACATAAACACACAGGAAACAAAAGTCACCCATCACTGTTAGTCAACAAGAGATATTAATTAGGCTTCATTTTCAGTCATTTTGCTAAGAAGCAGTGTTTCTGCAATTTTATGAACTTGATGAGTGTGTAGTAATGACTGACTTAAACACAAAGAGAAGAGAGTTTTGCAACTGAAAATTTGAAAAAAAAAAAAACTGGAGTAAGGGAATTAAAAACCCCAGAATTAACCCTGTAATCATGAATATTTAAAGTTTCAGTGCATTTAGTTTCCGTTGCTGAAAGGTGTGTGGAATTTGTGCTCTCTGGAGTTTAATTTAAAATACAGTATAATTCCTTATTGCTCTCAAAAACACAACTAAGACAGAAGTAAGGATAGTGACTTCAAAAAGTACAAATAAATAACAAACTAAAATACAAAGTTTTATATATATATTTTTTTAATATAATTTATGTAGACAGGCTAGTTATTCCTTTTAGAAGGACAAGATTGGATTACCAACAGGGCAAAGTGAGCAACTGTCTGGGACTGATTCACTGTGTGGCAATTTGTCTGTAGTGATCTAATTAAGTGAAATTTTGTTTATTAATATGGTGGTGCACCACTAAAGCACATTATCAACTGAAATGATAGGGGCCTTAAGGCAACACCTGCATTATCTAATCTTAAAGCCCCATCTTGTAGAGAGACCCTGAGTTATGATTTTAATAGTACATATTAAAACTATATATAACAGTATATGAGATGTTTTACGATGGGGTTATTCTGGTCCTGTCAAGGGAATCAGTAAGCAACAACTTCCAACACAGTCAGAATACAGTCTCAATCAAAGGAAAGTCATATTTTCTATACGCCTAAAAGCTGCCAGAAACAATTTGTTTAAATTGTTCAAATAGATTTATAGAACTAGGCTGTAATAAGGAATGGCCTTTTGCCTAATTTGTTCCAAAGTCATATTCACCTTTCCATTAATTGCATTGAATGAATGCACTGTATTTTACTTCCAGTTGTTAAAACATGTTCTTTACAGACATTTTTCTTGACACACTTAGTATTAAGTATTACAGAAAGAGGATGAGAAGGAGGATGTATAAGAGGAAGCGAATCATTTTAAGAGGTAAAATGTGCCTACATGCATGCTAGGGCATGGCATACCAAATCCTATTCCAAGTGAATGGTTAAGAATAAAAAGTATTTCATAAATATTTGCCACTAACATGTATCAGCACATTTGCTTTTACTCAGTGTGTCTTGACACAGAATGAACCTAAACCAATTGATCACTGTTTCCCAAAGCCCAAGATGACGTCCTCAAATGTCTTTTTTTGTAGTGACCAACAGTCCACAACCCAAAGATATTTCGTTTATAGTCATAGAAGACTAAAGAAACCAGAAAATATTCACATTTGAGAGGCCGGAATCAGAGAATTTGGACATCTTTGTCTTTAGGAATTATTGTAAACACTTAATTGAATATTAGAATAGTTGTCGATTAATTTCAGTGTTGACAACTAATCAATTACTCGACTAATTGTTACAGCTCTAACAACTTTGTCTTTGAGGGTAGGCCCGCGGGAAAGATAATGAGGTCATTAAAATCAAAATTGCTTATCCCACTGGCAACGAATGACACAGAATGACACAGAATGACACAGATCCAGACATTCTTATTTCTAATCATCACATTGATTTAGCTGGCATAGCTGGTGCTAAAAGATTTGATGCTACTTAGTGGGAATAGTCATCCTCACTACACATTTTTGCATTGTATTTCACTGTTTTGGTCATATTTAGCTGAGAGAATTCAGATGTCAGAACATACAGTCCCAAACAGTGTAATATCAACCTGTTAGATGATGCCAGAGAGGAGATCAAGGCTTTGATGATCTAACTCATGTTTATTTGAACCACTTGTAGATATTGGAAGGTTGTTTTATTTTGTATGTGTTGAGTATTAAAACACAGCAATCAGCTCACACCGTTATGGTTATGCCTTTCTTTTTATGTAGTGATAAACTTCAATCAGCCTTAAATTTAATCATCCTTGCTGCAAGTGGCTTGTACTGTCAGTGTTTATCAAAAAGATACAATATACTGTATATTTCCAGTTATTGTTCATATATTGTTCTGGATGGATTGGCTGAGCAACATCACAACATGTTAGATGTTGCTTCTACCAGTACAAAAATTAATTTCATATGACAGATTAAATTTGCTATTAAAAGACAGTTTAACACACTATGTAGTGTAATTTGCTAATCTGTACCTTTGTTGTTACCTGGCAACTCTGTCAGAAATGTGTTTTGCCAAATACCTTCTGAAGAAATGTAGTTAGTTACAGCTTTTAGACTGGTTTGTGGTGTTAAGCTTAATTAACTTAACTTAAGTTAACTTAATTTTGCTCTTAGGTCTAATGCAAGTCGGACAGTTTCACAAAAATAAAGACTGACTTATTTTAAGCCTAAAAAGTTAGCCACCCGACCCCCATGCTAACTCAGACCAAAGACCGCAATGACACTGAATTACAAACAAGAGGAAAACATGGCTCATAATTTATTGTTTGCTATGTTCAGAAGAAAGAGTTTTTAGAGTCTGCAGTAACCTGTTGGGAATACACTGTGGTGAGGACATTTTTGTTTACCCAAGGAAACTAGCCAACAAGTTAAAAGAAGCACTACACCCTACCACATTGAGAACCCACAGCTTCTGAGCTCTACTAAAGGTTTGCGCTGCATTGAGATTTTCTGCTACTGGAGGTTTTTTGCATCGCTACACTCTTTACTGAATCATGAATTTTCCCAGTAAAATTACCAGCTGAATTCTTCCAAAAGGCAAACATTTTCTGATGGAATGAACAGAACTGAAGTTATTGTGCTTGGCCCTAAACACCTTAGAAACACATTATCTAATGATATAGCTACTCTACATGGCATTACCCTGGCCTCCAGCACCACTGTAAGGAATCTGGGAGTTATCTTTGATCAGGATATGTCCTTTAACTCCCACATAAATCAAATTTCAAAGACTGCCTTTTTTCACTTATGTAATATCGCAAAAATCAGGCACATCCTGTCCCAAAAAATTGCAGAAAAACTAGTCCACACATTTGTTACTTCTAGGCTGGATTAATGCAATTCCTTATTATCAGGCACCCTAACAAGTCTCTAAAGACTCTCCAGCTGGTCCAGAATGCAGCTGTATGTGTACTGACTAAAACTAGAAAAAGAGATCACATTTCTCCCATTTTAGCTTCGCTACATTGGCTTCCTGTAAAATCTAGAATAGAATTTAAAATCCTTCTCCTAACTTACAAAGCCCTTATTGGTCAGGCACCATCATATTTTGAAGAGCTCATAGTACCGTATTATCCCACTAGAACACTGTGCTCCCAGAATGCAGGCTTACTGGTGGTTCCTACAGTCTTTAAAAGTAGAATGGGAGGCAGAGCCTTCAGCTATCAGGCTCCTCTCCTGTGGAACCATCTTCCAGATTCGGTCCAGGGGGCAGACACCCTCTCTATGTTTAAGAGTAGGCTTAAAGCTTTCCTTTTTGATAAAGCTTATAGTTAGGGCCAACCAGGCTCACCTTGGATCAGCCCTTAGTTATGCTGCTATAGGCCTAGACAGCTGGGGGACTTCCCATGATGCACTGAGCTCCTCTCTCCTAGGTTCAAGGCCAAGCCTTCATGGTCCTTCACAGTCCTGTTGGCATCCTTCCCTTGCTGTTGCTGCTGCTGCTGTTGTTGTCGTTGTTATGATTGTTGTTATTCTGCCCCCCCTTCTTTCTCTCTCTCAACCCAACTGGTCAAAGCAGATGGCCGCCCACCAAGAGCCGGGTTCTGCTTGAGGTTTCTACCCCTTAAAGGGGAGTTTTTCCTTACCGCTGTCACCAAGTGCTTGCTCATGGGGGAATTGTTGGGTCTCTGTAAATTAAAGAGTACGGTCTTGACCTGCCCCTGAGATGACTTTTGTTGTGATTTGGCGCTATATATAAATAAAAATTGATTGATTGATTGAACTGAGTGGTTTTACATGGTTGCTGTTTGAATGCACACCCAGAGACTTCTGCCAGCTGAGCCAGCTAACTTCCAGTTAGCTTTCTACTGACTTGAATGGGGATAAATAATTTAATCGTGTGGCTCCTCTAGACTTTCCAAATGTTAGACTGAATGGATCAAATTCTGAGAGTGAAACGAGTCATTTCGTGGGGGTTGTGTGACGCAACAATTTATTCACCATTTTAAAGTCGCAACAGTAGCAACGGGATAGGCTATGGCGGAGCCTATGACATAAGTACATCTTCAGTGTTTTTGTTATTACTCTCACTGCCAAAAGGGAGAGACAAAAGTCCCACACTCCAGCTTTAAGGTAGTTGAGAACCTGGGAGCTTTGTGCATCAAATGAATTTAGATGTCTAGCTGAAATCTGACTCAGTTCAGTTTGATGCAAACCATGGTCAACATCTATCTTTGTGAAAGCCCACCCAGCTCTGTACTTACCACAGAGTTTGGGGAGAACTGTTTCCTGAATTTGCAAGACCTGCACAGTTCCGTGACCTTAGCTCCATGCAACACCTATGGGATGAACCAGAACGTCAACTGTGAGCCACACCTTATCACTCAGCATTAGTGTTGGACCTCACTAATGTTCTTGAGGCTGAATGGGAGTGAATCCCTGGAGCCAGGCTCCAACATCTGGTGAAAAGCCTGAAACCAGGAGAGTGGAGGCTGTTACAGCAGCACATTAATGCCCATGGTTTTGGTATCCCAAAATATACCTCTTGGCCATTTAGTGTATATTCAAAACTTGTACAAACTATGTGTGTGTGTGTGTGTGTGTGTGTGTGTGTGTGTGTGTGTGTGTGTGTGTCTGTTTGTGACGTAAGCAGTTTAAAATGAATCCTTGTAGCATGAAGACTGGGGGCTGTGCTCTTTAATGTATCAACTTGTCATCCAATCACACATTGTCCCAAAAAAAAAATTTGATTGCTCGACTGCGCATCTGGGCTGCAACATTCTTCACTGCAGTACATAACAATAGATCTTCCATAACATCTTCCAAGAATACATAATACAACATCCTGAATAAAGACAATGAATTATTTGGTCAATCTTTCTTACTGGACTCAATGGCAGTAAGACAAGGCTTAAGAGAACCTGATTGGAGGGACTTATTGTCTTAAAAACAAAAGATGGATACACACCTCTGCTCACACACTGGTGGAAACAGAGATGAAAAGTCTCAGATCTCTGCCTTCACATACACCTAAAGCCAAGCCAACCCTGGCATTTCTCCCCTCCTCTCTGGATGCCTTGCTTTTCAGCTCCAACTGGCCTCAACTCTAAAGGGCCTGTAAACTAAAAGCACATGTTCTCCTCTGACTCTCCATGTACATGTGAGAGAGGCAGGCCGCTATTCCACACCATAGAATATAGACTACAGACCAGGTATGGTTGTTTTGGTAGAAGCCATTTTATTTGGAGCAGTGGTAGTAGTGGCTGCAGCTGTAGAAGCACTACTAGCATTACTCCAATAGCAAAAGTACTATTCATAGTTGGAAGAAGCATTCAGATTCCTTACTTAATAAAAGTAGCAAAGCCACAGTGCAAAAGTACTGTGAAGTCCTGCATTTAACGTCTGACTGAAGTAGACTTAGATAAGTATCATCAGTAGAATGTGCTATAGGTTATTAAAAGTAAAAGTACTCATTGGGAAGAAATGCCCCTTTTACTGTGTTATCAATTATTAATACACTAAAGGATAGACTCACAGTTTTTTAAGTATGTCTTAAAACAATTGTCAGATGCCCATATGTATGGTGGTCCCTATGAACAAAACACACACAAGAGCAAAAGCACAAACATTAAGAGAAATGAGCTTCAACCCCGGTGTTTGTGTGCTCACTTTTGTATGTGTTTTACCATTTGCAGCATTTTTTTGATTTTAATGTTTAGTCTTTTCACTTTTTTGTGTTTTACAGTTTGTAGCTCATTTCCTAAATGTTTGCACTTTGCGTTTGCTTTTGCTTTTGCATGTATGTGTTTTGTCCTTAGGTGCCACCATACATAACTGCAAGATACCTGTATATGTATAGTTGCAACTGCTGTTATGGATGACATCATTGACTCAAAAGTGACACTGTGCTGCACTCTTCGTAGATCTGTCCAAGGCTTGGGATGCTGTTGATCAAAACATTTTCTTAAGCTGCTTTCTGTGGGTTTTGATGCTTCTGCTTACAGCTGTTAAACAACTGTAGCTGCCGATGGTTTCAAATCAAGCCCACCAATTATTGATAAAGGTGTCCCTCAAGGATCAATATTAGGCCCCCTGCTAATTACTCTATACATAAATAATATTTATCTTACAACTATATATAGGCTTCATTTCATATTTAATTGATTTATCTATTATGTATAAGGTATCATTTGTGAATGTGTGAAGTTAACTGACATTTTCTTTTTTTTCCACTTTGTTGTAAAATTAATTTAAATGTAATAGTATGAATAAAAGTACCAATAAAAGTAACTGTGGTAGCAACAGCAGCAGATGTAGTAGTAATGACAATGGTAAGAGAAGTATCAGTAGTAGTAGTAGTAGTAGTAGTAGTAGTTTTATGAGGATTGGTGGTAGTATCAGCTGGTCAGTGTTCATTTCAAAAGTTGAACTGCTGGCCACAAGATTTCTCCTACTTCACTGTAAAGTCCATTCTCAGTGTATGTGCACTGGGGACTTCAAGTTTCCACATTACACTTGTGTAAGTTGCATACTGGACCACAACTGGCTTCCAAATGAGTAATTATGTCACAAATCATGCTGGTATGTCCATGTGTTGAACTCAGATTTAAGGTGAGCACAGAGAAACTTTCCACTCTCAGCAGATTAATCTGAAAACAAACTCTGCACATACATTATTCTACACAGAGAAGAGAACAACATCGCATTGAAGGAACAAGAAGCAAAATGTAGCTTCAGAGCCTGCAACTATAAATCCAGCTAAAGGGAGGTAAGAGACTGTCCAGTGGTTCTCTCTGTGGCCTCACAACAAGGTCCGAGGTTCAGTTCCACTTTGGCCAGCTGACTTCTTTCCTCTGACAGTTATACAGGTTAGGTGAAACTCTAAAGTGGTTGTAGGTGTGAATTTGGTAACTGGTTGTCTCTCCACTGTGCCCACTGTGACCCTGCACATGATAAGTAGGTGTAGATAATGGATGGATGGGTGAATGGATGGTAATAGTGGCTTTTATGTCATAAAGAGGTAATAATAAGTGATAGCAGTACTGTAAACATATAGTAATAATATTAATAGGACATGTGTAATAACATTAGTCATTAGTTAAATTGAACTGCATACAAATGAAAAATACAGATCATCATTCTGTGTTTGTCATTAAAATATAGGTTCACAATTTTTCAAATGTGTTTTAAAACAACAGTCAGGTGTCCATATGAGCAGTGAAACAGGTTTTCCTCGCTGTAATCATTCCTCCTGTTCATACTGGCTATTAAAAGATCCTCTTCAAATGTGCTTTCAATGTAAGTGATGGAGGCCAAAATCCACAGTGTGTCAGTTTGAAGTTTGAAGTTTCTGTACCTTATATCAAGCTTCATCAGTCTGAGTTAGTCATATTAAGTGGATATCTGCCACATTTAGTCTTTTTAGCATCAAATTCCCTCTTTGTGTTTCCTCAGACAGTGTTTCCCTGTTGAGCTGTGGTGGAAGTATAGTAACAAAAAGAGGGACTTTGGCACTAAAAAGACTGTAACGTTGAAAGATATTTACTTGATTTAACTCATTTGGATGCTGAAGCTTCATATTAGCTTCAGATAAAATTTTAAATACATTTTTGCACAGGAGGACCATCACTTACATCATAAGTGCATTATGATCTTGTGATCTTCTAATGGTCAGTATGAACGGGAGGAATGATTACAGCAAGAAAAACATGTTTCAATGTTCTGTTGTGCTCCTGACTGTTGTTTTAAGACAGACTCTAAAAACTGAACCCGTCTTCTAAGCAGTTATATGAACTAATGCTTCTGGATACACATTCAGTGATGGTGGAATCATCTAGTGTTTCACATCTCTTAACACAATTATGATACTTCCTTTTAGGGCTGGGTATCATTTAAAAAAATTACAATACCAGTACCAATACCAGTACCATTAAAGAGGATCTATTATGGTCATTTCCAGCTCTAAATTTTTATTTTTGGAATCCACTAAAGTAGCTTTGCATGATTCACAGTTAAAAAAAACTCCTTATTTATCTCATACTGGCCCTTTATGCAGCCCCTCAGTTCAGCCTCAGTCTCTAACAGGCAGCCTTAGCTCCTGTCTCTTTAAGCCGCCCTCCTGATGAGCCCACTCTGTTCTGATTAGCCAGCTTTACATATCAGAGTTGTGTCATGTTACCGCCAATGTAAACCCAACAACTCCTGCTTTACTGCTTCAAATTAAAAACTTTTAAATGACTAAATAATGGGAGACTTTTATTGTGAAGAACTTACAGGAAGTGAAACATGTTCCTCACTGATTTAGCAGAGCTTTATTAGCAGTGCTAAAAACCGGTCAAAACAACAACATATGAACATATTTGGAGCTGTTTATTCAGCGGATCAGTAAGAAATAATGCAGGGAGGAAAAGTACAAGCGGAAACAGCCACTGTGATGATGATGTTTGATGAAGAGCTGCAGATGACCAGCACACCTCCAACAGGTAAACTACTTATTTTACTTTGCCGTGCTGTGTAATGGAGTCATGACTCAGTGTGACTGCCCCCAAAACAATGGAAAAACACCATAATGTTAGCGGAGTGGAGCAGTGAACTGGTGAATAAAGAAATCTGTAACGAGCCAACATCGAACCGCTGGAAACTTAGCGTTCAGAATAGTCTGAAGCCGGTGCTTTTTGTTCACAGGATTACTTCTACTACTTCCCATCATGTGAATGGAAGCATTCAGTTGCATAAAATGCCACCACTCCTCCCCATTTAAATGATTTTTACACAAATACATTTTGAAAGTGTTCAGATTATTAAAATATTTAATATTGTGGCATCTCGGCACGCTGAACTGCCAACTCCATCAAATACACCATATATGACCACTACAGACTGTGTGGGTTGTAGCTGCTGTGGTAGTTGGCCAATCACATGTTGCATTAAACCAAAGAACGCTTGAGGTGATACAAATAGTAAGTATTATTTGACTGGAGAAGTTTTGATAGTACTTGGTACTGGGCTATTTCAGTCGATACCTTAAAGGTATTGAGTACCAATATCCAGCCGTACTGCCTTTAGAATGCCTGATGTGCAAAATGCCATTTGACCCACGGAACAGATAATAGAGCAGAACAGTGACTATAACCACATGAACCAATCAGACATCTTACAGGTATGGCAATCTCATCATTTAATCGTGTAATTTACTCAAAGCCATTGTTTCTGGGTTATATACAGTATATTTTACTTTTTCTATGATATTGTCTAACATGTTTTTCATAACAGTATCATGACTTTATATTTTCTTCAAATAATAACTTCTCAAACCAATTCAGTTTCAGAGTTTTTTGCTCAGGATAAATTATTTTGTGGTTTGGGTTAGATTAAGATTTAAATTAATTTACTTCAATATCAACATCATCACAATTTTGTTGTACTTGTCATGATGAAATGTTGGGGCTTCATCATAAATAACAATGAATTGCCAGGCATGTTCCTGACAGGTTCTTATATTCTCTTTCATGTGCTGTATACTGTAAACTACACTGTACTGTGGGAGTGGGGCTATATTTTCATGCTCTGCATATTTTTAGAGCTGCAATAATTAGTCCATCAATGGATCAACAAAAAATGAAGTATTTTGATAATCAAATCATCTTAGTCATTTTTAAGCAAATATGCCAATAAAATTGCTGGTTTTAGCTTCTCAAATATGATGTTTTGAGGCTTTTCATACATGATATTAAGCTGAATATTTTTTGATTTTGTGGTGTTTAGTTGGACAAAACTAGACATTTTAACTTTAACTCTGGAAATTATAACGGTCATTTTCACTATTTTGTGACATTTTATAGACAAAATGATTCATCAATTGAATGAGAAAACAACCAACAGATTAATTAATAATGAAAATAATTGTTAGTTGCAACCCTACATATTTTCATTCATTTTGACAAAGGTTTGTTCAAGTCTGAAGTGGTTTGTTTTGAATATGTTCAAACATATTGGATTATTGCTCATTTGATGTCATTATTCTTCTATTCTGTTTCACAGTATTATGCTGTTTGCTACCCCTTCTCATAGAGGTAATATCAACATTAAAGTAATATTTCAGTCAGGTTATTTCTTTCTACCAGGCTCTCCTGTCTATTCATTCTGTTTCTATGCTCCCAGTCTGGCCCTGGAATGTTGTAATGAAACATATTTTCTTTCCCCAGTCACCTGCAACCCACAGCCGCCGGCCTTGCTTTGATCCGCTCACCGCTCTCCACAAATATCAAAATGATCTCTGCATTGGTCTGCGTTCTTCACTCTATAAAGACCGAAGCTTACGAGTAATATAGCTGAGTGAAACAAATACCTTTCTCTTTCTCCGTGGGTAACAAGGAACAGGTGAGGCTCCCAACTGTCTGAGGCCTCAGTAGGGAGAGCTCTTTTCAAAACAGAACTGTGTTACATGTGGGGGTTTGTAATCAGTCTCATACTTCACTCACTGCAAAGCTCCATGTCAGTCATATAATCACATCACTTTCAGAAACACCTGCATTACTGCTGCAAAACAGTAGAATATGGAGCTAAGATAGAATATGACATTGGATAAGGTGTTTAAGTATATAGACCTCAGTTTGATTAACAGCATCTGCTTTATTGGATATAAGACCACAGCTTTAGAGTCAAATCTAACTCTCTTTGTCAGCAGTACTCACAGTGCAGAAGGTGTTTTTCATTGTTCTGGTCACAACATGTTTCTCTATATGTGTATATGTATGTGTGGAAGTGGCCGTCTCAATTGATCCATCAGTATATCCACCAGTTCAGAGCCTTGTATAATTTGAATGTAACCTGGCTGACTTCAAATCTCAGGTTCTTTACAATTTTTATCAGTTTGAGCAATCTTAAATAATACCTCAGGGTTACAAAAATGTAATCTAACAGTTCAAATAAGCTTCTTTTTGAACCATTGTAATATTTTAAGGCAGCCTGGTTACTTTTGTGGGAATAGTTCATCTTACTTGCAGTCTTAAAGCTACTTTGACTCACTTTTGGCAGCATGGGGACAGCAGAACAAACTGAAAACACAACACTGACATATTATCACCTTTAGAGCTGGCTAACACAGAGCTGTCTATTCTCCATTTAGCAGACACAGAACAGCATTAGCACTCCTTTGGAATCATGTGTGTCCACCTGATGAACGTAGGTCTTATATTCACAATTCAATATTTTAGCTTTTTTTTTTGGTCTCCAGCAACTCCGGAGAAAAATATCTGTCTCTTTAGCTGCTAAATGCTTCACTATCACTAGTTGCTATATTTGTCTATCTGCTTTTAGGTTCTGATTAGTGTGTACAGTGGGTTTATCTGAGATTTTTACTGGAAACTTCTGCGTGCTGCTGCTGGAAACCAGGTCACTGTCTGAGACTGAACCAAAATAGTCAATGCAGGCCAGAAAATCAAAACAATGAACTGAAAGACAATAAAAAGCTCAGAAGGGCTGAGAGGAACTGCAGAGTCGGTGATAATTCTCTGTGGATTCATTACTGTGACCAACACCTTTTCACATTATTATTATTTCACATATTATTGACATTTGATCCATTAAAATATAAATAGAAGTTAGTGCAGCTTTAAGTTCAACTAAGACATAACTGCATAATTTGCAGAGCAGCTCTGTGGACCATTTGTAAATGACCAGAGACAACCTTGTACGTAAAAAGATAAATAAAAAGCATGTGAGACCACCTCCTCTTAGTTTGAGAGAAATACATGTGAGTTTAGCCATATTCCTCCACTAGTAAAAAAAAAAGGAGTGAACAAAACCCTTGACATTTGAGTCTGTAGTCAAGGCAAGGCACAGATGAGTTAAATATGGTCAGGCTGTCAAGGACACAAAGAGGCACTTTTTATCTACATTGGCAATTGAATCCTTAATGGAAGTATTTTATAAAGTATACATTTCCAGCAAAACAACATAGTAGAAAACTGTGGAAACAAAGTTTTCCAGGATGTTCAAGATTTCCAAAATGTCCACATTTCTTTCAAATATGTTTTATTACATAAGTTTTTATGCAATATACAATCAACATAAAATCACCAAAATGGTGCAATTACCCATGCACCTCCAAGCCCCCTTCCCAGAGCAAAACACACAAAGAGGAGGTCCAGCTCTTGCAATTACATAATTCATAAGTTATGGTGGAAGTTTCATAAGTTAAGTGGAATTAGGGATGACGAGTAACATAATGAAAATCTTTTACATAATTAAATCATAAACAATTACAAACAATAGGGTAAGAGTAAGTGTAAAACTAGTGTGGATATACAAACACAGTCTTGTGTGTATACCCACATAAAATCAATAAATAAGTATAAGAGTAAATAGATAAATTTAGATAAACTACCTCCCAAAAAACAAGGAAAGGCCCACAAATTTGATGATATATGGTAAGTTAATCTTTTATAACATGCCTTATTCTTTAAATGTGTAGTATGTCAGTAAATTCATTCATCCACTTAACTGTTAGAACAACTTCTTTATTCCAGTTCAAAAGAAGCAGTTTCTTTGCTCTGCTTAAACAATAAGAAAGAAGTTGATTTATTCAATGTTGATATTGATTCAGATGTCCCCAGAACTATTAGGAGTGGGTCTCTGTCATATGTCTTTTAAATAATTTAGATGAAACATTGAAGATATTAGTCCAATAATTATGTAATTTTGAACAATTGACAAAACTATGTGCAAGATCTGCCTGTTCTATTGTACACTTATCACAGCTAGGTGGTGCATCAGAAAATATTTCATGTAGTTTTGTATTGTATTAGTACAGTCTGTGCATGATTTAAACTGAACCAGGCGATGTCTAGAGTTAATTAAATCTAAGTTTATCTTTTTTATACTTGGTTGCCAAAGTTCCTCTGATATTTTGACTCCTAACTCTTTTTGCCATTTGTTTTTTAATGCAGACATAGAAGGGTACATAAAACATTGTAAACATGTAAGAATTGAGTCAATGTCTTGCTGGAGTTTGCAAGTGGATTCAGACACCTTCCTAAAATAGCATCTGAGGCTTTTTCAAAATTAGAATTATGAGAGTGTATATAGTTTATATATATATGTAAAGTTGTAAAATAAAAAAAAAGGTGACTGTATGGAAGCCCAAATTTTTTGTTGTAGCTGTATCTGAATATAAATCTCTAATTGTATATATTCCTGCATTTTCCTGTGCTTTATCCATTCGAGATGGTAAAAAGGATGGATTTACAATTATAAGAAGTAAGAGTGCCAGAGCTGGTAGAGAACAATATTTCTTAATTCTCCAAATTCTGACAATGCTATGTATAATGATCTTACTATATATGGACTTATCTAACTGTATAGGAGAGAAGTTTATAAGGATGGCATAGTTCTCGTTCTGACTGTAGCCAGACAGGGGAGCTGTTATATTATCAAGCCACCGTGTAATAATTTTCATATGACTAACCCAATAATATAAGCCAAAATCAGGGACAGCCAACCCTATCCAGACATGCCAGATGGTTTGTTGCACAGAACCATCTGAGAAGTCGTCCATGGAAACTAAAAAATACAAAAAAATACATGGCAGGTTGATTGGATGAACCATCTATCACTGTTGATCACCGTCTTACCTTGTGAGATATCTGAATTCGCAGCACTGATTGGTCTGAACCACCAGTGGTTAGGTCAGGCCAACCTGCCCTCCTGTTTAGATTTGCAGAAGTGGAGTTTTTTTTTTTTAATTCCGTGGCCTTTATAGTTCCATAAGAAATGGAGGATGATAGAATCGAGATGATTAAAAAAAGATTTTGGCAAAAATACTGGCAGACTTTGGAAAAGATATAATAGTTGAGGAAGAAAAATCATTTTAATGGCATTTATTCTACCGATTAGTGAGATGGGAAGAGTTTTGCAAAGTTTAATATTTCTCTGCAATTTAGTAATCAATTGAAGAAAGTTAGCTTTAAAGAGAGCGGTAATTTCCCATTTTCCCAAATGATTCGGGAAAGTCAACATTTCAGGAGGCCTTTAATTGCCTGCTGTTGTGTGTCACTCTCTGGGCCAGCTTTTTACTGCCAACATTCTGAAGTTTTGATATTAGAACATTGTTCTTTCTGTCTAACACTTCCGTCTTGTGGGGTGAGATGAATGATGCAGCCTCCAGGGTGACACTCTTTCGTCTTGTGTTCTCATCCATTTGTGTTTTTTTGTCAACAGCTTGGTTGGATTACAGCTATGATTGGACTGGGGATAAAACAAGCATATCTGGTACTGGGCCATTCTCACAGGGTGCTGGCAGGGTTACATGTTGTTTTCTAATCTAAATTTAGAAACAATAATCAATCAGCCTGAACCATCTGGGCTAGTCAACCTTGAAGGAAACCTACTAATGAGAACCTGGATGGAGCTTGTGTTTTTCTAGTTCTAGGACAGTCTTTCTGAGCACTGGGTCAACATGTCATCTGTCAGCTGGTCTCAAATCAGCACTGTTCTCTGTACAGAGGTCAGACAGGCTTCAGCCATGAGTGTGTACACAAGGTACTATTCATTATTTTGGCTGTCTTTATGTACAAGAAATTAATGTACTTTACAATTTTAGGGAACTGTGCAATGTGTACACTGATGGATGTCAGTTCAACTTTGAAAAACCACTGCCAGGTTTAAAATCGACCTGGGTCTGTGTCTTCTACATTTACTATATTCACTGCTAGGTAGATGATACTTTGCAGCACATTGCACAGATTAGCACTAAATAATGTGTTGTATCAATTTGTATACATTATTGGTACATGAAATAAGGCACAAACTTGTGGGGATGAATGTATTTTATTGAAATTGTTTATGCATTAACAATATATGTTTTTAGACATCATAGCTATGTCTCAGCTGGAACTAATTGAAGGCCATTTCAGATTTTCTATGGTTCTGTGGTATGTGTAACATAAATAAAGATAATGCAGGATATTTGACAGTAGTGCAGTATAAATGTATTTTAATGTAATTTGTTGTTTTTGTGTAGTTTTGATGTCAGGTGAGGGGCAGATTTCCTTATACTGTGGTAGGCGGAGACTGACTGTCTTTGTTGTATGTGTTCATTGTAGGTAAAATAAACACCTGGTTAGTCTGCACCTAACCTCTGCCTGACGCCTCCTGCTTATAAAGTCCAGCTGTTACATGGCTATTCTAGCAGCAGAATTTATACAGCATGTATATGCAATGCAGACTGACTGCAGTGTACATTTTGCATAATATTCTAAAATGGTAAAGTACATTAGTTTCTTGCACAATGTAGTATGGCATTGTGTCCCAACAATACCATACTACAAACTAACTGTATACAGTGTATATTATATAATAATCTTCATAGTATACTGGTTTTTGCAGTTAGTATACAAGAAATGAACATAATGCATTGTTTTGCACTAGCAGGAAATAATGCAATACATGTGCTGTGCAAAAGCAATTAAACTGTGACTTGTGATTGCCAACGTCAGTTAAATCTAACAAAAAAAACTGAAAATGTTTTTTTCAAAAATTCCATAGTTATTAGTTTGTCTGCTGAGGTGTTCCTGAAGCTATTCACCACCATCCTCTGTTACTTTCAATTTGTCCATCTGTGATTATCTCTTCCTTTGTGAATTGCATCATAACATTCTGATATTGCTGGTATAAAGTTTACCATGTTCACCATCTTAGTTTAGCGTTGTGACATGCTAACATTTGCTAATTAGCACTTAACACAAAGTGCAGCTGATGGTCATAAACAAAAGTATTGACCAGATTAAAAATTTGACCTGATGATGATGCTAAATGAAAAGTCAGGGGAGCACCAAATTGGACATGGATCAAAATTCATGTCAATTTATCCAATAGTTAGGCCATTCACTAAAAACACAAACGTCAACCTCATGGTGCCACTGAAGTAAAAGTCAGAGGATCACCAGTCAGTAGGATTAATCCTCAGAGGACCAGGACTGTCTGTACAGAAGTTCATGGCGATCCATCCAACAGTTAGACATTTCAGTCTGGGCCAAAGTGGTGGATCGACTGACCGACATCGCCTTCCCAGGAGTCATGCTGGTAGCATGGCAAAAAACCACCTAATCTAAAGGGACAATTTTGTTTAAAATGTTTGATGAGTGACGGCGCAAATGTTTAATGAAGCTGAATAAAGTTGAATGAAACGAAATGAAATGTCTACAAAAAGTTCAACACCCTTGAACTCCACTTTGATGCCAATGAACCACACACAATCACTCTGGTGTGAGTTTAAAAAAAAGGGAGGACCAGTTCAATCTTGCAACAATATAAGTATAGTCTACTGCAGCCACCTGGGAGCGAGGGAGCTGAAGCACCGTTAGCACCCCCACTTCCCCTTACACAAAAAATGGTACAGAGTTGTAACGGTGCAGCTCAGGTGACAAACAGTGTGTTGTGGGTGTGTGCAGAAGAGAGCAAGAGGAGCGGTGCCTGTTTGAAGAGATATTTCCAGATTGACATAATGTTCTGCATGTGGAAAGTTGAGACAGGTTCAACTTGGCACCCGCTGAGGTGCCAGAATCATTGATTGGAGACACACACCTGCTGTGACCCAACTATTGAAAACAAGTGAAAAAAATGCCCTGTGGTGCTTTGGAAAAGCATTGGCCTCAGTGAAGTGCAGTAATCACATTACTGAATGTCATCTGTTTCACAAGCCAGGCCTGGAGACAAGGCAACCTGAAACAGGCCTTTGATGCCAGAAAGTTGTGTTCTCACAGTTTTCACTCTTAATGGCTCCCATGTTTCTCTCTTAAAACTTTTGTTTTCCCTGAACCTGAAAAGCCCTCCTGCTGGGAGCGACAGTGCGATTGTTTGTGTGTGGTTTAGCTGTCAGTGTGGGTGTGCTGGTCGTGTGTGTGCGTGCAACGAGTAAATCATGTGTACATATCAGCACTATTGTCCAAATGGCAGCTTTTCAGGAACTAAGACAAGCAAACTTGTTTCCAAACCATTAGAGTCTACCCATTGCATTTTGATATCAGAACAAACAAGGGAAATGCTGTTTTCAGCCCACAAAGGTAGCAACACATGGGCATATTAAACTGGGAATGAGAAAGATGTATCTGTAGTAGGTTGGAAATGCTATTGTTTAGTTTTTATTTAAACAGACACCCCCTTTCTTAATAATTGAACTATTCTGACATTCTTTAGTCTTTAATATACTTTCATGTCAGTAGATGGTGCTGTGGTGCTGCTGTGGATTCACTAGGAAAACTGTAGCTACAAGCTCAGCTCATGTGCAGCTCAGAAATAAGTTTTTAAATGACTTTTAGATGTGTGTCATGTTTAGTAAACTTTGTTTTGTAGATAATTGCCCTAACGCGCAACGTCATTCTGAGTAGTTCTTTCCATGAACTTTGGTTTTATACAGTAGTTTTGTGAGTGTAAGTAACTGACATTAGCGTTCTGTAACATAATAAAATGTGTTCTATTGTTAAGAGTATTAGCCATAGACTGTAAAAAATATGGACGTCGTCACCGTGACATCACCCATTGATTTGTGAGCTGCTGTTTTGCAGCCTGGAATTTAACGATTTGATCATCGCCATCTTGGATTTGACCATTGCTGTGTTTGATTTTTGGAGCCAGAAGTGATCATATTTGGACGAGAGGGTCGAGTTGACCATAGCGCTAGCTGCTAGCTTGGTTAGCACAGTGCATTTGCAACCTATGGTTAGCAGTAATAATGCTGATGCTAATGCTAATTTCCGCTAGCGAAAAACAGGCGTAAAACCATTAAAACAAAATGTACTCACCGGAAAAACTGATCATCCGACTCTTTAGAAGATCTTGTATCACAACCAAACACTGAACAAGACTTTTAGGTGACAAAAATGTTACAATTAACTTCATGAACACACTGAAATAGCAGCAGCTATACCTGTATTCTGAGGTTACGCCATGGTTACGTTACATAATCAACGTTGTCGCTGTGGTAGTGACGTGTCAATCACAACATAGCCATTCCCTAAAGCATACGCTGCTTTATCGTCCATTTTACTCTAAATGGGACCATAATTTAAGAAATGAACATCATGCTGTATTGAAGACTTGAAACTAGCAATTGAGACCATAAACTCATTAGGAAAGTGTTTACTGAGGTAATAAATCAAGTGAGAAGTAGGGTCATTTTCTCATAGACTTCCATACAATCAGACTTCTTTATACTGCCAGTGGAGTCGCCCCCCTGCTGGTCATTAGAGAAAATGCAGGTTTAAGGCACTTGCACATTGGCTTCACTTTTCAGGCCAGAGCTACCCGCTTGGTCAGCTTGGTTAGCCAGCCAGCAGTAAGTAAATGGTGATAAGAATGATACCATATTCATACAGATACTTGCTAACATGTCATGGTCGCACCATATGGAGAAGTTAAAACCAAGATTGGGAAGTTTGATGACCAGCGTGGATGGACGTGAGTGTTATAGGTGTCCAGGTGAGTCAGAGCAGAGTGCAGTGCTGTGGAGATGCAGTACCACCTCGTTTCTGTGCCAAGGCTTTCTGTGGCACCATGTCTGAATGACATCAGGCCTGTTGCACTTACCCCCATTGTCACAACCGCATTGTCAAGTGCTTTGTCCTGGCTCATCTAAAAGCCTTTGTACCCCCATCAGTGGACCGCTTTCAGTTTGCCTACAGCTCAAACAGTTTTCGGGCTCTTGAGAACAGCTGACTGGGCCAGTGACAGGTTGAAGATGTGAGTGAACACTCCAGCTAACTGTTCCATGCAGGTTCTCAGCACACAGCAAGGGATGCCATGTGCCAAGGAACTACACATAATATACAGCCATTGATGCATGGACTCCAAAAGACCTCTGAAGATGTCCTCTGGTATCTGGCAGCAAGACGTTAGCAGCAGATCCTTTCGGTCCTGTGAATTGTGAAGTGGGGCCTCCATGGATCAGTCTTGTTTTTCCAGCACACTCCTGCCGGCTTAGCCAAGTTACCCTGGTTACCTTGGTTACCCTGGTTACCATGCTAATGTAGTGTTGCTGCCATCATTATTATTAAGATATGCACCGTTATCCCCATATTTAAATGGTATTGCGCCTCCTCCATCCGCCTCCCCTCTCTGTGTCAGTCAGCTAGAGGGCTATGCATATACTCATAGAACTGGAGTTACATCCAGGTAACTACTATTTATTCTTAACTGGCATGCACATTATATAATAGGCACCAGGGGCTTATCCACCCTTGTTTTATCCCCAGCTTGTTTTGGGGCCGGCCTTTATTTGTTTGTGTCGACCATGCCGCCGGCCATTATCTGAGGGCCCGGCTTTTAATTGTCTACCATCTTTTATTTGAGGAAGTATGTTATATATAATATATACAAAACTATACATAATATACAAAATTAAATCACATAATTTACATAAATAATTTTAAATAACACACATTGCTGTGCGTCACATAGGCAGCAGGCATCCTGTCCTATTCCAAATAACAAGAACATTCAAGACATTTCATCAACATTTCTAAGGCATAAGAAATCCAAAATGCACTTTTAAAACATTAAAGATAATTCAATTTTAATATGCGTAAATCATAAAGGTTTTGGACTCCACGCTGAATACACACGACACACACACACACACACACACACACACACACACACACACACACACACACACACACACCTCCTTTGTATTGTCTCCAGCCAATTAACTCCCTCAGATCTTCAAACCAGCCTGATTCCCAGCAAACAGGACACGCAGAGCGAGCACGGTGCTTTCAGGAAGTAATCAGCCCTCTGCAGATGGCTCTTTGTTTGTGTCTCAACCTCCTTGATTATTGCTAGACATGACTCATATAAACTACCCAATAAAACACCCCTAAAACTCTGGGAAACAACACTTTCTAACACAGTGAAAATCCATCCCAAACACAGTTAATAGCACCAGTGCAGGGAGTCAAATGATTCAGATTTTACTCTGATTAATGAAGAATATTGGAAAATAACAGGCTGGGTTTTATTAACAGGTGACACTTTGATCTTTAAATTGTGTCAAGGGGTTACATTCAATGATGCATTTTCAGAGCTGATAGTGTTAATGTTGGTTTAAAACACATTCACATTTAATCACATTTAGATGAAACTGAGAAGAGTGAAATGACTCAAGCATCTGTTTGGTTCACCTGCCCTTATAATGTCAATGTGAAAGCCCTGCTACTACAGTTTATTGTTTACACTCCAAAGGAAAGACGCCATGCTGCTGTAACAGTGTTAGCTCTACACTGCTGGTCACAATCTCGGGGCTCAGAACATGTGGCTATTTTCTAGTAACCAGAGGCACATATGCATATTCTAGTACATTCTTAAAGGGTTCAAAATTTTTCAAGTCTGTCTTAAAACAACAGTCAGGAGCCCAAATGAACACTAAAACATGTTTTTCTTGCTGTAATCATTCCTCCTGTTCATACTGACCATTAGAAGATCCCTTCATAATGCACTTACAATGGAAGTGATTAAGACACACTTGAAATTTGTGAAACTATCCTTTAACTTCAGAGGGTCATAGGGCCAATCCCAGGTGACATTAGATGAGAGGCAGGTGGACAAGTCACCAGTCCATCATAGGGCTGACACATAGAGACAAACATTCATGCTCACATTCTCGGATAATCTACGGACAATTTAGGGTCACCAGTTAACCTGACTTGCATGACCCTTGGTCTATGGACTGGAGGGTCGCGACGGGAGGCACAAGAATATGCAAACTTCACACAGAGCCAGCCGGAAGGTTCAAATTCAAGAGTCATGCTGTGAGGTGACAGTTGTAACTATCCAGTGTACCCAATATTCTGGTACACTCACCATGTACTTTAAGTGCTCATTAAAGCAAGCTACAAAACAAACTGGACATGGCACACCTGTCCTGGAACACTCTCTGGTCCCAGGTTTATTGAGTGTCAGTTAGTTTGTGGTAATTTTATTAAACATACATGGATTGAGGAATATGCTCTCTGGGATCATTATATCAACTGGGATAAAGGTTTTAAAACTTTCCAATTTGAGACAGGGCTCCTCAACAACAGGCCACAAGATCGGGTAAAAATGCAGGTGTCACCTTGAGCCCCCTGTCCTTTCAGTTATTATTGTACTTCAGATCTGCATTCCAAAACAAAATGAATCAACTTACCACAAAAGTGACACACTTGGTGTCACTTTGGGCTTTCAGGGCTAATAGGTTCAGGGGCCCCAGGGCAGTTGTTTGCTTGGCTATTATTGTCAATAATCCAGCCTAGCATGTCTGGGTATGTTTACATTTGCACAATCATGCCACAACAGCAAATGCTGTTAGAAGTAGTTTGAATTGTGTTAACTGTAAGCTTTTCCTAATATTCCAGTTTACAGGAAAGAAAACATCATTTGTGATGTGAAAACTTGAAGCCCCCAGTACTCATACACTGAGAATGGACTTTACAGTGAAGCAGGAAACATCTTGTGTCCTGCAATTAAACTTTTGCGATGAAATATATTTGCCTATTTATATATTCTGTAATTTTTAATGAGGGAGATGCCATTTCAAAGATTTTATGTGTGATTTACGTCTGCACCTTGCTGCGTGTGTGTTCTAAAAGCAGAAAATCATGACCTACAAAATTAATGACCAACCTCAGGCAGCTGTTCTTTGTTTTAGTACACAAATATTAGCATGTTAACATGCTAAGTACAGCCTGACAGAGCTGCTGACATGGCTACAAACACTCACTCTTGTTATTATGTACAGAAAAATATAAGTTTGATTTAAAGAGAAACATATCTAGAAAAATAATTTTGCAAGTGCAGAAAAGGTTTTTATGCATAATGAAAACAATAATGTGTTTTGCTGCTGTTGGCTTTGCACCAAATTAATATTTCACTCATTCATTCAGTGCTTCAGTAATGTAAAAGCCAGTGTGTAGAGTAGGTCACATCTGGCCAATCATTTCTTTACTCTTACATTGTTTTTGTCTGTTTTGGGTGCATGTTTCCATGCTTTCTTTTGTTATCGGCATGTCTCACTGCATTTTTTTAATGGTTCCCACTCCTGTTATACCTTGGCATCCCTAACATTTGCCTGTATGACTGAGCCAGCTCTGCACTGCACCACCATTGTTCTCTGAAACCCTTCAAGCACCCTATTAAAGTGCGGGCTGACCAAGCTCCTCAGTTTGTGAGCAATAACCTTTCTTCCATGTCATTTGCATGCTGTATGTCAGTTGCTCATTACTGTATTTATGTATATATGTGTGTGTCTGTACACTAGCATACGCCATCCATTATGTCAAACAATATTTTTGTATATAAAAACATACATATACTACATGTGCATTATTGTATATGCATGTTGTTAAACATCTTTCTGATGTCATCATTTTTTGATTTTCTTTTTAAATACATTTCTGGATATTTTAATTTCATATTTGCTCTCTGTACAAGATCATATCTGGACTTATGCTAAGCTAAGGTAAAGTCTAATGTGTGGCATGTGTGGACATCCTTGAACATGCCACTTTGGATTTATAAAATTGACATGAGGTAAAAATGTCTTTAATTTTAATTATTATGTACTTTTGCCTCATAATAGTTTAGGCACTTTGCATCAATGTTTTAATGTGTCCCAGTAAAGAAAGGTTATTATTGCAGTTACAGTTACTATCATCTAGATAACTACTGTATAAACCTGACTCAGGGACTATGAAAACTGATTCATTTTGTGAAATTCAGATGTATGGCTGGGAGTGTGATGCCACACCCTGTGGACTGATTTGTCTGGTTCACAGACACAAGGTTTTGGACACATGCTCAGGCTCCCTGCTCCAGCTGGAAACCTTTCTCATTGGCGCTTAGCTGTGCCCCCTAGTGGTTAAAGCACTTTTGTCTTTGAATTTCACCAACTGACCTGAACCGAAAATATTTCAGGGGATATCGGTTGTTGACCAGTGTGATAACATGAAAAATATTGTCTGCTATGATCAGGGTTTTTGTCGTGGATTCTCATTACCCACCAGCATGCACTGATGTATTGTATGTCATAATACACCTGATGTGGGAAAAAAGTTCTGTCCCTAACCTGAACCTGAAGTGATGTAGTTGCCTAACATTAACCATACTTTATTGGCCGTGCATTATTGTAGATAAAAATAATTACATAAACACTGTCATTGAATGTGATCCAAAGTTTTGAAGAATATATCAATGTTCTATCAGGTGCTGGGGATGGGGCATCATGTTGAAACAAGAAAGGCCCTTCAGCAAACTGTTGCCACAAAGCGTGCTGCAGCGTTACCATTTCCTTACTGTAGTCTTGACTGAGACTGTGCTGTGATAGAAATAATACTGAACAGAAACAGAAAAACACACTGGTCATATGGTCTCTGAATAATGTAAAATGTAGACATGAGGTCCAACTGTGATGGATGATACATAGTACACGACAAACTGATCTTCATAGTTTGCTGTTTTTTGCAGTTAGCATACAAGAAGTCAATATACTGCATGGTCTTATACTAGCAAATTTATTCTATAAATGACGCAATATGTGTGCTTTGCAAAGGCAATTAAATTGCAATGCTGCCGTCAGTTAAAGCTAAAAAAAAAGACAACAAAATGTTTTATTATTATATATAAACTTTTTTCTCCTGGTGTTCCTGGAACTGTAGTAAAGCTTTAGTTTTGTCCAGCTGTAGTAGCTCCTCTATTTCTTTTGTGCATTGCACTGTGGGAGAACAGTGTCTATCAACAGAAAAACCTGCTCACAAGTGTGTACTGTGAATGTGGGACAAAGCTAAAGTGTTCTGAAACCGATGGTTAAAATACTGCAGCATGTTGTGGGAAAAAAGGGAAGCAGTTAATATGTAATTAAGCTTAAATCTACACAAAACAATACAGGAATCACCCTTTAAGAATCAAGCTAGGAGCATTTTCAGAGCAATTTTAATCCACAACAGATAATGAAACTATTATATGTTTGGGAAAAAAAGATCCCAGAAACAAAACTCTGTCTCCTGCCAAACCTCCTGCAGTAACCACTGTTAAACATGCATGTGAACTTTATTAGCCTGCATTTTGCAATCTGATTAACAAGACCGGCTTAGAAAACCACATCAATAAAAATATTTCACCTTCTACAAATACACATTGCCCAAGCCAAGTCAAACTTGTTCTTTTACGTATCCCCAAAACCAAGGTGGAGCTGTGAGAAATCTGATGCAGATCGATGTGCTGAACACCTGGCTCTCTGAGGGACCCATCCACACAAACTGAACCTCTGGCACTGCTCTGCACAGCAGCTTTGATCAATGAGTGCTCTCTTCATGTGGAATGATGGTATTATACTGTAACTGCACTACACCTGGCAGCTATGAATTAAACAGAGGATTATACTACATTGACTGACTCAGACACCAACAAGATCAATTTGGTTCTTTTTTATTATTTATTCTCTGCAAGTAAAAATATCTTTTCAAAGTGCATTAGTACAATGTTGAATTGGCACACGACAGGTGTCCTCCCTTTGTCATTTCCTCACATTCTGCACAAAAGTCACAAACACAAATCCACCCTGAACACAATCCATTGCTGTTGTTCAAGGATCTTGAACAGCTCAGTTTACAATGACTGACATCAGAAAACATCGAATTATAGAAAATCATCAAATCTTGAAAATGCTCCACTGACTGTATAGACACAGTGACATCATCCAGGACATACAGTATTTTTTCTACATTACAGCTGTCAGAGGAGCTATTTCACCGTAGATATCATATCAATCTTACAGAAAACATTAGAGGCCATGGGTGGAAGTAGCTTTAGAGGTTTCCCCATGATCATGACATTATTTTGTAGTCACAACGAAACCCAAATGATTTTCTCATGATCATCAGCTAACAATGCATCAGAGTCTACAACTGTAATCCTCTTAAATCACCAGACAGTGACAACAGCTACAGCAGCTTACTTAACGTCTGATTTTAGCATCTTTTTTCCTAATGATCAGAAGATTGTTTGGGTTATGCTGTAATAATGAAATAATTATTTTGTGATGATAAGGAAACCAAACACTGTTATGCTTAGATTATCAAAACTAGTCAATGATCATAAGAAAAACAAAACATAAAAATATTTACACCCATGTACGGAAGCCGAGAGCAGCCATAACTCAATTTTTTTTTCGAATTAAATTATCTCAAGATTGCAAGTTTATCTTTTTTTCTCGGGCTCCGTACCTATGACCTCTACATTCTTCCAAACAAATTTTAATGTTCATGTTATTTCACATAATGTTTTAGAGAATCTTTTACTCACAAATAAATAAAAAAAAAAACCCCAGAGAAAATAAACCGATTATGGCATGGCATCAAATTAATACAAAATTGGCACATCCAATACAAAAAAGATCAGGGTCAACCTACATAGAGGTCACCTGCAGTGTGAGCTTTCAGATCCACACGTATACTTTCCTCTCATGTGGTGGAACACAGTTCATATCAACCTTTCTTTTACTTTCATATTGATAATGGCTTTACATTTCCCTTGGCTTTATCATACAATAATGTGCTTCAGTTATTATTTGGCAATTTTTTATCAACCATGAAACCCATGGACAAAGTAAAGTGATACGAGCTGGTAAAGAAAAGAAAAGGCAACAGTAATTCAGTTTGTAGCATGGATACTGATTTCTGGGATTTGTCTCATATTTGTTCTTCTTAACACACTGAAAAAGCTTTGAGAACAATTTTGCACCAGAACTAGAGAAAAATCTGTCATAGGCTAGAAGGCCATTTGTCCATAATCCCCAATGTCATATATTGTTCATAAATGTAACACATACTGTGTATGTACTGTATGTGTTCACTGCTTTGTCATGTTATGTAAATCAAACCTTTAGATAGTCTTTAGACTGCAGACATCCTCATTAATATATTAAGAGCTTTGGGAACACCCCTCATCTTCAATGTTACTGCAACATCTGACACGCACAAGACTTACTCACATCTCTACATTCACATTTATAATGAGAACTTCATCTCATTTTAAGAAATGTAATAATTATCAGAACCAAGTTCCAACATATTATATGGAAATCATGATTTTAAGAAAACTTTTTGTTGAATGCAATGAGCATGTGTCCAGGAATGATAAGGTGTCCCCAAAATGTATTATGAAATAAGTAGAATGGTTTTCATGTTCACACACCTAAACAAGCAAAATACATGTAAACTATAAGTTGGTCATGAACAGGTATAGACAGTGGATTAATACAGAAGACATATGACCCAATGTATCCAAAATAGCTTAATAGCATTCAAATTCAATTACATTCACTGTGAGCAAAAATATAAAAATATGTTCAGTTATATTCAAATAAACAATCTAGTATGGCCTTATTCCCAAGATGCACCACAGAACATATGTGCATAGAAACATTAAACACTGAAAAACAGCTGAAATGTTATCTGCATCAATGAAAGCTAATGGAATGTTATTAAAGTGAAATCGTAAGACTTTGAAATGAATTGAACCTTTTAAGAAACACTGTTGCATTAGGAAATGGTTTTTTGCTGTTAACCACAATAAGATGAGAAAATCAGTTTCATCTGAAATTGTACAGATAACTCTGGTACAGAGATAGGCCCAGGATGTGTTAAGCTTAGCAAAAGACAGTGGGCTGGGGAAACTGTTAGCTGAGCTCTATCAAATGTAAAAAACAACAACAACAAAAAACATTGAAATTGATAGAGTGAGCTACCTATTTCCCCTGCTTCTTGTATTTGTGCTAAGCTAGGTTATAATCACATGCACACCTTTTTGCATCTTGTTTGACACATGTAAAAATTGTTTAAATGTTAAGACATTTTGTTGCTATAGCTCTGTAACTAGCTTAGGTGTGGTTTTATGTTTGTATGTCCTCAGAGATTGCCGTAAACTCATTAGCTATGTTCTGTAGAAATCCCCTAAATACCACCAGAAGTCACGTATATGAGGTTTAACCTAAGCCTACAAGTTCCGTTTTAGTTGAATCCACTCTAAATTGAAGCTAAGCTAGTCAGATGCTAAGTGGCATGGCAACAGCCCCTGTGGTTTTCGTACTTAGCTTTGAATCAATAGCATTTGTTGACCAACACCAGCTGGAATGCTGCATGTCAAACATCCTGTTCATAGTCAGGGTTGCCTGGTTTTAAATAATCGTAATTTTCAACAAAACTCAGGCGACGTTAAGTTATCTATTGACTGCACGCAAGATACATTAGCAAGACAACACAGTAAGACAGCTTTGGAATTGAGTATTTGAGTGTACTGCTGTCTCTTTTTCCCCGTTTTGTGCCAGGGCTATGCCCTGGACCATGTAAACAATGAACTTAGTAGCAACTTTCTCATGTAATTGTGAGTGTTAAGGCAAACAAAACCACTTCCCAAAATGTCTGACTGTGTGTTTAAAGTAATGAAAAGGAAATGAAAAGGGGAAAAAAAAGAAAACACAGTTAACACCACATAAAAGGTTGTTTTTTCCCCACACAAAAAAGGTCTGCACATACCATCACCTTCAGTCATATTTCATGCAGTGTTTTAGCAACTCTGACAACTCAGCAAACCCACTGTGGGTACACAAAGGTTAATTAAACAACAGCCTATAGTCTAGAACAGTCCTCTCCTAGGATATCTCCAGATCAGAGGTTGGACCTTTCCTCTCCATTTGGAACATCCTGCAAGATTTTTTGTAGAAAGCTCCAGTGAAAAAGTGACGTATATTTATTTCCATCGGTCCCAATCCAAGCTGAAATATGTTATGTGTGCGCAACAGCAGAATAAGGGTGGGGATGCACAGCTGCTTTTGTAATGTGCAGGAATCAGACCTTACTGCTATTCTACCTAATGTGAAATCTTTGAAATCGTTGATCATGTCCCTGAAAGCAGTGTAATCAATGTCACCGGGCTGGATTTGATTAATTCTCACTGAATTGACTGAGGCAGTTTGTTTTTATATGTCTGTTGGACCTTCTTCTTTAACGTCATCACCAAGCTAAGCAGTTGCCATCCAAACAAACAGACTGAGTGAACAGAGCCTCTACTGCCCATGACGTGCACGAGGCACAAAAGCACTTAGAGCCAACATTAACAGACAGACGATGAAAAAAATCATCAATTTGATGACTTGACTGAGATGACACAGTGGTCTCTCTCTCTCTCTTTCTCTTTCTCTGGCCTACTAACTAAACCAGACACCAGACTGTATATACTTTGGCCCTGACACACCGGCATCAGGCTTCAACACACCAGGCCACATCTGGGGAAGCTTAATGCAGAGAGATGGAAAGACATATCCACTGTATTCAGCTGGTAAGAGTACCTGTGTAAAGCTCAAATGTCTTTCTGAGAAAACTCTTGTACTTCTGTGGAACCATGTGAAGTTTTTCCGCGTGGTTATTTACTTTTGATTAAAGTATGAAAGCGGCTGGTTCAAGTCCAGCTCCCTCTGCTGTAAAGTTACTTGAGTCAGATATTTTTCATACCGCACTACTGCTACTGATTGGACTGGCATGTTATCCGACAGCTATGTTTGAAGGATAATTCCACTGTAATGCATTTATTACAACTTACGTCTTATTTTTTTACTTTTGACTATCCTTTCTGCGCAGTGAGTGAATATCAAGACAGTTGGACAGTTTGGAGTCTGGGTTGGTTATTGTGCACTACAACAAAATGAACTAGCCTAATTTGAACGACATCAACAACTGAATCAATCATTCATTACGATCGATGATGTGCGCTGGGACTGAAAATATCTGAAATATTTGACTCTGCTTGAAATGGAGACATGTCTAAAAAGGACAGTGTGCTGTTTTACACAAATGTGGTCATCTTAAGTTCATTTTCTAATGTGTGTCCAATGTGATAGTTAGAGCTATTACTTAAAAGTCAACTAATCAGTTGTTAGGGTGCTGCTTGACTAAGAAATTGCCACTGAATTAGTTGTTTTTTTATGTTCTTAATTTTTTTGTGAATCAGTCATTTTATAGTCTATTGAAGTCACATCTTGGATATACTATTCAGAAATATACTTTGGTCCTTAATAAGCACTGGACTTCTGTGTGACTACATTCATCTGCAAAGGGACTATAACACAGGAAAAACAGATTTTTAAACTTTTCAACCAAAAAAAGTCATAAGAAAAAAAAAGGCTCTTCGGGAAATAAAGCCTCAGTTGACCACGCCTGCTTATATCACCTTGGGAGAATCCTGATTGTTCCATCCACCCTGGAACCAACGACAGCTGGACTGACCAGCAATACAGTGGAGAATCTGCCCATCAGAAGGCAACACACGTATTTGAAGAACTGGAGTTACATCCGAGTAACTTCTATTTATGTTGTTTAACATTTGGGGAAAAAATTGGGACAAGCTGACCTCCTCATATTCAAACCGTCAGAGAAAGAGAAGCAGGAAAGAACCAAATGTTAAGTAATGACAGAAGCAGATCAGTGTCTATTTTAGAGTCATTTCAGTGAACTGTTGGTCAGTTTAGTCCGCTCATTCCTGCTTCCCCCTAAACCATCTAACAGCAGCACTGGTATCACCTTGTGACATCACAGAACTGCCGTGTTAACATCCAGTCCATCTTCCATTCTACAATCTCTGACTCCAAGGGCCAAAACACTCTTTGTGTGTTGTGCTTAGCCCCTTCCTCCATCAGACCCCTGAGTCTGTGTACATGCCGTTGATCAGGTAGTCCACCTGAGTGTAGTCCTTCCTCCTGTAGCTCTCATAGGCCTGTGTGGCAAACACAGCGACTGTGACCAGGAAGAAGAGCAGGCCGAAGAGCAGGACTGCCAGTAAAGATGCAGTATCCACCAGCTGCCTGGTCAGAGCAGCCCCGGCTACTTCTACAACCGGCTTGTTGAGGTTTGTGTCAGGAGTGCTGGTACTGGTGGCAGCAACAGTTATGGTAGCAGGCCGTACTGGTGGTATCCCAGTGCTTGGGGCATGTGGCTGTGGTGTGGGAGCTGATGATGGCAACGATGTCTTTGTAACAGCAGTTGTAGTAACAGTACCAGTCGTGTTAACTCTTTTAAGTGTGGTTGTTGGTTTTACTGTTGTTGGAGGGCGCGGTGATGCTGTTGTTTTTGTTGTCGTTGTAGATGTTGTTGGTGGTGGTGTTGGGGTTGTTGTTTTTGGTGGAGCGGTTGTTGTTGTTGTTGTTGTTGGGGTTAGGGTTGTAGGGGTTGTGGTTGTGGTTGTTGTTGTTGCTTTTGGTGGTGGTTTTGTTGCTGGTGGTGCTGGTGGTTTTGTTGTTGTTGGTGGTGGTGGTTTTGTTGTTGTTGGTGGTGATGGGGTTGTTGTTGTTGTTGGTGGTGGTTTTGTCATTGCTGGTGGTGGTGGTTTTGTTGTTGTTGGTGGTGATGGGGTTGTTGTTGTTGTTGGTGGTGGTGGTGGTTTTGTTGTTGCTGGTGATGATGGGGTTGTTGTTGTTGTTGGTGGTGGTGGTGGGGTTGTTGTTGCTGGTGGTGGTGGGGTTGTGGTTGGAGAAGTAAGTAGAGTGGTAGTCACTGTAGTTGTGGATGTAGTATAACCAGTACTGGTGCTGGATCCAGTACTAGCAGCATGTGTGGGTGATGCATGGGTTGGGACTTTGGTGGCATGGGGCAGAGGGGCTCCAGACTGAGTCTTGTTAGATGGAAGCTGAGGGTGTGGTACTACTGGCTGATTGCTATGTGTGCCTGTGAGGAGCTGCTTTCCTCCTGCAGGTTGGCTGCTTGGGATTGAGGATGCTACAGGGTCACTGGAGGAAGACTGGCTGGAATTTTTACTCCTGCTGTTAAGGTCTGAATTAGGGGACAGGCTCTTCGGTGGTGGTACAGTTGCCATATCTGGTCTGGAATTGGTCTCTGAGGAACCTTTAGTGGTTTCATTTTTACCGACATTGTCACCTGGGGGATAACAAATTCCATGAATGACTAAGCGCAACCAGCCATTCAAAAACCAAGAAAACACACTTAATTATAGAACATGTTAGATGAGAATAAAATAACCAAATCCTATATAGATACATAAAACATGGGCCAAAAACAATCATGGAAGTGCTTTGTTAAATATTCAGACCTGCTACTGGTTCTGTCAAAAGGCCTGGCTTTTAAATTTAGCCTGATGGTCTGTTATCTGTCATGACTCTGCATCTTCATTTGATCTGAGGTAGTGGGCACCGTCAGAGGAAAAGACAGGCCTCTTTAGGTTGCCTTTCAACTATTCACAAACACACACACTGTATACATGCTGTGACCGGGCACATCTTTTCATAATGATGCACAACATAGTCTCTGAGCTGTGGTGATGACACAGTAGTAGAAAGATTTCTGTGAGAGAGGAGGACGTGAAACTCCCCCGGTTAGAGTCAGGACGTGGTTAGCCTACCTTAGCATAAAGACTGGAAGCAGGGAGAAACTGCTAACCTGGCTCTGTCCAAAAGTGGAAAAAATACATCTAAAGCTACCATATTGACATGGTGACTCTTATTGTTTAATCCATGCACAGACAGAAATGTTTAATGAAAAACGGTTGCATCTGTGCATTGAGGAATAATTCAAAACTATATTTAATTTGAGGAAATACTGATGTTTCTTAGCTATATTACAGTTAACTGTTCTTATGAGTGAATGAACCCTGGCTCATACCACATGCAGTGATGCAGTTACCTTGTGCTGAGACTCCATTCTTTCTGGACACTGCAGAGGAGTCAGTGAGGAGCAGCAGCAGGCAGAGGAGGTGAAGGCACACCGATGGACTCAGCTGCAGAGTCGAGGGATACAGGGACATGATGGGCTGGGGGAGGATGACACACACTCACATACACCACCTTACAGCGACACACTCACATAGGCCTAGCGTGAACTTCCACACACACACACACACACACACACATGCGCACACTCAACAGTCACAGGCATATACACTCCCAGAGTCAGCTTGCACACACACACACACACACACACAAGGAGTTGAGGCTGATAGCAAGGTAGAGATTAGGATGAAGAGGATGCAGCATCCACTTTCTGGACCTACACAAGACAAAAACAACAGCACAAACACGTATCAACAGCAGCCATTGGGGATATGAAAAAGATATTATTGTTTTTAATTCCCCACCTTCCAGACAGCTATTAGCTTTCATTTATTTCAGTACGCTGTTAAAATAAACTTGCAGCTGTGAAACTTGCTTGTCATTTTAACTGTTGTGTCACAGTTATGTTATCATGTATTAATGCACCTGAAAGCAAGAACTGTTCTGAAAACATCATGACTTGAGAGGCAGCTGTTTAAAAGCAGGGACTCAGGCTTTATTCTGTATTTTCCTTATGAAAAGCCCACTGCTTCCTACTGAAGATGTACATCACAACTGTATAGTTTTATTTTTTTTTAAAAAGGCTCAGTAATTTCCTGAAACAGCTGGTCACTGTAGTTTTTAACAAATAAACAGGAGGAAACAGTTCATTCGTTTGGGACTATTTTCAGCAGTGGATGAATCCATATTTGGTGCTCTAGTGAGTAATTCTGGCAGCAGTACAGTGTTTGTGGGATTGAGTCAAAATACAGTGAGTGTGTTCATAGTGATGAAGGAACATGTCATCCAGTGCAACAGTGTGACTCATTGATGTGTTTTGGACGACAATGGAGCTCTATGACCCAGAGGAATGAAATATATCAGGCTTTCATCCACACACAATACTTTTAGTAGATCAATTCATAGTTGACTAAAGAAAAATATAAAATATCACAAGCCTTATACTTAAATCATAATACACATGTTTGCTTATTGTTTTTCTTTGATTTTCTAAAGATTTTGCACACTAGCTGACATCAATCAACCTTGAGAAGTCAACACTCTCTTGAATGCACCATCAATGGGTATGTTTTCATGCACACTAATATGACAATATTCTGAATTTGATACGGGTCATGTAAACGGCATATTCCCTTTGGATATTCCGCATTAGACCTTATTCTGAATGTAGCATTTTCTGATCGAGACGTGGGATATGCTGGTATTATTGTGGTTATTCTGGTGACATAAGCTAACGACATTTAATGATATAATTTACTTAAAAATCATTTGGACCCCATGAATTGAAGGTTTTTACTGATGTATAAATATGATCCATAAGAGACGTGAAACATCTCTGCGAGGCCGCATATCCACCGGTGATGCTGAGAATAAAAGTTGTTGCCGTCAGTGCTGAGGCGATTCTCTAACATGATCATTTATCTGTCGTTTTCCCGTCTACAGGCTGACACGCTGTGCTTGTGATCATGTCTTCATTCTCACTTGTCTTTGTCATAGCAACAAGTAATGTCCTGATCAATTTGTGAGAGAGATTTGTTTTCATTTTGACATTAAAGAGTCTTTTCCCCCCCCATTGATCAGTGTCAAAGACGCAAAATTACTATGATAGAACAGATTAAACTGTGAATATAATGGCTGTGTAAAAATGGTAAAACAATAACCGCCTTTATATTCCTGATATTTTTCAGTTCCTTTTTTATAGTTTGAATTGGCCTCATCAAGGCAGGCAGATTTGTTTTTCAATGTACTTCAATAAGAAACAATATCAATGTTCATTCAAGTATAAACAAGTCTGACCAATGCTGGTTCAGAAAAACAACAAGACAAGAGCTACGATGTCAGCATGACAACACAGATGACATACTGCATTCAGCCTTTCACTATACAATGTAATGGAAGCTGGAAGTACAGAGGAGTTTGGCTCTGAAGACAGAGAGTAGTAGTTGAGTAGTGACTACCATCTAGTGTTAGAATAATGCAGCTCTCAGTTAGCGCAGAGTGAGTGATAGCAGAGGCAGCAGTATGTTATTCATGTTCTTTTTACCAGAGAACTTAGGTTTTTCTTTAAGATCACTTGATCTCACTCACAGTCTGGAGCTGCCACTACTGAAACGTTCAGGTCATTTCAATGAAAATGCAATTCACAATAAAGCTTTTACAGCACACTTTAAGATGTTATAGACTGTATTAAAATGAAAAATGATGAATTTGTATTTGTTTGTGCATTTGCTTAGGTTGGTTGTGGATAGTGATAAAATCCATTTCACAGCAGGGGAGTGATTAATATCATTAATGGTGGCTGAATTCCATTTAGTTTTCCAAATTCATGACTCTGGTGTAACTCATGATGCTTCACCAGTATGCCTTTCTAGAACACTTGAATGGAACGGAGCCATTATTAATGTTATCAGTTCCACCTGTGCTTTTCCCTCTTTTTGTTACTATACTTCCACCACAGCTCAACAGGAAACACTGTCTGAAGAAACACAAAGAGGGAATTTGATGCTAAAAAGACTGTAAATGTGGCAGATATCCACTTGATGTGACTAACTCAGACTGATGAAGACTCATATAAGCTTCAAATCAACTTTTAAATGCATTTTTGCACTAAATGACTGTGTGGACACACTGTCGATTTTGGCCTCCATCACTTACATTGAAAGCACATTTGAAGGGGATCTTTTAATAGCCAGTATGAACAGGAGGAATGATTACAGCGAGGAAAACCTCTTTCACTGTTCATATGAACACCTGACGCTTGAAAAATTGTGAACCTATCCTTTAAGTACAGGTTGGAATTTAATGAAAATACGAAAATCACACATAAAATATGAAGAAGCTATCTTTCTTTTTTTGTGGCTTCCAAAAAAAGTTTGGGAACCACTGTCTTACAGCAGCAGACCATACATCAAAGTCAACTTTTGAATGTACAACCCATTTTCGGACTGATGTTATTCATAAGAATGATTAATTCATTATGAAAGCTCCTCAGAAGAAAGGAAGGGAGCTGTCAGATGCAAAAGAAGTGAGAGAATTGGATTGCAACGCGTCTAGCTTGGCGCTCTTCCTCATGGCAGCGCCAAGCTTAACGTGTTGCAATCCAGAATAGCTGCTGATCAAAGCCCGTTCTAGTGCCTGTATTTGTGCACATATTCAGCATATTAAATTCTCTCACTTTTTGCATCTGACAGCCCCTTTCCTTTTTACTGAGAATTTTCTGAGAAAATTTTTTCCATTTTTCTCATGGATTTATGAGAGCTCCTGTCATTGAGGGCAATATCAGAAACAGAATCTTCAGAATCATCTTTATTGGCCAAGTATGTTTACAAATACGATGAATTTGACTCTGATTTAGCGGCTCTCAGTGTACTTACACAGAATAACAACTCAATAATCTTCACAAAGATACACAAGGAATGACTATACATGTGATTAAGTTTCTGTGAACTGTAGATAGGATACAAATAGTGTAAAGAAGTGAAGAGTGCAAGGAGTGCTGAGACGTTACTTTACACACATGAAGTAGGAGGTTATGTACAGTCGTGGGTGAAATGTATTGCAAATTTTGTATTTTAGACTAAAATAAATATGGTCTTATAATTGGACAAGAGAGGACTGGTCTCATGTTAGCTTCAGTACAATGCTTTGCATAGCGACCTGCCCTGAATGTAAACAGGAAACACTCAAAGGTCATTATAAACGCCAACGTGGAGAGAAGTAGTAGTGATCTGACTGCACTGTAGCCCTGCTAGCCAAACTCCATTTACAAATCCAGCTGTTTAACACACTCCATAGAACAAGACTTAGAGACGCTCATTTAAGTGCCAAACACCGCAAAGGGTTTCCACATATTTCCTTAACTGCACCCCCAACAGTTTATTCAAATATAGTCAGCACTGTGTAAACCATTATTTAAACTGTGTGTTATTGGGTCTATTGTGTGGTAACGTTACACTGACCACAATAACCAGCTCACAGTTATTGTTTCTGGTGTTTAAATAAGGAACTGTAGCATTCTCATGTAACTAGTTAACATACAGTGTAGGTGTTAAAGAGTTTACCTTAAATAATAAAAAGATATTTCCTTCTCAACACAGAAGACAGTTCACATCTAAATTGTAGCTTAGCTAATGCTAAGTAGCCGGTCACTTTAGGGTTATCTGGATAATACAACGTGTTATCCTAGCGCTAACGTGCTAACGACAATGATGAGATTTCAGTGACTTACCAGCGATATGTTATGATTCATTTATTGAACACACCAACAAGCACAGATCCTGGAACAGACAGGTATCCAAACTGAACTCAACACTTCCTGTAAGTAGGAGGTGGGAAGTCTTCTTCTTCTTCTTCAGCTTTATTTCTGTCAATGTGGACTCATGTAGGCACTCTACTGCCCTCTGCAGGTCAAAGCAAAGTCAAACCACAGATTAGACACTCTTGTAGGGGCAATTTGTTCAAATTGACTATAAACCCCTTGAGATGTATCATATCGGTATCAACAGGGTCCCAAACAAAGACTTACAAGAACAAATAGAAAACAAAACACTACAAAACACAAGGCACAATACATAACACGATAAAATAAGACAATAAACACAATAACAAATAATTGATTTTTTTGAATATTATTTTTTACAAAATCTTTTTGTTTTGTTTTTTAAGGAGGACTGTTGGCATTGACAGTTCTTTTATAGGAATTCTTTGTCTGTAGACATGTTACTATTACAGTACAATATGAAAAATGTGTGATTCTTTTTTTTTTAAAGTATTTTGCTTGTTTATTTTGTAGTTTGCTGAAGGGGTGGCAGTCTGAATTATTTAGCAGACCAAGGGAGGGTCTTTTATTTATTTTTTTCTTACCTCAGACTTACATTTTATAAAAAAAAAAAAACATGCTTACTTTCAACTTCAACAACAGATACTGACATACTCAGTGTAGATAGTGTGTGAGAACTGTTGCTAGATATTACCATCATATTGATTCAGCTGTTGACTACTGCTTTGAAATCAGATTTTCAAAGAAGCTCTTCTTTTAGCTGCCTCCCTCAGCTCTTTCTCTCTGCCACAGTTGCTTCTCTTGATGACGCTGCACCTGGAACACTGTGCAACATCCTATATCGTAAAAGCCAAATTACTCCCTCTATTTCACACGACTGGCCGTACACATGAAAAAATGGAAGCTCCTCCATAAAAGGCATGAAGCTATATGTATGCATGTATCATGTCATTATTTTAGCTTGATAAAACTAAAGCTTGTAGCCTTTAAGTCAAAATGAGTACCCACTTCCTAAATTGTAAATACTTCACATTTTCCAATTTTACAATGTTCATTTGGGCTCCTGACTGTTGTTTTAAGACACACTTGAAAAACTGTGAACTTGTCCTTTAAGTTACTCTTTAATTTCATCCAGTAATGTAAACCTACCTTTGTAAACACAGATTTGATATCCAGATCACTGCATGTAAAAGGCTCAGGTATTTTCTGCCTGGTGTGCCAGTAAACTAGGGAACATTAAATTATCCAAGAAATTGCAACTACACCATTTAACATTTAGAGTCCAAAATGCTGGAGTACACAATCAACACAAGAAAAAAAGATGTGATGCTGTACTAGTACTTTCTGCTGTACACACCAGGCCAGAAAGTACTAGCAAAAACTAGTAAAAACTCAATCAAACTCCATGTTTGATCAGCTCCCACCATCAAATGTTTTAAATCAAGGCTAAAGACCCACTTGTATTATTTGGCGTCCTATGGTTGAAATGTTAGTAGAGTTGTAAAGTAGAGTCTTGGTTACAAGCTCCCTGCTATACCCGTATACTCGCTACGTCTTACTGCTGATGACACAGTCTTGATAGGCGGGGTCACAAACAGTGATGTGGAGGCCTACCTGAAGGAGGTGGAGGCCAACAACCTCTTACTGCATGTCAGCAAAACCAAGTGGTTGTGGATTTTTGGGGGAAGCAGCAGCAGAAGAACTACATACCCCTGAGATCAACAGGACACTTAAATTCAATTCAATTTACTTTGATGACAACACAGCTAAACTGGTTAAATTTCTTTCTGGTACAGCGTGTAACAGCACAGTTCTATGAACAATATTGCACAGACAAGAATCACATGGCTACAATCAGAAACCACAAATACACACAGCCCAACAGTTCCATACAGACTGACTCGACAGCCATAAATGGTTAAGGCGCCAAGGAGTTTGAGGTCCATATTGCAGTGGGTGAAAAGATGTTTTTGAAACAGTTTGTCCTTGACAGCAGTGATTTATAGCACCTGACAATTTGCTGGAATTTTTTATGAGTTTGGAGTCTGTATTGTTGTACCAGACTGTTGTGGATGATGTTAGTATACTTTAAATTATTGCTGTGTAGAAGCGGAGGAGGAAGTGTTGTTTCACTCTGAATTTCTTGAGTTGACGTGGAAAGAAAACTCTTTTTTGATTATGTGGTTTGAGTAAAGGTCCCATATGAGAGTACTGCTGATGTGAGTGCCAAGAAATTCAAACGAGGCAGTGATGGATATGGGGTTGCTGCATAAGTCGACCACAAGTTCATGAGTGATGATGATCCAGCAGATTATTGTGTGTGCACCAGCTAACTATTTGATTAACCTGTTTACAGTGATATGTTTCATTGTTTGAGATGAAACCTACAATGGTTGAGTCGTCTGCATACTTATACACTCACCAGCCATTTCATTAGGTACACCTGTGCAATCTAATGCAATCCAGTACAACAGCTCTGCCATAAATTCTACTTTTATGAAGCTGACATTGTTGACATTGTCAGAAAGGTGATAATTCTACTTTATTATTGAGGTTGTAGTGGGTGGTGGTGGTGGTGTACTGGAGTGCATTACATTGAAATGTGTTCCTAATATTTTGTCCACTCCATTAACATACATACACAAATTCAGAGTGTCTCTTCTCACAGGGGTGTGGCAGTACTGACTCTCCTTGAACACAGCTATTCTGTAAGAAGGCAGAGAACCAGCTCCCAGCCACATAAACAAAATTAATAATAATAATATTCACTTGGAGAAACCTCACAAGGTTCTGCACAATGGGAAACCTCCCCTTAATAAACAAATGCCTCTTCAACAATAATGAAAAAATGCCTCTTCAACAGTAATATTGATATTTATAAACAAATGCCTCTTTAATGTGTATACAAAATAAAGCCAACAGGTGTTAGGCTAATGTGAGGCAAGCACAACCTCTTGCATGATGATCACTAAGATCAACCCAATGCAGGTAACTTGGTTGGAAGGATTATTTTGTAGTATTCCCTCAAAAGGTACCCTCAAATCAGAAAGCAAAAGACCAGAAAGAAGACTTAAAAGGCCCTGAACAGACCAACGTTTCTGTCTGACAATCTCTACAAATGAGGTCTGCAACCAGTTGAGGAAAGAACAGAATGACAAATGAGGTCTGCAACCAGTTGAGGAAAGAACAGAATGACCAGGGTGTGCAGTTTCTCTCCTCTTAAACCCCAGAAAATATACATATTTTGTATTTATAGTTATCTTATTTATAGTTACAAATATATTCATATGTTTTTTATTCTATATATTGTATGTTTTTGTTACTCTTTCTTAGTCTTTTAGCTCAGCCTGGAGTATGTCGTACTGCATTTAACTGCATTAATTGTTTGTATGTGTGACAAATGAGACTTTTGACTCCTTGAAACTTTGGTACTAGAATACACATGTTTATCAGCAGCTGGAAGACAGCTTTTAGTCTTTTTGTGATCAGTGAGTACTTCACTGGTGAGCCACTAGATGGTGTCATTACCTCAGAAGTACAACTGTCCTGTCAACAAAACAGCTTCCCTAACTGAAACTGCAACCACAACTACTACTACAACAGTTACTATAGTTACTACTGCAAATGCACTGCTACTTTCTCTACAACTACCATTTCTAAATAAACTTGAATTGCTATCAAATAAAAAGCTAAAACCATGCTCGTAAAAGCTTTTAATTAAAGTTTAAGCTGTTTTTAGATCTGCATTCTAAATGTTATATTTTAGATTCTTGTGCTATTTTGTTCTCTTTTGTTTTCTTTACTTGATCCATTTGATTATTTTCATATCATTGAATCTGTTATGCCAAGCACTTTGATTCAACTCATGAAATCTGCTGTACAAATAAAGTTACCTTACCTTACTTCTGATACCATTATTAAAACAACTACAACTACTACCAGTACATATTCTACTACTCATTACTAGACAATTACTCATATTTATCATGTTTTGTATGTAAAATGTCCATCTGCAGGATGAAATGCAATGCTGTGGATTTTTCCAATAGTATATATATATATATAGAGTGTATAAAGTTGCACAAAGACCTCTCAACTATATATGTATGCACACACACACACACACACACACACACACACACACACACACACACACACACACACACACACACACACACACACACACTAGTCCTGGGACAAGTTATACATGTTGCATGGGGAAAATGTGGAATAGATAGTCCTTAATGATTCAATGTGTGCCAAGACCACACTAAAGCAGTTAAAAACTAAAGCAAGTGAAAGACAATTGATTTTATCACCTGTTTAAGGGTAAAGAAAAAAAATATAAAAGCATTTTTTGCCAATTAATTAGAGGTTTAAGAAAAAAATAAGCTTTATATTTGTTTTTACACTTCATTTTAACTATTATATAACTAATTGCATTATTTAGTAGTGTATTCAGTGATATTTTTGACTTGTCTGATAACTTTTTACAACTTTTGGTTAATTCCAGGACTCACACAAATGTGTAGGATACTATGGCGAATGGCACATTGAATTTCCTTTTCCTAAATGATTGAATGTAGGCCTGCAACTTCAATAACAACAGGCCTACAATTTTTATTCAAGAATGGATGGTGTCCCCGGTTGACCCCATTCATGGTAAACTATCTGTATTAACATAATTTGGACTGAAGTGCAGAAAGCTCTGTCGGCTGCAGCCCAATAAGGCATTAAAGTATCTCCGCAGCAGCTGCAGCGATCATGAAGCAGTTTTCAGCCAACACGTCCACGCTGCCCACCAACAGGGTGATATGAGGACACGTCCCGAGCTCCTCGGTCACTGTGTCATACACCCCGGAGGTGAGACAGCCAATTACATGCCGACGCTGCCTGGGGCTGTCAGCGTAACGCACACACACACGCGCACTCCGACAAGCGCACACCCTGCGTCTGCGAAGTCTAGAAGAAGTGAAAGTAAGGTCAGCAGTATCAGTAGGTGTATTCCTGCTTTCTTTGTTATCCCTGTGGCTCCGGTCCTTCTAGTGAGCAGCACTTGAACCGTCTCCATGTCTCTGCCAACCGTCTCCCGGCTGTTCAGGAGCGCGCTGAGGACTCAGCTGGTCCCTGTGGCTAATGTGTCGGCCAAACCTGCCAAACACCATGTCACTGCTGGGGTGAGTTTATGTTCACTTTACCGACTGAACATGACCACATCAGACCCTCGCATCCGGCGGGAGCAACACATATTCTCCGCAACAGCCTCTGAATCGATACCCGTTAGTCAGCTTATTAGTTAATTACTCCGCGTCGCAGCACATCCGGCCTGATGTGACAGAGCAGATCACGCTCCATTAACTGCGTCAAACTTCACACTTCTGTCTCTTTTCGTGCTAAAAAATATTTATCTATTATCCATATCAGACGTTGAATATCTTCTCTTTCCGCGCGCAATGCTTAAACGACAGCCTAACTGAAACAGAATTATTTATCAAGACTCTTTTGATAAGTGCGTCAGTATCTATAGCCATTATTCCGCCTAATTCCAACACGTAGACGCCTCTGTCAGCTCGGACATAAATAACAAACAAGCTATTCCCCGAATGTTCACAAATATGTGGACTTTTGTATGTGAACTTATATTTATTTTCTGACAGTATTTGAGGCAGGAGGTTGTTTTACTGTAAATAAAAAAAAGGTTTGATACTGTCTGGAAACACTCTGCCTGTTGAGCAGGTGCCAAGTCAACGACCTTCATGCTGACCACGGTCAGACAGAGTGGGCCCGAGCCGATTTCAAAATGAATTCTCATACAAAAAAATATTATATTTAGGGACCGACAGCATATTTTTGCTCATTGTGACACAATATCAGCCACAGGAACTGAGTGGGAAAGGTGTTATTTACCCAGTTCCGTCCGTTATTCGGTTATATTCAGCTGGCATGAATGTTAGAAAGGACATTGCTCAATAATAAATAGTCTTTTTTTTTAGACAATAACACCACATTGATTAAAGATACAAAATCAACTCACCTAGGCTTAAGTATGAGAGCAAGGGGAACTTGGGGTCAACTAGAGTTACAACTAGAAAACGAAAGTCAGCAGAAAGCTCATGTCTTCATCAATAATTTCCGCAGAAAAAAAGCAAATCATTAGAAAAACAGTGTGAATATAAATGTGCGCATGTCGTATTACTGTTTGTATTCTCGGCTGTTTTTGTCACGCTTGCTTGTCTGAAATTTGAAGTATCGTTTTCTTATTCGTTTACTGTTAAGTAGCCTACCCTCTGGCCTAAATCACTTCACTATTTTTAGACGTACTGGACGTTATTGAATGTTTGTGTGCTGCTTGTGTTAAGATAACTGATGCATTGAGAGGTAATAAAAAACGGTAGGAATACATGTTAATATTCCTCAAACTGGAGTATTGACAAAATACTTTTTTGTTATTTATTTGTCACCTGTCATATAGATACTGATACGAGATTTTTAACGCTAAACACTAATATTTGAGAATAACAAACTAAACGAAAAAACTAAATAACAACATAGATAATCCAATATTTGTTTTCACATTTTATTGAAGAAAAGTAAACTATATTATCAAAGGTGACATTAACTATAAGATAAGTGTTTTTAGCATACATTATCCACCAACATACAGTATAAGCCAATACTGATATACCTATAGTACCTGTATTAAAGGTACCCTTTGGTGTGTTTTTGTAAACAAATAAAGTTATGTTTATATTCAGTGTTGCTCACCAAAATGCACTGTGTGCATTCTTTAGGTCTAACAAACTTGTTGAATGCATTTCCTTCCTTATGAAACATTTGAAAAGCTGATTTTTGATGTGCATCCTTGTGTAGAGCCACTCATAAAATATGACTCCACAGTGCCCCTAGTGATCAACTCACACCTCATTTATCACTTAAGCCCTATTAGAAAATCTGTAATTTTTCTATATTATGAGAAGTTTAAACTTTGCTGCTACAAAGAGAAAGACAAAGACAACATCATGGTAGAGAGCAGAGCTGTAAGAGCAGTCAGACAAATGCTTGAATACTGAGACTGTCCTGAATCAAGACATCTGGAACTTCTACTGAAATAGTAATATATTACTGGGAAAGGGGAGTTTTTCCTTACCGCTGTCGCCAAGTGCTGCTCATGGGGGAATTGTTGGGTCTCTCCCTCTGTAAATTAAAGAGTAGGGTCTAGACCTCCTCTATGAGATGACTTTTTGATGTGATTTAGTGCCATATAAATAAAATTGAATTGAAAATTGAATTGAAATGAGTTTCATGAGAAAACCAGAACATTTGAGCTCTTGCTTCTACCCAGAGTTACTGTGGGAATTTTGGAGTGACTCATGAAAATAGATGGACAGGATTTAGAACAGCCAAGTGTTGTTTTTGGATTGAATCCATACAGACTACAGAATCTAAGAGAAGTCTTTTTTTGTGTTCTCTGCCAAAGTCAACAAACATTTTATCAGATTTCTATTTTATATGACCCAATATTGACACAGGTCCAGTAAACAACATCAATCAGAAAATAGACAGAAATCTACTATATGAATCACAATATGGGTATCACATAGAAGGAATATTGAATTACAGAAATCAAAGTAGTCTCATATGCTGCCAACTCATCTGTGATATATAAATTCAACAGTCTCTTGTCTCTGTGTGTTTGTCTCTCAGGAGCAGGCAATAGCTATGACAGCCTTCTTCGTTTCCATCCTGGTTCCATCCAGCTGGATACTGGCTCACCTGGAGGACTACAAGCATAAGAAGCATTAGAAGAAGACAGAGAACAGAGTATCATTCCGACCCAGAAGAAGATGCAGACCAGTCAGCCTTCTGTCCCTCCAGGTCTCTGCCTCTCCATCTGTCTTCAGCCGATGAGACGAGTGACCAGTTTCCTGCTTCCAAGTAGTTTCCTGCTCTTCTGACCTGTGACAATGTACATCTGTGCACCTACTGTATCAACCTCTTACCAATAAAAACATGTTCCTTATATAGAAACCCAGGCTGTGTTTGCTGTTTGAATGCAAGTTGTAGAGATCAGTCGAAATAGCATTGATAAGGCATATATGTCTGCAACTAAAACTCATTTTCATGATTGATTCATCTGTTGATTGTTTTTTAAAACAGATTCCTCTTTTAGCTTACAGGATGTCAGAAAATACTGACAGACGTTCATCACAGTTTTCAGATGTCTTGTGTTCAATATCCACATTTTTGCTTTATAAAATTGACTAATGGATTAATTTATGAATTGTTTACACACTAAAGGCATAACATGTTTAAAACATATAGTGGAGGTGTAGTTTCATCATCACAGCATATTAATCACTGCACAAGTTAATGCAACAGTACAGATGGATGTGATATTAAATGGAATGTATTTACTGTAGAGGGTTTCAGTGCTTCTCATAGAGTTTTAAATTGCATTACAACACATTTATTATTAATACAGCCATTTGTTTCTCTTCAATATTGTTTGTGTACGCAAGATAATAAAGGTACTGCAGTAATAACAGGCTGGTCAAAACAGGTCAAATAAATTAGGGAGGAGACAACAAAAAACATCATTTTGTGGGATGTTTTCTGGAAAGAAAGATTTAATTTGGCATAAATTACAGAGGGAAATATGATTTCTTTGAAAAGAGGAGTTCAATTGAAAACTATAAATATTCGCTCATTTATTATTAGAAACATCACCTTCCATGTTAATTTAATCGTATGTTTGCTTATAGACAAATTTCACATTTTTGCATATCCAGCTGACCTGCTGTGCACTGATGAAAACTTCACGTCATCCTGATTGGAATTATTCATTGTTTTTATATTTTCTCCCTTGAATTAATACACAATGGTTTTGTTTATCTCAAACCATTCTTAGGAAATCATTCAGAAATGACAGAGCTGTGAAATAGCAGACAGACAGACAGACTATTTCAAACAATGTACATAATCATAGTATTTATAAAAGCAAGCATGTACACAAATTACAATAACTGTGTACATTATTTCTTATGTTAATATGCTGACATACACCAGATTTAACTGTATGTGTATTTATATAACTTCATATGAGCATATGTTCAATTTCAATATAAAACTATTATGTTATTTATCTACTGTATGTACAGTATAAATGATAAGGTTACTCTTATATGTGTACTCTTGTGTAATATTGTATATATGACTACATATATAGGAATATCTACAGAATATGTCATACATATCCTACACTTATTATCTTACTATCTAAATCATGATCACTGCATAGATAGTATGAACAGGTATGTTAACATCTATGGTGATAATCATTTGTGTTTGTCGCTTATGCATTCACATAAAGTATCCATCGAATCCATTATTTGATCATTCAAATCAAACTTTGATGACTGATTTATCATTAAAGTAATTTATGTTGCAAAAATTCTCTGGTTCCAGCTTCTCCACTGTGAGATGTTTCTGCCTCTCTCTGTTTGATATCATTGTAAATGAAATATCTTTGGGTTTTGGACTGTTGGATCTACAAAACATTTGAAGACATCTTCCTTGGACTAAAAGAACTTATGACCCAGATAGCATATGGAAGTGGGTCACTTCAGGCAGTGATGCAGCACTGCTGGCCTTCTTCTGGCCTGGATAAAATGGATGTGAGTCTGAAATGGCCCACATGTAAGATACCTAATATGGCACAAATATCCCAAATCACATGTGAACCTTTATTTGGTGAAGATGCGGTGCTCTCGCTGGATTTGGGCAGTTCTGATTTATCTGGTTTGTCCTTGGTTGACATACAGCATTGCTATGGCTTGCTTGTGGCTCAGATCTGGGAAACAGGAGCAGACTGCCCAAGTGCCATCATTCCACACGGTATGTGGGCCGGATGAAAGTGCCGCAAGTGTCGGATTTGGCTGGATTTGGGCCACAGCAATTTTGCTATCTGGGGACAGGCACTGTTTCTGATGTTTTATAGACTGACTGTCTACTCTGTCAATTGAAAAAGCAAAAAAGAATTGAGAGATTGATAATGAATGTAACAGTACATGTGTGTGCACAGAAACACTAGCATTCAGTAGGTGGAAGTGATAAGGAGTTTTTAACAGCCAGGACCATGTAAACACAGTCATCCTCCCACTGTGCTGCTCTGAGGAGCTGCTATTCAGAGAAATACATTCTGGGACTTGTAGGTTCAGCAGGACAGACTAAGCAGGAGAACAGAATGCCAGGTTGATTATTTGAAGTGATACTGAAGTGGTTATAATTTTAATGGACTACATTGCTCATCAGCAAAATCTTGAGCTGCTTGAACTGCAACAGCTTGAACTGCAACATTTTAAGCTGAATTACAAAACCTGTCGAGCCACTGCTGTGGACTGTTTGTAGTTTAAGGAAATAACATTGTCCTAGACTACTGTATCTTCATGTGGGCTTATTACATTATTCAAATGTGTAGTTGGATCTCAGTGGTTCATCTTCAGGTCACGATCCTAATGCAGGAGGTTTACACTGCCAGACACAACACAGACTCCAGGTTTAATCCACTGATCTCTCATCTGTTTATCTGGACATCCTCACTAGTTTTTTCTGTCCTTCCTACCTCATTATACATACTTATACTTTCACCATGTGTGCAGGTCAGGGGTGGACAGTAGCTAAGTAGCTTATTACCATACTGTAGAATACTGTAGACTTCACTGCATTTATCTGACAGCTGTACTGGTTACTTTGCAGATGAAGATTTAATCTATAATAAGCACATAAAACACCAGCTATTGTTATACAGTCAATTAATATGCTCAACAGTATATAACATAGTTATAATTAGCTCCGTCCTGACCAGCTACATTAAGGATACTGCTTCCTCACTATTGTGCCAGTAATAATTTAGTCATATAATATATGTAATAATATAACACTGACAGAGGCCACTCTGATGCATAATGAGTTACTTTTGATACTTTTTGCAGATATTATTTCTATACATTTACTTCAGTTAAAATTTGAAAGCAGTCATTTTGAATGACTTTGACTTGTAACAAGAGTTGTCTTTTGTTGTGGTATTGCAGCTTTTTCTTAAAGGCATGTATTAAGATATAAAAAATTTGGAATAATAATGTGTATCTGTGTCTATCCTTAAAATGGCATCTAGTCTTTCTCCCTCGTTAAACATAATTAAAAACATATAAATATGATCTTTTTTTTTTTTTGAGTGGTGGGGGACTTAAAGTATCTGAATAAATCTCCCACCACTGGTTTACATAAACTCATCTTCCTCTGGAATTTCTTGGTTACAAGTAACAGATGCTTGTGATAACTGTGAATGTGTCAGGATCTACTACAAGACTTGCTTCAACAAAGTATAAAAGTATAAAACCAGTCAGTAAGCAGTACAACAATTTAAAAACCTTACCCTCCAGCTGAAGTAGATTCATTATTATTATTATTATTTAGAATTTATGTATTTATTATTATTAATGATTGTTATGAATTCCTCTTTATGTTACATTTCATGGACTGATATTTGGGATGTTGGTGTTTAGATCAGGACGGGGGCTATGTATAAATATGAAACAGTCCTAGGTTTTGTCTAACAGCATTTTGGGTTTGGGCTTCCTTAAAGTGGGAAACAAAAATTAGAGTGAATATGGGAAACATTTTACTTTATGGAAATATTTTTGTGTTGAACTTTATTCAATTAAAAAATGTATAAAACCATCATAAAAGCATAAAACATTTGTTAGATGCATGCCAGAAAATCCAGTAGACATGATACAGAGAACTGCCTCCCTGGTCACCCAAGAGACAAAAAGTGTTGCGAAAGTGCTCTCTAAGGGGCCCCCACAAAGGAGAAAACACACCAAAGTTCTGTCATTGCTGTCTTAATTATGGGTAAATCACGATGAAGGGCCCTATAGAGGGCCTCTATATGTGACAATCTTGAATGACATGCCCTCATTGGTGCTCTGTTAGTGGAAGAAAATGTAATAGTGCCATGAAAGTACCCCACAAGATGTACCACAGTGCCCTGTGAGTTGCCGCTGTAACAGGGTGAGCTGGATGTTCTGTATGGGTGTCCTGCTAGTGATGTAAAAGTGGAAAAAGTGCCCCCTAAGTCTAACATAAGGAAGTGCAGAATTGGTGCCCTTTCAGTGAAAGAAAAAACATGATGAAACCTTAAGCAGAGCTGGGCTCTAGGTGGGCGGCCATTTGCCTTGACCAGTTGGGTTGAGAGAAAAAGAGGGAGGGGGAGAGAGAGACACAGAGAAGCACAACAACAACAATAACATGACCCTGATCCATAGAAACCTGAGAGACGACAAAGCACAAAAACTCTGGAGAAGAAGCCAAGTTAGTAACATGCATTAATGGTACATGAATGCATACAGATGGAGAGGAGGAGGAGCTCAGTGCATGATAATAGTCATTAGGAGATAAGAAAGATAATAGAGGTAGTAAAAACAGTTGATAACAGTAAAGAGCTAATTAAAGGTTGAGTTAATTAAAGTCAAGGCCATAAAAATAAGTTCTGAGCTGTCTCTTGAAATGATCAACAAAGGATGCTTGTCTAATATGTGGTGGGAGTTTGTTCCAAATCTTTGGTGCATAGCTGCAAAAAGCTGCCTCACCATACTTTTTGCATTTTATTTGTGGCACATTTAACAAGCCAGTGTTAAGCGAACTCTCTCTCTCTCTCTTTATGAGAGAAAAACATCACCATGTTTTCCTCCCATATGGAGCTCCCTATAGGAACAAAAGGGGCACTATATGAGAGAAAAGCATGGTGAAGTGCAGTATAGAGCGCACTGTATTGGAGAAAAACATGGTGAAGTGTCCTTCCAGTAAAGAACATGAGATACTTTGCCCTATAAGACACTCTTATAATGGAGTGGTGAATCCTTTTTAACACAGAAGTGCTGTTTCCTTATATTCTGAATCACTCTATAATCATCTTAATTGGGGATGGAGCCTTTTTACCAAACATGCATCATTGTTCTCTGCTGATGGGGGCCATTGAATGTATCAGGTGCCCTTTACATGTTTTTGCCCCTGCCCCTCAGTCAGCCTGAGTCTGCCACTGGTGGACCTGTTGCAACAGTAAAAACCAGTTTGTGTCTTTTCCTTCTCTCTGCTTCCCCAGAGGTTCAATTTCTGCAACTGCACATACACATTTTCCTCCTTCAAGAATATTTTTTTAGAATCACAACATGTTCAAATCGTTACACATTTCAAAAGCTCTATTGTCTTAGAACGTAGAAATGTCAGAAATGTTTTCTGAATATGTATTTTCAAAGGTACACTTTAAGATAAGATTTTAAGTTAAGAGGGAATTTCATGACTTCTTCACAAACTGAGAAATGAGAGAAAAGCCAGATTAACTCTTTTTATTTTATTTAAAGGCTCACTGCCTTCTTTAGGGTTAAAAAAAAAGTTCAAACTAAAGCTCAGATTTGCTCTTATTTTACCAGACAGCCATCTACACGTTATCTCTCTAAACATTATACTTGCAAAGATGAATTTTCAATAAGATATAATGCTCCTAACTAACAACAATATGTTTGGTTCAAATCAACATCATTTTCTGCTGATATTTCTATGTTATTTGTTTGATTTTAAAAGTCTAGAAACATTTGAACTCCTCTGTGCAAATGAATCCTGTTCACGCCACCTGCTTTACCTCAACACTGTATGATGGTGTCTGTATACATTTATGAAGGAGGGCCAGCCCACAATAACACAAAGAATAACATGTGCACCAACATTTTGTCATGGTACAACTCCTGTGTACAGAAAATGTTTTTTTGTTTAAAGTTTTTTATTGAATTTTATGAAACATACAACAACAAAAAACAAGCAAACAAACAAAACAGGCAGATAACCAAATGGACATTTGAATTCTAGACTGTCTTCCATCCCAAAGAAAGTGTTTTATCATATTGTGATATTGTAATTGTTGTGGAATACATATTGTTATCATTCCCATTATGTAATTTATCTGTGGGACTATAACCATCTTTATTGTGTATTTAATAGTGTTTCTATACTAATGGTAATAATTTCTCCAATATCTGGGTTCAGTTCTATCCCCATATATGTCATGCCTTTTGAAAACCATTTAAAGTTAAATGCAGATAGTAGGTTAGGAGAACAAGTTGGCATAGCTTCTGATTTATGCAAATTAATTTTGTAACCAGATAGACCCTTCTATGAATGTACACCTGCAACAAACAGATTTACTGTAACCTTTGTCACCACTTGTGACACACACACACACACACACACACACACACATAGACTTGCAGTGTGCATGCAGTACATGAGGCATCACTGGTTTGACAGGTTTTAATCTGTCAGTTATTACAACCAGTGTTTGCATGTTTTCCTATTGACCATTTCCTGGTTTTAGCTATCACGTTAGCAAGATTATTTCTTAGATAATGTTTGCTGCTTCAGGGGCCATCATGACAGAAAAAACTTGAGAACCACTGAGTTAACACTGAGAGACATTTTTTCCACCAACCTTTGCAGTTTTGTAATCTGGGCATGCAGCAACACTGGTCTCAACTTTACAACAGCAGTGTTAAAGAATAGGTTCAAATTTAGTTTTAAAACAACAGTCAGGTGTCCATATGAACAGTGAAAGAGGTTTTCCTCACTGTAATCATTTCTCCTGTTCATACTGGCTATTAAAAGATCCCCTTCAAATGTGCTTTCAATGTAAGTGATGGAGGCCAAAATCCACAGTGTGTCCACACAGTCATTTAAAAGTTGATGTGAAGCTTATATGAGTCTTCATCAGTCTGAGTTAGTCATATCAAGTGGATATCTGACACATTTACAGTATTTTTAGCATCAAATTCCCTCTTTGTGTTTCCTTGAAAGATATCTACTTGACCTTGACCTAATTTTAGCTTGAGATAAACTTTTTTTTTTTTTTGCACAGAAGGAGCACAGTATGAACAGGAGGAATGATCTTTCATTTGGCTCCTGACTGTTGTTTTAAGAAAGATTTTGTGAATTGTGAACCTGTCCTTTAAGTTACTCTTTAACTTCATCCAGTGATATAAACCTAGCACAGATTTTACATCCAGATCACTGGATATAAAAGGCTCAGGTATTTACTGCCCGCTGTGCCAATAAACTACGGAACATTAAATTATGCCAAGTTTAACGTCATTATTCAACTAATTATCTGAAAATTCTTAAAAAGAGAGAATGTATGTAAAACATTTGTAACAATCATACACACCTACACCTCACTACAACTTTGTTGAGCACAGTACAACAGATGAAAATTAAACCAGGAAGTAGCTCCCCAACTATTGGAAACTTGCCTCGCTGGGCACTGGGTTACTCCCAAGTCCACAATGAATATCAGTTTCTGTCCACAACATTTAAACCTCATAGCTCTGTAAATACAGGTTTTATAGCCAGAGGTAAAAGTCTGCGTTCATAAGACCCATATCCTAAAATAGTAATGTTGGATTTGAAGACTGTATATGTACTGTCTTAAATGGTTGGAACAGTTTTCATTTACAGGGAGTCAAATGAGGTTTTTCTCAAATGAGGTTATCAGCAGCAGCAGCACAAAGGTAGACTGTAGGTTAATCAGTACAGTTGTGTGTGTGTGTGTGTGTGTGGGGGGGGGGGGGGGGGGGTGTGTCATAGGTTACTGTCGGGGACAAATTTCTGACTTCAAACCAGTTAATTGGGGACGGCTTGTCCAATTGGGGACAAAAGTCATGTCCCCAACTGGTAAAACGTTAATTGTTGGGTCAGTGGTTAAAGTTAGGGTTAGGGTAAGTCTCCAGGAAATGAATGTAAGTCTATGTAATGTCCCAAAAAGTGACCTATGACAACGTGTGTGTGTGTGTGTGTGTGTGTGTGTGTGTGTGTGTGTGTGTGTGTGTGTGAGGGAGCCACCAGTAGCATTGTGTGACCACAGGGGGGCACACCAAAAGCAGTATAATGTAAAAATATATGAAAATACAGTACATAACCAGCTCAGGTTTTGCACCTGGACACACCTGCAGTCTCTCTGCCAATCAGCTGAGCAGATTCAGTCATTCTGTTGACAGGAGGCAGGGATTGGTCAAACTGCAGCTTCACTTTCAAAAGGCTAGTAAGATCACTGAACCCATGAGATACAAACAGGAGGTAAAACTTTATTAAACTGTAAAACATGATTAAAGCAACTTGTAATATCAAATCAGATGTTTCATTCATGGCTCCTCATTTTATGATGAATCCAAATAAAGTCTCCTTGTTTGTTACTATGTGCAGCACAAATATGATGAAATATTTCAACATAAGGAGATTCAGTGGTCTGCAGATGGCTTGATATTTACTACATAGCAGAGTGAGACACAGGTGTAACTAATCAAATGAAATAAGAGAAAGTAGCTGATGTGGGAGCACTCTGAAACTGAAATGATTTCAATGTTTAAATATATCCACGCAGAAGTTTTAGTACTGATTGTAATATTTGCACATTTTGTTCAGCTGACATTGAATTCTGTTTATAGATGTAAACGTTTTTGGAACTGTCTGTGTTGTACTTGAAAAACAAAACTTCGACTTTCCAATATAATAACATTATTTTTGAAATTTTCATGCAGTACCATAAAGTTGGATGTTGTATAAATAATGATTTTTATGGCAAAATATTATTCACATAAAATGTAGATTCAATAAACCTCCTTCTGTGTTTGAAACGTTTAAAAATGAGTTAATTATCTTCCTAAAATCTTATTAGTGATAAATGATTCAAATGTTGGGATTTCTTAGAAATGTATTTTAATCAGACATTCTATTTCATATTGAACTTTTATATCACATTTTTAAATATATATATTTACTTACCTCTTCATTGAATCATAATTCATTGAATTATAATTTCTGTATATTTCTGGCAGTCACAGTTAGTCACAGCTGTATTGCAATAAACTAACATGTTCTGTGCTGCCTGTCCGTATGTTTCATAAATAAAATATGAATAAAGATGTCTGTATTCCAGCCAGAGTCCCAGTGTTGTGCATAGAGGTTCACTAGTAAAGCTTAATGTCACACTTACATAGAACAGAGCCATCATTGATGTTATGACTTCCACCTGTGCTTTTCCTGCTTTGACAAGTCTAAAAATACAAACTACAAACCAATCTGATCAAACCAGCGATATAACCAGAGAGCATATATCACACTGCAGGGAGCTGATTGTGGCTCTATGTCCCAATATGGACAAAGAGGATTAAGTAAGAAGGAATAAAGCATATTATCACAGGCTTCCTGTTTTGAACATATATTTTAATGCTTCAAGTTAGGTTTGGATGGGTGTGAAATGTTTCCAGTAATTTGATTAGTCATCATTTTCCTGATAGAATGTTTAGGCACAATATTTTTGTTTAGATACGATGAGAGGACTCTTAAAGGACACGTTCACAATGTTTCAAGCATGTCTTAAAACAACAGTCAGGTGTCCATATGAACAGTGAACAGTGCCGTCACACATTGGATATTTACATTTTTAACAGTTGGAATGATTTATTCCCTCCTCAAGGTAAAATGTACAAAAATGGTTTAAGTTTCAGCATTCTTGTAAGAATACTACCAGTATTTTCTTTGTAAATAGCATAGTGCAAATTTATTAATAACCAAAGCAACTTTTTTACTAGTAGCTCTTTATCAACATAAAACTAAACTGAAAAAAAAGAAAATCTTGATGGTAATGTGCTAAGTATAAAAAGTAGGTGTGAACTTAGTAGTATTAACTTTCTTTTAACTCTCACGTTTATTTTAGATTCAAACAGGGAATTGTTATCAGTCAGTGTTTGGAGGCAAATTAAATTCCACGTGTGGCGCTCACAGCATTAAAAAAGGTCATTAAAAAAAAAAAATGAAACACCTCTCTGCAGCTTTGGTGTCCTTCTTATGCTGGATGATCTACAAGTTTTTAAAGGGACCATTTCTTCAATAGAAAGTAGATCCACTGTAAATTGTAAAGCATTTTCAAAATGAGTCATTTGGGTGAAATGACGCTTTTAATGATGCATGTTTTGCCCTCTGACATTTAATGTGTGTGCAAAACTGTACAATTTGGGAGTCAGAAATGATTGAGTTCATATTGCAATCCATTTTTCAGCCCCACAATACAAAGTGTCACATTTTTGCATATCAATTATATTTTGCCACCAATGGTGGAAGAAGTACTTAAATACTTAACTAAACTAAATGAAACAATACTACACAGTAAAAAGACTGTAACAAGTCAAAGTCTAGACTTCTAGATCTTACTTTGCTAAAAGCATTGTCAGGTAAACAGTAAAAGCAGCACTTTAATGTTGTAGCTGTTGGAGGTGGAACTGTTGATAAACTGTGTTAATTTCCAACATGAATATTTTATAAGCTCATCTAAACTAATTGGTATGTAAAATCATCATTGTTAAATAGTAATTACAATTGTCACATACATGTAGTGGAGTAGAAGTATAGTAAGTATCATAAATTAGAAATATTCTAGTAGTGTACAAGCACCTCAGAATTGTACTGAAGCCCAGCACCTGAGTAACTGTACTGTGTTATATTCCACAATATATAGATGTACCACTAGTGGAATAATGACTTCTATATTTCATTATGAGTAGTCATTTACAATGTGTTAAAATGCTGTTAGTGTTGTCTAAGTTCCCATTGACCACCACTAGAGGTTACTAAAGGACAGGAACACACACACAACCACACTATAGTTGAAACAATTTTATTTCATGAAAATATCAACCATTGGCACTTAATTTACTATAGTAAAATCAACCTTTAAAACCTTTTGAATCTGGTAAAAATGGAACAAAACCAGTCAGGAATGTGGCCAATACCACATGGTAATAAATGGTTCCATTACAGCAGAAACTCCAGCATTACCTTTACATTTGTCATTTTATTCTGTCTGTATTTTATCAGCTTTGCCTGTAAACTTATTATAGTATGGTCCTTCCAGATAAACCATGTTTTCTCTGTTAAATATTTGTAAGAATATCTCAACAGGCAGGGGGTTTATGGATGTTAAGTTGTCTCTTTTCAAAGCAAAGTCATTGTATTGGACAACTGACTGTATGGAAGCTCATTTCTGCCAGGAAAAAAAAAGACAAAAATAAAATACTAATGGTAAATTAAAATTATGACTGAAGTAAAAATGAGTCAAATTTTTGAACTAATAATAAATCTTGGCATCGTGTCTCATGATTTTATTAATAACTTTTTCTTTTCCTGGAGGAAATGGGCCTCTTATACACCTTCTTTTAGTGCTCTGACTTAACATTTTGGTGTATCTCCTACTTTAAGCAGCTCCAAGAACATTTGCACATGTACTTTCACCTCATCTGGAAGTCGAATGTAAAGGATAACGTTGAACAGTTCAGTGTGTATCTTTGTGCATTTACCGCCATCTCCCACAGTTTACATACACACATGCAGTCTGACCTCTGACCTTTTGCTTTTCTGAAAGAGTATGAATTCTTGGGAAATACACTTGAGTTTAATGAGTGTGTCCAGTCCTGAAAGTGCTAGTTAGCTCAGTCAAATCAGCATGTTATATAACTGATGATGATAACAATTGGTTTCAAGGAGGACAGATTAAAAATTGAGTATGTTACTATTGGTGATAAGTACCAGTTGAAGAAAATATCCAGACTAAAATGATCAATGTGAAGGTTTTAGTGTCAACCCTGCGATATCTGCTGCTGTAACAGAACCAGAACACACACACACACACACACACACACACTCAAGCAGCTAAATTACACAACCATAAAAAAATAAACATTCTTCAAAATGTACAGCGTAAAAGCAAGGCCCAGGGGTTGACGAGACTTCATTTCACACAAGGCTCATTAGTTTCTGCATCAGCCAGACATTTCAATGAAGTGCTTTGATTTTCCAGTGTGTACTTTCACTTCTCTCTCTCCTCAAATGACATGCACATCCCCGACATACTGTATGTACAGAGAGCTGTTCACAGCTGAATATAAAATCAACAACATTTTTGACGAAAATCTAAACTTTTTAAGCAGTTAATGGTGTTTGTGTGGCAGGAATTTTTTCTCATTTTATGGCTCCAAAAGCTGATGACCCACAATTAAATATGTTTCCAAGAAAACAAAAGCAAAGTCTTCATGTCACTCCTGTCCCATGGCTGCTGAACTTCTGTAGTCTTGTCATTTATAATCTGCTGATATTAGCCTCTCCTGATTTTTACCATTTTTGTGTAGCCAAAATTACATTCTAGCTTTAATTTGTTTTGCTGCTTGTTCACATGCACTGGCAACAGAGCCAATGAGGCACCGCTTATGTAACTAACAGATGGAGAGAAGACTGAAGTGTAGCCAGTGACGTACAGGGTGCATATGTAGAATTCAAGCCATCTTTGGTTTGAGAGGGTTAAAGAAATTCTTTGAGGGAATTATGAGGAAAATATGCAAATACAGCTGCAGTTCAGGATGTTGAGATTTCAGAGCAGTCGGTGTGGCTGCGTCATGTTTGAGCTCTGTTAAGAGGAGAGGATGATTACCACATGAGCAGACATACGGGAAAACAACATTTCTAATTGGAATTTCATGTGCAAAACAATCTGCACCAGATTTTTTTTAAAAAAAAGTTTGGTTGTGACAACACTCAACACAATCTTCCTGGATTTTCGCCATGTGACTCGTCTCTGTTCCATTATTGACTGGGCGAAGATGGCGACTGCCCCGGGCCCCTAAAGGCTCCAGGTTCACTGTGTGTGCGATTCCTAATTTCATATTTGTATGGAGACCAAACTATAACTTGTGGAACCTGGGGGGTGGTTTGGGGTCAGGGCCCCCCCCCCCAGCAGGAGAATTTGATGGAAGTGAATGGAAGCAAAAGATGTTTTTGGAAATGACTCATTCCATTGTTGACAGAAGCAGCTTCTCTTAAAGACACAGACACAAAAAAATTAAATATCAAGTGAAAACCAATGTAAAATCAAAGAGAAGTGACGTACATTTCTGCTGTCAACAGCTAGCTTGAAGTCATTACTAAGCAGATGCTAATACAGAAACAGCATCACTTGTGAGCTTATTCAAAGGATGACATGTACATTTTGTCTGTATATGCATGTTGGAGATACATATACACAATACCAATTCAAAAACAAGTAAAAGCAGTCACTGAGGACTGTGGGAATTTGATGAGCTCATAAAAACTACAAGGGAGCACACTTCTATTGAACCAGCTGATGCACATTTAGTGCAGAAAAAACAACAGCTTTTCATATTTGGTCATAAAGATTGAAAGCTACAAAGACCTGGACACAATTTAGAATATATATACAAATCAGTTCACTGTCACAAAAAGACACACACCTGTAAAAGATCATTCAAAGAGTGAAAAGAAAAGATGAAAAGCTCCTCTCAGTTTTTTGGGGGGGTTTGTTTAGTAATCGGACCGTCTTCGTTCCCTGTGTTCAAAGATCTGCTGCATTCACTCTCAGCAAACAAACCCAGAGGATGAGCAGAGAGACTGTGAGGACATTCTCTATGCTGTGTTTGCAGGGCTTTGACCAGGACTAAACTAAATACAAACACTGAAGACAGTAAGTTAGAAGGGAAGATGTTGTAGGTGTAGCTAATTTGGAAATTAATAATAACATACAGGCAGTCCGACTTGAATTCATTTCGACAAAAAAATATAGAACAGAAGAGCAAAAGGAGCAGCAAGAGACAAAGAGTGTTAAAGAAAGACAGCCCTGAAGATAAACACCACTTTGGAAGTTAGAAAATAGAAATTAAGGCCTCAAGGGAAAAAAAGCCAGAATCTTGCATATTACCATCATCTTCCTGTCAGCCCACCTGCTGCTGTCTCTCTGACAGTCAAACAGACTCAAACACACACATACACACACAGCTCCTGAGAGAAGTTAGTGTCAGAGGGAGAACTCCATCCTGCTGCTAACCTGTAACTCCTGCCAACAGAGGAGCATCCTGCTGCCTTCACATCATACAGGAATCACTATTTCATCAGGTTTGTTTACTGTAAGGGCTTCTCTTGACTTTGGAATAAATAAGGAATGCACTGCCAAACCCTGAAAGGAGTACTGGCAATGTGAACGCTCAAGGTTAGTGTTCAGTTTAAAAAAAAACAACTCTTCTGTAGTGTGTGGTTGCCATATGATGTGAATGCAACATTATGCTGTCCTATGGTGGACCTCATACAGAAGGCTCAGCAGCAAGTCAGAAGGTGTAGCGCTGCATAGTTCACCTTCAGTTTTACACTGCTCTGCTCTTTCTCAAAACAGCTGATTAAAATTATTCTGGTCCTGGTCCATCAGCAGGTAGTGAGATCATGTCTCGGGCCAGATTGGTCTCCATGTGTCCTGGGATTTGCCAGGGTCGAGTGTTAAACTCAGGTCCCGTCGAGAGAAGGTACGACTGGTGTCAGGTCCAGCCAGGCAGGCAGGCAGGCCTCAGCGCTGCTAGAGGGTGGCGAGTACCCTGAGGAAGGAGATGATGAGGACACAGAAGGACTGTCCCACACCGAAAACAAGCGCCTCCAGAGAGATCATCCTCTTCCCTGCTGCCTTGTACACACCGGCTATGGCTGCACCTTACAAACACACACACAAAAAACAAACATGTAGGTGTTTACCAGCTGACCTACTGTCTGATAAGCCAGCAATGTCTTGTAAGTCATATGTTTACTGAACTGTAAATTATCTGTCATTATTTTTGAAAGCATTCTCACTTTACTTTGCACAATACTGTACATATCTAATGAACATGCTATATCTCATGCTGTTTTATATAGTTCTAGATTTATTTTCACTATGTATTCTGAGCACAACATTTTCCAGGATGAATTCAAGTTTTATCTCATCTCATTTTCACATTGCAGCTCGACTATGCACGGGGCAGCTGTGTGATTGGGACATCTCTATCATAATCCAAGCAGACACACATACACACACACACACACACGTAGGCAGAGGACTTACTGGTGAGGACTCCTCCGCATACTGGCCCGACGATGCCCATGAGGAGGATGGCGATGGGCATGAAACGGGCCATCTTGTGCTGTCGTAGTGTGGCGAGGGACAGCAGAGCTGCAGGCAGGTGGAAGACCAGAGAGGAGACCGCTGCCCACAGGAACACCCCATACCACATCTCTGGACAAAACACACCAAACATACAACCACATATCAATTGATGCCAATCAAAGTGCAGATCGTTCACAGTTCCATAGTGCACTGGGGCCATTAATTTGGATACTTCACTCATTATTCATCTATCTAAATGCTATCCTAGCTGTCTGGCTCTGTTCCCTTTATTTCCTCTACAGAGAACAAAAGTGTTGCAAGTTACAGCAGATCATATACACTTCAGTGGCTATTTCATCTACAAGTGGTTGACAAATGAAAGGAAAAGCTGAATTATTGTTGAGTATAAAAATGATGTGAATCATATGCTGTGGTCTTCAGTAACCAGATCTCAGATCCTAACTTAACAGCTATGGGTGATCTTCCCCACTGTGTTTTGGAAGAATGCTGCTCATCCCTCTAATAAAGGCTCACACACTTGAAGAATCTATAACAAGGAGACCTGAAGCTCCTCTGGAGTCTTGTGGAGGAACAACTAGAATTTTGCACTCCAGTCACACAGCACAGTCCCAGAGCGAGCCCAAGCCCCCAAACTTTATCTTAAGAGTCCTCAACAAGTCATAATATGTTCTTGATCACATCAATATCCACACCAACACAGAGACAATTGGTAGGTGAAATTAACATTAATCATGAATGATTCATAATATTTAGTTAGTAATACATAAATAGTCTTGACTGAGATAATTTAGTACAACAAAAGTCAAGGACAAGTAATCCACACCTCTGTTGGGTACAAAGGGACTTGTGTTGGACCCCTGGGTAAGACCTCTGTCTGTCATTTATGACATTTTATGACATTATATATGTGAATACATCAGTTAATATTATATGTATATATATAACATTATATGTTTGTTCAATTCACTGAGCTAGAACAGTAAAAAAAAAAAAAAAAAATACTGAAGAGTAATGCAGCCTTAAAGGTTAAGTTCACAATTTTTCAAGTGTCTGGAAGCAACAGTCAAGTGTCCATATGAACAGTGAAAGAGGTTTTCCTCACTGTAATCATTCCTCCTATTCATACTGGCTATTAAAAGATCTCCTTGAAATGTGCTTTCAATGTAAGCAATGGAGTCAGTCAGCAGAGCTCTGAAGCTCTGCCCTGCCCCTGCACAGAGTGGAGCAGCTCACTGATTGCTGGTTTATTCGAAGTTTATTAATATTAAATATATCGTGTGTTCAGATTGCACCAAATTTGACACGGCACTCCCTTGGGTCCCCAGCCACACATCCGCCAAGTGTGGGGTTGATCAGATAAACAGTTAAAGAGAAATGCAAAGGACATACAGACATACATACATATATACATACAGACAGACATACATACAAAGCTTCCTTCCTTACTTTAGTTGAGAGATGATATAGCTACTTGTACAGAGTGGGCCTAATAAAAATAGCAATTTTAAACTACCAATCATATAAAATACAATAATCATAATAATAATAATAATAAAATAAAAATACAAAAATAGGATTGATGTAGCAAACTACGTTTGCCATGTTGCTGTAGTTTAGCCTGCTACATTCTCTGGGGGAAAGTGAAGCTCAGTGTAGGGGAGCTTCATTTAATGTAGTTTAGCTCGCTACACTTTGAAAGTAGCTTACCCAACTCTGTATACACCAAACACACACAACAACAACTTATCTGTAAAGTTATGTTAATCCCTTCCACTAACGCGGCTTCTACGCATTCAATGCTATGACAAAGGAGAGCTTAAGTTCAACACAATTGACATCACATGCTCTTACTTTAACACACTAATTACACTAAGATACATAGGAAAATACCCACCTAAGCTAGCTAAGAAAAATGCTATGGATTCTTATTTTCATTACACAATTTTACCACTTTTGGAATTGTTTATTTATTCGACCTATTTTCTAATTGGAAATAGCAGCATACGTGTGTTAACCATCGCAGTCTGACGATTAAAAACAACCGTTGTGATGAAGCAGGAAGTTAGCTAGCTTAACGAATGTACCTCAACATTGCTAACGCCTACAAACTAGCGTCCAACAGCTACAGGGATCAAATGTCACAGGAATTGCGCACAATCAACGTTAATGAAAAAGAAACAATGAACTATTGGTATCATGTTGAGCCCTGTGTACAGTATTAGCTATAAGACAGCCTGTACCTGAGAAGTCGCTGAGCGAGGTGTCGTTGCCTCGGTGTGTGCCGTTTTTTCTCGGCACTAAATTCAACCCGAGTATTTGCTGGACGAAGCCGATCTCACTATATCTGTCCTGCATGTCTCACGTCGACAGTCGACACTGCAGGAGTGAAGGACGGAGAGCAGACGTGACACCATGAGAGGCGGTGAAGGATTCAGTGAGACGCGATCTGGTCGCAACACTAGCTAGCATCAAGCTAGCTTAGCTAACGTTAGCTGTCAACAGAAGTGGTTGTCACGTATTTTATTCCCTGAAGCTGGTCTGTCAGGCAGTAGCCCTTCCGGCTGCGCACAAATACATGAGACGTTGGAAACGACGCTGAATATTAAATATTAAACTCTGTACACAATTGAGGATGAAGATTAATGTTGAGGTTGAGTTAAAGGATGTTTGGGAGAACTGCATATGCGGTGGGCTGCCTGAAAGACTAAACCCAGGGATCATTCTAATCGTTTATACAAGTGCATTTGAGATGCCGCTCTCTGTGTAGGACAAACGTAGGCTAGAAAGGTCATTATTTAGCCTGGGTGTACAACTGTTTGTGTTTTGTACAAATCTGTATGTTTTGTGCGGGGATGAGAACATCTTTGCCCTGGGCGAAACCAACGCTTAAATCCAGTGTTTCCACAAACTGCGCCCAGCTTTTCAGAAAGAGAACTACAAACATGGCCCCAGAGAGCCATGTTTCCATTCAATTCAACAGGATATGGAAAATAGATGCTTGAAAATTGATCAGTGAATATCATGTCTGCTTGTATTCTGGTCAAAGTTACATAATTCTTTTGGTGGTGCAAAATGCATTTGTCAAGAGTGTTACCAGGCAGTTATTACAGTATGAAATTATAATAGTTTGTGACAATCCAAGTCTCTAAGGATAGTTGATACAGTAGTAAAATAAAATCAGTGGCTGCTTGGAAGGAAAACATACAAACACTCTACACTTTAAGTTTGTAGAGTGCCATCCCAAAATGAGTCATGTTTTTTCTATACATACCATATTGGTATTTAATCAAATGATATATGTATTGGTTTTATTGAACTGTGGTGCTCTCTATAGGTTCAGATCAGTGTGAATGATACCTGGGCAGGTGCATACAGTTGTGGAAATGGGCAAAGTGTTCCAATAATTTTCTCTGATTGATACTTTCATATTTTTCTTTAGTATCACTCACAGAGGAAGAGGTTTAGTGGTATTGAACATTCATAGCAAAATGCTGTAAATAGAATATGCCAGAACACAATGGATAGCTTTTAAAGTAATGATGGACTTTTGCTCTGATCAATGTCACAGTTTGTTCTTGTTGGAGTTCAGACATACTTTTTGTCTGTTTTCATGTAAAATTCATGCCCCAGCTTTCGTTTCGGCTCAGCCTACATCCTACATTACCTTTGTTCAGAAAGGGAAAGAACTTAAATATTTCTGACCTGTTCCAGGTTTTCCATGGCTGCCAGAATCTTGTAGCAGTGTTTGACGACATCCTTGTTCTTGAACATTAAACTTCATAAGTTCCCAGCAGCTCAAGTTTTCACAAACTCACATCATATTAATGGTTAGGCTGGTTTCCAGTCCAGAGAGAGATATGGTAACAGCTGGGATCTACTATGTAATGCAATGTGTCACACTGACATGTGAATACAGATTCCAGGGAAAATGTTATCCCATGAAGGAAAATTATTAAAACCATTAACATGTAATTGTATAGAGATTACTTGATTTTTACTGTTTGGAAATTAGCTTTTGAAGTTCAATAATGAGAATATTCAAGATACAATCCCCAAAGAAACCTCTGGTTGGATTTTGCACCAGGCCTCCTAAAACCTCCCATGACAGACAAACCCAATAATTCATCTGCAAGACCACTTTGCTTCAGAAATTAAGATGAAATTTAATTAACAATCTGACAAAAAACGTGGGGGTTAAATTGTACTATAATCTGTATATAGCTTATTCCCTTTCCAATGCTGGTACAGAAAACTCGGAGTAACAAACCCATAAGAAAAACAAAACCTGTAGCACCTGCATGCTGATAATTCACCCCCACAGTCTCTTCACACAACAAAGGACAGCCACTGCTTTCAGGGCAAGTTATCAAACTAGTGGAAATGTGGTTGGTAACGTGATGAAGATCATCTCAATGAAACACCACCTTTAGAAATGCTACAGGTTAGGATGAAGATTAAGGTGTTTGTGTCCTTAGGAAGGATATATCTGCAGGCTCAGTGTTGTGGAACCAATCCCAACCATTTGTTACCAAGTTGAAAAATGTCACATTGGGTGAGGCGGAAAGTAAGGTGCTCCGTGGAAAGAAAGGAGGGGAAAAAAAGCCCAGGCTGCTGACAAGCTGCAGAAGACTGTGCAGTCCAAAATAATATCATTCACATCCCAGCTGCAGGTAGATGCATTGATGATTGGTTTATTTAGGGCTCAGTGCCACAGTTACCTAATGTGGAGCGATATAATGTATATAGCCAATGTAACCAATGTTCATTTTTGCACAGTAGACAAACAATTGGCCCATCCTAACAGTTGGTCCTTTATAATGTTAAAAAAATAGAGAAGAGCCAGTTATGTTTCTCAAGGACTAGTAAGACCAACCCAGAGCTAAAAGTCTATATAATAGACTATATATAATCTATACATTATATAAGGGCAACTACATCTGAAGACACCTGTGGCAGGTTTTGGCTGTGAACAATTTAAGGTACCCTGTAGAGTTTTTGACCACTAATAGTACAATGTTTTTATGAGTGGGTCCCCGTTTTGTTTGTTATTGTGCATATGCATGCACGCGGGTGAGCTGATACTCGTTCCTGCCAATAGTCCGACACCCTCCCACTGATCTGCAGGTGGCAGTAACACGCCAATAAATGCAGCCGAAACACCGAAGCCGGAAAGAAGAAAACTGCTAGCAAATAAATATGGATGTAAAATTAAACAATGCAGATTTCAACAGGATACTGGCCTTTTCAAATGTTTTATGGAGGAAGCAAATGCATTAACAAGGATACAGACAATGCGTTTTAGCGAGAAACACTGAATGTAAAAAGAAAACTCCACAGGGAACCTTTAAAAACAGCCAAGTTTGAAATTTCAACTTTTGAAAGTCAATCCATGCCTCATGAAGGCAGTGTTTAAAGTAGCAGCAGTGATTCAAATTTAAAAACTAGCTGCTTTCAGACTGACAATAGCACAACAAAGAAAAAAAAACTGCATTGGTATGGCTGGGGTGCTGAAACTTGGGGCGCACAAAAAAAAAAAGGCAAAGTACACACAGCGACCTCTGATTGAACTTCACAAAATAGTTGAAGTTTACCAGAATAAAATGCATTGTGATCTGGCAGTCTAGCCAATCAAGTTGGTGCCAGTTCACATTCCTGGTAATTACTTTTCATAACACTATACGACAGCATTGTACACTGCTGTGCATCTGATAGGCCTTCAAACTCATGGATCAATCACTTCAACTGAACTTCCTGGATCTAGTTTCATGTTTTCAGTGGTACCTGTAGCAACATGCCCCCACCAACACAGCCCCCTGGACTTTCTTAACGCTGTGCTATTTAGTCTGACCTTTTCACCACTTTCCACATCCATAACTTGGAACTAGTTGTCTTCAGACATGCAGTTTTTACACCTGGCTCTACTTGGCTGGACACTGGCTGATCTTGCAGAGAGTAAAGGATGCTTTCACTTACCAGCAATACTTCTAATTTTCTAAATGTATTTTTGATTTCATTTCACGTTCCTGCTTGAAGTTTTATCGGTAGCGAGCCCTTTCCTTTCCCTACTAATTTCCCTAAAATGTTGTAGCAAGTTAAAATCTGAATTCTGCACACTGTCTATACGACTCAACCTGTGATGGGATTTACTAAGTGTGACATGATCTAAAGGGAGACCCCAAAGTTGAGGACCACTTTTGTAAAAAAGCACTTGGGATTTTTAAAAAAAAAAAGGAGTTTGGGGGGGCCGAAGAAGAGGACTGTGGTTCTGACGAAGTTGAGCTGGGACTAAAAACACAAGCTCAGATTACATTTACAGCTCGCAGTTTAGGCTGTGGTGACATCTCTCATGCTTAGCCTTCTAGCTGTGAGGTATGAACCCAGTTAGCATGAACGCAGTCTGCTAGAAGGAGAGAGAACATGTTGGTATGGCTCTTTAGTAACAAAACATAACCATCATCTTGCTTCCATAATAAATAAAAAATTATACCAAAAGGCTTGTCAAATCTTAATCAAAGCAGAAGAATACAAGAGAGAAACATTTACAAATAATACCTGCAGCAAAATAAAACTTTGAGTGAAGTTTTTAAAATGTGTTTCAATTCATAGGAGCAGCTTTGCTCAGAGACACAGACCAATGGTGGGTGAGACTTTTAAATAGAGCAACTGTTGTATTAAGTGTCAGACTGTTATGCAGGATAACAGATCCAGCCATTAACAACAGTTTAGTGGTTGGTTGGGTCACCAATCTGCTATTCCTGCTTCTGTGGCAATTCATCTTATGTTTCTGTATACATTTTTCTTTTTATAAAATATTTTATTCATACAATCATTTCTTTAACTATAGCAACATTACTATTTAATTTTGAGTGGCAAGATATCAGTCGCACATCACCTCATAAGAACAATAGTATATAAACAAATGCAGAAAAAAAATTATTCTGTATCCATTTGAGTATGTCTCTCATTTTGCTTTTCAGTTCATCTTCTGTCTGTACACCTGTCTCTCTCTCTGTCTGTCTGTCTGACTGTCAGTGATGAGCCGATGGGAGTATTGCTGGTCCTGGTGGGGGCGTGTGATTGGTACAGCTCTGAGCAGTGGCCTCCGCTGATTGACCAGGAGGAAGGCCCTGCATGGCAGAACAGGCTGGCCATTGGCTGACACTAGGCAACCCTCACGCCGGCCCATTTACAGTTGGTTCTGAGGACACGGCACTCTGGTCCAATCTGGGAAGAAACATAAAGATGGAGAGGTGGATCATTTAAAGATGAGGGAGAGAAAGAAAGGAAACGTGTCTACTGCAGAATACTAAAGCAATGAAGAAGTTATTATAAACTACAGAAACATTTCTCTGAGTGCTGAGATGAGAGCTCAGTATGCAGCAGCAGCATGTTAGCAAGGACATGACATTTGAGGGGTTTCTTGGTTTAGTGATGCAGCCTGGAGGATGTTGAGAGTGAAAGGCAGTCAGACTTACTTGGCCTCCTCTATGGCTGACATTTCCTCTAGAGGACCATTAGGAAGCTCCACAGTGGACCGACACTTCTCACTGCTTACAGGACACATGGGAGAGAGGAGAAACGAGTTCACTCAAGAGCTAGCCCAGAATCATAATAACACAACTCTCATAGTATGTTAGAGCACATCCTCATGGAACCCACTAATAGAACAAAGTCAGATTCAGTCCAGGCTGTTAAAAAAAAACACAAAAACATAACATTGAATAAGACAGACAACACGACGTGGGAGATGCATTTGTGCTGTATGTTACCTTACAGGACCTATAGAACAGACACCTATCATCATTTGTTTTGGTGGTTTGACCCACAGATCAAATTCACAGCCCGATTCCAGACATGATGCAGTGAACATGGCCCTGTTCACACCTTGCATTAACATGAGGGACCACTTACACACAAGGCATAGTAGCGTAACTTCATTGATTATTCAAATCTCCAACACGCTGACAGGATCTGTCATGATCTAATGTTAATTAACGTTTTGTGTTCTTCTACACATCCTATAGGTCAGCTGTTACACACACAGTCCAGGTTCATACAGTGAAACTGTTTGGAGTAAAGCAGCTGTCCTCCTGATAAATCCTAAACTCCATTATGTCCAGCAACACAGCAAAACTAAAAACTGTACTTATCAACTTGACAGGACAGAGGAAACTATCCAGGGGAAACAGAATGAACTTTTAGCTTCTGAAATAATGTTTTTAGACAGACGAGCAAGAAAGGTATTTTTTTCTGGTTTTGGTTTCATTTCTATTCCAACTGCCAATTTGAAAAAAGAAAATGGGTTAGGGCAACAGGAAAAACAGGAAAAAAAACAGGAAGTGGTCTTTTTTTTTTTTAATTCACAGAAAAAACGGAAAGCCAAATTAACGCATTTCTCTATCCTGTTATGAAACAAGTTGAACACAGCTTTGGAAGGAGGCTTCGCCGACTGGGTGGCAGCAACGCAATTCCTGTGCCTAGTCCACCGCAAAATAGAGGACACATTCCTGTTCACACTGCTAAATGAATGTGGCCACATGCGGCCCAGACCACCTCCGAATGTGGTCTGAGTGATTGGATCTCAATGCACCTTGAGTGCGTTCACACCTGTATTTAGAGCTGTCCACTTGTGATCAGATCACTGGAGCTGCATGCAGGTGTAAACGGGGCCATGAGGAATATTTAGTGACAACTCTGCTGTAGTTTGTGTGTAGTCCATGTGCACCATAATGGATGGTGCTAAGAGTGCAGCACTGGAAAAATTACAGTCAAATTAAAATGATCTATTGATTTTGTTATGTATTTACTTGAGTGTCTGCCAGTCACACTCAGTTTCAAGATTCATTTGTTTTCTGTTTTTGTTTTCACTTCAATATAACAACAGCTCTCTCCAGTTAAAGATGTGTAAGTCTGACACCTAAATACAAACAGGATTAAGAGTGTCCAGCCATGTTAACAGCTCTGTGACGCTGTACTAAGACAGAGGTGCTTTGAGCTAAATGCTAACATGCATGCTAAGATGCTCACAATGACAATGTTAACATGCTGATGTTTAGCAGGTATAATGTTGACCATGTTCACCATCTTACTTTTTAGTGATAGCATGCTAACATTTGATGATTAGCACCACATATTTGGTGTCAATTCATTCAATAATTGTTGAGATATTTCAATCTGGATCTGACAGACAGAAATGACCAAGTTAGTAAACAATTTAAATTTAAAAGCTTTTAAAAATTTTTAATCTTCAATTTGAATTAATAATTTTAAGACAGAATAAGAAGTAGCATTAATTGACAACTGTAATGATCTTTTTTTCCCCTTCACTTTGTTATAGTGCATTATTAAGATGTTCATTTAATAACTTTAGTTTAAACTTTAGTTTTTTAATTATTCAAGTGGCACACTCCAGCCTTCATACTAATAGCATACTGTAATGACGGTGATGTGATAGATATGTTGTGGCTGTAATGTGGGTAAATATGTAACAATTAGTATGAAGGAAGGTGAACTGGTGACTGCGTCTGACACATGTGAGAGTAAAGGATGTCATTTGATTCAACATGTTAGTATTATGCTGTGTTCCATTCAAGTTGGAGGCCGGAAATTTCCACGTCGAAAATTCTGAATTCCAAGCTGAAGCGTTCTACAACTCACAACACTGAACCCAAACAATCAACATGGGTGACCACCAGAAATGAAGTCTTCTTATGGCAGGTGGCATATGAATATTTGCAATATCAGCAGAGCTTAACTGGATACATCAATGGATCACACATGGTTTTGCAGATATGTATGTATGTGTGTGTGTGTGTGTGTGTGTGTGTGTTGTGTGTGTTGTGTCTGACCCTGTTTTGGGACAGCACGCTGCGGCTGAGTTGTTGACGCCTGTTCGCTCCGTGTCCTGATTCTCCCCTACCGAGTATTTCTCTGAAGAAGCACTCTTCTCTTCATCACTGGAACACACACATACACATACACAAATATACATTAATAACATATGAAGTGATTCATACCAACGACTTTCCCCACAAAAACACACAGAACACAGTGAGACGTGAACAGTGATGCATGCTGAACTGACTGACAGAGCACACGGTAAAACAAAGGATGGAGGTGTTGAAATGGGGTAACTCTGTGAACGGTATGCAGGAGAAGCATCAAAATGTACAGCAAATGGAGAAAGTCAACTGTTTTGTTTGTTTAGCTAGGGATATTCTTGTTTACTTTAAAAGCTGCAATGCCTGCGATTATAGCAGGCGAGCCTACAAACTGATTTGGACACTGATTAGACCAAAATTGATTGTGCCAGCCGTCAGTCTTGCTTTGTCTCAGCGAACCACCAATAATCTTGATGAGGCCTCAATCAAAGCAAAACACCCACAAACATCCAAATATAATCCAAAATCTGAGGTGCTAAACCACAATTATCAGTATTTGTCAATTTCCTAAAACAACCCGCCATGCTTTAAAAGGAATGAGTCCAATTAAACATCTGCTTACAGTTTGCATTTTTAGAGTAACATTTACATTTTTCAGTAATGACGTAATTAAAGCATCACAATGCTCTGATAAAAGAAGTCTTATTGAGAAAGTCATATACATCTTTAATGCCACTTAATGCACAAAAAGGAACACAACAACTCTTAATGAAACTTTAATAAAAAGAATATTATACAAAATTTTGATACTGTAAAGAAAAGCGTTGTTCTGCCTGCACAATTTGGCTGCTGCTCCTTTGACCATAAAACTGAAGATACTTAACGTTGTTGTCTTGAAGCTTGTGTTCTCTGACGTTAGGTCAGTTTTTATACCCCATTTCTGAACACACAAGGTTTCATTCCAGCCACAGACATCGTTCTATCAGCTGATACTGGCAGGAACGGTGCCTCCACCAGGAGTTTATCATCTATTTTACACAAAGGAGTTGTTTCTAAAATGAAATGAATCTTTAATGAGGATATTGATCATATATTTTGGATTTTTTTTCTGCTTAATAGGGCTGCTGCTTCTCAAATCTCAATCCAATTAAAGTTAACACAAATTAATGACATAGCCATTTCCTCTGTATACACAACATTCATTTTTTTGTGATTTGATTGAAATAAGCAGCATCTGAAAAGAAATAAATCATCTAGCTTTCTATTTTAAGATAATTGTATTTTTGCTCTACTGATTATAGTTTCATGGAAGCCATACTAGCCCTTCTACTGTTGTCATAGTTACTGCTGAGAGGATTGTTATAAATAGAAGGTTTGTCATTATTCATATTATCTACTATGCAAAAGCAAGGTTATAACATATTGTACCATGATCATTTAAAATTCATATTGTGGCCACAAGCTGTTGACCTGATGATCAGATCTTGGTCTCTGGAGACACACAGCCTCTCATGCACAGTTGGCTAATGTATAATTGCATGATTTCAATCAGCTGTGCTGGTACTATTTAGGTCCAGTATTGTGACTCCATCATAGAACTGATTAAGCGGTTACACCTTTCTTTCATTGTGCATTTTAACCTTAATCAATCACAATCTTCAGACGAGACAATAGCTGAGGGGCAGAGCCAATAGAGACGCAGATGTGGGTAAAGCAAACCATACAAGTCAAATAAATATGAATTAGAATACTAATAAAGCTGTTGTAAAAATCCAATTGTGGAAAGGTTGAAGCCACTTCATTAAACATAAGCTGGCCTCCAACTTGGGGCAATTACACTTGAGTTGTGTCATTTCAAATAATAATAATAGTAATAATAATACATAATTGAATAATAATTGGCTTGCCCTGTTAAAATAAAAGCCACTTGAAAATTAAGTAAATTAAAAAACTGCACTTGGACAACACCTTTGGTAGAAAGACATGCAGAATGGAGATAATGAAATAAAAACAAACAAGGAGCTGAAACCAAAGAAGAAGATCAAAATTGGGAAAGAAAAGTTGGTGGTTGACGTGACAAGACTACATCACGGCTGCAGGCTGATCTCTGATTGGCTGTACATACCGATAAGATTTCAACACTCTGAAGAAGACCACACCCACAACGCACAGCAAGAGAGAGAGGAGGGGAAGCTCAGGTTGTAAGTGTCGCTCAGTTCATTAGACAAGTTGTTATTTACTCAGACAGACAAACAATATAATGCAGCATCAACAAGGGGGACAGGAGGACAGAGGACAACCGTTTTTATGACTTGTTCATCCAGGATAGGCAAGTATTTCACTATGGACTGAAGGGTTAGCAATAATTTTGTAATTTGTGGAGAAGGGGGGGCTGTAGTCAGCTTGAATTCATTTTGGTTACCATGAATAGAACAGTGAAGTTTTCATGGTGGAATATTCATAGAAACATTTCAAACTACTCCTGCAACATAAAACTCTTCTCTGCTGTTCATCTCATTATGTTCCAAACTACCAAATTTCCCAAAAAATGGCCAAATAAATTAAATGTCGACATGCACAATCCTGTCGAGCTCACGAGCAGTTGTGTGCACTGGCTTGACTGTTTACCCATACACGTACATTTAGCCGTTTCAACACTACAGAGGGTGTTTCATACTCATAATATGGTAAAATATCATTTAAAGCATTGTTGTCTCAGAACCATCCGTTTCTCAGCTGGTGATTTTTAATTAAATACTTCACAGTGGAATAATGCTTATTTTGTAAATAAACACTCTCCAACCAGTAAAATGCTTTTTATTCCCCGGGGGCCTGTGTAAGATCTTTATGTGAAATTTAACACAGCCAAAACAGGAAGTGTGATTGAGTGATAGTGTGAGGTCACTCATAAGAAAACAGATGTGACCACACTAATGAGACACATCCTGACAACCAGTCTGGTCAAGACAAGAGCTACACTATGTAGCATTTTTTTTTTTGTGTGTGTGGATGTGTTTGGCAAACCTTTTGAAGACGGCGGTCTCGGTCTTGGCGTCAACAGTGAGACTGACTGTTTCTTTCATGGAGCCGTTGATGACTGTCTCTGTGATGCTACGCTGCTCATTACAGGTCGTTTCCTCCTCCACTTTAGATCTCCCACAATCCTTAGAGGAGGTGGAGGAGGGAGAAGCCACACTGGTTCCCAACCAGCCATCACATTCTGGGGGTAGTAAAGAAAGGAGACAACAGGAGTCAGATTTCATCAAGGTCATTTAAGCTGTTTAAACATGTAACCACTACCCAGACGGGAGGGTTTTGGGTGCTTTTGGGATGTTTACATTTTGCTACTGAAAGACAAGCAAAGTAAAATCATACACATTAGCAAGTGTCACATTTTATATTGAAGTGTGTCCAGGTTTTGCGTTACAGATGGACAACAAGATTTTGGGCCGAGGATAGTTTAAATATTAGAGGGAGTCCTGGTGTGTGTGCACATGCGTGTCAAGATCACACATCTTACCTTCAGGCTGCATGGGTGCATTGACCCCCAGCGGGTCCCCTGTCTCTATGCTGGTTTCCATGGCAACAGGAGAGTTGCACCTCAGAGGGTCTTTGGGACTGAAAAAGAAAAAATTCTATTTAGAAAGCACTCTATCAGATTCAAAGACGATGACAGCTGAAAGCAAGTGATGCCCTGCTGCTAACAGAAAGTGAGTGACCAGTGTCTGTCGGGATCCTACCTGACGGGGGTGAAGTTGGAGAAATCAGCCCAGCCTGTTTCGGAGCTGGAGGTGGCAGCAGGAGAGGAGCTCCATGCTGCCTCAGTGAGGGCTTCTGTGGAGGAGGAGGAGGGGGACAAAGGAGAGGAGGCAGCAGGGTTGCTAGGGCTGGTAGCCGGAGCTGTGGAGGTACCTGTGTCCATGGGGATGTCATCGAAGTTGGCCGTCCACACTGGCCCTGAGAAATAATTATTATATAATAATAATTAAACGAGACAAAAATGATGGTTTTCTCAATAACATCTAGTCATTTTGGAACTCTCACTATCAGCACACTACACAAAAACCCAGAACCTACTCATAGTTCTTATATGAGGCCTAAACCAAGTCAGAAATGTCATTAATTGTGAAACTTACCTGGCTACATTTTTTTCTAATTCAAATCCTAAACCAAGTCAAACCAAAAATTCAAACTGGCAAAAATGATCTTACTTTGATCTATTTATTATTGTTATTATTGTTATTATTATTATTATTATTATTTTGTCCTTAGTGGGATATGTAGCACTCTTCAGCACACCAACCTGTGTCGACTTCCATTCTGTCATCGGTGTTGGGGTTGGGAGCTTCAAATGGATCTCTCTTCACATCCTCCTCCTCCGAGTCTGTGCTCTCTTCGCTGTCTGTACTGCCTGAACTCCTGAGATGGACACACAGATCAAGTGTTATTTCCTGTCCTTGTCAGAGTTCATCCTGTCTTTAGACTGTGTGGAGCCACAGAGAAAAGCCCATACTCATACATCTTGACTGATAAGAGCTTAAACGTGTACAATGTTGATGTCAGTCTCAAATCTTTCAATGTCAGCTATTGCTGATTGATTAATCAACCTATCAGCACTAAGTGAATGTTAGCACTAGCTAACAAATGTAAGCCAATGACTGTATTAATTAATCAGTTAACTCAGAAACGTGGTGGGTTTTTAACATCAACACTGAGCAAAGAGGAAATGTTTAGCTCATTTTTATAGGAAAAGTTTCACCAATGTGTTAATCAAAATCAGTAACTGATTAATCAAAACAACGATCAACTAATGAAAATCATTATTAATTATTTTTTAATTATTACTTTACAAACATACATTTCTTCCTCAAGAATATTTGAAAAATACAATAATCACCTTCAACACAAAAACCCAGAAGTAAAGAACTACACACAGTGTACAAACCTGGCAACTGCTTTACACCAAAATGACCTTACTGATGCTCATATTTTGTAATGAAACTGAAGTACAAAAGTTTGGTTGCACTAACAACTTGAATGTACTGTTTTTAAGTAGAAAGATGGTGACTTGAAGGTGTAACAAGGCACAACAGAAGTTTACTCAGTGTGAAAGTACAAAGAGACTGAGACTGAGACAATAGGCCCCCGGGCACATCCATGTAAAAGGCCCCCACCCCTACAGAGAAAGACACCCAGACTGAAAGAGACACAAAAAGACTACAACCAACATGGCTGCATCACTTGTAGTCATTTCATGTTTGCTTCAGTGACATTTTGCAGGTGAACCAGAACTCTCAGTTGATGTTTTTGGTTGTCTTGAATTCACACTGGTGATGAAGAGAGGCTGTCTGATTCTTTTACAAAATACTACAGCACAATTTACAAATTATTACAGGAAACAAAGGAAAGGAAACCAGAGATGAAGGTTAGATTTTCTTAAAGCAGAGCTGCTCTGCTGTCAAACTGATTTAAAGTGCTTGACCAATGCTAATGTATTTAAATGTAATATTACTGTAGCATCAGTGTGCTGTGCAGTTGTAATATGAAGGGGAAAAAACTAAAACTAATACTGGATTGGATTTGATGGCCGGAACTCAATATTGAAAGACTCTGATAAGGACCAGGAGCAAAAATGTGATTAAGGCATCCCCACTTTTATCTGAGCTCTTTGACTTTCCAATAAGAGAAAAGTTACCAACTGTCACTCAGCAGCTCTGGGCCAGGGGCTCCCTGACCACTTTGGCCTGTGCCTTGTAGGCCAAGTCAGTATATCATCCATGGTGTGTGGGTTTATCTGACCTGGGGCGCCTCTGTGCCTCTGGTGCAAAGGTGACATCTTTTTCGTCCCAGATATCCTCCTCATCTGAACCAGCATCTTCAAACTGCTGGATTTTCTCCTTACAGCGCGCCTCAAACAAAGCTATATTCGCCTGAGGAAACACACATACATGGACAAGATAGTATTTATAAAACACTGTGTATATTTACAGTACGTTCACATACAAACTAGAGTTGGATCCTACAGAACAAAAGCCACTCAGCTGTGAAGCAGACATTAACATGTGTACCTTCAGGCCTCAAACAGAGCCGTATCAATGGAAATATCAGCGTATGTAAGCTGATCATTTTACATTTCTACCACAGCTATATTCCTTTTTAAATGTAATGGTACAATTTTACAGGAAAATCTGGCTTTGGTTTGACATGTGTGCTTCCCTCCAAGCTTTGGGTTCAAATGCAGGTTATAGAAAAGTTTCATTTTATCAAGATGAATCCTCATATTCTACACATCTGCCATACCTTTGTTGTCTACAGAGAATTACAACTTCATCTCACTATGTGGCATCTGCTTCTAAATCAATGTTAACGTTGATATCAGGAAATAGTCATGCTATATAAATGAAACAATACATTTTCATTTGTTTGGGGAGAATTTGACTTTCTCCTCTCATTCTTTGACTATGTATGTATTCAAGATGAATAATCAAAGTACTTACACTTTCATTTGTATTCAGTGAAAAATTGATGTCTGATATTCTATCAAAGGGAATACTGCAATGTTAAAGAGAACAGAGTTTAGTTTAGTTAGGGTCGTTAGGCATCCACATATAAAAGGCAGCACACAGGCAGACAGGCTAATGCACACAGCTCTAACACTTCATGTTCAATATGACAAGGAAAACTAAAACATATTCTTGCACCATGCCAGCTTCATGGATACTTTCATGTAGTGCTGAAGAAAAAAAGTTTTGCTTTTTTTGCAATAACAAATTTTCTTTTTACATGCATGATATGTGTTGTAAGCTGGTCATTCAAAGAAAATGAGACAGGATGAAGACTTCTTTAACATCTTGAACACAGAAAATGTAAAAGAAAGCCAAAATGGCTACTGTCAACATTACTTAATGAAGTTTAAGTTTCAAAAAACATTATTTTGTACCCACTATTTATAATTATAGTATATAAATAACAATCATCATCATCATAAATTATAAATCTGCCATCTTAACTGCAGCCAGAGAGGATTACTATCAGTGTCATGTCTCTAAAAGGTTCAGGACATTACATAACTTAGCACAAAGAGAGAAAGCAGGGGGAACGACGTGCCTTGTTCCATCAAAAGGTGGAAAAATACACTTTCCAACAACTCCTGTCACATGTTGTAGGGCTGGACACAAACCAGAAAGCCCAGCTCCGATTGATTCACCAGTTTGGGTTTGTAATATCAACATTTCCTCTTCTGATTCTGAGAGTTCCTCAACTGAGGCTATCTGCAAATAGATCTGTAACCAGGTGTCTCTTTTTTCCATTCCAATCATTTTTATGTAAGGTAACATGCTGCAGTAACTGCACTGTAACTGCAGCCTGCCAAGACTAATATAAGACTAAATAACCATGGGGTAAGCAGTTACTACTTCACTATTCAATAATGGACAAGGTAGGAAGGTGTATTTTGTCTGTGGAGCTAGGCTAGCAGTTTACCCATACTTCCTGTCTATGCATGAAGCTAAACACATCCTGAGCCTATCTCAGTAAGGAACACCTTGAGATGAAACTGATTTTGATTGAATTATCAGACTTTGGTTCAGAGGCAACAGGCATTTTTACCAAAATGTCAGACTGTTGCTTTTAGTGAGCACAGCAAGCTCGGGAAAACTTCACTAATACTCAGCTGTACCTGTCCACACGTGAACCCAATAATCACCATTCCCATCTGTCCCCATACCAGCCGAAAAATCCCAAACTCTGAAATTCTTCCATCCAAACACTGCATTATAATACCCCCCTACAGAAAGTTTGGGAATGGAAAAATGGAAATGACTTATGTTTACTACAGTTAAGACTAGAATTGTGCCGCAAGTTACTCTTCACCTAATCACACTTTACCTTCCAACTTATGCATTCATGATATTTGGGAAGTCTCTGACCTGTATACTAGTTAATGGATTTTTAAGGCTCAGCAGAGGAGCAAATGATGTCCGATGTAAAATTAGGCAGCCTGTTTAAGTTCTCTCCCTGCTGACTCTTCTAGAATAGGTCAGACCTTTTCCAGCTGTCTTGAATGCACAGATGGGAAGATCAGACCTCAGGCATAACTAGAGTGGGAACATCTTCAGGTACACCAATACAACAGTTCCTACTCACTTCAACCTCAAGAATGAATACAGCTTTTCAAAAGAGTTTGTCACTGTTGCACCACTTCTACAGTCTTTGGCATCATATATGACTATTACAACAGAGAATTCAAGACTATTAAATATTCTACAGTGTGTTCAATCTGCGATTTTAGCCTAGCGGGGCAACATTATTCTCTCACTGAGACTGGTTCTATGTGAAAAGTCCCTGAGTTGTTTGAGCACTGCACTGTGCCTCACAACATGAAAACAAACGCTCATCTTTTCTGATGAGTTGAACTGAAAAAAAATGAGTGAAAATTAATTGAATCAGCTGGAATCACATATTGTGTGACCACAGTTATTTGAAAGTAGAAAGTGAAAGCATGTCACACAGTATGTCTCATGCACTCATTTAACTGCTTTATGATTTTGGGTGTGATATTTATTTGCCAGTAATTATTCATTACTAGTAGGTATTTACGTAAATAGGACCTCAATACAATAGGTCTAAGTGAGAATGAAAAACATAAATGCTTCTGAACTGCTATTCTGTAACACACTCTGCATTTGAGGATTTGCATTCTGAACATTTGTATTGGTGTATTGATTATTTCATCCAAGAGTCACACAATATTCTTCTGATTTTGCATTGCCTGTCAAAGGATAGGTTGGATTTTTTTTAAGTCTACTTCAATGCAATACTCAGATGGCATGTATACAGTGAAAGAGTTATATGTTGCTGTAATCATTCCTTCAGCATTACTGACTTAAGTATTTTCTTAATCAATTGATTAGTCCTTTGGTTTAAAAAATGTCATATAATCGTGAAAAATGCCAATCACAATTTCTTAAAGCTCAAGGTCATGTCTTTAAGAACTTTGTTTTGTCCAGAAATATACACTAAATATAGCATCAGCAGTAAATCCTTGCAACTGAAAAACTGGAACCAGAGAATATTTAGCATTTGTGTTCAAATAATGACTGACAGACGGCTGTGACACTGAACGCAGGTCCGGTAAGAAGTGTGGAGAGCACAGAGAGGCGGAGAATGTGGATGATCTGAACTAAGAACTACATATGCTGCCACTTCACTGTAAATGCTCTTTGCCCTTTTTTCTTTTCTTTTCATTTTGTTTTGTTTTGATTTTGTTTCTTCTCACACTCTTTTTGAGTTGTGTGGTGTTTCAATTTGTTCTGTTTTGTGTTAAATTGTGGGAAAACTAAAAACTTTCAATAGCAAATTTTTTTTTTGTCAAAATCAACCACTAACTCTCCAAATGCACATATGGTATGTGAGTATTGTATTAAGATAGACTTATAAATAACCCTAACCTTTAATGCTAAGCCCAAGATCTACATAAGGCTCTACTTCACCCGATGAACTCATTTAAAGTTAAGCAGACACTTTAAATCATTGATCATTGACAAGCTATCTTTAACAACCCACAACCTTTGCAGAAGATTATAGCCCCAAATCCAGCTAGCCCTTAGGAATGAAAACAGGGACAACACACCAACAACATCAAAGCTGGATATGGTTTCTCCTCTTCAAGCCATGTTTGTATTGGCACACTTTTTTATGCTAGCCACATCAGAGGGGGGAAATCAGGCCTTTCCTGGAAGAAGTGGCATTGGTCTTACTAAAAAATATGGCTTTTGTTCAGGCATTTTTTTGTCAATGATCTGTTTCTGTAGCAAACTACTTGGTAATGATAGGTGTCTGGGCCGTTGAGAAGAAATTTGGATTTATCTAAATTTAGCTGCAGGACATTTTGAGACATCCAGATCCAGCTAGAAATAGGGATCAAACACAACACTATATCTGTGTTATGTCATGGCATATTAATGAGGCTAAGGATACAGCCTTGAAGCATACCACACATCATTAATGCCTTACATGATCAGGTTTCCTATCTAGAAATGTTCAATCAGCAAAGGAGTATGAGAGGTGGTACAGATGTACTCTCAGTATTTGGCACAAAAATGATAACATAGGGTTTTGAAGACAGTGGCCCCTCCAGCTTTGTAATGTCTTTAGCGTCTTGTCCCTTCAGATGTTACACAGTAATATTTAGAAAGCAAGTCCAGTCATGCAGGATGAGTACTCACTCCACAACATCGTCCTGATCAGCAAACTCTTCATCATTGAAGCCGAACTGCTCAATAAAATTGGACGTCATTTGTTGCATCTGATAATCAGAAAAGGCCTGGCAAAGTCCAGGACCAACGATAATGATATAGTCTTGGCTCTACACAAAGCTGGTCATTACTTGCAGTACAGAAAATAGCAAGTCCATATATTGAGTTGTAAAAACAAAGAATGTATAACATGAATGCTAAACAAGTTAATAGAAAAAAAGCACAAACATGCATTTACAGTCAGATGCCAAATGCTTTGACATTAGTTCAAAAAATCTATTTCAAGTTTCCTTTACCACATTAGTAGTTAAGTAAATTAATTCAAAAGATAGTAGAGAGATATTTGCGTAGATTCTAACTGCAGAACCCATAGTCACAAAGTATTCTAAGTTCAAAGGCCTTTTCACAGATACATAGCCTAGGAATAAAGCATCTGAATTCTATGCATTTCAGTCAATAGAGCACCCTAGGTGGGGATTTTGATGTTCTACAATAAAAGGATGCAATAAATTTTTTGTATCATTAGTCAATCTATGTAGCCTATTATGCATCCGTCAATTAGAATTGAACTTCTTAAAGTTGTCTTCACAATTAAGTGAAATTAACAATGGAATGAGGCTTCAGTGTTTAACCACGCGTGATGTATTTTGTTCTGAGGCTTTAGTACAAATGAAGGATTTATTCTTGTCCACATAGGCCCGTCTCTTATAGCTGTTTATAGTACACTTTCACACACTGAACTGGTTTAATCCCCATCTGAGACTACACTTACACTGCTTAAAAGCCTCCATTACATAGCTATCCATCTATACTCTAAGAAAACGTCTTTTAAGGTACTTGTTGCATCTGTGTCTATGGGCCTGCATTGTGTGTATCTGTGTTTGTGTGTTGAAGTCTTACTTGTTGTAGAGAGGAGTCCTGGTGAAAGCCGCTGTCTTTAAAGTCCACCTCATCATCGCTTGATGAATGGATGTGGTGTGTGTTCACCTAGAGAAAAGAAACCATGAAATTGCCTTCATATATGAGTAACTTGTAGAGGAAATGTTTTATGTAATGTGGTACATAAAGAGGTTGGTGGTAGAGGTGGTATTTGACTTAAAAGTCAAACTATGGCTTTATAGATCACATCTAAAAACAAATAAAGCAAAAGAAACAGTCTGTCCACCACCTCAGTATGCATTCAGTCCTAACATGGTGTAATTAAATAAATCTGTCTTCATACTATGTTTGTACTGTGCATCCTGGTCTTAATCTTTATGAAAATATTAAGTACAGTCCATGAGTATTTAGATACATTTAGATTTAGTTTTACTCACAACAGTGAGTAACACAGCACTTTACACTTCATTACTGTTTCATTTAAAATCCAATGGACTGCAGGAGTAATGCAATGAAAAATGTGTGATGACTAGATTGTGATGACTAATCTCTGACATGTGATGACTAGATTGTACATTCAACATAGGATGACATAAATCAGGCAACTTGACAACACTGTTCACTGTGCTTGTGGTAACTCACCAGGTCGACAGTGTTTCTCTTGTTTGTGTCAGCCAGCTGCCCAGAAATAAAGGCCTCCCATTTCTCTCTGTCCTCCGCTGGGAGCTCTGTGTCACACACACACATAGAGTTCATATATACTCGATCTTCATATACTGCACATTTGTTGGATCCAATCATTTTAATAAATAATAAAGACATGCTAAGCCCAGAGTGAAGTGATGTCACAGGTAGATTTCCACCCAGCTTCTGTCTACATGGGAACTTCCCACACAACACAATCTAGAGTCAGCTGTCTGACAGTGGAAGAAAAAGCAGGGTTCTACAATGCCAGTATTTCACTCGCATTTGCCCCTAAAAATATATATGTACAAACTGGAAAAATAATTCACAAGCACAGTGTGCAAGTGAAGATTAGAACCTACTGTAATATTGTAACGTATCAGCTGAATACAAGACAACTGTGATGTCATTAAACATGAGCAGAATGTGAAGTGGTAACATCATCTCAAGCCTACAGAAAAGCCATTTACTGGTGGTTGCAGATAGATTGACCACCAGTTCCCGAAAAGAATAGCCCAAAATATCTGGTCGTTTAAAACGACCCTTTTTTACTCGCATGCAAACACGTAGCATTTCCTGTAGCTGCTACACAATAAAAGCCTCCCACTGGTTTGCCGATGGCAAGCTTTTAACCTCTTCCACGCCTGCCCCCCTACCACAGACCCATTTTTGTGGGGGACAGGAGATCTTTAAGGGAGAGACAGCAGGTCAACAGTATATGCCACATAGATGTGGTATACATCATCTGAAAGTTGGGAACCTGAAGTTTAATTTGAGATGCAGTTCAGCACTGTGTCAAGTGTTTCTAGTACTAAATCTGTAATAAACACTGTGTGTTGGTTAGGTGCCTATTCAAATTTTGAAAGTTTAGAGTGTATAAGGGCTTAGAATATTATAATGCAACATTTAGCCCTGAAAAGATAAAGCAAATGAGCTTGATAGATGGGAAGGAGAGATATTACCAGAGATGAGCTGTTGTATCTGCGGTCCGTTAGGGCCTTTGTCACAGTTATGAACTATAGAGTTGGCTATTCTGGTGAGGTGACCCATGTAACCTCGTCGCCGACCACCTTCCGCCCTAAAACACACAAACACATCGATGAAATTAAGATATGACTTTAATCACTAAAGCCAAGCATAACTTTCATAGTAAAGGAGCAAAAGACTTTGGTTTGTTGTTTATTCTACACTAATGACAACAAAACAAAACACTGTTACATGCTGACAAAGTTACTTATGGTCTCATTTGCAGCTTTGATCAAAGAGCAAAATACTCACTGTTCTTTCTCATTGGAGCTCCAGGCTTCTACGATTCTCTGTATAAACTGGCACTTTTGAAACAGCTGATGGAGAGACATACAACAAAATTACAAACTACTTGTTTGGTGTGCCTACTATGTAGTGCATACTGCTGCTGCATCTGCATTGATGCACACAAACTCCTACAGTATATTATCATTAAACCTTCACTAAAAGCATATTTTGCTCATTGTTATAAGCTTTATAACAGACTTTCTCAAGACAAAGTCTGTAGTAAGTACAGTACAATATACAGTCCCAAAAATACAGATCATACCACAGAAATATACAGATCACCTAGGATACTTGTGAACATGTGATTCAGCATTTACCTGCTACATAAGGGTTAATGTCATTACTTTACATTGGTCCACATTCTGCCCAACAGTTCAAGTTTAAATAAAACTCAGCACCGGTTTTTTGTGACTGCCAGCAAATGATAGCATTACCAAAATAATTGTGTTGTTCAAATACTGAATGTTCAGCTGAGACGCACTTTTTTAAACGGTTGCCAAGACCTAAACATTGACAACAAGGAAACATTACAGAATTGTAAAAAAAAAAAAAAAAAAAAATAAATAAATATATATATATATATATATATATATATATATATATATATATATATATATATATATATATATATATATATATATATATATGTGTGTGTGTGTAAATGTTTCTTTTTCTCTAGAATTCTTGTCTTACATGTTTGATGAGGATGCTCTCTCTTGCATGTTCCTGCTCTGTGTCTGGCTGGATGTCAGTGGGGGCAGGGGGCATAGCCAGAATCATGGCTGTGCAGATCTCCACCTGAATGTGGAGGAAGTTGTTCCAGATGTATTTGAAATACATATCCTGTGAAGCAAAAGGACGCAAGTTAATTGTGACACAGTGTGATAAGTCATGTATCAAAGTTTGAAGCCGATACCATTAACACCCTTGGAGGAGATAATGTTTGTTCAGGAGCCAAAATTGAGGAAAAGTCTTATTTTGAAAGGCTAATTGTGGACTTCCTGTTGGATTTAGGTCAGGGGTATCAGTGTATGATTTGTAGGTCTTGATGAGATGAATAATTGAGTTTTAGTTTGATCTCTCTATGACATTCCTACCGGCCGTGGCTGCCGTTTTAGTTACATAGGTGGCGCTAGAGAGCACATTATGGCACTTTAGCGGTTAATTTTTACATTTTAATATATTTTTCACCAGACCTGATGTGCGTGCCAAATTTGGTGAGTTTTTGAGCATGTTTAGGGGGTCAAATTTAGGTCTGAAGTGGCGGAATAATAAAGAAAGAAAGTAAGAAACAAACACACGAAAAACAATAGGGCCTTTGCCCTTTGGGTTTGGGCCCTAATTAAACTCTTAAATGTCAGTTATAACTGCTCTATAAAACCAAGTGTATTTATAACTACAGTACAGCAGGTCAAAGTTTAAGCTGGAGACAGACATGGTTATTAACTTTGTTTACTTTTTTTTTAACATCCAGATAAGTCCAGAGTTCAGTTCGTACTGATGACTTGTGTGGTTGCCTTATGCGCTGTTGTAAAGCTGTTTCTAGCAGTCACCCATAACCAGATGTCAGGATTGCATTTCCTTAATAAATCAATATAACTCATAGAAGATAAAAATGATAGCCAAAACAACCCTTGTCATTTTTGTACTGAAGCTACTGATCACTCCTGTCTCTCATTAGTATGGCTTTCAAGAGAGATGTTAATAATAACGCAAAGCAACACCAACAACACAACATACACTTTGTGCTACTGTAAAACAATGTCATTTCATCTACAACTTGAATTTGTGTTCACATGCACACACACATCTGCAATATGCTTATAATATTTTCTAAAAGCCAGGATCACAATGTTCATGTGAACTAGAAATACTGCTTCAAAGTTATATGCCTCCACCAGCCAGTTGTGATGTAGTTTTCATTTGTGAAAGCTGTCCAGCAGTCGGTGGTCAGAGCTAGTTTGAGCCCGTCCTTCTTCTCCTCAAAGTGATTTTCAATGCATTTAGTCCAGCTCTTTCAATCCTTCACCCTCTACCACGATGATTGGCAGCATATTGGTCTCAATCATTTGGCACACCAATTGGATGATGGCCTTGGACCGGTGCGCATCACACTTTCTCCCCGCGGCTAGCAGTGATGTGATCTTTGGCTGCAAATGCGAGCCATCCTCGGACATGGCAGCCAGTTGCTTGTTCTTAATGTGGTACAACATAGTGCTAGTACCGTATTTTCCTAAATATAAGGTGGCCGTGATTATAAGGTGACTCCTGATGTTGTGAACACGTAATTGTCTATCCGTTAGCGGAGTGTGTATACAAATTAACCAATAGACCGACATACGTAACCAGTCAAAAATATTCTCGGCGGTTAACCAATTAACAGTTAACTGTTGTCATCCCTAGTCCAGAATCATATAATATTTGTAGTGAAGACTTTGAAGGAATTTAATGAAAGATATTAAGTGTATTTTCTTTATATGTGTTCACATGCTTGGCCAATAAAGCTGATTCTGACAGAACACAAAGCTTCAGATATGGATGTTGCTGCAAAGAAGCTACAAATTCTAAAACATGGATGCCTCACACACATCTTCAACCCGGCAGCACAGAAGATCTACAATCACCACAGTTTCAAGGTGGGAACAAAGATTAATGTCACCAATTCAGTATCCGACCAAATGTAAAATATAGTAACAATCTCCCCTTCTGTTCCTGAGTTATAGCTTTGAATAATGGCCAGAACAGTGTTTTTGCAGATCATCATGATGTCACAGTGAAGTTGACCTTTGACCTTTTGGATATTAAATGTCATCATTTTATCCTATTAGATATTTGTGTGAAACTTTGTCATAATTAGCGCATGAATTCTTGAGTTATGGCCAAAAACATGTGTTTTGTGAGGTCGCAGTGCCCTTGACCTTTGACCACCAAATTCTAATCAGTTCATCCTTGAGTCCAAGTGGACTTTTGTGCCCATGCTCTGTGTGGTTGAAGCACCTGGTCCATAGCTGAATAACATGTATTTAATGTATAATGATGACAGTTTGCAGGTGGCGCAGGTTTTATTTAGTTTCATTATTCTTGCCCAGTTGTCTTAAAAATATGAAAAATATGATGACGAAAAACAAAAAGAAAAGGCCATATTGCCCAGCCCTAAGCTGTACTTGTGTGCAAGTGCTGTTTTCTTTTATACGGGACAGAGAGTTAAAATACACAAAACAAAACAACTAACTGATTAACTGAGAAAATAATCAACAGATTAATCGTTAGTTGCAGCCCTAAATGGAGCACTGACCAAAGAGAAAAAAATGAGTGAAAATGGCCCAAAACAAATACCAAATACAGATAGTAGCTTCAATCCAAAAATGGGCAAGATCATGTTTTCTGATTGGGAGTAATTATATGAGAAAAATGAAGTACTCACTAGTATGACTCCCAGTGTGTTGAGGTTAATGAGCTCTGTGTTGATGCTGTGTGTGTTGCTCTGCAACAGACTGGCCACCAGTCTGACCACATTGAGCCTGGTGTTGCCCACAGGAGGGTCCAGCACCCCCCACGTCGTCTTCATCACATTCTTCTGTTAGCGGAGAATAAACACTGCTCAGTGCATACACAACTGACAGGGATATATCCATACTGATTACTCAGTGCTTATAGTACATGGTAGAGGACCCTCTGTCACACACTGATTCTGTGCCTGGACCATCTGTCAGCTTCAGCTACGTTCTGAAAAAGGTTTTACTGCTACTAAACATTCTGCCGCATCAAGAACAACACTGATGTTTACAAGGGTTGGACAAAATATACTAATTCAAACTTAACTGAAAGCAGCTGACAAAAGCTGAAAATAGTTTGGACTAAAAGGATTAAGTAGCTGCAGACTGCAACCTTGTAACTTCAATCTACAAACTTTAAAAATGTCTACAGCTTTCTCTATGTGGTTTTTACCTTTGGGGGTTCCAGTAGCAGCTGGTGAAAGTCTTTGAGTCGGGGTCTCACAGCCTCCAGGATGCTGTGGTTGACTGAGAATGAAGGGTGGGACATCCCAGGGGGGCACTCCATATGACCCTCAAACCTACAACAGAGAAAGTCATAACCTAATGAACAATCTCATCGTCTTTCAGACTGTCATAGGAATCTGATATTGAAGCATGTATGTATACAGTGTTTCCCCTTAACCTGCATCAAAGCTGTAGGAACATTTATGGTAGCGATGGGGGTGGGGTGAGTCAACATAAAAGTGTGAATGGTTTGGTGAATTCAGGATGTATTTGTAATAGTTTTTGATGTGTTTACTCATTTATATATGTATATCCAATGTCAAATTAAAATATAACTAATGGCAGGGGCAACAGTACGTACGCTGGTCTCCTTGTCTCAAACAATGTGAGAAGGATCTGGATAACACTGACAATTGCAGAATCATTCTTCTCCTTGTCGAAGATATTAGAGAGCAGCTGCTCCACCGTCTCCTGCCTGAAGAGGACAGACAAAGATGAATGTTTCAAAGTCACTTACCACATCAGTGAGGCAGAGTTTGATTTCAACAGCCCACTAGGTAAAAATGACAAAACAATGCAAAATAAACTGAACAAAAGCAAAAATAGTGAGCAAATAAAAGCTAATTGAAAGTCACTGGTGCAGTTATTAGAACCCAAAGAATGTTTTATAAGCATCAATACATAAAAGTAATGGTCAAAGGTCAGGTCACAGTCACAAACATCAGAAAAAAATACCCATGTTTGTTCTGTACAATACTGACTGGTACAGCTGCTGTAGGTTAATAAATGCATACTTTTCAAGTGTGGACAGTAGTGGGTCGGGCTCTGAGCAGCCCTGGACCTGGAACATCTGGTCTCTGCTCAGTCTGATGATCTCACACAGCGACTGGGAGGCATTGGAGTGTCTCTGTGAAGAGAGGTGCATGAAAAGGAGAAATAAGACAAGGAAAGGACACAAGGAAGTGGGAAGAATGCAGGCCGTCTATACAGCCAACAAACGCCATGTCTGAAAGATCTATTTACATCAAAAACAAGTGTACAAACAAGTACTGTTCCACTCACTTCACCCTAATCACAAAAAGCTTCTTTCTACTTACCACTAGTGGCATGTAGCCATGCAGATAGTTTTGTTTTTTTTTCAAGATTATGAGATTTCCACTGCCACCTCAATCCAGTGGAGGTGAATGGAATTTTGTTTGTGGTGCTCACAGAATTGAAAATCTTAACAGCAACTAGTCTTTCAGGAATCTATGAACTGTTTTCATTATAAACTATCTTCTCATAAGGTAAGAAACTATGCAAACTGTCAACACCAAGGAACCGGGACATTGTTTCTAGAAAGAGACATTGCTGTTGAGGAATACTTCATTTAATAGTCACCAAATTTAGTATATATTTGGATGAAAAGACAAAAAATAATGTTTTTTAATATGCCATATTTTCCATTATAATTTCCTATAGGCAAAATGATTTATTAGATTGGCCATTATTCTGTTCTTGAGTCTTGACTCAATCCTTCAATCATAGCCCTGATATTCCTGAAGAGATTTAACATAAACAGGAGTATTTATCTTGGTGCGCATCCAGATCAAGAGTAACAATGTCTTGTAAGATAACATCTATCTGCAGGGCTCATTATCGAAATTTTTGTAATTTGGGTGAACTGATCCTTAGGCCTGGGACACACTGCCTGCGTAAACTAAATATAATTGAAATTTATAATGAAATGACATGAAACGTTCTATTATTGATGGCCATCATGAAGGTCAAACTCTATGTAGAAAGATAGAGCTGGCAGTAGTAGCTCCGCAGCAGCAAAGCTGTCTGTGTGGACACCGCACACATGCAAGCCACAGCAGTTCAGCTATGCACATACGCCACACAGGTAGAGGTAGGCTGTGTGTCCCAGGCCGTAAATGTAGAACTGGACATGCAAATTATCTAAGTTATTTCTAATATATATTAATGTTGTCAAAGCTTAAAATAATAAATGAATGAAATTGTTGGTTCATCCAGAGCCCACGGGGGACTTTAATATCCTGGAGGCCAATGGAAGACAACACTGGTGTGAAACTCACATCCTCATCTTGAGAAGGTTGTACCATGTCCACCAGTCTCTGAATCACCTTCTCTTCATTCAGCCACTGAAAAGAGACAGAGCACAGAGAGGGTCAGCAAAGCACAAAATATTATGAGGGAAACCGAGAGAACAGGACCTTTTAAATATGGAAGTAAATGGGATATGTTTACAAATTCACTACGATCTTCAATGGAGCAAGCATGAAAATGTATTAAATTACAACAAAACAAAAATAATAGAGAGGCTTCATGTTGTCAATTATCTTTTGTACAGCACAATCTAAATGACACCAGTTCTCAACATATGTTTACTGAGCCATGCCAGATCACAATGAGCAAAATGGAATTTGTTGTCTTGCTCTTGTGGGTTGTGATGGTCCAAATTAATTTTAAATTGCTTGATAAGTGAACAGATGGGGGAGATCATATTTTAGCACAGCTGAGAAAGTGTTGTCCCACTACTCACGTTGAGAACATCCTGTCGTAGCTGTTGTGGTTCAATGCAGGTGAGCATTCTGAGCAGCAGGTCCATGATGGCAGATGTCCCAATGTGTTTGATCATCAAGTCTACAAAGTCCTCGCGCTTCCGCAGAAAATCCACTATCTACACACACAGACAAACAAACCATACACGTCTTAATATCAGTGCAGAGTGCAACTGCTGTTTCCTACAGGTCAAGATTATTCTGGTAAAGTAGAAAGAATTCAGTGCACATGACCTGATTACTGCTAATTAGGGTTGGGCAATATATCGATATCCTGATATGAGAATAGATATTGTCTTAGATTTTGGATATTGTAATATGGCTTAAGCATTGTCTTTTCCTGATTTTAAAGGCTGCATTACAGTACAGTGACGTAATTTGTAATGTGTAATTTTTAATTTTCTTACCAGACTGTTCTATTATTTGCCTTTACCCACTTAGTCATTATATCCATATTACTGATGATTATTTATCAAAAATTTCATTGTGTAAATATTTTGTGAATGCACCAATAGTCCCTACAATACTGTCACAATATCAATAAAGGTATTTGGTCCAAAATATCATTATATTTGATTTTGTCCATATCGCCCAATCCTACTACTAATCATTATATTTTGGTATTGTTTATATCACGAGATGACCCCTGGTATAGCATCCTGATCTCAGTTACAACATCTTATCACAGGCTCACCTGTTCAGGCTTGCGTCCTATGAGAATGGACAGGACTTTGGAGAAGAAGCTGGCCAGAAGTGGGTTGAGAGGCGGCTCATTCTGGAGGAAGCCATACAGTTTCATCAGCAGTTTTTCATCTTCTCCCAGTCTGTCATTGATCTGGCCCACATCTGATGTAAGCAGCTCACAGGATATGTTGGGATACCTGGGAAAAACAAAAGTGTGCTAATTTTTCAAATACAACATTTATAATACTGTGACACCATGTTTACACTGGACAAACCACCACCATATGCTGTACATTTGTCATGATAGAAACAAGAGATGTGAAATACTCACTACTGTAACAAAATGCTGATAGATGAATTGTTGTGAAGTAGGAAATAAGTATAATTGGGTCTGACCCCTGATGCTACATTTCAGGTCAAGAGACTTTGATGGATCTGATCAGCTTTGGATTCTCAATAAGATGTAGTACTTCGTACTTCAAACATTTTTTGTAAAACAAATGACAGCTACAAAAAGCCTGGAGGCTTACAAATTATTCATATCTGGCTGAGCAACAAATAGACAAAAATATCTGTCAAATAGAGCTGCGTATTGTTTGAAAGTATTCTATTAAGTATTCTACTTGTGTTGTTATGATCTGCTGAGTTTCAGCAACAACATTAAAAGTATATTGATATATTGATTGATTACTGATTCGGTTTAAAATGAAAAAACAGAGAAAAGCAGCAAATTCTTACACTAGAGAAGCTGTGACCAGAGTATGTTTTGAGTTTTTGCATAAAAAATTACAATTACCAAAATGGTTGCAGATTTTCTTAATCGAACAATCATTGTAGGTCTAGGAAATTGCTTAGTATTTACAGATTTAAAATTGGAGGAACCAGGTCCTTTAGTTTCACCCCCCTGATCCTTTGCACCACTTTCTCTTACTTGTATTTAACCTTCTCCTCAACATCAGTACAGGGTTCCTGTGTGATGAAGGTGACCAGGTCCTCCATACACTGTGGTCTCAGCAGGAAGTCAACCAGTTTGTGGTTCTGGGCCTTGCACTCCTGCAGGACGTCGTCCTCATCCATGACCTCTGTCAGCGTCACATCCTCCTTCTCTAGCAGCGTGTCAATGTGGGACGTGGTGTGGAGGTCAAATTTCCAAAACATGTTGGCTCTAAAAAGATCACATGGAAAAACAGCATATATAGGGCTAGGCGGTATGACCAAAAATTTTTTATCATGGTAAGATTCGGGCAGTTTCACGGTATATCACGTTTTTTGGGGGGGTTTCTGGCATGACTGGGCCTTTATGTAGGTTTATGGTGGCTTATTCTACTGTCAAGAGTACATAGAGTTTACCTGAATTGCTTCAAAAGTTTGTTTCTGAGTCTGAATGAAAGTAAATACAGGAACTAGCCACTGTAGCAGCATTATGGCTAACTGCATAGAAATCTATATCTGACAGGACCGTCAGGAAAGTCAACATGCAGTAACAGTTACCTCAGGGAAACTGCTGGTGTTCCTGCAGTCACTGCTCTCCTGAAGAGTTAAGGGGAAAACTTTTTCTGTAGAATGGGACCTGTTGCTGCCAGACTTGGAAATCTAGAAGTGTCCACGGATGAGAGTAATTGCCACTGTGTAAATACTACAAATGGATTTACAACATTTATCCACATTGTCGTCCTGGAGACTGTTTCACCAGAATCAACTGGATGAAAAGATCAAGGCTTGTTCAGGCAACGTTCAGCTCCATACGGTAAGAAAAATGCGATTACAACACCTAACTGTGTGAGGAACAGTATGTACGTCTCTATCATCCAGCGGTAGTCCATGAAAACTACACAATGTGTTTCTTGTCATTTTATCCTTGAAATTTGGAACTTGCAAACATGAACCACTTCATTTCATCTACTAAGTTGCAACTTCTCTAGCATGAACTATCTAGGCTATCCACAGCCTCAGACATAAACAAACCGACATGCAAACTGTCCCGGATGTAGTTCTCTAGGAAGTTAGCCATAATACTGCTACAGGCAGCTAGTTCCTGTGTTTACTTTCATTTAGATGAACAAACAAACTTTTGAAGCAAAAAATCATGTTTATTAGTAAAGCAGCAGGAGGCTGACAGAGGTTGCCCCGATAATCGTCAATACATGCGAGGCCTCGTTCGCACATTTCAATCTGAATCTCCGGAATCTCAAGAACAGAGCTACCTGGCTAGTTAGCAAGCTGTACCCAGAATGCCATTCAGCTGTGTAATTTTGTAAATGTACATTTATAAGCGTTACAAATTGTTTATGTGTCAGAAATTGCTGTGTGCCACGGTGTTTTGCACTGTTAAAGTGAGTGTGTGGTTACTCATTGTTGTGTTACACAGTTGTAACCATTGGTAAGAAGGTTAGGCAGTTAATTGGGGTCCCCTCTCAATATACTCCACCCAGCTTGACCCAGTCGTAGCGCTCTTTGCGGCAAACAATATTATATATTTTGCTGCCTTTTAAAGAGTTACAGCAATTGTTTCAGCTAAGTAATGGTATGGCGGTATATGAAAAATTCATATCCTACAGTACATCAAAACCAGTATACTGGATGAACTTGTATACCATCAAAACGTGCTCTGCCATCAGAGATAAACAGAGTATAGTAGCTGACTATAGTGACTCATTTAAAAGCTTTCTTCTACCAACCTGAGTTTGTTGGAGTCCAGATGGCGGAGCTCAGGTTAGAAAGAGGTGTGTTCTAGTCTTTGGGAGTTGTGGCCCATTCCAGGCTAGCCGGACGGACAGACAGGCAGGCAGACAGCGGTGATGGACAGACTGACAAACAGCACACATACAGCAGTTCAACAGCACACACCTGTGAAACGGGAACACAGAAACAGATGTAGACATGTTGTTAAAGGAATGTTCCACTTCTTTTCATGTGGATATTACAGCAATTTTGAATATTACCTGTAATTACAAAAAGGCAAAAATTGTTCACATACGCCCGCTACTAGCAGAGAAAAGACAGTTTCTGTTTCTACCGAATACCTATAATACCCAGCACTCCTCATAAATACACGATCAGAGATGCAGCTCATTCACACACCAGGACTCACAGGTACACAGGCTAGGCATGCTAGACATCTATGATGGTTACAATGTACAACAACCAGTTTATAACTGCCTAAATAATGGCTCTGGGAAGCATCAGGGAAAACCATGAAAATCCCCTCTTAATTCTGCTAAGTAGCACGCATTAGCAGCAACATGAAACACAGCATTCAGTGGACACACAGACCTTGCTGCGTCACAACCAAGCTGCATACAAATATAACTACAGGTAACAGTTTAGGTCATAGAGATAAGATTGTAAAATATTGGAGCACACCTTTAACACTTACCTGTTTTTTCTTGGATTTCACTTCCTTTATTTACAGGCTTATGACATTGTCACTTAATACCTTAACTGTTACTTTCATTAACATGTGAGAGGTACACTATTGTTGTAGGTCAGTTTTTTCATAGCCTTAAAACAGTAAAAAAATTACTATGGTTTACTTTCATTGATTTTGTAACTACCATTTTTATTTTTCTTATCGGATTAATATATTTTGATGGTTTTCCCCACCAGGGTTCCCATCGTGCTTTGGGTGATATACACAGGAAGTAATGTTGCCATGGAGACAAGTGGCTGAATCCAAACGTGCACCCTCATGAATTGCAGAAGGTCCCATTGGACTTTTGTCATACACACCTTGCACATGTTGTCCGTGATCAATTCAAGTTGGCGAGGGTGCAGGGGCGCGAGGGGATAAAATTAGCTAAGAGATGGGAATCGTATTAGAAATGAAATCCCTGATCTCTAACTCATTTCAAGGTATTTTTCTGAATAGTTCTTAAGGTATTGATTTTAACAACTTATGAAGGATATTTGCAGGGTCTGTTGCTTTACAAGGTTGCAATAAAGATATGGTCAGAATGTGAACTTTCCCCTTCATATGAGCTGCTGAACACTTATATTATCTTCACATTATACCCTCAACTGAGAATCCTCATAAATGTGTACAATAAAAATGAAAAATGTATTCAAAAATAAATATGGTATTTATTATTTTCTTTTACACTGTCACATCCATATTGCTATAGATTATGGGTCACTTTCCAAGAGAAGTCAATACCCCAGCTAGATTCTCTGGAAGTCTGCAGAAAGTCAGCATAAGGGCCCTTGTGGACTTGATGAATTGAGGATTTGGACAGCCCATGGCATTCACTGACTTTCCAGGAACACACCCATTAAGTCTGCAAGTGTGATGAAGTCAAGACATTTGGATTCAGCCTGTGAACAGTTAGGTAAGCCCAGTGTTTTGGTTTTTTTTTTGCTTATTAAACTTCTGTACATATTGGTGAATCTGTCCCAATGAAAAGTCCTAAGTTTCTGAGTCCTCTGTAACCATGGATACAGACGACAATCACTGGAGTACATTAAATACTATGGAGAAATCTAATGATGATTATATTTATTTACATTTATGGATGTCCTTGACGGACACAGAGATACTGCTATCACTTGAAAGAGCTAATTCCAGCAGTATGTATGTGATATCTAACTGTTTCATTAAGACTAAGTTATGACTGAGGTGTGGGATTTCTTGTGCGTATTGTGTCAATTGGATCGAAAGGGTTACGTTTTCACCAATGAATAAATATTATGCCAATAATCACTTCAACATGTACAACCTCCAGTTGCAATCAGTAAATACTAAAACGGTCTTGATAAAACTTCTTGGTTTATGGCACAGCCCCTCCACCTGAGCTAGAAACAATTAACCGTTTCACTTTACTTGCATTAAACAACATAACTGTATTCCTTAGCTTGTTTAATGAATGTTTATTGGATGCTTAGATGTCCCGAGAAAGACCATATGATTGACGACTAGCTGTGTAAGACTAAACTGACTTTGCACCCTTCGTTTGTTTGCTCTGCCAGTGTTTCCTCTATATTCATTCTGCAGCAGCACACCGCCGCTACTAAAATTTCCCACAATCATTAATATCAATGGGCTACTAATCATTTTCATTTGCACACTGTGCGAGCACAATTAAACCCTAGTTACCATGGAACTGTTTTGAGTCATCCTCTCTCTCTTCATTTTTCAAAGGACATCTACGTGAAAGGTTCTGTTATAAGAGTAGCGTAGCTCCGTCAAGAAATAGGGCAGTGCGTAATGTGTGCATAGCAAGAGTGTATTTGAGCGAGCGGCAAAATAGTGACATGAATGCAAGTGGAGCAGAGGAAAGGGAGCGGGTAAAAGGTAAGTCTGGCAGTAAATGTGCAGTACAGGCTACAGTGTGTCATTTAATAAACTTTGCAGATTCTCAAGACCAAGAAAAGTCTTGTCTGTTGTTTCCCCAACTGCTAGAAAAGTGAAGGGGGTTAACCCAGAGGTTAACAACAATGGGTTAGCCTAACCTGACCAGCCTCACTTAAAGTGGACTGACCTTTAAAGGTGGACCAGCTATTCTCATTTTAGTGGCAATCTCAACCGCCCTTAAACAGAGAACAGAAAAACATCTGGCTGCTGAGTCTCTCCGAGTTTTTTTTGGAGGAGGGGAGGACATTTTTCTCTTTATTTACGTTAAAAGTAAAGTCAGACTTTGCTGTCGGCTTCCTGGCTCATTTTTAAAAAGATGAGAGGAAAAAAAAAAAAAAAAGAGCACCAACAAACCAGAGAGAGAGCAGCAGTGGTCTAGCAAGCTAGAGAGTAAGTGAAAAGGTAACAAGAAAGCCGTTGAATCAGATCAATAAAACGTTATTTTATGATAACAGCGGTTATGTCCTAGAGCACGAGCACAAACACACCCACATCCCCCCCACACCTCCGCCCAACCCTGCAGCGGTGAACTGCAACGCCTGATTTGGTCTGAATACGGTCTAAGACCAGAGATTTCTTCTTGGACCGACAACGAGGTGGAAGTGTAACTGAAAGTAACATATGTAACAGGCTGTCGAGGCGGCGGAAAACATCACTACCTTATAGTGGCGTGACTAAGTCTTCATTTCCGCCTGTCCAGACTTTAACGCAATCCCATAGTTTTCAAACTAAAACGGAGTCAGCAGTGTTTTCAAAAGTCTCTGTTTTAGGGGTTCGAAAACACCAGAGTAGTGTGGATGCTAGGTGTACACGTTGCAAAAGTTATGTTTTAAAACAACAATGTATTAGTGTGGATGTAGCCGTAGATTATGACAATACTTTCCAGTCGCAAGCAGCAAGTCAAAGCAGCCAAGCATTGTGAGACAATGCTGCACACTATGCATGGATTCCTTAATCAGGGTGAGGGATTAAGTGAATCCTAGTTAACACAGCAAGTGTAGTAAGTGCAGAAACCTGATTTCTTGTCTATCTATATGCTTAACCAGAGCTTGTAAATGGACAGGACAGAGAATGTTAAGTTGCAGGATAAAAACAAAGATAATTACTCTATGTCTAACTACACTGGAATAAATAAGCACAAACACTGTTCAGTTTTTACATCTTATCAATACATGTAAAATTCGCAACATCCACTCTGCCAGGAAAACTTTGTGATCTCACTACTGAGTCTAATCTCTCTATGCACCAACAGAATTAACAAAAAAATCTCTTCAGTCTGTAGCCTCATATACCCAATGTCCTAATTTTAGTTTGCAAATATGATCTGGAATAGAAGACAATCCACTTACTGACCAGCTGCATGTAAACACAAGTTTTATACTAACCAGCTTATTATAATGTGTATAAAGCTGTTCTCATGTAAACACTGTGGTTGGTTGTGGACAACATATGCGCCCAAAGAGGGAATGTGAGCACTGTTGCATAAACCATATTCCTACTTATATTCAAGTAGAACAAGATGGCACCAAAAGATTGCAACAAATGTTCACTAAACATAATGGATGCTAACTACCGTGACTTCAGAACTACTGTGAACACTAAAATGTGACCATGCTGTGATAATACAAAGTTCATTTGTGTTGTTTATGCTTTAGATTCTGTCTTCCTTTTCATCTTTGTTGTATTAACTCAGCAACAGCAGTCCACCACAGGCAAAATAATTACAACTATAAAGCATGGCCATAATCAGACAAACACGTAAGACACCAAATGAAGGAATGAAATATATCCTTCTATAATACTGAAACCTTAATACAGCAAAATAACAAGTGAGACATGTACCACAGGCCAAAAGCAATAAAACACTGGGCAACCCTGCAAGCATAACACCAGTAAAACAACGTTTTATAGTTTGCCTTAACGCAGTGTCTGATTGGACACCACAATACACCAGCCACTGTAATAAGACCCTGACAGTTAAGGTAAATCTGACTGGTGTTAACAACCTACGCAGTGTGTATATACCAAATGAAAAGACAACAGCGTTTGCTTTGCTCAAATCAAGAAAGCCTCTATAACCTAAACACCAACAATTAGCTCAGCTATAACGTTACAGTTCATTAATATCAACTTGCTAAATCCGAATCCCAACAATAGGCCAACTGAAGACAGTTTATCTCAGAATGAAGTGGTAACTGCAAAATAAGACCATTAGCGTTACATTAGTTATAATGTGTATAATGCTATCCCAACAATCGCATGCAGTCAACGTCCGTAAAAAAAAAACACTGATGGCCCTGTTATATAGCTACAGTTAGTTAAACCGCACAACGTTCATAATAGCTTTAACTTCGGCTAAACATGGTTTGAAACGCCAGAAACACAACATCTGATTATACAATTTCTTGCCTGACTTGCATAAGGTAACACAGACTGACGCTACTGGCGTTTGGCTATTGAAATATTACGTTTACAGTAATGTCAATTATCCATTTAAGTTACATATCAGGGCCCAAAACAGACTACCGCTAACGAAAAAGAAACACACCGGCTCAGGCAAACCGGCTAACGTCACTAACTATCGGTGGCTATTGTTAGGTAACCTGGCCACCTAAAATCGGGATCAAACTAACGTTAACGTTAGCTGTGAAGTTAAGGCTGCTACGTCAAGTTAACCGGCAGCAGTGAGCTATGAAGCTAACGGTAATTGGCTGAGAAGTTGGCCGAATAAATAGCGTTTTATCTTCACATTACCTAAAACATTGATAAGTTATGTTAACGTCAAGCTACCCGCGTACTAGCAAGAGGTACACGAAGTGTCTGACAGCTAAAGATGGCCAAGTATGCTTCTAGCTGGCCAGCTAACGTTAGCCGACTATGTAAAGACTGCTGGCTAATCGTCTCTTCAGCACCAGCCAAGTGTACCTACCGACAGACAACGGCAAACGACGAGTCTCCAGCATGTAGCTTATCTTGCCATTAGCCCCAAGCCTTAACAAACCCAATACAGATACAGCACGAAATTCCGGCGAGGAAAATAAAGCGTTTAAAACTGATTCTGACAGGCGCGAAAATGTATATCATCGGAGGGCACTTTTCAAGATGGCGGTTCCGTCAACTTCAGCGACCCCTTCCCTTCCCCCACTACAGCTGCAGCGCCTGTCACTCAAACTGACACCGCAAAACTATTGGTTTTCATCCAATCGCTCAAACCGGTTCTCGAGGTTTTATTGGCTACCGAGTATGCCACTTCAAGGCGTCATTCGATCGAGGTAGACATGCTGTGGCCCGGAAAGAGCGGAGTTTATACTGTTTAAGTAACTGCATATAATTAGTAAAACACATTTAATACCAGAACGAGTTGAGAATATATTTTAGCATGTGTCTTTTCGTTATATAGTAATTTTTTGAAGAATCCTATCAATGTAAAGCGTTAACTCCACCCGCGCCTTTGCTTTATGTTATAAATCGAACGTACTCGCATAGCACGAGCACGCCCTTGATTCGTTGAGAAACGCCCAATTTGCTGAGAACGGTAGATCAAAGATAGACCATGGATGCATTATAGGAGCCCTTGTAATACATATACACGTTTTGAGTTAAATGTCACCTTTGGCTTCATATCGACAGCAAATGTTGATAGGAGAGACGTCACCAAGTAAACACAATGGACATTAGTTCTTCATTATCTAAGTCGATGAAAATAAATACACTACTTTTTTTTTTTTAACTGACGTTACTATTATTGTGGTCTGCAATAGTTTGAAAGAGCAATGTTTTTTATCAGTAGAATTTTTTGATTATCCCTAATGTAATTAGGGTTAACTGTTTTTCACACAATGCAATTTATTCTTTAACACAACATACGCTTGTCAAGCACTTTATTAGGAACACCTGTGCAATCTAATGCAATCCAACACAACAGCTCTGCCATACATTCTACTTTTATGAAGCTCATACATTGTCAGTCTTTGTTGACATTGTCAGAAAGGTAATAATTCTACTTTATGTTTATTATTGAGGTCCTAGTGGATGGTGGTGGTGTACTGGAATGCATTATATCAAAAGTGTTCCTAATATCTTTGTCCCTTTCGTGTATGTTAATGGGATGGACAAAATATCTTTCTATCAGTACAATGCCAGTATGATAACCAGCTAGCATTGTATTGAAGCAAGATGTCCCATCCTGTGTACGGGCCCTAAACACAGCAACTAGCTGTTCAGAGTCTAGAAGACTTTGGATGCTTGACCTTCTTCATTTCCTTTCTTAAAAACCAAATAAAACAGATGGAAGGGGAAAACTAACAAATATAGTAGTAGTGAATGTAATGGTAGCGAACACTGTCTTTAACTGTTTATTTTTGTAATAGCAGGGCTAACAACAAACCAGAAGATGTATTGACTGTGAACAGTGAACACTGTTGTAAAGGAGAACTCCACTGATTTTCCACATCAGTGTGTGTATGTGAAAAATAGTTGTATAAAGCCTTTTGTGTCTCCAGAGGCAGCTGTGTGAAATCTGTCACACTGCATCAAGTGATGTCACTTGAGTCAGCAACGGTTGGGGCTAAAGACCACAAATTTGAAAATGAAAAAAATCTGAAAGAAGTGAGGTTACCAGACCTCTGTAGCCCACTCCTCTTGTCTGTATGAGGCTAGAAGGCTTAGCACAGCACACTAGCACAACACAACCAAATCTGTACAGTTGATTTAATTGAGTCAAGTTGCATTGTGGGTAATATAGGCCCAAGGTTTTGACAAGGAAAAAAAACACATGGAATAGAAAGGACAATTATCTCTGGTTCTGCTGAATCGATTTTGATTCTCTTGTTTTTGACAGTCCATCATGAGACTGACAGTGCAACACTAAATCTGTGGAGTATCCTTTAACTCTAAGCAAAATCCAAAAGAATCTTGGATGTACTGGTGGTTCCTATATAGACAGAACTGAGTTGAACTGTCTATTCCGAAACTAACTGGCTCTGTGGCCTTCTGATTTCTCCATTGGCCACACTGATGACCCTCACCCTCTGCACCACCTACCATGCAGTTATATTGTATGACATCAGCAGCTAGAAAAATAACCTGACCTGTTTACACTTTTCTTTTAGATTAGTTTCAGTTTTATTTTTGTGTATACACACACACACACACACACACACACACACACACACACACATATATATATAAGTGAATGTAAGGTAAGATACACAATAAGCTAACATGTAGCTAATATGTAGTAAAAAGAAGCCATTATGGACAGTTCAAATGTTAAATACAGACCACAGTTGATGGTCTCTCATATGACACAGACTTCTTGCTTTTCCAAACAGTTTAGGAACAGCAAAAAAAAAAGAAACAAAAGCAAAAGGAACATTTGGAGTTGAGTCAACATGATTTGGATAAGACAAAAGGCCACATAGTCCAGGCTATGTGAGAATAGAAAGTCTGTATGCAGTTAGAAGGAGCATGACGTCACTTTTTGTCTATGTAAGACCTAAAAAAGTTGTGGTCAGATAGAGTATACAGGATATTTACTACATTTTTTGTTAGTCTGAGTCTTATACATTTTCACATTCCATAGTACATATCACAAGTCCAAAACAAAGGAAAAGATGTCTATGGGCAGTGGGTGTGTGTGTGTGTGTGTTAGAAATGAGGTACTGTACAACATATTTACGCTTCAGTTAGCTTTGGAGAGCTTTTGTGCTATTTCACATCAGTAGCAAGAGGAAGGAAGTCAAACACAGTTATGACACTCACATTTATGAACATTCACAGGCAACTGCATAACCACCACAGATGCAGTACTTGATGCTTATGGAGGATGGCCCCATTGTTTAAACCTGTACAAAGCACCAGCTTTCCTGGATTGACACATTTGAGTTTATTTTAGATAATCTGTGAACCAAAAACTCAAGTATGTGACATGAGGAGGAAAAGGGTTTGCTTTGTTTATAATCAATATATGCTTCCCTTTCAAATGTATTGTAATGGACATATTTATTGGTCATGTTCAATGAAAATGCATTGTTTTAAAATTGAACTTTGACCTGGTGGCTTTGACATATAGGGTGCTAGGAGACAGACAAAACAGGAAGTGAAGTACGCGTAACATGTTAACCTATTATATATAATTATATACCCACAGACATCACTTTTGTGAACTGGGTGTAATATCAACATAGTAAATTCGTCATATGTCTATCTCAACAGACATCATGTCTGGAGCAGCTGAAGTGGTTTTTTAATTTAGCGCAATTATTTCAGTCATAACACATGTTTTTTTTGTTTTCTCTTTATGACAAATAGTCATTTAGATTATATCAAGTTAATATTCACATTATCAACTTATTTCCATAACATTTCAGTTACAGAGGTTGTTGAGCTTCTACCTAAATAGGGAACTTCCAGAAACTGAGTATTCCGACTGGGGGAATGAGATGGAAAATTCCGTCAGGTCCAAAATGGTTTTGTAAATTTAGACATTATAATGTTTAAAATTTGCATTCACTTAATAGAAACATCCACTGTTGTGGTCATGAGAAAAATAAGAAAGACATGAGTTTACATAAATTGATTTAGCCTAATTTCTACATGGGTGAAGGGCAAAAAGTTACTTTATTTCCTTATGAGTGGAAAAAATCTGTTTTAAGGGCTTAACTTTAAAGTCCCCCTCCACTCAAAAGTGTGTTTTGCTTATTGATACTTCACTTCAATGTGCAGATTGATGTCTTTGCAGAGTTTGACACTGTGTTCACTGAAAACCTGAGTTTATGGTGTGTATCCATGATTATGATTTGTGACATCACAACTAGTCTGGAACCAATCATGGTCCAATATGCAACTTACACAAATGTGATGCATCTTGAAGCCTCCAGTGAACAAAGACCTTTCAGTGAAGTAGGAGACATCTTGTGTCCAGCAGTTCAACTTTTGAAATGAAAAATATTTATTTATTTAATTACTTAGGCAGGTGACAAAAAAAAAAGACAGCAGCACCACAACTAAGCAAATGCAATGACACAATTACCAAAATCTATAAAATGGAGATGATAAATTATAGGACTAGTATTTTACCTGAATTGTTGTAATTTTTAAATTTAACTTTTTTTGTGGAAAAAACATAGTAGACACAATTATTATTCGAAGCAGAGTATTATATATATATAAAATTACGTCTCGAGGGGATTTTTTTCATTTGTTTTCCTCCTTTACATGATTATTATTATTATTATTGTTGTTGTTGTTGTTGTTGTTGTTGTTACTATTATTATTGTATCAAAATTATTACCCTGAAATCTGAGATTAACTTCAGTTCCAACCAATAGCCTAATAGAAAAAAATCGGGAAGCTCGTTTTCCCCGTCTTTCCCCAGGGCACGTAAACGCAGCATTTGGCTTGCACAAATCCTCTCCGTTAATCGCTTTTCACCGGCTGGTAGGGATTCAGACATCATGCAGTCATCTGTGGGTGGTGACCGACCATAGCGTGTGCATTTAGTCTGAGTGTCAAACACACACACACAGTCCTGCCCTGACGGTGAATTTAGGAGGGAGCTGCAGCTATCTCAATGGCGATGAAAATGGATTTAAATGACATCATAGAGCAAATTGAGACGGGAGAGCAAGACTCTGCTTTGACGGCTCTACAGAGCTACAACAAAGAGGTAAACATCAGCTGATAGACGCACCCTCTATATTAAAATATGAAGTTCATCATACACAATTATTAGGCAGCTATGTTCGGTAAATGTTGTATTGCTTTAGCATTTAAACCGCTTCTATTCAAGCTTTAGGTCATCTACAAACACCCTTTCAATTAAGAAGATGATGCTTGCGTTATCCTTATTAGGGGAGACCGGGGATGTTTGGCACACTGTAGATTTCTCCACATTCCAGTATTATCAACATCACTATCATGTCACCTTTAGTCAAAAGTATTTGTTGGCCTGTAAATAAGCTATAAATATATTGTAACACAGTCGTAGTCCATGTGACGCAAATTATCCATGGATTTCCACTGGATTATTTACATGAGAAATTTTAAAAGTCCCCTTCCAATCAAAAACATTTTTTTTCTTCTTCCTGCAGTTGGAAGTTTGAGATTCTCTGTGCAGAATGATGTATGTGCAGAGTTTGTTTTCACATTCATCTGCTGAAAGTGGAAAGTTTCTCTGTGCTCATTGAAAACATAGACTGTAAAAAAATAATGGACATAGCCACCAGGACATCACCCTTTGGTTTGTGGATGTCTGTTTTGAACCCTTGAGTTCAGTATTTTGACTGTCGCCATCTTGGATTTTTGGAGCCAAAAGTGACCATATTTGGACAAGAGGGTGGAACTGACCCTAGCGCTAGCTGCTAGCTTGGTTGGAACAGTGCATTTACAGTCTCTAGCTGTGTCTCAAATCACATACTTCAGTTAGTGCACTTTCATGTAGTACACTGTGTACACTATGTACTCACTGGCGTAGTGCGCGAATTTTGACAGGGTAGTGTTGTCTCAAATCAAACACAGCTGATGTGCACTTACCGGAAATGGCGATCGCAAATTAGCATTAGCTAGTGTTAGCATTCACGTTATCGTTCGCACTACCAAATCATTATAGACTGCTAAATTAACCAAAAAAAACATACTGATGGCTTGTATCCGACAACAGTATAGTGGTGCTTAGTGCTAAAAAACACATGTATAACTTACATTTGGATAATGTGGCAATGTTCACCGTAGTTACAACATACCCGGCCGCCATTTCCAGTTTGAAAATTGGTCCCTCCCCTTCCACTACGTCGCCAAGATGGTGACGATTGAGGGCGAGAAGTACAGTTCCACACTCAACTTTTTAACTGTTTTGAGTGCACCATCAGGGTACTCACAGTGCACTGCATTTTTCCATACTTCTCAGTGTGAATGCACTTATGCACTCAAAATGTTAAGTGTAAGTACAGAAGTATGCGACTTGAGACACAGCATATGGTCAACTGTGATAACGCCAATGCTAATTTTTGCTAGCGAAAAACAGGCTTAAAACCATTAAAACAAAATGTACTTACTGGAAAAACTGAACATCCGACTCCTTAGAGGCTCTTTAAGTACAACCAAACACTGAACAAGACTTTTTTAGGCGACCAAAATGCAGGGCTGCCAACTCTCATGCATTGACCATGAGACTCATGCAATTGATACTTTTCACACACTTACTGGTAGCAGCACAGTGTCTCTCCCTCTCCTCTCATGCAGTGTGCACGCAGGCACGAATGAGAGTAGGTTACTATGGTTACAGGCACACTGTGTCTCTGTCACTCTGAAACTTTCTTGTGATTCCCAATAATACGTTTTTAGGTAACCTGCGACCATTTTAGGCTACATAATGTTTTTATACGCCTATACTCTGAATCTGGGGTTACGCCATGATTATGTCACCTAATTAACATTGTCGCAGTGGTAGCGACTTGGCTACGTTGTGCATCAATCACATGCCACGCCCTAAAGCATATCTTGCTTTATCATCTGTTTTACTAAATGGGGCCATAATTTACAAAGTGAATGCTCTATTGAAGAAGACTTGAAACTAGCAATTGAGACCATAAATTCATTAGGAAACTTTTTACTAAGGTAATAAATCAAGTGAGAAGTAGGGTCATTTTCTCAAAGACTTCCATACAATTGGACTTCTTTCTGGAGCCAGTGGAGTCGTCCCCTGCTGGCCATTAGAGAAAATGCAGGCCTAAGTCACCTCCCGCATTGGCTTGCCTTTTCAGACCCGGAGCTACCCACTTGATTGAAAATCCAATTTTCCAGCCAATCATGATCCAATATGCAACTTATTCAAGTGTGATGTGGAAACTTGTAGCCTCCAGTGCACATACACTGAGATTGGACTTTACACTGAAGTAGAGGACATCTTGTGTCCAGCAGTTAAACTTCTGAAATGAAAAGTAAGATAATTTAACTTTTTTTGTGGAAAAACCATAACCGACACAAATCGTTATTCAAAGTAGAGTACGCTATTTTATATACATCTTAAAACATGTCTGGAAGGGATCTTTAAGGTTTTTAATTTCTATCCAACAGAACCAGTTTTAAAGCTGCTGTTATATTTTTTTCTCGGCCACTTGGGGGCAGCAAAACAAACTGCAAGCACAACATTGACATATCATCATCTCCTAAAATTATTATGAGTTGTAGCTGGTTATTATTTACCTGGTTGGCGCTACAGGCGCTGAGGGCTTCTGCTTTCACACTTGCACTGTTGTTGTCTAGCTTGGTGCTTTGAGTTTTGACTCCAACTATAAAAGGCTGTTACATTCACTCAACAATTGAATTAGAAACACACTCCATCCAACAGCTTGGCTACTTAACTGTCTCTTTCCCCACCAAGCAGAAGGATCCTCTAGAAAAGACTTGGGGAAAGAAAAGTTTATTTAAATTTAAATATTTCATTCAGCATTAATCCTAAATGTACACGCATTCATGCTTTTCAGAAACATAGTAAAATATTGACTTGACCTCGTTGTCATATTCTATTTGTCTTTAATGCTTTAAGGCCTACTGCTTCTGTGATAGTTACAACAATGCAAATATGTAATAGAAAGTGGCGATAGCCTACAAGCCTACAAGGCATCTTTGCTATTGACTGCTCTGTGTTCGTCATATTTCTGCCATCTGTTGATCAATGGCTAATAATTTTGTAATGGCTATATGTTGGTGTGTCCTATGAAGGCTGCATACTTTATAAAGTTGTTCAGTAAATGTATTTGCACTTCCAGCAGACACTTCATGTCTAAAAAGACATGAAGTCATGTTTGTGTCCACCTGATAAATGCAAGTCCAATATTCACTTTCCTTTTAACTCTGTTTTGGTCTCCACCAGTTCCAGAGAAAAAGATCTGGCTCTTTAGAAGCTAAATGCTCCACTATGTACACCAGCTAGTTGCTTACTTGTTACTGGTGTGTGACAGGTATTTGGTTTACCAGAGCTTTTTGCTGAAAACTGCTACCTGCCACTGATCATAGCAGCTTTGAGCATTAACCATTAATACATTACCTGTACATGCCACTTATGGATACGGTGGCCACTGTTCAGATGAAGTTACCTTGACTCATTGTATGGCAATCAGAAATTAAGTTTTTTTGTTTGTTTTTTGTGAGAGGCTCTAAATACTACACTACCCATAAGATTCATTGACTGTTGCTATGAACAAGACACTGAAATGAGAGTTCTAGCATATTCTGCATACTTCATTGCTGCATTCAGGAACAAAATGCCAAACCACAGATAGTGAAGTGATAAACAATAAATCCAAAAAAAGTGAATCAATTAAAATTGCTGAATTTATACAAGTTCTACAAAGCTCAACCTCTAACTTCACCCCACCATAAGCTATACAGCAATATAATTTGAAGCTCTCTGAATCACTTATTACAGTGCTGTGTGGGACCTTTCACTTTTTTCAGCAATGTCATTGTTTGTATTGATTCAACAAGAATTCTTATTCAAAGCTAATATAATACTTCAATCAATTGTTGTGGAGGGTCATAACCGCAGATGCTCAATTCACACATCTTGCGGACAAATACTCTGTATCTCTTTCTAGTGAAGTCCTAATTTCAAAGTGGGTGTGCCTTATTTATTTAGCCTTGCGACACACTGTCTGCCAACCCCAGGTGAGAAGTGCTATATGGTTCTCTCAGCCAAAGTCACTTATGTTGTGTGGGAGTTGATCTTGAAGGCAATAGGATTAGATTCTCTGATACACAAATAGAGTTTCCTACAGCCCAGTCAAATCCCACTGTACTAACGAGCTCTCAGAGATGAGGAGCTTAGTGTTGCAGGACATGTTCTCAACTGTAGAACTTCTGTATACCTATGCATGCCGTGCACTGTATTACACCACAGATCAGCTGTTTGGGTCAGAAAGTGCTGTTGTGGTGTAATACAGTACGTGGCATGCATAGGAATACGGAAGTTCTTAGATTTAGAAAATGTCTACTGCAGGTAATACATTGACTATGGATAAATACCTCATACAAACCCACTTCAAAAAATGTGATCTGTTTAAAGGATTGGTACACAATTTTTCAAGTCTGTCTTAAAACAACAGTCAGGTGTCCAAATGTGCTTTCAATGTAAGTGATGGAGGCCAAAATCCACAGTGTGACCACACAATAATTTTTGTGGAAAAATGCACTTAAAAGTTGATGTGAAGCTTATATGAGGCTTCATCAGTCTGAGTTAGTCATATCAAGTGGATATCTGACACATTTACAGTCTTTTCAGCATCAAATTCCCTCTTTGTGTTTCCTCAGACAGTATTTCCCTGTTGAGCTGTGGTGGAAGTATAGTAACAAAAAGAGGTACTTTGGCAAGTTTGTATTGTAAGTGCATTATGAACTTACATAGTAAGTGCATTCTGAAGGGATCATCTAATATTCAGCATGGACAGGAGGAATGATTATTTCAGTGTTCATTTGGTGACCTGACTGTTGTTTTAGGACAGACTTGAAAAATTGTGAACCTGTCTTTAAAGCTGCGCTAATCAATAGTTTTCAGTATCTGTTGCAAATCTTCTTTGTTCTTATGTAAGTATTCCTGTAATCCAATGAGGCAAGTTGTCTTTACTGGCTAACCTTTTAGCAAACAAACACTTTGAGTTGGTGAAAAACAGAGCTAAAAGGAGAGTGAATCTTTATCAGGTGGACACAAACACAATTGGTAATGAATGATAATGTAGCTCTGTGTTTGCTGGATGTGTAAATGGGCAATGGTTTGCTAACACATTAGCCATAACAACGCTATCAGGGGATACAATGTCATTGTTTTTTTACCCAAATCAGTTAATGTAGATTTACACAGCATGGTTAAAAGGAAATAACACTGGCTGTTGGTAGAACAGAGGGTGTGTTTTGTGCAGTCAATCATCCACCCTGACCTGTTGTTGGCACTACAACAACATCATACTACTTCCATGTCTGCTTCTGAAAAAAGAAAAAAGAAAACTCATTGTCGCTTTTCTGATTGTAACTAACTGTCTCTGGATCACTTGTTTGTGATGACACATTTGTTCTATGCTCTCTTGCTTTTGTTGTCACACCTTAAAAATTTTCTGTATAATGTTTTCTCCCGCATTTCCTCGTCTGCACTGTTTTTCTGCCTCTCCCTTATTTGGCTCTTCTTCTTTACCTCACACCTACCTTTGTACCTTTTGCTTTTCCTTCCCACAGATGAACCAGTGCTTTACATTCAGCAAGGGAGAAGAGCAGGACAGAGAGGTATTCCTAACAACACTGACTCCTGTACATTTTCTGTTTGTCAAAGAAAAGAATTGTACCTTTAGTAATTTCCCTTATTTTTATTTGTATTCAATTTAATAAAGAATATTTGCAAGAGCACATGTCACATTTTGAAGCTCACATTTATCTGTAGAAATCAGAACATGTAAGGAAAATGTATTTAATTTGCAACTCTACCCTGCAGCAACACAGAAGTCACCAGTAAAAGAACACATGGAAATTGACACTAGCCTTTTCTAACACTCTCTCACCTCCTCTGTGTCATCTGTGTGTGTGTGTGTGTGTGTGTGTGTGTGTGTGTGTGTGTGTGTGTGTGTGTGTGTGTGTGTCTGTGCATGCCCGCTGCTTTAGGAAGGGCAGCTACAAAAGGTATGACAGTAACAACATGTTACACCTCTCCCTTAGTAAAACAGTGCCCACAGTTTATCTTCTATATGACAGAATCTATGTTCCAAATTTTTGGCTTCAGTTCACCACAACCAGAAAGTAGATGGTGAAAGGCACCCTGATGATAGGGATTCATTAAAGTCCCCCTCCAGTCAATTTTTTTCCTTGTTATTTCATATGGATCACAGTCTTCACTGTGCAGAATGATGTATGCGCAGAGCTTGTTTTCACATACATTTGCTAAAGGAAGAAAGTTTCTCTATGCTCAACTTAAATCTGAGTTAAAGGCATGTAGATATATGTGTGATTTGTGACATCATAGCTAGTTAGTGCATTGTCCAGTATGCAACTTACTAAAGAGTGATGTGGAAACTTGAAGCCTCCAGTGCACAAACACTGAGAGTGAACTTTACAGTTAATTAGAAAACATCTTGTGTCCAACAGTGAAGCTTCTGAAATTAAAAATATTTACATAATCATAGATTCTGGATTTTTCAATGAAGAAGAAGGAGATGATATAATTTAAAGAATTTTGAACAAGGTAATTAACTTTTTTTGTGGAAAAACTATGTCAAACACAATTTATTTTTCAAACAGAGTATTTCTATATGTCATAAAACATGTGTGGAGGGGATCTTTAATGGGTGTAAATGGACCTCATTGTGGAGGTTTATAGTTAGCCGATTTGCTAATTTGCTACTTTCTGATCAAGGAAGTTGAGTTCCTTGAGTCACTGGTGAGGCGAGCTCCAAGGCTAAATCCTACTGATGCAGTTTATGTCACTGATGATTCAGTTCAGCTTGAGGATTGAGTAAAGATAAAAGACAGACATAGTGACAGTATATTAAAAATGTAAGTAAGTTCAATTGAACCTTTTGTCAACAAATGATGTTTACCTTGGTCTTCTAATACTGTAATTATCAACCCAGTGAAGCTATATGGAAGAAGGACACAGAGGAGTCAGACTCCAGGGACTGATACAGGAAAACAGAGTCTGGGTGGAAACACAGTCTCATCCAACTCCCCTGATGGTTGTTGTGAAAGTAGAGATAAATAGGTACAGAAAGAGAAAGAGATGGAGATCATGAATAGAAGGTGGGTGTGGTGCAGTTAAATGGGTCACAGTCATGCAGGAAATGACGATGTATGTGGCCACAGCTCTGTTTCAGTTCATAGAGATCGAGAGAGATCTAAAGAGGGAGTGATGAACCATTTTAATTTGAATGACCTTGTGACCTTTTCCCCTGCACCACCCTTCACAGTTTCAGACCGACATATTGTAAAAGCTGTAAGAATAGCTAAATTGTTGGCATGTTGTTCATTCTGCCCAAAATGTTCATTTTGTGTTGTGTAATTATTAGAACAACCTCTAGGGCAGACTAGTGGGACTTGAGTAAGAGCTGTGATGATGGTGTGTTTATCACTACTTTTGAATAGATGTTAAACAGATTGGTTTGTGGGAGTTAGGAGCTGCAACTCTTTGCAACAGCAGCCAGGCACCATGACTTCCTTATAATATTTACAGACTAAATCCAGGATAAACTGTGGGTTTCTGCCAGTAGATGTAGACATAAAGTCAGTTTGTTTTCCTCTCAATCAGCTCAGAGAGTCGAAAAAATTACAAATCAACAAATCAGGTAAAACCATTTTGTGGCAACACTAGCAATCACTTTGTGGAAGCTAGTGGAGCTCAAAATAAAGAATAAATTAGTATAAAGAGCAAAATGGTCCTTTAATTAAAAATGAAACATGGATGAGATGGTGTAATCTACCTCTGAGTAGAGTTAAATTTGAGTTTTGCCAAAAATGATCACTAATGGAGCCTTTGAAAATAAGTTTAACTCTTACTTTAAAAAGTTGTCATAGATGATTCATTTATACTCTGTTGAATTATAGATTATAATGATCTATCTCTGAGCTGGTTAAGGTGAATGGCTTGTAGGTGAGAACATTTAGAATACTGTATTGAAAAGTCATTCTGGTTGTAAATGATAAAGTATCCAACACATTTAACACATTTGTAACTGTTTAACCATATGCATACATTCACAGATTACATTGTTTCAAATCCACATTATTTTTTTTTACATGTTTCCCACAGTATCTCAGATTTGCAGAAGAGGACACTTGTTATTATAGACACCTACTGTGTGTCAGAGCTAACCACAGGCTTGGACTCAAAACGCAGACTCAGATTCAGTTCAAAAATTCAGTCCTTTTAGTAAGAATGAGGTCGGTCAGGTGATCTAATAGTAAGGCAACAGTGTCCAAATCGGCAGGCAAAAGGCTAGGTAAAAAGGCAAAAACAGGTCTGGGAACTATAGGGCTTAAAGAAGCCACACAAGGAAAAAAAAAAGGCTGTTACAAGGAATGAGACGAACTGGCACAGAAGGGAGGGAACACTGAGACTATATACTCTAGAGGAGGGGAGACAATGAGACACAGGTGCAACACATTAGGACAGGGCAGGTAATCATACAGGAGGGAGACACATGAGGGCAGAAAGCAAAGGACCTGAAAAAAGACAAGAGTTGAATATCCAAATAAAACAGGAAGTACAAGTCAAAGAACACAGGGAGAAACAAAAAGGTAGATTCAGTCTTTTTGGAGTAGTATTTGATACATATTGTAAAGGCCATTTTGGAGTTATCATCTTCATCTTATCTTTAATATACCAAAGATTCAAGATAATCTCAGTTCAGGCCATAGACATAAATATTTTATATCACACTGTCCTATTTCTGCTAAAACATGATTTGTTAGGATTTTTGAATAGTAAGAAAGTACCAAACATTAAGATCTCACTTAATGTTCTGCTCAGCTAAATGGAAGCCAGATTGAATAAGATACCTACAGAATGATCAGTTTAAAATGTTTGATTGTGCAGGATATGGCAGACATTAGGACAAAACCTCTAAATAGATCTATGCTACTTCCAGTGATCAGAGTTTATTCATGACAGGGTTTGGTGTTCTCTGTTGTGGTTTTAAGTTAAGGCAAGAGTTTAGCTAAGGTATTAGAGAGGTAACCATTTTATTTACCATTTTCATATGTGCACGTCCATAAAAAAATGTTTAAAAAGAAAAAAAAACTGAAAAAAAATCCAGTACAAAATGGTTCTACAGTTCAAAAACCCCAACAGAAAACAAACAAACAAGAAAAAAACAAAAAAAAAACAAAACAAACTCATCGCATGAAGGTATCTAATAATCCATCATTTCTTCATTTTACAACTTTACAATTGTCTTAAGTGTTTTCAAACAGTATGTTCTGGTTATACAAGAGAAAAAGCTTCAAGGATGAGGACCAAGTTGTCTGGTCCTCGTCCCCCGCACAGTAAATGACATAGTGGTCTTGTTAAGTTCTTGTTTATATTTGGTTTAGGTTACCCAGACAACATAGGATGAAAATGGCACCGGAGTCCAGAGGCACAAAAAGAAAGGTAGATTAGTTCAGGGTTGAGTTTAGTTCAGGTGCAGCTTATCTGTTATCGTGTGCCTTCATTATCCAACCCACACACGCACACACTGACCATACACATGCACACACACTATAGGAAGATATTATGCAAGACAGCTTAGCATGTATCAGTGCCAGTTTTAGCTGCCTGCATGCGGTCAGTACATGAAGCCGCATAACAGAAGTGACTTTGAAAATATTTTTATTTTCCCTTGACTGACAGGCTCATGACTGAATTTACAAGTACTCAGTGACATCTCACCGTTTCCTCTCAAAGAGCACCTTTGCCGTATCACATACTGGATATATGTAAAGTAGTGAGACATGCAGCAGCTTAAATCCAGTTCAGAGGCTCCCGCAGTGAGTGAGAGGACGGCTCTTAAACAGTTTCAGAGCAATAAATGTTTTAATTATTAAGCTGTCAGTTTATATAATGATGTAAATATATAAAACTCCTGCTCCCTTTCTTATAGTCATGACAATATGTTAGCAAATAATATACAGTCAAATTTACCACTAATTAAAATGAACCAGTAGATTACTATAACTTTGGTAAAACATATAAATTAAGATCTGGTTAATTTATGAATCATTATCTTCTAAAATGACACCACAAAGTACACCAGCAGGTACAGACAGCAGATTGAAAACTTTAGGGCAGAAACAATTAGTCAATTGTCAGAAAATTAAACTGCAGATTACAGTTACTATTATCTATTAATCATTTGAGTCATTTTTCATGCAATAAAACATTTTCCTGGTTCCAGCTTCTCCAGTTTAAGGATTTTGCCCACATCACCTTGAGTTCTTGGAAATAAATGGCATTGATTGCTGTTTTCTGTCACTTTATAGACCAAACAATTGAAATAACCACCAGATGAATTGATAATAGAATATATGATGATAGAAAACACCCCCACATTACTGGCAGAAGTGTGACGCTGGAGTGCTAATTCTAGTCAGTAAGTTAGTAAGTTAGTAGTCAGTTCAGACCTAAACCTGTAAGTGTTCTGTGATGTATTGTGTGATGCAGCGTCTGGGGGAGTTGGTGCTCGCTCTCCTGAACAGGGAGCTGCAGCCTTCCTGTCAGCTGGCCTGTCTAGAAACGGTTCGAATTCTGTCCAGAGACAAAAACTGCCTGGACCCCTTCATCAGCCGCTCTGCCATGTCTACTCTCGCCCGATACGCCGGCATCGCCGTGGCCAGTAGCGCCGCCCACAACCAGCAGGTGGAGGGCCAAGGTAATTCCTGCCAACTCTTCCAGGTTTTTGGTGCCGCTCCTGTTTTGCTGTGTCCTCCAACATTCTCCCCAAATGCTTTTTTTCCATTTTGTTTCACACCCTACATTATCTTTCCCTTGAAGCATGGAAACTCCAGACTTTCATGAATAGTGTTTCACAATTTTTTTTTAAGTCTTTCTTAAAACAACAGTCTGCTCATATGAGCATTGAAACAGGTTTATCTTGCTGGAATCATTCCTCCTGTTCATCCTGACCATTAAAAGATCCCTCTGCTTCCAAATGATGGAGGATAGAATCCACAGTCCTCATTTTGTGCAAAAATGTATTCAGAAGTTTTTCTGAGGCTTATATGAGGCTTCAGCTGTCCATATTAGTCAAATCAAGTAGATATGAAGTGGATGTTTGTACTTTTTAGTACAAATGTCGTTATATTGTTTTCAAATACATTTTTTTACTAAATAGGTGCTAATTCTAATTGAAAATATGTTAAATTTTTTGCTGTAATGTGTAATGCTCACAGTTCTTGCTGGTTTGTGTAGAAGACTTGGACAGCACACTGGTTCTGTGGAACTATTAAAAATCCAATGAGATGAAAAGGACATGGAACAGCTGGCACATTATCAGCTCATCCTCCATTCTTCACATGAAGAATCCTAAATATAGACTGAATGTGTACCTATCTGCCTGACCTTTCCCTGCTGTCTCCTCCCAGGAGAGGGTGAGGGAGGAGAAGAAGGAGAGGCAGCAGAGGTATCCAGTGATGTGGTGAAGGAAGCCTCCCCTCCTTCAGAAAACTCTGACCAGGAAGTGATTGTTGAAGCACTCAAGTCCATCTGTAACATCCTGCTACACAATGTGACAGGACAGGTCAGTCTGCTGTGTTTCCCTTCACACCTGCATCCACTCATACAGACAAATCATCAGTTAGGATTCCATGGTGCTAATCTATTACATTTATCTCTGGATGGATGGATGTCACCTGGCAGGTGGTAGCAGCAGACCTGCAGCTGATAAAGGGCGTGGCAGAGAGGCTGAAGCAGTGTCATGATTCCATCTGGAACCATGAGGTAAGGATGGCCAGTGAGGTAGACGTTTCAACGTGAGAGTCGAATGAGAAGTGTGAGTTTACCTGGCACAAACATGCAAGGAAGAAGGATCATAATTTATGATTCAAGATGATAAATGATTTTGTGAGTTTGTTTTCCCATGATTCTCCAGGATTTCCTCTCACAGTCAGGTTGTTTGGAGATTTTAAAATGTCCATGAATGTGTTCCTAAAAGATGTGATACATTTTTATCTCCGTCAGGCATAAGCCTGGAGGGATCATGCATTTGGTCGTGTTTGTGTGTGTGTGTGTGTGTGTGTGTGTGTGTGTGTGTGTGTGTGTGTGTGTGTGTGTGTGTGTGTGTGTGTGTGTGTGTGTGTGTGTATCTGTCCTCAGCTAATCTCACATACTACCCATCAGCCTGGTATTTTTTGTGCACATTTATGACTGTATGCTCAAGGACCTATCATGGTTGCGGTGATTCACAATTTATGAAAAACCTCTTTTATAATGCCACTGACTGCTGACTCCTCACTCCTCTAAACTGGCTGGTAGGAGCTGCAAGTGATCAACAACTGCCTCAGTTTGGAATCTTGTTTCCACTAGGGACAACCAATCATGCCTTGTCGCCATGTTAGATCAATCTGTGCCAAATTTCGGTACCTTGTGTTGTGAATTCAAATAAATATTGATAAGATTCCTTATGACTCTATCGTAAATCTTAGACTTTCATCTTTTCAGCAGTCCTCACCATTTTATGCGTCATATGCGTTAAGACATAGCAAAAGGCATTTCTGGCAATCAGCTAGACTAAAAACAAGGCTTATCTAGTCTGTTGCAGGCCACATATTGGTCATGGTCATGGCTCAAAAACTGACATCCATAGAAAAGTTTGGTCTCATCTTGAACCAGAGCGTCTGCAGATCAGTTCCATACCTGATATGTTATGATCCACCAAAGTTCGGCACAATACGAGATGAATAAATTCCAGTTTTTGTTATCTTTGCCCACCATCTTGACTGTACACACCTGGCGGAGGTGTGCACTCTTCTAGTACTGCACGTGTTCTATGTGTCTTCAGTGTCTCACCACTCTGGAATCCTGTCTCCTACAAAGTTTGTTTATATACTACTAATCTGCTTTAGTAAATGCCTTTTTGAAAGTACTTTGAAAATATAGATTGGGTTTTGCATCCTGCACTCTGTTAGATTTAGGTTATGGAAAGATTTTGGTTTGATTTAAATATTGAATAAGCCAAAATAAGCTATCTCATGCCTTAAGTCAGTGTTAACTTTTTAAAATCTAACCAAGACCACCATCTTTGCCTAACCTTAACCAAGTGTTTGGTTTGCCTAAACATGAGCAAATATTGTAGGACAACAAATGAAAAATGATGATAGTAAACCTTGTGCAGATACATTCAGTATGATTTTTTTTTATAATGCTTTTCAAAACCCAAGTTACAAAACTTAATTTTGTGTTGACAGTGAACAGTTTACAGAACTATCTTGTTAAACAAAATGTAATGTTTCCTCATTATGTTGAGGATGTATTTGGGGCAGCATATGTTTCTTACAAAGTTTCTTTGCTATTGCCAATTAGTTGTTATAAACATATTTTTAGTATCATTTGAAAGGTTTTAATACTGGTGCCAATAATTGCCAATACCTCAATGATGATACATTGTTACTTTGAAGAACATAAACATGTTTTCTACATAAAAACTTTTTTATTTCATTTAACATTTACATTTAAAATAATTAATTGATAAAATTATTACATTTTTGGGGCATTTTTGCCTTTTAATGGAAAGCTGATAGTATGGAGACAGACAGGAAACAAAGGGAGAGAGAGGGGTATGACATGTACCAATTGTTGGCTGTAATAACTGTGGGTGTTGTGGTATATGGAATGCACCTTCACCTTGCTCATTCACCTACCGGGGTGACCCACGCATACATGTTGAGGTTTAATATCCAACCTTACTCTGAAGAGGAAAAAGCAGATAAACAGTGAATACTGTAAGACTCCATGCCTCTGATCTCTTTGTCCAGGTCCGTTTCTTTGACTTGCGCCTCACCTTTTTGCTGACTGCCCTGAGAGTGGACATCAGGGCACAGCTGGCTCAGGAGCTCCACGGCATCAGTCTGCTAGGTAACAGATTCCTTATGTAAGCAGTGAAACCACTGACCTGGGTAACAAACCTCAGCTCTCTGGATAACTAGTCTCCCAAGTAACCACATCACCTTTAACAATACCTACTCTTGTGGGATGTTCTCAAGTCCAATAGCCTATGATAAGTAATTAAAATAAGATATATAAAATATGTGTATAAAATGATAACTTCCTGTCATGTGTATGTTCTAGGGAACCAGTTGGACGCCACACTGGGTCTGTGTTGGCCAGATACGTTGGAGACAGCCAGGGCAGGGTCAGAGGGCGTCCCACCTGAAGAACTCCCACCTCTGAGCCGGCAGCAGACAGAACTAGCCATGGAAATACTGAAAATACTGTTCAATGTTACATTTGACACAACAAGGCGCAAGGTTGACGAGGTACTAAATATAATTGCACATTTTAGATGAGTATTTTTGTACAGCATTAGCCATGCAAACATTGAAACCCTACTGAGTTGTTGCTGCCATTAGTATACCAATGATTGTAAACTAGTAGCCCTGGACTTTCCAGCATTTAATGGATATAATAGTTAATACAAAATCTACTATATGTTAAACCAAGTCCACACACCAGTCATATGTCAATCAATCAATCAATTCAATCAATTTTTATTTATATAGTGCCATATCACAACAAAAGTCATCTCAAGGCACTTTTCACATAGAGCAGGTCAAGACCGTACTCTTTAATTTACAGAGACCCAACAATTCCCCCATGAGCAAGCACTTGGCGACAGCGGTAAGGAAAAACTCCCCTTTAACGGGTAGAAACCTCAAGCAGAACCAGGCTCTTGGTGGGCGGCCATCTGCTTTGAGCAGTTGGGTTGAGAGAGAGAAAGAGGGAGGGAAGGGGGGAGGGGGGACAGAAGAACAACAATCATAACAATAACAATAAGTATAAGTGTGACACGATCATTGTGTTAACTCAGTAGGATGCAACACTCTCTCATTTTTCTGCATCAACATGCATCACATTTTCTTGAAAAGTAGTAATTTTATCATGTGCACTCCTCAGATTGACACATCCAGGCTAATGTACTGTAACTAGTTATTTCTTCTGTCTGTATGGCATGTTCAGTGTGTATTCCACATACAGATTCAGGAAGACTTACATCTTGCAAGTGTGTTTGTGTTGACCAGTGTACAACGAAGCAGTTTGTTTTCAATATGCAACATGTTTCCATGTGTCATTTTTCATGTTCAAGTCCTGGTAGTTTCCATCTGAGGGAATTGAGAAGCCATAGACCATGACAAGCTTGTTTTTTTGGATTTTGTGGAGTAGAAAACAACTGTCCTGTTTCATGAGGGAATAAAAAAAAAGCAGAATTGATCCTGCGTGAGGGCAATTGCATAAAGTTTAAGCTACTGAATTTCCCCACCACAGGGCATCTTTTGAGTCTTGAATGGACTTTGCCAGGATGTTTTTTGTTTGTTTTTTTGAGGTTCAATTCACAGTAAATGGCATTCTGACTCTGGATTTATGAATGGGTGTGAGGCTCTCTCTTAATTGTCCTCAGGTCAGAGGTGCTTTCAGCTCACTGCTAAAGTTATCATGCTAACTGTGTTTACCATCTTAGTTTATAATTATAAAATTTACTAACACTCTATTAGCACAAAAAGAGCAGCCAAGCCAATGCAGTAGCCTAGTTTGTGAAATTGTGAATGTGAAATTTATGAAAAGTCAGGGGATCACCAAAGTCATTAGCATACATCATGGCAACCAAAAGTACAAGATTTTTTTTGGTGCTTATTTTGCAGTGGGAAAGAGGCTACTCTGTATTAAGGGAACACTGGCACATACTGGCTTCCGCTCCTCTTTGCTAAATAGACGATTGACTGTGAACCTCACTGCTTGTGTGTTTAATGTGGACTTCCTGAATGGATCCCTTTTCTTCGGAGGAGAACTTCCTCCAGCCTGCTGGCTCAGTGTGCCACAAAGCCCTGTCCGGCTCCCCTGCACTCTCTGTCAGCACGGAAATCACCCAGTGCTGCGCTGTCACTGACAGACTGATGGACTTGGGTTTTTCTTCAACTGGAGCTCCACTCATGTTTGCTGTAATGATCTCCACTGTGTTACTGTAACTGTGGCTGTTACCAACGCTGCCTTTCTGCCTAAACGACGCAACTGCTTTAACTATGATGTCCTACGCCACCAAGCAGCTATGGAGTTTATGTAACTTCCTAATTACATCCGTCAAGGGGTTTTTAACTTGCTGCCAAGAGTTTGGGATTTTAAGAAACAGACCTTGTTACATCCATAGAGGCTCTTGCTGTGGTTTCAATGTGGAATGTGGAAGCAAAACAAACTTGGGCGTCATTGTTGGAAACATTGCGAGACTACCTATACCAGGCAAGATGCAAAATATGGAGTTGATCGCAGTGTACTGCGGAGTTTGCAGAGACTTCCATCCTCAGCTCTGTCTCTGGCCACCATGGAACTATTTGATACACAGTCTCTCACAGATAAATCCCTCCTCATACATGACCACATCTTGGACAAAGGGCTTGTTTTCATGTGCCTAACTGAAACCTGGCATAAACCAGGGGGACTACACTGTGTTTAATGAGGCCTGACCTCCTGGTCATAGTTACATGGAAAAAGTTTGCAGCTCTGGCTGTGGTGGTGGTTTAGCAATCATAAACTGGGCTTAACCTGTCTCCCCTGCCAATGCTTGATCTTTCTTCTACTGAATGCCTTGCTCAAAATGTAAACTTCCATACTCCATGACAGTGCTTCTCCTGTAACCCCCTACTACACCTATACGTCAAATGCTTTTCGGAACTGGAAAAGCACTGACCCAACCATCATGACTATAGACCTCCAGCACATCACCTGCCCAGCTTCTGCATCAGTGGATAAACTAGTGGCCCTCTTCAATACATCTCTGAGCAGTGTTTTTGATCTTCATGCCCCTGTCAAGATGTGTGAGGTCCATTTTTCATGCTCTGCTCCCTAATTTACTCATGAACTGCAGCAAATAAAAACAGCTGGATGTGTCCCTTCCAACGCTCTGGGCTCCCTGTCCATAAACTAGCCCACTGTGAACATCAAAGGACTCACTCAAAGTCCCTTAAAGATGCTCGTAGTTCTACTCCAACCCATCAATAACAATCCTGGCAACCCTAAGCATCTTTTTTTCCACCATAAATCATCTCCTGAAGCCACAATCATCTTCCCCAATTGAGGCTACAGAAGAGCAATGTAACAGCTTCATTTACTTTTAAGAGGCAAGGTCAACAACATCCACTCTCTGATGTCTCCTCTCTGCCTTCACCTGTTTTCGACCCTCTGTCCCAGACAGTCATCAGCAAACATGGGATGTCTTTCCATTGCTATGCTGATGATACCCAGCTGTACATAAAAACTGCCCCAAGCCCTTCTGCAGCCATGTCAGGCCTCAGCTCCTGTCTCAAGGAGATAAAGGCCTGGATGAGCACAAATGAAACGGCAGCAAAACTGAAGCTCCGCTTATTGGCACTCCACACAAGATTCGGTCATCCCCCAAACCTCATCTCACCTTAGACGGCCAGGGCATCCCCTTTTCCTCCGCAGTCACTAATCTGGGTGTTAGGTTTGACCCTCAGCTGACGTTTGATGACCATATAAGACATTTATGCAAAACCTCTTTCTACCATCTCAAAAACATCTCTAAACTCCGCCCCTCTCTAACCATGTCAGATGCAGAGAAACTTGTCCATGCCTTAATCTCCTCAGGACTGGACTACTGCATTGCACTCTTCACAGGGATCCCTGGCAGGAGCATCCAGAGGCTCCAGTTCATGTAGAATAGCACTGTCAGGATACTGATGAGAGCATGAAAACACAAACATATAATACCAATTCTGTTGTTATTGCACTGGCTCCCTGTCTCCTTCATTGTTTACTACAAAGTCCTGCTACTCACATACAAATCCATCAATGGACATGTACCTCCCTACCTACATGAACTACTATTTTCTTTATATTTTTATGTTGTGTGTTCTATGTTATTAATACAGTAGCACTTTGAGTTTCACTATAAATGAAAAGTGCATTACAAATTAAATGTATTATTTATTATTATCCTTTATGAGATCATGAATTTCTGTACCAAAGTGTTTGCCGATCCACACAACAGGTTGTTGAAACATTTGAATCCAACCTCAAGGTGCCACTAGATGAAAAGTCCAGGCACCACCAAAGTCATGAGATACTTCTGTCTGGACCAAAGTGGTGGACAGAACTGACTGACTGACATTGCCATCCATAGAGCCATGCCGCTAGCCGAGCTACTAAAAAGTGAAGTCAATGAAAAGACTTCCCCATTACAGTTACAGGAGTACATTAGTTACTTTCCGCTCTTGTTAAGCAATAAGACACAACATATATGAAGTCTTTCTTTTGGAAGATGTTTTTTGTAAGATATGTCTTTCAATGTCAGAAGCTCAATTTTAGCCACAACAACAGAATCAGTCTGTTTCTTCTGCCTGTTACACACAAGATACAAACGAATGCATAATGTAAATCCACACATTTACAGTGATGAGGTTTCTCACGGGAACATGTTAACAATATATGTTTAATGTCTGTGTGTGAAGGAGGAGGCAGCAGAGTACAGACATTTGGGGGCCATACTGAGACACTGTCTAATGAGCCATGCAGAGGGAGACGAGAGGACTGAGGAGTTCCACAGGTAGGACAACACCCATTTCTTCAGTGATGACTTGATTCGTACAGTCACACTCGTCTTTCCATTAAATACTGACTTCACTGGGTAACATACCTTGCTCTTCAGTGACTGTCCCTCTTACCAGTCCCCCTCTTTTTCCCAGCCATACTGTTAACCTGCTAGGTAACCTTCCTCTGCCCTGTTTGGATGTACTGTTGATGCCCAAGGTGCAACAAGGTTCCATCGAGTACATGGGGGTCAATATGGATGCTGTCAACATGTTGCTGGAATTCATGGAGAAAAGACTTGACAGGGTGAGACAAGGCTCTGTGTGTATGTGTGTTCATTACCTGATAACAAGTAAAAAGGTATGAATAATAACTTGAATCACATTTTTAAATGTGCTATAAAAATATTTAAATAGTACTTGGTTCAAAGAGGTGTTTCTAACATCATCTTTTACCTATCGAGGTAAAAGGAAACAAACTAGTGTATTTTCTATCTTTAGCATCGTCTGTCACTAGGTGGAGCTGTATGTTAATTGTTAGAATGCCATGGAAACTATTCATTCATCAGTCAAACAGTAATTGGATGACATCTGGTTTCTACAACTTTCTAGTTACAGCTCTGTAAAATATCCACACGTAAAAAATGCACTTATGAATGAATGACAAAAAATACGTGCATTAGTAGAAAGACTCAAAGGACAATGTTGCTGACAGTCAGTGGTGGAAAGTAACAAAATACATTTATATTGTACTTGAAGGATTATTCTGGTTTATTACAACTTGAGTCTTCTTTCTTGTACTTTTGGTCATCAGCTCAATCAGTTAATTGCATAGATCTGAAAACATGGTGACATTAACACAACAAAATCTGATGGCAGAAGAAACACTAGTCCAATCACAAAAACAGTCACAGTTTACAGACCAACTTCTTGCTTCACTTTTGACCTATCATATTTACTTTAGTTGTGCGCACATCATTCTCATATGCAACAAGCAAGGCTGGATTGTTAGCAGTGCTGCAGACACCTATAGGCACCAAACATGCATGTTATTGGGTTTTTGAAATTAGATTGGCTGTAGATTTGTTTAAGAATTTGCACCACTTTAGTACATTATCGACAAAGGCTGGTCCTGCTTTATTATCTAAGTTTGTGGCCCTGTCTCGTAAAAGGATCTTGTGTCAAAATCCATATTTAACCTCTTAACATCCATTGGGTCACCAGCGACCTGCTTAAACTAATTGCTTAGCGTCACGCAGTGATGAATAAAAGCAATTGGCACAATTTTGCCACTTGGAGATATTTTCCAAAAACTCGCTCCCCTAAGGTTAGGCCTAGAGGCCTGGAATTATACACAGATGTGGTTGACAAGATGTAAAAGGTATGTGATGATTTGCATAGTTCTGGCATAAAGCATGTTCTAGTTCTTGTTATTCAAGTTTGACTCATTTTAGATGAGGACCAAAAACACTTTTTTGAGCCATATTTGAATTGATATAACTTTGGTTGTATTTTAGCCACATGTTAAACAAGCATGTCTCAAGAAACTAGTAGATCTTACTTTTCAAATTAAGCCCAATACATGCATTTTGGCCTTACAGTTCTTCTCTTATAAGCTTTTCCATTTGGGGAAAAAAGGGTGGATATTAAGAGGCTACAACATTTATTGTTTTAATTTATATTGTGCTCACATAGTGCATATTCCTAAATAAAATTGTGTTTAATTGTATTACCACAAACTAACTAATACACAGAAAACATGGGGCCAGGTAGTATTGTTTAATATAGGAGTACTGGTTTGTACACAACACACAGGTTAGTTTATGGTAGGGTCAATAGGGGCCCCAACGGAAAATAATTGCCCCAGGGTCCCAGGTCAACAGATTAATACAGCCATGTCAATGAGGGATATTAGCAACATTTTAGGTGTGCTGTCTTACAGGTTGACCTCAAAATTAAGTGCTTTAGATAATCTGGATAAAATGGCTAGCTGGATTGCATTGTCATAATGTATTAATATTTAATTACATAATATTTAATGTTTCCAATATTTATGTTTCTACTGTACCTTCTAACTTCACCTACACCAGCTAAAATAACAATAGATTATTTATTAAGATTGTAGCATTGCTAGCTTGATTTAAAGGGGAACTTGACTGATTTCACACATCAAAGTGTGTTTTCAGGTGTTGGGGAATCAGCGTCAGTTGGGGCTGTAGTTGAAAATGTAAAACATCTGGGGGTGTGGAGTTAGGAAGAAGTGAATCTGACAATGTTATAAGAGTGAAATGCTAAATCTGCTGATTCCTCCAATATTATTCAATACTTAAAAGACATTTCTCAGTGTTGTATGTGGATTTTAAAATTTTGCTTGTCTGTCTCACAGGGACATAAGCTGAAGGAGACCCTCCTCCCATCACTGAACTTGTTGACTGAGAGTGCCCGCATTCACAGAGAAACCAGGAAGTTCCTCAGGTCAAAGGTCAGTACTGGGATGCGGCAATGAAGAAATGAATGATGATGAAGACATGAATAATGAACACTGAAGAGTGTTGGTTTTTTGATGTGCATGGCTATGAGTATCTACATGTCATTGTATGTGTAGGTGTTGCCCCCACTGCGTGATGTAAAGAACAAGCCAGAGGTTGGCAATGCCCTGAGGAACAAACTAGTACGTCTGATGACACACATTGACACTGACGTCAAGGACTGTGCTGCTGAATTCCTCTTTGTTCTCTGCAAAGAAAGTGGTGAGGGAAATGTCTGTATTGATTTGTGTCAATAACTCATCTAGATTTTTGTGTTATTGTCCATGGGTCACCATGATATTGACCACCTCAATTGATCAATTGAAATGTCCACATCATTTCACTGTCAAAATTCGCTGTGGTTGGATAAATATGTGATATCATTTAGTGACCCAAAAGAGGTCGTAAGAGGTTCTACTTAACAAACTGAGAGATTTGATTTTGATATGGGCAGTGTCTGTATCTTAGATCAAAACATTTGTCATCATTATAAATCTTGGCTAATTCATCTTGAAGTACCACTTCATGAAGGCTGATTTAAAGATCTGGATTGGATTAGGTTACGGCTCCAACCAAAGGATTATTGGATTGGTTTTGTTGACATAGTGTTTGGTGTCTTTTGATGTGTTGAATTACTGCCATAATAACAGTAATATTTTCTCTATCCAGTTTCAAGATTCATTAAGTACACTGGATATGGAAATGCTGCAGGCCTGCTGGCTGCCAGAGGACTGCTAAGGGGGGGCAGAGACTCTGGGATCTACTCTGAAGATGAAGACTCTGAGACAGAAGAGTACAGAGAGGCCAAGGCCCAGTCAGTACCACCATAACCCTGTGTTACCTTATCTCAGTGTCTGATGTATAGTGTTTCATTGTACCTTTTTCCAAAAATTTTATTGTGTAGCTTTAAACACACAATATGTTATTTCTGCTGCTAAAGGGTCTCTCAATCAAAACAATAACAAAAGATGGAGTGTTATGATTGTGTGAAGTAGTGTGGGATCATGGGACTTGTTGTCTTCATTGTTAATCAGCCAGCTACTAAATTGGGCCTCAGTGACCCTCTTGTTTGAACACAGAGGCACTAAGCTGGGGCACTGATTCCAGCTTAGAATCAGCACACCATGGCCTCCGTCTTTGCCAGCTGCCCGATTGGCAGCACACAAGACTCCTAAGTCTAGCCTTGCAAACAGAACTACTGAAAGCTATACACAGCTTGGTTGAGAGTGGAGACCATCAGGGTTCAGCCCTAAGCAAGACAGGACCTCAATATTGTGGGTCAAAAGTGTGTTATAGAGGCAAGGACAAGGGGCACTAATATCAGTACACTGGACAAGTACATTTTTACATATTCTGTAAAAGATAATCAGTGATCCATCAATTGTGCACAAGCTGCTTCAATCTAAATAATGTTTGTTTTCCGTCCCTTTGATTTTCTGTCTCTGTCTCTCCGTCTCCAGGATAAACCCAATAACAGGAGTCGTAGAAGAGGAGCAGCCCAATCCCATGGAGGGAATGACAGAGGAGCAGAAAGAATATGAAGCTATGAAGCTGGTCAACATGTTTGACAAACTGTCAAGGTCAATAAAAGCAGATAATAACAAAAACACACAGACACACTCAACACATGTACTGGTCAGTTTGAACTGATCCAGTACATTCTATCTGTCTTTCAGAATAGAAAGCCTTGTAAGAGGTACAGTAGTATCAAACATATCACTGAAGATTTCATTTATTGTATACATGAAAATTTACATTTTTGGTTATTTATCAATCTATTATAACTGAAAATTATAAGAAGAAGTAGATAAGACTGAAAATCAGAGGCATTTACATTTTTATCATTCCTCCCTGCAGGACCAATTTGATTCAGCCCATGCAGCTTGGTATGGATGGGAGGATGAGAGAGATAACCCCTGATGATCTCCATAAACTGACCCACAATCCTTTGTTCCAGCCAGAGGAGCCAGCAAATTCAGACGAAGATGAGGCTTAGTAAACTTAGAAACATTAAAGGCAGAAACGCACTTATTTTACCCCTGTGATGACCCCATTGTTTTAGATGTTCACATATCACACAGTCCAATCTGTTCCTGTTTACCTGCTCTGATGGGAGGTGAAATACTGAATTATCAGTTTATATATATATATTTATACACACACACACACACACACACACACACAGATACAACACAACAGTGTTTGTTTTATTTATGACTAACAAGTCATTCATTATTCATCATGTTTTTACTTACTCTTAAATGTTTCTCCACCTTTCTGTGTTTTAGTGAGTTTGTAAATGAAGGAGTCAATCCCACCACATACTGTGCGACATGGTCATTGTGTGAGAAAGCAGAAACATGATTTTATTATATTATTATTTATTATAACAAGAAAATAACAAGAACACCTCCCAGTACAATGAAGTTCTGTTTGTAAGCACCTCCAGAGTGAAGCAGCACCTTTCTGACAGTGTCATCAAAACCTGAACCTCACACACTTCACAAGGTAGTGTGTTTGTATGGTTCAGGGTTATTTATTTCACTAGCCCTTTATTAGCAGCATGTATAGAAGAAGTGATCAAACAGTCACAGTGTGAGACGATGTCGTGCAGTTTGGTTTTGACTGGCTGAGACTGAGACTTTTGTCATCCCCTCATAGCACATGAGGTGAACGGAATTTGGTTTGTAATGCATAAAGCTTTGAAAAACCCAACATTATTAAGACTTTAGAGAAACAACATCCCAGATACCGTTACTCAGGATAATCCATAGACCTGACCGTCAACAGCAGTAAATAGTTCTGCGTTTCCAGTGGGAACTACTCTCTGTCTCTGTTTGGATATGAACTCATCTGTCTCTGGAAATGTTGCTGCTGATGAGATGAAGATGTGTCATTTCTATTCCTCATGAGGGCAGAAGAAGAAAATGAAAGCTAGCCAAAGAGTGGTGGTAAGGTACATGATGATGGAATCAGCTGTATTTTTGAAAAAAATAATTAACTGATACATTCTAGATGCCTGTTGTTTTTCATAAAGCCCTGTAGATGCTTTATTTTTAGTGAAATGTGAAACTGCAGACAGACATGCTCTAATTTTAGACTGAAGATTAAATATTCTTATGCAAAGAAAGAATCTATAACCTGAGAAACACATTATATATTAAACGTATACTCCTTTATATTGTTATAAAATCTATCTTGGACTAATGTATATTAAATGTGTTTAAATGACAGATTAGTCTCATGTCTTACTTTGATGCAGTTATTCTGTTCTGCACCATCATGATGGGATTCATCAGTGTCTTTGAGGTTTGATTGGATGATGCTGCTGTAAATTCCATCTTGTCAGCAGCTCTTTCAGATTAAAATACTTTACAAAATTCTCACAAACCAGGTCCCATAGCCAGAATTTCTGATGCTTTGAATGTTTTGAAAAATCATTTAGTCCCTGAAATTTCTTCACTTGCCATCTGTCTACATTCATTTTAGTACATATATATATGAGCAGAGGACCTTGAGATACACGGAGTAGCCATGTGCTCCTGCTCTCATGCAACCTGGACAGTTGGCTGCAGTGTGACTGTAACTGTTCATGTACAGGTATTGTTTCAAACCGGTGGATTCATGTTTTTTTTAAAGATTACATAAGGCACTTCAAGGCCACCGCATATTTGTGTATTGCTCAGTCATTCTAGTATCTATTAATAGATCATTTCTGACAACAGGCATTTTGACTTGTAACAAAAAAAGCACAGGTGGAACTAATAACAATTATGATGGCTCCATCTTATTTTAAGCCATGACAGGGAACCAGCATACACATGACAACAATAGCAATGATTTATGTCATTAATTACACCTGTGTTCGACATTCAAAGTGTGCTATGACAAAGCCCTTCTGTACATTAAACAGATCAACAAATCAATGTACCTGAAGACCTCTGAAAAGTTCTATATTGTCTAAATGAAGCCTTTAAAAAGTATTAAAAGTATCAACTTATGTTTGATTTTTTTGCCATATTTGAGCTGCACTTTGTAACACTTTGAATTTCCTGTAAAATTAGATGGCAACAACTAATCTAGACTTAAAAGTTGCTTTGATGAGTTTTAATAGTTTCACCTCCTGTCACATCAGAGCCAGATAATGCTCAGAGACTGAGTCTAACTGAAGGACAATGATACATCCATAGAGCATGACCAAGTCTAACTCCACACGATGTGTCTCAGATCTGTTTCTGTTCATTCATTGTTCATTATCATCATGCTGTAGTTAATATGAGCTCAGGTCTGATCCACCAGCAGGGATCCACCTCGCTGCTCTTTGACATAACAAACTAAACTAAGGTTAAAATATAGAGGTGTAATGATCCCTGTGGGAACATGAGGGAAGAAATGGAGCATAATTAAGAAGAACAGAAAGCGTGATGAGGGTGCACAGAACAGTTGTGGAACACAACTAATGAACTAATGAAAATGAAATACAGTTAATCGAATATTTGCAGAACATACAGAGAAAGAATATGAAGACCAATACTACATGGGGATGATTTAGATTCTCCTTACTTATAATGGAAAAATAATATAGTGTAACTTCCAGTAACCCTTCCTAACTGTGTCAGATCCTGAGGCAGAGACATAAAACTATGATCATTATCACTACATTCACCTTTAAACCCTCCATACTTACATCATTAAGTCATGAGGCAGCACTGAAAAGTAACTCTTCACAGCCTTTGTGCCCTCCTGTAAAATGTTGAGATTCAGCAACCTCCTTTCCTGCATTTTGCTGACTTTTTATGAATATACTTTTACAATAAAAATACAGTAGTAACGCTGCATCAGCATCTTTCAGATTCTTACTTTATCACTTGTATTACTGTAGTGTCTTGTGACTGCATGTATGAACATATATGTTGAGGACTTCAGTGAAGTTATTGTAAAACCTTTGATAACTTTTACTATTATTGATCGTGATGTTCTCGGTAACACTTTACTATAAGCTACACAACTTACTACTACACAATTAAGAAGTTACCAGTGTATTCATAATAAAAATGTTCATGTCAGTGATACCAGGAGGTATTGCTGATGTAAAATAGATATTCTTTTATCCTCTTACCTGATTATAACAAACATACATTCTTTACCAAAAATTCTTTATCACTTATTCTTTTATTCTTGTGTGCATTGGTGTTTTGTATGTTTCATATAAGCTACTGGATGCCTAAATTGTCCTCAGGATCAATATGGATGTTAGAGATGGGGAAAGATCGGAGGATCAGTTAGACATGGGCACTTCAGTATTGTTTTAAGATAAGACTTGAAAAAATGTGATCCTATCCTTTAATTTGTAGTTTTGAAGTTTGAGCTGAGATAACCCTGATGACATCATCAGGTTATTTCCTGAGACTTGACAAGGCTTCTCCATTATACAACTGTTTTCAAAGGCTGTGTAGTACTTCTAGTGATGAATAAATTGATCACTTGGAGCGCTCCTTTAAAATCTTGTTTTTGCCTCTGAGCAAAGACAAAAATTTGATGGATTCTGACATATATTTGTCATTAAAGAATAGAAAGTGAAAGACCACACAAGGCTTTAAGAACAGGGAGGAAAGTTGATATGATCTGCTGCCTGTTAACATCAACATGATGAGGGCACATAACTTCAACTCACATGAAGAATAAAAACAAGAGAACACAAAATTATGACACAATTCAATCAACTTTTTAATAATTATTAACAAGTATAGGTATGGATTTACACTCTGTTCATAACTTTGTTTTTGTTTGCTTTCTGTAGTTTTGTACATATTCTGTGCGTGCAAGGCAAAGATAAACATGACGGTAGAAAATAAACTCTCCCCCGAGATGAGACGGAGGCTCAGGTCGCTGACAGCGCAGAGAGCTGAACTGAGGTCCGCTCTGACAAAACACACGTCATTCTCCACAACCACCCTGAGAGTTTGATAGACTGAATACACTCTTGTTGTTATCTCACACAATATCTGCTCTTTTATTAAAATCTGATCTGGTCCTCTTATGATATGATGATTGCATACATGGTTGTTTAATGGAATGACTTCACCTGAATTAATTTGAATGTCACCTACTGATGTGAATCTACAGAAATATGCAGAAACATGCAGAGCTTTAGTGTCCTGTGGAGTCGTCTGGAGATTCTAAAAGGCTTAATGTGAAAATACTTTAACACGGCAAAAGAAATATGTACTGTTGGGGGAAAAAAAGGGAAGGCATGATGGTACTTGGTAAAGATAGTGTAAAGGAAACTGAATTTAATGAGTAAAAGTGTGACAAAACAAACAGAAAATGGGGGTAAATTCTTGGATTCTAAATGTTTTTCAAGATGTTGGAAGCCACCAGACTTCTCTCTAGTACGAGGGGGAATTTGGTGGAGAAAAAGTAAAACTTGAGGGTATTGTTAAAAAAATGTGTAAATATGAAATTAAGGCAAAACCTTAAACTTTATGTAGCATAGTTAGCCTGGTTACAAACCTCAAAAATTGCCACCCACCTCTGAAATTCTGTTGAGAGATTCAAAGGTTTGATATTGCTCTTGTAATTGGCTGTTTCCCCAGCTGGAAAAAAAGGCTAGCCAATCAGAGCCTTCATGAGCAGAACTTAAGTTGGAATAATCATCTAGCTGTGCCAGAGGCAGAATTCAAACAAATATGGTGACAAGCATGGAAGGAACAGATGCAGCTATCGATATCAGCTCTTAAAGGTACAGTATGTAGAATTTAGTGTCTGTGACCTCACTGCTAGATGCCACTAAATCCTACACACTGGTCCTTTAAATGAGAACTGCAATGGAGGGATGTGAAAAGAAAGATGTTTTTGCAGTTGGGGGACGATTTCAGGCTTAATGTTGTTTCTCCCTTGATGGTCTTAATGAAGGATCACGTCAAATAAGATGAGGTCTGGCACACACTGGCACAGTTTGGATTGCACTATTGAGGTCCTGCAGTGATGTCACAAATATTGAATGGAAGCAATGCACCAGGTCCATAAATAACAATGGATGAGTCATGAATCAGTTATTAAATGTGGATGTCTCACCTGAGCTCTAAACAGCGAGAGAGATACAGTAGCAGAAGCAGTGTCCCCATGCAATCTCAGATCAAATCTAGTAACCTGATGAACAATCTGGCCTGCACTGCCGAGGTAAGAAAGAACAGACACAGAAAGAACTACTGGTGTGTCCACAGTTCAATTAGTAACCTCATGAGTAGTTGAGCAACATGTTCTTCTGTCTGCAGTTAATGTTTATGAAATATGAAAGTAATCATTTATAAAACAGTCAACTGCTTGTGAACACCGTGGGCTCTCAACTTGTGTGTCTAGCATAGTGGAATGTTCTTGCAGTATCTCATGTGAAACTAGCCACCTCAGTGTTTTGCTAGCAGGACTTTGCTTACTGGCGACTGTAAGACGCTGTGACGTGTGCTGCAGGACCTCAACAGTAATAGTTCATAGTTAAATGAACATTTCCTCACATGCTGCAACATAGATTAGCTGGACTGACGTTATAAACTCCAAGCTAACTGCTCTTAGCTAGTGTTAACTACTGCTAACACAGCTTCTGTCTCGACTGAAAAATGACATCAAGTGAGTAGATGCATCAGTCACAGTGATTGATTGAAGCAATCCCCCCCCCCGGCAGAAACCAAGTAAAAAAAAAACTAGTGTCAGACTGAGTGACAAAATGGCAATTCAGACTAAATATCAGGCTAACAAAAGAGGATTAAGAGGGGATTTAAATGGTGAAACATGCAATCCAAATTTGGAGTCATTAAGATTTGAAGCAATTACTAAAAATTGAAATACAACTGGGAGCAAATGATCTTAATTTGTCTTTATGTAGATGAATCACTTAAATCTAAATCACAATGAAATATGTAAATGTGGTTTACGAGATCTTTTTACTGAAAAGATCATACTGGGATACTTTTAAAAAGTTTAAGGCCAAGTTGAAATATACAGAATATCTATATCTTTTGTCATCTTCTAACCATAAACTACATCATAGGCCTTGAAAACCCCCAAATCAACTCAATATAACAACATGTATAAGCAGGTGATATTAATGATGTGATGAACATGATGTGTTAATGAACTACACTCACAAATGTGTTGTAAAATCAACCATTCTTTTGTTGAGAGTACACATATTTCACTACCACCCGTTGATGATGCTCTTGTTATTTACTCATTTAGCTGATGCTAGCTGTGTCCCATTTCAGGCTCAGTGTCTTTGGAAGGACTCAAACTTGTGATCTACAGCTGTGTTTAGACTGAATGTGAAGTTAATTGTACAGGCGGGGTTATTGTATATCAGTCAATGTAAAAATGGGAGTAGGTGCAGATAAGCCCTGGATGGTGAGAATTGAGGCGCATGTGCCCTGCATGAGTTACACGTTTGAACTTGAGGGAAATAATTTACACTGTAGGCCTGGTCACACCATGAAGTGGCATTGCAAATGAATCAGCATGTCTTTGTGAAACATTTGTTTGTCGGCTTGTCGATGTAGTGACTACACACAGGGCTAGCTGGTGAACTGCTACTGACAACCCGATAACTAATATGCAGTCATATTAGTATGAATAACACAGGCTAGTCTCACATAAACCAAAACAGATGTTGCTATTTGGTACTCCTCATCCACTCAGAAAGTTAAATCTTTACTACTTTTATTATTGTATTTTATTACCAATAAGCTACCCTCATGCCTGGTCTTAATCAGCAGATAACGTTTACTCAGTTACATGGAATATTCAAATTTTCCATTATTCTGAGCACCTCAAGGACTACTCATCCATGCTGAAGACTGACATGGTTGAAAGCTCCAGAACAAGTGAGTAGGTGGACCTTGACTGGTGATTGTTGTTGCAAAATACTTGTTGTGGGCTATGTGATCATTTATTAGCATTATTAGCATTATAATTTGGGTAAAAGAAGGCTGCCTTTGTAATGGAATATGCACCCTCCTGAGACAAAGAGAAGAGCGCTGACATGGGACACAGCAGCTGTTTTCTACAGTACAACACAAGGACAGGACGGGTAGGGCTTCAGTGCCTTGCTTAAGGACACTTCAACAGGGCACATTGGCTGCTGCAGGGATTGAACCTGGGATGTTGGTATGATGTGAGTCTTTCAGCTGGGCCACCCTACTATCCTGTTTCAAACAGGAGGGAACAACATTCACGCTACTCTCAGACCTCATATACCCTCCCACTTCCTGATCTGTGATGTCACAGACCCCTCCCTCGAGTCTTTCCCAGGTGTGTCTTTTCCCCTCAGGTGAGTCTGTGTGTTATTCAGAGAGAGGGGGCTCAGTTCTTTGGTCTGCTGGCTCTGCCTTCATTGTGTGCTGTTTAGAGACCGCCTCTCCTCTCTCCTTTGTGCTGTTTCCCACATCCGCTGTGGCTGCTAATGTGCCAGGGCTCTTCTTCATGTGGGGCAGGGGACTCACTTGGGGGCGGGTTTCAGAAGAGATTGTGCTGGGGGTCTTTTCTTGGGGAGGTGGGGACACCAGCGTTTTTTCTAGAAGGTGGGAAAAAGCTGGGGCTGTGCCTGGGCTCTTCTCCTGGGATGTGGGGGTTACGGCAGGCTTTTCCAAGGTTGGTGGGGCTTTGTCAGGGGCTGCAGCTGGACTGAAGAGTCTTGGTGCTGATGCTTCGTGTTGAGCCTGAGCTGCAGAAGAGGGACACCCTGAGACTGGGGCTTCCCTACCTGCTGTAGGGGGGTGCTTGCTTTGATCTAGTGTTCCTCCACAGACTGCCTTCAGCTCCTCCTTCTTTTCTTCAGCTGTCTGCTTCCCCTTTTCCCTGGCTGATCAGGAGAAGGACAACAGACAGATGGAAGAACAGCTTTTTATCTCAGAAACATAACGCATTTTTAAAAAGGAGGTTATTAGCATGACTGATAAACAGCCTCCCCTCCACCTCTCTCACCCTCCTGAGTCCTTTGTGCTTCCTCACCACTGGTTGGATCTTCAGTGCAGGTGGGCAGGTCCCCTCTGTTGCCCCGGAAACGGATGGGCGACCTTTGTAACACAGCCTTCAGCTCTGAGAGAGAAGGAGACAGAGAAAGAGGGGCTTGAGACTTTTTGCAGACCAAGATCTTTAATTATCACTATGTGTAAAAACAAGTTCTAAATGCCAACCATATATTAGAGGACACACACTCAAATTTAAATCAATCAGGCAGAGTGAAAAACTTTCAGGTTTTTATATTTCTTACATTGCTTTAAAGGACCAGTGTGTAGGATTTAGTGGCATCTAGCAGTGAGGTTGCAGATTGCAACCAACTGAATACCCCTCCTTTCCCCTTCCAAGTGTGTAGGAGAACCTACAGTGGCTGTGAAACTTGTGAAAAACACAAAAGGCTCTCTCTAGAGCCAGTGTTTGATTTGTCCGTTCTGGGCTACTTTTGAAACATGGCGGTGCAACATGGTGGCCTCCATGGAAGAGGACCATAGATGTATTATAAGAACTGGATACCCGCCTAAAAATGGCGCCCATTTAGTCCTATAGGAGTTGCTTGGCTGGCGCATATGCCAAAAAAAGTTTCTAGCTTCTAGGTTTGCTTCCGCATTGTGAGGCCCGCTGAATATGCACAGTTGTGTTTCCCCCCCCGGCCCTGTCCACGCGTTCCCGCTCGGACCCATAGACTTTACATTATGATGATGTCATGGATTTTAAATCACTTTTCTCGGCTCGAGAAAAGTTTTACAAATGTAAACCTCAATTGATCAAAAGTTCATAATAGAAAGAGTCATAATTGACCTTGTTTGCAGTTTGAGGTGTCCTGTCAACAGTTTTACAATGGTGGTCTATGTGGAAAATGCTTTTTGGGCTGCAGGGGAATTTCTTACTGCAATACCACAAGTGACCACTGGGAAAAACTGGCTGCAAGGCTGAGTGGTGGCGCCCTATCCAGCTCTTATTACACATATTTAATAGTTTTTGGTATTCAATGGCACCTGTATTTGGTTTATTATGTCTTCATTAAACACTACATTGTGCATTATAACTTTTTACTGCACACACACACCTCACACACTCACCTTGTGTCATGGCCAGAGCGTCCTCGTGGACAGACACAGCTCGCCGTTGTGGGAGGGGCTTCATGTGTTGGCGTGGTTTAGGAAGACTCTCTGCAGGAGTGCGCATGCATACATCGTTAAAATCAACTTGTTCTCTTGAAATTAGACAGATTGAATCATTGTATCCATTTCAACATATTCATTATTAAACATAAAAGCTGTGATATTATAAATGTATAACAATACAATAAATATAAAACAAACATCATACAATACATCTTTCTATTGTACAAACTGGAGAGAATGACTGATGATGATCTTCTTTTCTCATCATATTATAGCATCATTTTACCATGTCAATGTGACCAAACTTAAATGAATGCAACTCTTTTTAAATACTTTCACTCCTTGATTCATGTGACCTCACATGTGACTTTGATCAATACCATGTTTCATCAAGGTGATAATGACCCAGAGATGTGTGAAGAGTACAGACTATAATGAGCCTCCTTTGAATTTGGATGAATGATTTGCTTTTCATCAGTTCCGTAAGACGTACCGTCGGTCACTGATTGTGCTTTCTCGGAGCGATCCTGTGCGCTGGGACCCCTCCATGGAGACGGGGTTGGAGGGAGCAGCTCTTTCCTGGGGGATGGAGCTGAGGCTGCACCCCGAGGACCCTCCAGGCTTTCATTCTGGGAATGGAAATCAGAAGCTGCTCAGCAACATGACTGCTATATTATAACTGACATGAGCTCACGGAGGCAGAGAACAACATTCTTTAGACAGCAGTGTGATAAAGTATAAAAGGGAAAGTCATGCACCCCTTAAAAGCTACTGAATCTGTTAATTAAGAGTTTCTGAATTTAATGTATTTTTAAGGGTTGTAGTTTTCACCTTTTGAAAAACCTTTTCTACCTTAATAACACTGTAAACTGATAATGGATGGATTTGTAAAATATTTTGAATTATTGTTTAAATGAAAGGAAACATCACTTTTTTTGGATGGCAATGTCAGTCTCAGGGCCATCTCTGGACATTTAAATGCCCTAGACCAGACATCCTTTAGATGTGTGGTTCAACTGTAAACTTCACTGAAATAGACACAAAATAACTCTCCACTCACATCATTCACTGCTGCTGCTGTTTTATAATTAACTTAAACTGAAACTTTTATATTTTGTAGCTCAGTGGGTCACTCTCTCACAATGCTGTGTGGACACTGTTGTAATGGAGCACAGTGAGGCATTTTTGACAGCTGTCATCCAATAGGATTTATAGCCAATACCTCGGCTATTAATCAAAATATAGATTTGTTCGGCTCTCAATCCTGTGGACATCCATTACTTTCAATCTAATTTTAACATGTAGATCATCCTTTTTTTCACTGTATCTTTTGTTTAACTAACTGACTAGATTCAGACAGATTACCAAAGGTTTATTCTACCTCTCTGGAACCTCTCCAGCTGGTGGTGCCCCAGGTGACTAGTGGTGATCCATGACTACCTACTTCTCCTATGCCTAAAAAAGGCCCAGGTCAGTCCACCACTTTGGTCCACACTCAAATATCTCAACAACTATTGAATGAATTTGCTCTTAAATTTTACATAGACAATCATGTTACCCAAAGAATGAATTCTACTGACTTTGGTGATCCCTGACTTTTCATCTAGTGCCATCATCCGGTCAAAATTTAAATTGTCCAACACTTTCCAGAGTGTATTTCCAATAATGTGTAACGATTCCTTTAAAGGTAGTTTAAGGGATTATTCTTTCCTGGTGATATCTATAAATTTTCTTTTTTTAATTACCTGTGCAAGACTCTCTGCTGGCCTGCCATCATGTGTGTATGCTCTGAGCTGCACTCCCTCGACTGAGCTGCTGGAAGGAGGAGCAGAGGAGGGACGAGCTCCCCCTACTGCAGGAGCAGTTGGGGTGGGGAGGGGAGGCTTGGCTGCGACGGCAGGTTTGGGTGGCAGGGGGCCAATGGGGCGCTCAGGGAGGGCAGGCTTTGGGTGAAGTGGAGGGTCCGGCCGGACGGGGTCCAGCGCTCTAATAGGATGCCTGGGGTCTGCTGGAAACAGAAGGTGAGAGACCGTATGTTAGTGGTGATCCATGATATCTGATCCATGAATGATGCATGCTGGTCCAATCAATGAGTTCAGGTTGAACAGACGTTCAGGCACATGTAGACTAACACATAGAAACCACTGTGCATCAGCAGACACCCTCCTGTGTTCTCTCATCACAGGCCCTGAAACATCAGGACGGTTGAGCTACATACAGTCTGCTGCATCACACAGCTCAGGCCAGCAGCTATGGTGATGATGTCACAGGCTCTTTCCCATGTTGCACTTGCTTCGCTACTAGTGATTCTAGGACAAGCGTATGTTTTAAAGTACTGTGACTCAAAAACAACATGAAAAGCCAGAACTTAAATAAATAACTGTGGTTTACCTCCTATTGTACTATGGATGGAACACTTCACAGGGCAGAAACATGCTGCATGATGTAACAGTAACATATGGCCATTCACATCTAACTTCTACCGTCATGCAGCTTTTATGGAAACCATGAAGACAGCCGCAGATCAGCTGTTTGGGTCTGAGAGTGCTGTTGTGGCATAATACAGTGCACAGCATGCGTAGGAATATGGAAATTCTACAGTTGAGATAATGTAGTGCCAAAGAAAAGGGCTGTCTGACAGCAAGGTAAAATATTCTAAATATAGTGCACACTTAAACTGATATTGATTTTTTTAGTTGGCTAAAAAACATTTTGCTGCTGTACCCGTCCACAGCTGTGCATTGCTTAGCTTCTGTACCAGGACTCCTGTGTGCTTCTCTAAACTGGGAGCGTGCCAACCCAAATCTACTGCAGGTAATACACTGAGTATGGATAACTTCCTAATACAACCCCACCTCAAAAAATACAAACTATACCTTTAAGCCTAACTTGATAAAATGTGTGTTATTCTATATTTTTCTTACTATCAACAAATCACATGAAAAGAAAAATCAACAATGTGTTATTCCGTCTCTCAGTACTTTCTGACTTCCCTAAAAGTGACTCACAAACATACAGTATAGTGTCATTTTTAAAAAGAGCTCAGTTATTTTCTAAAACAGCTGGTCACTGTAGTTTTTAGCAGACGTTACTCAACAGGATTTATTTTCAGTGGCAGATTAATACACATTTGTTGCTCTAGGGAGTATTTCCTGCAGCAGGATGGTGTGTGTGGGATTGAGTGAAAATAAACTAGCCAGTGCAACAATGTGGCTCATTGATGTGTTTTAAGAAATGGAGGAAGGTAACATTCATACCTGATGACGTGGACATGGTTCTAGGCTTCATGTATGTGGGAGGTGGTTCAGGTTTGTCCAGGATAGCACCTGAGGGACACAGAGTACCATTTTAATACAAGCAATGAATGCAATGTGAACACTGAGATGAACTGAAGGTGTTCTGATTAAATCACACAGCTGTAAGTGGTAGGTCTCTGAACAAATTTTGGTGACTCAAACAAGAAGAAAACGACCAAATTAAAGGAATTTTCTTTTCCAGCGCAACAGCAATCTCTCCATTACGGAACAAAGGACTGTGTGAAAAAGTCCAATTAGAGTCTAAACCTCAGTCATATACTGTAGAAATAATGTACACTGACCCAGTGAAGAGTGACTTGTTGCCAGCAGAGGTCTATTCAAACAGAGCTATGTAGGCCCACTGCTGATATCTAATTAGTAGGAGCTTAATGGAAAGTGCAGATGCAACCAAAGTATTGTCATTAAACATGAAAACATGGTCAAAAATGAAGGTTGGTTTTGTTTCATACGACCTATATAATCCTACATAAATTAGTTCCAGAATATGTTTTAGATGCACAGTTGGCATTTGTGTAATCTTATTTTCTTCAAGGTTTCTTAGACAAACAGAGGATAAGCTTCAGCCTCATTCAGTTACATCTGAAGATGCCTAAATTACTTACGAACCACAACACAAGATTGCATCCATTTTGTGAATCAGTATCAGTTCATTTCTCAATTACAAAACACATTTGGGATTAATTTGTATGAGATTAATTTGATCTTTTTGTAGTTTTATGAATAGACACAATCCTATACTATCTTATGTAATTTAGCAGGTTAATGAAATAAACACACACACACACACACACACACACACACACACACTTACCTTCAGAGTTGGCTTTTCTCAGCTCCTCGTCTTTATTCTATAACAGACATATTGGACAGTATTAAACAACCACAACATTAGATCAATGACACAACAAGATATTTATTACCTGACGAAGCATTACTGTTGCTACAGGTGCTGATCCTTTACTGCTTCTAGAGGGCTCCAAAAAAATATAAAAAATCTTGAGAAAATATGACATGACATTCCCGGACAATACATAATCTGATTTCTCCTCTATGAGAAAATAAGTGAATTCTACATTTAGACTGTTGAGCTTAAAGTAATAATACACAAATATTAACCACAACACAAAGGATAGATTAAAGGGTAATTCATACATACATACAACCATGATGAGGCCATGGGGCGCTTCACAGTGATGACAAGCCGTCATGTACATGAACACCCCCACTGCTACCCCCCCCCCCCCCCTTTACAAATGTATGATGCATCTCTATTTAAAGCACAGGAGGAAAACCTGACCTGACAGTAAACACTGTACACTGAAGGACACCAGGAAGAGTAGCAAAACACAGGGATTCCAATAAACAAGACTCTAACGTGTTAGTTGCAGATTTAATCTAATGTAATATTATTTATTCCATTAGACTGATAATACTGATGATATTCAACATTTTCTTTGTCAACAAATCCCATGAAAAGAACAAAAGCAACAATGACCTGTTGTGTCACAGACAGTGTAGGGAAGTAAGAAAGTATTGAGAGACACACTAACACATTGTTGGCCTTTTCACTGGATTTGTCAACAAGAAAAATATAGAATATCACCGGACATGTCTTTAAGTGCTACATTTTCAAACGCATCCAGGAAATTCCAAGGACTTCAGGGCCACCTGAGGCAGAGGCCCCTGGTTCAGAAAATCCTTCCCTGGACAGAACTACTTGTAAAAAATGACATGACCATAGTGAGTCTTTTACATTTTACAATTTTTCATTGCGTTAGTAAATCAGTGTAACACATTTTGAATCACGGCAGTACTCCAGTACTTAATAGTTGACCCACCTATTTGCCAAAATGTTGTAAACCTGTTAAAAGCATCTACTTATATGGGTTGTGTATGTGACACACACACACACACACACACACACACACACACTCTCACCCATCCTACCTGGTTTGTCTTGGTTTCAGCAGGTGGAGTTTTGGCCACTCCCATTCTGTGCAGCATAACCTGAAGCCTCTGTTCAAAACTAGATGTGCTCTCAGATACATGTTTCTGGAAGAAGACACATACACATTTAGTAGACGTGAACATGCACACACACACACACACAACTGGCTGATTACTGACAAGTGCCAGGATCATACTGTGGCTGTGGGTGTTTAGCATTTTGATGTGGTTGTATGATAAATATTCAGAGTCATTTTCCTCCCATAATATTGTAAATGTAAATACAAGTTAAGTTGTTAAAATGAAGTTAAAATGAACACATCACATTGTCAGCAGATACATTTTGGAGCTGATAGATACTGACCCAACACTTTACGTTTAGAGAAACCTGTTTTAATCTAGTAAGAACCTACTCTAAAATGATGGGCTTTAATGGTAAAAATCAATGGCATTGATTACTGGTGGAATCAATGCCATGGAAATACTTATTATGCAGAATTTTATTATGAGTTCTTTCAAGCAGCAAACAAGATGATGTCTTAAATATTAGAAATAAAGGCTTGTATTTATTATAAGCCGCTTTCAAATAAAGGCTGTTCACTATTGAAGAATTTACAGTACTGGCGTTTTTTTTGTGTGTGTGTCAGCAACGTCATGTGTCTTTCCCGCTTATGTCGGACGATCTTGCTGTGTGTGTTCAGTGTATTGTCAGACTGACCTTACTGTGTGTGTTATCCTTGTCTTCAGGCTCTAATCCCGTCAGCAGTATGAGACTCTGGCTCTTGCCCTCTCTCAGTGACCTCTTGGTGACCTTCAGTCTCCTCTCTCCATATGGAGTCCCTCCCATCTTCATCTCCTTCATCAGCATACTGCTCCGCTCCTGCTCGGTTAGAGGAGAAGTGACCACAGGACTGGGGGTTCGGCCTGGCAAATCAGGAAGTGAGGTCACTGCCTCTTCTTGCATGTTCGCGAGCATAGCAGCGGCGAGGTCAGAGGTTGTGGTGATGATGGGGTAAGAGGGAGTGGTCTCACTGGGAGGCGTCGTCGTGGTTAATGTCTTGGCAGGCGCCACTGTTTCCCTCGCATCGCCTGCAAGATGGTGGCTGGTGGCAATGGTTCCTTCTGTGGTGGCGGTATCATTAGAAATATTAGCATCCTCCCCTGACCTTGCCCCTCTCTCCTTCTCTCTCTCCTTGTCCCTCTCTCTCTCTCTCTCCCTTTCTTTGGCCTCGCGGAGGGGTCGAATGAGGTCTGCAATGGAGGTCCTTTTGACCTTCACCGCCTCTCCTCCTCCCTCTCCCCCTCCTGCCTTGGCGGCTCTCCCGGCTCGAGCCCTCTTGAAGGCGAAGAAGTCGCCAAACTTTTTCTTGATGTTTTTGGTAGGAAGTGTGGTGGTGGTGGTGGGAGTGGTGGTGGACGAGGTGACAGAGGAGGGGACGTGGGATGTGGAGGATGTAGAGAGGGATGGAACATCAGTGGATGTGAAGGATGTGTCAGTTGATGGGATAGAGGGAGAGGTGACAGTGGTGGTAGAGGAGGTGATATGGTCAGACGAGGAGGAAAAAGGGGTTGACGCTGAGGGGGTTGAGCTTGACTCTGAGGGAGTGGCTTGGGCAGGGTTTGACTCCTCCCACCGGCCTTTTCTGCAGCAGGGAGACAGCAGAAAGAGCAACAGACAAGAAGAGACACTCAGTACTACAACTACTGCTACAGGCCTCAAGACACATGCTCAGTTCAGGTACACCACGTGAAAGGTCATGCAAACAGCACACAGAGCAAAAACACCTCTCATTGATGTAACACTGAATCAGACTGACCATAAGAGTTGCCCGAATAAAACAAGGCCTAGCGTGGTTCTTTCAGTCAGTTGGTTAGTCTGATCAACACTTTGGTCCAGAGCAATATATCTAGAAAACTACTGGCCAGATTACCATGAAATTTGGTCTGGATATTCATTGTCCCTAGAGGATGACCCCTAATTTCATCTAGAACCATTGTCAGGTCAGAATTTACCCTCAACCATGACAAGTATCTTGCAAGCAAATGACTGCATTTTAAAAAATGTATAGAGGAAGCACTGACTGATATCTTCTGTCTTGTATTACTAACTAGAGGTAGAAATTACAAATCAAATCACTGAGGTGGTATTGACCATAGTGGTCTACACCCATTTTTCTTTTTCTGAGCGAGTGTAAAGATGAAGTATGACTATGGTCGATTACCTCATATTAAATAATTCAACATCACTCCATTGATGAATCTCTCAGTGCCACTACATGTGAAATATTCAACTACATTCCAGGACATCCACCATCAGGCACTGATGTTTTCTCTCTTAATAACAATGTGAGCATGATACATGGTATACTTTGTATAAGATAGATTAGAAACCAACTAGCCAAGCTTGTCAGGTCAACTTGCATCAATGACCATGGGACATCTGTGTGTTGCAGACAGGTAGTTTGCTTTGAAAGTATAAAACCAAAGGGGAAGAAGGGGTGTGTGTTGCCATGTCTGGATTCTGTTCTGTACAAATGCAGATCTTAGTGTATCAACATGGGAATCAGTAGGTATATCAGGTATATCAGTGAGTTGTCTTGGATCATGCATCTGTTACTGATTGATTCCTAATATTTGTGTAAAGATGGTTGACAAATGCAGAAAACCCAAGTATGTAAGTAGCAGTTTGTAAGTTTGTAACAGCTTATTGTGTCCCTGTCATGGATTTTCCAAGAATGAGGAGCTCTACTGGAGGGATGAACAGCATTCTTCCAAAAGATATTCTTGCCCTCATTTCATGTTTTGATGATGGTGGTGGAGAGCGCTGTCTAGCATGTCATTCCAAAATCTCCCACAGGTGCACAGTTGGGTTGAGATCTGATGACTACGAAGACGATATAATTTCATTTCATTTGTCATCTCTGTGTATCCTGAAATTTACAGCTACTATACTAATTTACTAGTAAAAATACTAGTCTGCTTGCAATCATCTGAATCGTTGCACACATCTTAAATATCTCAAATGATGCTGGATTTAAAGGGCTGTTATTGTTCCCATGATTTGTTGTTTTTTCTGGTTGGAGAAATTACTGAGCCAATGTGAACTTTTGTGGGTGGGACTAAACTTAGTATATGTTGCGAATGTAGCAACAAGCATGACTCAGCCTAAGAATAGGACACTAAGCGCTAAAAGGTATTTTATGTTTTTGCAATTCTTGTGCAGGTTTTGAAAAACCTTTAGTTTATCAGTTGGCTCAGGTCAGGATGATTCAAATGTTATACTTGTACACACATTACCTCAAAGGAGAAGTAAGTCAAAATAATAGTAAAATATTAGAAACACAAGTTCTCAAAAATAAACGTCAAACATGTTGTTTGTCCCTGCCCTCTAGAATGACACATAGAAGTGTTTTCTATCAGCAAGACAACATGGTTTTTCAATGCTTTCCAAAATGTCTTCAAACTGTTTCAGCAATAAAATTGTTGTATGTTCTCCATGGTTAAGCTTTGGTTAGGTTTAAGAACAAAAGAACTTGCTGGTCATGGTTACAAAAATATACCAATAGGTTGTGGTTAGGGAATGACCATGTTCATGGTTTAAAGAAACCAACGTTGGGTCACAAGTGGCTCAGAGGGGTGAGGAAACCTAACTCTTCAAAGCCCCAACTCTAATTCCTCAGGCCAACATTTGCAAGGGTTAGGGTTAGGCATTCACTAACCCTAGTGGACGATGAGAATCCTGGGACCACAAGGAGAATACCAGTAGGACTTACTTACATGGCAGGCCTTATGGAACATCTTGAGTCTAGTCAGAGCACTTTATACAAATTGCTCAACAAGATCTTTTCTAGTACACCATAAGGCCGTATATAGACCAAATCAGGCGGTCCTCCCATTCATTTGAATGGGGGTAGTGCGTTTCGGCTGCGGGCTTTTGGGTCATTGTGGCTGTGGAGATCAGACTGATCAGAGCTGTTAACTCTGCTATGAGGGAGTACAAAGATGTTACTAGAACGAGGGGAGGACATTTGTCTTTGTTTGATAACATTAAAAATAAAGTTAGACTTTGCTGTCGGCTTCCTGATTCATTTTAAAAAAGACAAAAGAAAAACAGAGAGAGAGAAAGTTGAGAGCAAGAGTGAGAGAGAGAGAAAGCAGAGGTCGCGTGAGCTAGAGAGTGAATGAAGAGAGGGAGCGCTAGTAGTGAGAAAGCCGGTGAATCAGATTAATAAAATGTTATTTTCTGATTGTTTCACAGCGGTTACGTTCTAGAGCACAAATAAACATGCCCACAACCCCACACACCTCCACTCAATCCTGCGGTGGTGGGCCGAAACACCTGATTTGGTCTGAATTCGGCCTAAGACAAGATCCCCCCGAGAGGAAGACTGCAATGGTGTATGGCATTACATGTGATAGCTGGGGGACATAAACAGCAAAGACCCTGGACAAGAGTCTGACAGAAGAAACATACAACATCAGCCAAACACCAGACCAAGGACGCTCAAGAGAGGTCAAAGGTCATCAATCAGGAATCAATGGATAACCAGGAAAAGATCATGGAGGACATTCATATCTGACAAGAGAGACAGGGGCTGCCATCTCCCCCATATACAACAATGGGACCAAAGTTCTGTCTACATCTGTCACGTAATTATGCCTGAAAAGCTCTATTTGCTGATGTGAACCGTGAGATTTGGTTGACAGCTCTGAAAAAACTAGTATGTGGACGTTTGAGTTGAGATTTTGTCGCACACCAAGCTTACTGCACCTAGCCACCACTAACACAGCTTCAGTGTTGACTGAAAATGTCATCAGTCACAGTAAATAGGGCAAAATAACCTGGTAACCAGCTGACAAGAGGCCAGTGTCAGACTCAGAGTGCTTACAAACTGGCCATTCGGTCTCAATATCAGGCTAAAGGCTCAAAACATAGCACCATCTTAAATTATTTTGTGTTCAGTAATCTGAAACAGCAAAGTGAGGTGGGTCCAGAACAGACTTCAGACAGGGAATGTGTATTTATGTGGTGTTACACTGAAGGGGCACAGGGTTTGTCAAACAGTACAAAAACATTCACCATGCAATCTACACATAAAGCTACCGGGCTGAAAACACAAACACGTTTCTTACATTACATTACACTCTTATTTAAGCAGTTATCAGGAGATGTGTGGCCTTTGCTTTCTTGAAAATGCAAAAAAAACATGGAATAGTCATAATTTAATAGCCTGAAAAATTAGACAAAGAGCAACTTTTATCATGGAAAAGCATGGAAGTTTGGTGGAATAATCAGGGACCAAAGTAGTCCAGAGAGAGATTTCTACCCTAGCATTCTCACACCAGTGTATAACTCCTGCTAACACCGTCAGTGTGTGTGTGTGTGTGTGTGTGTGTGAAAGACATTTTTTGTGTGGTAATAGAGTTAATGCATGTGATGTGTATGACAATAAGACCAGCAGTATACTAGAAATGAAATCAAAGAGGAAAACAGTGTGGTTCACCTCCACAACAACATATCACTTTAATTACAAAATGCCTCCACAATATTCCAAATGTAGTTTACTTTAACCATACTCTAGCTGCTGTCCACTGATGTAGAAATAATCCATTTAAAACATGGTATGGAATGTTCAAAAACGCTGTGATTGAACATAATCTCCAGGGTTTTGCAGACTCCTCCATATCAACATGCTGTTTGGTGAGTGAGTTAGGGAAGGTGTGTGATGTGTAAAGTATCTCCTTCCATTTTTTCACTTTCAGTTTTCACAGCTGTCAACTTGACAGCTGAGCTTTGCAGGTTGATTTCAAACTACTTTAATCCAGTTACTGTATGTGTGGACTTCCATGACTTTTTATTTTTATCATTGTGGATGTCATTTGTCAGGGCATTGAGGGCATCTACTTGCAATGCCAGCACAAGTGGGCAATGTCACTAATTTTGCCCGCTACTACCAGTGTCTGTACAGCTGATACTATGCACATCACCACTCTGAAGCAGTATTCCATTAACATGAACTTCATGTCATTTGGAGTAGCGTAAATGCACCTTGGATAACGAAACAGTGTAATTTAGATTGCTAAATACAGGCTGATTACGGTTATGAATAAATGTTATATACTGGGAACTAAATGTGCAATATTTTACAACTGTTCAGGAAAATAATCAAAAGTGCTGAAACTGACAACTCACCTATAGTGAAATATTCAAAAGCTACATATATAGGCACTAGTGGCTTTTAATGATGATTGATCATTATTTATTTTCTGCTACAACTACTACCACTACTGTCACAACTGCAGCTGAAAGGTAGTTGCAAGAGACTGCAATTAGATAGACTGTAGATAACAGACTGCAAATATCACAGTTGGTGACATTTTTATTAACTGGAGAAAAACTACCAAATATAGCTGTGTTTTTGGTCCATGTGTATGTGTACGCGAGAGCTTTCATTTGTTCTGGTCATTAGAAAGCAGGCAAGTATTGTGATGCACATCATCACTCTAAAGCAGTTTTCCTTTTAATTCATCACCATCTACTGTGTCACACTAGTCCAACTGTTGGCTGTTATGTGCCTATAAGCTGGTTTAGGAACAATAGTAATCATAAGACATGAAGAAGTTAATGCTGGAATCAGCCTTAATATCATTATTCATGTCTAAATACTACACAGCTTTGGGAGAATCTCCACACATGGTTATCACTTACAACTGACTGACAAGAACAATATCACATCTGACATTGTCAGCATAAATATATCATTTTATCAATGATTTTGAGAATTTTTAAAAAACTTTTATCAGACAGAAACCATTCAATTGTTATGTACAACAGAGCTCCATGTATCTAGATAACTCAATTAAGCTTTATTAATTGTATTACACATTACTGCTGCTGACTGTGTGTTTGTCTTTGTGCAAGTCAGAGGATGGTCTTATTAACCAGGTGTGTCTCAGTGGGCTGAGGAAATACGTTACACAAGGTATTTGACTCACAAGTACTGAAAATATGGGCATTGGGACAAAGCCTTTGTTGCGTTGCAGGAAGCTAATGTAAAGTGGGGCACCAGGTGAACTGTGAGAGCTAATCTCTGCTTTGAAAGTGGACACATGATGTTTTTGTAGCGATTTAGAGGAAGGAGGGAGGCTGCATTTGTTATGCAATATTTGGCCTAGATCTTTGATTAAAATCAATACTTTTAGATAAGACTCAGGTACAGCAGTATTGATACTTTTAGGATAAATCCACCTGCCACTAAAGATAAAGAGCTGTAAAGCAGGGTTCTCAGTGGGACACATGTGTTTTGTCAGTGATGGCCTCTACATCTGTCTCCCAGTTCTGCCCATGGAGGATCTCAGAACTGACCCTGTCCAGCAGCAATTGCAGCCCAACAGTGGAGGCTCCATGCTGGCTGCATTAGTTCTGTTCCTCTATTATCATAATTTCTACAGGACAGTGCATTTCTGCAGCAACTGCAATTCATAAATGCAGTAGACCAATGATAACATTTAAAATGATTTGAAAATGAAATAAAATATTCAGCAGCTACAGGGCCTGGTTCTCACTTCAAGTGTCTCCAGAGACAGTTCGGTGGATTGTTTAGATGAAAAGGAACATTTACATCCAAGCTGCCATGATTTTCTAGTCTGAGAATCAGCAACAGGATCAGTTAAGCTTACTGGTTGGCTGCTGCTGTTAACCACCATTTGACACTGGTGAGTAGAGGAAAGGGGATTTATAAGATTGATGGGCACTGTCAGCTTTCAGTCATTGTTTTAATTACACGTTGATATCAGTAAGTTGAATGGATTTCAAGTCCTGCTCTTTCATTTCAAGTATACTGCTGCCTTAAATGGATACCTGGCAAGGAGAAAGAAATGTGTGTGTGTGTGTGTGTGTGTGTGTTTGCTTATGTTTGTGTGTTCAACTCACAGTGCATAGTCAGGGATGATTTTCTTAGTGAAGAACTCTTCTACTCCTTCATCCACTCTGCCCATCCCCTCACTGGCCTCATTCTCTGCCTTTGACACTGGCTCCTGCAACAAAAAACACAACAACTTAACACACACCTTGCATTGTGTATGTCAGTGTCTGCATGTGTGCGTGTGCCTTCTACAGGAAGAAAACATAAAAAATGCAATATGTCTGTCTTTTCTTCACCATTTGTCAGAGAAACCAAATGTGAGTCACAAAATGCTTTACTGTGAACTGTGAGAGATGTTTTTGAATTGGTTCATTAACTTGCATCAGATAATCTGTCTTCAAATGTAAAAGCAAACACATTGGGCAACAGGAAGATGTCGATATGACTAAAGTCCAAAATCATTTTTAACACAGAATCTTGTGTAACTGTACCAAAGAAACAGATATTCATCAAAAACAATTTGATAATTTAGGCTACAATCTATGTAGAAAAGGCAAAAGAAAAATGAGTAAAATTAAATGTAGATTACATGGTGGATAGAGAGATATGGGACTGTAAATTCTACAAAGAGCTGGAGGAGAGAGAATGTCACAAAAGTCAGGTGAACTTGAGCTATTTGTCTCTGACCAGAATCAGTCCTGAGGGTATTACTCACCTGTATGCAGATGACACTATTATTTACAGATCAAAATCTCTGTCATCAAATGAATGAAACTCAGTATTCACCTCAGCAGTTTTGATGCTGCACAGATTAACAAGCTACTTTTAATAAAAATAAATCTTACAGTACACTTCTTGCTTCAAAACCATAACTTGCTCAGCTGCACTGCAGCTTGTGAGATTTAGAATTTTAAGACAAAACATCACTTGGCTCTTGCTTGCCCTGTGAGCCAGTTTGATGGCCAGTGGTAGAAGAAGTATTCAGATCCTTTACTTAAGTAATACAGCAATGTAAAAATACTCCATTACAAGCAAAAGTCCTGCAAGAAAAATCCTACTACAGTAAAAGTACCTAAGTATCATCAGCTTGAGTAGTGGTTTGGTTCCTCTGACTTATTATTATTATTATTATTAATACTGAAGCATCAATGTGTAAGCAGCATGTCACTGTTGTAGCTGCTGGAGGTGGAGCTAGTTTCAACTACTTAGCTAGTTTAATCCAGTGGTTCCCAACCTAGGGGCCTCTGGGGGGTCATGAGATGACTAATGGGAGAGGAAAGAAGTCCTGATACAAAAATCTGTTTTCAGTGTTTGGACTTTTTCTCTAATCTTTGATTTTTGGTGAAATATTGGATCATTTGAACATTTATTGAAATGAAGTCATGTGAGAGATGTAAAGGGAAAAATCAAAAATCACTATTAACAACTCATAGACATCTGAAATGTGACCCCGACTACACACTGCTTTTTGTAAGGCTTCAAAAGCCAAAAAGGTTGGAATCCACTGGTTTCATCTTTAACAATGTGTTGTATTTTAAAAGCTTGTTATATTATCCATTGTGTCAAATCATTATCTGAAAAGTAACTAAAGCTGTCAAATAAATGTAGTGGAGTAGAAAGTACAATATTTCCCTCTGAAATGTAGTGGAGTGGAAGTATAAAGTAGTATCAAATGGAAACACTCAAGTAAAGTACAAGTACCTCCACATTGTACTTAAGTACTATACCGGATTAAATGAACTTAGTTACTTTGATGGCCTCCTGTCTGTTCCAGAGTCTACACTGAGGAGGAGGTGGTGACTGATTCTTTATTCTAATGGCAGTCAGACTTTAGAATGCCATATCCAATGTGATCAGGCTAGAGTAGTGCTCATCATGCCTCACCTTCCTTGCTTTCCATCATTCATTCATCCATGTATGCACCCATCTTCTCTACCTGCTCATTCTTTTCAAAAGAATACTCCATGCTCTTGTTTGCAGTGTGTGTGTACGTGTGTGTGTGAGTCAAAGATGCTATCACTAGCCAACATCATTAATCAAAACTTCTTCTTGTCGCCAATATCATAAAAAACTGTAGAAAAGAACATTTCAAAAATGGCAGGGCGATAACAAGTTGTATCATCGAATTTGAATATTTGTCAGAGCTGCTTGAAATTATACTGTTGTAATGAAAGTAGCCAATATGTTAAATCAACACTGTGTGTCCCACCTTGTCAATATTTATATTATACTAACTTCAGGGGTATTCAATTTAATACAATGTAGTATAATCATATATGAGGAGTATAACTTTTCAGCCCATGATGCAAATGAACACAATGGCTGTTGGCAAGTGATAGAAAATAGGTAGGTGTGTCCCATGTTATGAACAGTCCTCTGTACTACTGAGGTGTCCCCGAGTGAGTACATCGGGCTGATATTTATACGTGTCCTTGTCTCAAGACTATTGGCTGATAATTGGTGACGTTCTCCTGACTGGACATACAGACTTTTAAGTGATAATCATAAGCCTGCTATGGAAATGGAACCTTAACAAAAACTGTCAACAACAACAAAAGCCTTAACTGCATGAACTATTTTCAGTAAAGTGAGTTCTGCAGTTAATCATTTAACAAGTTTCAGTGTTTCAAATGTTATATTAAATGCCAAATGTTCTGGCTCCATTGGTCTTTTAACAGTCTTTTAGTTGAGTTACAGAATCTTTTAGTTGAGTTTATGTCTTTTTGCTCAGAGTATGCCAAACTAAATTTGGACTGATTCCTTTTCAGTGTACAACTTTTGTTAAATTGTATATTTTATCATGTATAAGTACAGATAGCTCCTGATTATCAAAATCTAATAGTGATAATTATACCAGCTGATTATAATGATTCAATGATGTCAATAACCTGCATGTTCTCATCTAAAGTCATAATTATATCAACATTCTTTCATTATAAATCTGAGAAAGTGAGACATTTGTATCTGTAAATGAGTTCATGTTTGGGGTTCACCCTAAAACATCTTGGTCATGATCCAGCTAACTGTCAATAAACTGCACATTTGCAGATTTGGGCTTAAGGAGGAGGACTCGTTGCTATGACAACAGTTACAGTGGGATTTTTAAGAAACTTTGAAGAACCAAAAAAATCCAGACTCGTGTCAAATTGTCAACATTCTAAACTGGATAACTCAGTTATCCACGTACAAAGAACGGGGCCCACGTCAACCCCAGAGTTGGCCCTATCTTTGTCTTCTCTGGTAGGCTGTGTTTTTCCCTTTGTGTCAGGAAGTTGGAGGGTGGAACTGAGAGCTTGTCAGAGATGCAGTAAACCTGAGTAGGCTGGGATCAGGAGCCTTTATCAGACCTGCAATATCCTCTCACTCTCTTCCCCTGGCTACCAACTGATGTTCTTCTTTATTTGTGCTTTGTGTCTCCCACTCACACACTCCACACCACTCTCACAGACATTGCATACATAACTGACCTGCTCACAGACATTATTTCATATATTTAATTGTAATTATTTTCTTTATTTTAATTTTGCATCACTGAGCACACTTCTGAACCAGATTGTGACACCTTATGAAATTGTACAAATCTGTACAAAGATCCATTCTTAAAATGTGGCTAACACCAGATAAACACCAAAACATGTACTAGACAGTTACAGTAGACTGATTTCTAAACCATCAACCCAAACATTTCAGATAATTTTCATCATCAGTGCGACTGTAGATTAAAGACATTCTGTTGAGTTTTAAAAGGGATGTGCACAAGCTGCTGTGGACTAAGCAACAAGTAGCTTCGTTCAGGACAGTTGTCATGTGTAAGCATTATTCTAACTGGGTCAAGCCCAGTCTGCAGAAACTCACTTATAGCCCACTGGAGTTGCATTTGTTTGGATACAAAGCATTTTGCTGACCCTTTACATGTAGATAATTTTATTTCACACTGTTGCTCTGTCTCTTTCTGTATGTGGCAACACAGTCAAGGCTGGCTTTAACAAATCTATGATGTCACCAATTCAAAAATAAGATGATAAAGGCATTCTTCCTCTTCACAACGCTGAAAAACACTGTTCAAGTTCTTCTCTAAATGTTCCTACTAAGGTGAAAAGGCTACCTTGGCACCAGCCTGTCAGGTCACCAGAATATGAGACACATAGCAGAGACTAGCAGAAAACTAGCAGAGGGATTCAAGTGTAAGGGGAGGACAAAGTCAAGACAGTCATGATTAGTAATGGTGCAGTAGGAGGAAGAGTCAAATACAAGGACAATATCAGGACATTTTAAAGGTTATACATGGTTGTACAACAGGATAACCACCTCTACTTCCAAAGTATGAGTAGCCAAGACAGTAAACCATAATTTAGTGTGCTTCTGAATGATCATGCTACCTTGCAGCAGAGAGCACAAAGCAACAATAATGCTAGGTGAGCAGGAACAACAAAGACTGAGCAGTTCTGTTCAAATATCCAAAGTTTGTAATGACAACTGGATTCAGCGAGGAGAGTGAGTGTATTGTATTGCTGCTGAGCAGAGCGACATGGACACTGTATGTGTGGTAAAAACAGGAGGTTAATAGTGCCTTTTCCACTAACCTCACCATCGCCAAAACGACACATGATTCTCTGGGTCGAGTCCAGCTGAGGACCTTTTTTGCACATCGTTCACCTTGTCTCTCTCCTTCTTTTCTGTCATCACTCTACTGTCATAATCAATAAAAAAGCCTAAAACTACCACAAAAAATATTTTGAAAAACTGTTTGCATTAAAGATGGGAACAACTGTAGCCTCAGAATACTTGAAACACTACAAGACTAAAATTTCACAGATGAAAACTAGACCAAAAGTAACAATACCAAATGATAATAAATGGACAAAAATGAATGTTTATTTTTGTCAAGGGACGAAAAACCAGGTGCCAAAATGAATACTTGAATGCTTCCAAGTCATAACAAATGGGACATTTTCCATTCGTGAATGCGGTATTTGTCTCCAGCTTTCAGCTCTCTCTATCTCTCTATCATCCAATGAAAGTAATGTGTCTCTCTTTCATTCTCTGCCACCTCCTTTACAGCCACCTGTCTCTATGCACTACATGCCAACATGGCACTTTGTAACACAATTGCTGGCTCTCTCTCTCTCACACACACACACACACACATGCACGCACACACACACACACACACACACACACACACACACACACGCGCACACACGCTCGCACAGATACACACGCACACACATACACTTGTTACCAAGGGGCAACAGAGCTGTCTCCACACACCAATCTGCACACCCACACAGCCATGTGGAGATGGATAGTTCTACATACAATAAGCAGACAAACAAAGCAACATGTAGTAGGCTGGTCTGGTTCAATTTAATCTGTGTCCATCAACCTTTGAAACCGTGTGAGTGAAGTTTCTACTGTCATGGCTAAACCTGTCAGTTATAAGATCAAAGCCTTTACAGTAACAAATGTTGATGCAGTCATGTTTATGCTTCCGTGGCTCTGCATTAAGCTGCTCGCTGCTTGCCCAGCAAGCATGCTGTATTAACAGCAGGGGAGCCAACACAACTCCTCCCGTGGGTGCACAGGCAGCAGAGCCAGGGCAGCAGGACACTGCACACTGCTACATGCCTGACTGGGCAGACTACAGCGGGTGGAAGTAAAGCTTTGTGTGGTGTATGTACATCTGGTTGTTACCACACCTGTCCAACAGATGCCCTCAGTGAGTTTGCCGCCTTTGTGAACCACCTGACTGCTCTTGTAAGCAGGGACTTTCCTCCATGGCCGCTGCTCATTTGCTTCCAGTTTCACAGTGTACAGGACAGTGAGCAGGTTCCCTCATGCATTTGCCAGATCCTCCTATGCTGCCTTGTGTTACAGCCATCTGTTACCATGCCTGCACATTTCCTTATTCTGATGACTATTAGCCTGCCTTTCCATCCTTATGAAAGGCTAACAAAATAATAATTATCTTTGTTAAAATGACTTCACCCCCTTTTTAGCAACTGACTTCAATGTCCTGTCTGAACTAATGTAGTATTGCCTTTTGTAATAAGATATTAAAAATGGGAACATTTCCTATTTATTTTTCAAGGTGACAGGAGGCTGGAGTCTCTCCAAGCACTCATGGTTAGAGTGGCAAATCTCCATTCCATCACAGTGATAATGGACACAGTCCTTGCATTTACACTATTCAGTTTATTAAGCATGAGAGGAAACCCAGTAGAACATGGGTAGAGAAGAAAACTCAGGATGGACTGGGAATAGATGCCCATCTTTCTGTCAAGCTTTGGAATTCTCCACATGCCAAAACGGTGTGCATGTGGCTCTAAAAAGAGTTTGGATTAAACTGTGTTTGTCTGCTCCGACAAAGGCAGCAATCGCTAGCATGCCAAGCTAACTGGCTTACTATCTACAGTAACGCAGCATTATCCAAAGGTGAGGGTCATGCCATTCGTTAACTATATTATATGGTTATGGGATAAAGGTAGAGTCAGTGATTCTGGAGAAAGATTGTTCAATACACATTCAGCAGGTATCACAGTCTGCTATCTGTCCATTCTGTGTGTGCGCTGAAAAAAAAATCTGGTGTTCATACATAACCTTGGCTCTGTAAATGGGAAACAAAGTGGCTTGGAGCGAGCCACACAACATTATTCCGGCCAATCAGCAGAGGGCATTCGTGCTCGTGCACAGGACAGTGGGGAGTCATGTGAAGACATGACCCTCTCCCGTCTCCAGCACCTGTTGAATGGAGGGGCAGGGCTGGTGAACTGGAGAGAGAGGCCGTGGCCCACTCACACAGTGAAGTGTTTTCTCATGGACGAACGGATCTGCTTCCATTTTATTAAATGTATCAGTCCACACTGAATCCCAGACAGTCTCACAGAGATCCCCTGTGTTTTTTAAGCACCGAGTCTGTTTCTGTCACGTTTAGTGAAGCGTAATCTGAGCAGGCAGCTGTTGGAATCACACAAATATCCTGATGTACATGTGTTTTCAACTTATTTACCGTTTCAATGAATCAAAAAATATAAACACTGTCGATTTCGAGCCAACATGCAAACTATTTTAGTTCAGTAAATTTCTGCTGTCAGTCGGCCTGTGGAAGGCAGTTTGTCCGGCTGCTGTCTTTTCAGCTCACCAGGAGCTGCAGCTGACAGATGACTGCTTCTGTGGACAGAGAAGCTGAACGCAGGTCGAGTGAGAAGTGGGGAGGCTGCAGAGAGACAGAGAGTGTGGATGGACTGTTGTGCTCACATGAGACAAAATGGTTTTTCCGCACGTGATAAAGTGTGAGAGAAACAGAAGTGACTCTACAGCTGACGCATCGCTCTGGATTCTGCCATATTTCTCTTTCGGTTGTTGCCTTGGCAATATGCGTCCATGAATTTGGGGGCGGAGCTTCTGGAGGGGCACGAAGGGAGGGGTGTATTTGTTTGGGTGTTTAGTTCAAATATCAACAATCTTTGTCCAGAATGACTGACTCTACCTTTAAGTTAGAAAATGACCTGTTCAGGACTGGAACATTTACCAAGATGCAAACATTACTATATCAGAGTTTAGAGTAACAACAGCTTTTTATTTGGTTTGGTGAAGTTCCACCAACTCAACCAAACTTGCATTAGACTGAGTGACGTTTACCAAACTCATCTGTTATTCCTCAACATCACATCCCTTTCTCTTGTAAAAGTGAAGCATACTGTTTAACAATACAAACATTAAAGGACCAGTGTGTAGGATTCAGTGGCATCTAGCAGTGAGGTTGTAGATCGCAACCAAATGGATACTTTTCCCCTCCCCCTCCCCTTCCAAGTGTGTAGGAGAACCTACGGTGGCTGCAAATCTTGCAAAAAATGTGCAAGGCCCTCTCTAGAGCCAGTGTTTGGTTTGTCCGTTCTGGGCTACTGTTGAAACATGGCGGCGCAAAAAGGGCTCATTCTAAGGTAACGAGAACACAATAATTCTTATTTTCATTATACACTAATGAAAACATATTTATGAATATTACATTCCATTTCGGCCAAGTCCGTTCCACTAGATGCCACTAAATTCTACACACTGCACCTTTAAAGCATAAATCTAACCACTGTGTTGCTTTTCCAAGCATGTTTTTAAAAGTACATCTCAAACCATCAAGAATGAATAACAATTTAATTAGATATGTATAATTAATATTGTACTAATACTAAGGCTTACTAGGTCTACCCTCCTTTTCCTGCTGGTGAGGATGCAGACTTTTTGCTGGGGAAAAGTAGCTTTAGCCTCAGTCTTTTAGCATTATATCATGCATGTGGCCATTTTGTGCATATTAAAGACCATTTTATGGGCTATTTGTTATTTTAAAACAAATGAGCTGGAGACATGAAAAAGTCACCTGCCGACAGAGTTTTCAATTAACTCACAGGCTGTGTCCTAAATCACTCCCTATTTACTATATAGTGCACTATATTTACACTCCGCCATTTTATTTGAATGTCCGAATGCTGAGTGTGTAAATATATCCTCTATATAGTGCCCTCAAAGTTCCACAATGGAATGAAAAAAGTAGTGCCCGTGGCATGTACATTACCATCTGCTAACAATCTCACAATGCAATGCTCCACATTTAAAGATGTGAAAACTACCGTCATGCGACTCTACAGCTGATGGTGATGACACAAAATGACAATGATGAGTTAGTGTCCAAAATCCTGATTTGCTGCTCATTACTATTTAGTGTCTATTATATAGGGAATGGTGAATGAGTGAATAAGGGAGTGATTTCGGACACAGCCACAAAGCTTTAGCATTAGAATTAGCTTTGCTAGCTAGCTACAGCTGATAAATCTGCCAGCAACAGCCGTCATTTCAGACAAAATAAATTCACAGTTGTTGGCTAGAAATGAGAAGCCTGCTTTTGTTTACTTCTGTGTGAAATAGAAAAAGTAATGTTTTAAAAATTACAAAAAATTTTGAGTGGTAAATCTGCCATAAACTGCATACGTGCAACAGTAAACTAAGGGGGTGGGGCTTAGCAAATGATCAGTTGTTACTGTGTATATTCAGCATAAAAGCACTGCACCACCATGTGAATTAGTATTATTTGTACAGTCCAGCCTGTAAGAATTCTCCTTCAAGACAATAAGGCATACATTTTTGGAAAACATGCTCTGAACATTGTCAGATATAGTAGAGAGCCACTTGCAAATATTTGAGGGGGATCTAGATTGTTTGGTTTACGTGGATTATTTTAGCCTCTGTAAATGCAGGTCATGTTCATGATTGGCTGCTATATACAGTCCAACAAAACAGTAATGACTCAACAAAGCCCCTGTTTTGTTAAGTACAAAAAAGTCAGACTTCACTGCAATACTTAAACAGGCCTTGTTTGTGTCATTGTGGAACAATGTTCTTCAAGGGACCATAAATGTTTTATGTAGAACCATTTGAGCATGATGCTATAGAGAACCTTTGTAAAAAGGTTGCTTTTAGCGGCAGAGAGGATTCTGGTTTGGTACAAGCCTCAAGAAAAATCTTCTGCTACACAGATCCCTTTTGGCTAACACCATCAGCTTGCTATGCTGAGTTGCCTTTTTTCATTTTTCGTTCCTTAAATCATTACAGTTTTATGGCAATAGTATAGCAAAACCACTGCCTCACGCTAAAAACGTTTGGAGCCCCTTCAGATCTAGGGAAAATATAAGGGACAAAATAAAACTATTTTTTGCATTCCCCTTGTTTGATAAGGCACAAGTACCCATTAATCAGCTGTCTGTGGATTCACTTCCTCCTCTGGTTCTTACTGCAAACAGCAGCTTGTGGAAGTGATGGATATGGCTATTCAGTTTACAAGTTGTCATTTTGACAGGAAGTGTAAAACTAGTAATCATGCTAACTCTCTCACAGAATAATATAAGGCTCAACCTCGCAATTAGAATTAGTGAAGCAAAAATTAATGAAGCAAAAATTCAAGCCAGCAGGTTGATCAACTATTTTGATAATGGATTACTCATTATTTTTAAAGAGAAAATGTCCAAATTTTCTGGATTCAGCTTCTCAAATGTGAATATTTTCTGGTTTCTTTACTCCTCTATGACAGTAAACTGAATATCTTTCGGTTGTTGGACAAAACAAGACATCTGACAGCAATCAACATTTTTCACCGTTTTATGGACCAAATAACTAATTGAATGATCAAGAAAATAAACGGCAGATTAATCAATAATGAAAATAATGGTTAGTTGCAGCCCCGAACACAGTAATGGCTAGTAAGTGTGACAACGTGTTGTTGGGCCATAAATAGCTAAGTACAGGGACCCACACCTACTCATCACTCACTGACAGTGATGACTGATCAGAACCCAGACTGAACATCATCTACTGCAAAAATGTTTCTTACTGAACCAAAAAAACTAGGTTGATTGTGATGAAAAACATCAAGCAGTTGCTGACATTAATACTAAAAGAGCAAATGAGAAAACACAAGGTCACCACAGATGAAGAGAAATCCTCTTTTCCATTTACACTGTGACAGCACAGAGAAAGAGACCCCCATTTATGTGAAAACATGAATAATTGAGTTAGTGAAAGCATTCCCAGGAGAGAGAGAGATAGACAGAGAGAGAAAGAGATCAGCACTGGGAACAACCCAGGGAACACCACTCCCAAAATGCATGTGCCTGTTCTCATTCACTCGCACGTGCACATGCACGCAAACGCGCACGCACACATACACACACACACACACTCAGCACAACTACATTGGATCTAGAGAATGCAAAGAGAAAGATGGCTACCATTATTACTACAGCATCATAGAAATCATGAGCAAGAGCCACGGAGAGTGAGAGAGGATGGAGAGAAGAAAGATAGATAGATAGATAGATAGATAGATAGATAGATAGAGAGATGACTGTAATGTGGATATTTTGCTGCATTAACCTAAAGATTCCAACCATCCAACCATATATGCAGTAGACCTCCATCCTTTCATTCCTCCTCTCTCCACTATTTTTTTCTATCATGTTGTTTTCATTTTCTACATTTCCATCGTTTTCTCCTCAGGGATTTCTCTGTAGTCGTGCAATTACCTTCCTACCTCATCTAACCTTCCCTCCATCATTCATCCATCTCTTTTTTCCTCGTATCTCTCATCTTTCCATCCCTCGCTCTTGCTTTCTACCTTTCACTGGGGCTGTATTTTACTGTGCATATATGCTTGTATAAAGCACATTTTGTATGCGCATGTATTGTGTGTGAGTGCAAATCCTGATTAGCATGATTATAAATGTATATATGTTTATGTGTGTATGGATACAAATGCTCTGTAATTTCTGCATGCTCAATCAAATTGTGAATGTGTTTTCTTACCTGGGGCCTGGAGGAGGGGGGCAGTGTATGTGTGCGTCGTGGCCGTGGTCGGGAGGCGGTGTAGTGCCTTAGAGTCTGTCCCTGGGTGGGTAGAGGCTCCATGGGAGAAGCGGGGTATCCAGAGCCAGGGAGGGGGCCGCCTGGGCTGAGGCCGCAGCCGGGGAAGGGAGCCTCTCGTCTGGGTAAGCCTCCGCGGCTGGCAGCCTCCTCTGGAGCTCGAGCGGAGATGGAGTAAAGGAGGGGGAGACTGGGAGGAGGAATGAACGATGCTCCTCTCGCTCCTGATATTGCTGCTGCAGCATCCACCGCTGCCACCTCCCCCTCCCTCCGCCGCCACCCCCTCCGTCCCGGGGGGGAGGGGGACGGAGAGGTGGAAGGGGAAGGGGAGGGGCTTGAGGCCATGACTGACAGGGGGGTTGCTGTCGGCAACCAGGGAAAGCCACTCCTTCCTCCTCCTTCGTCTCCAGTGCCTCCTCCCCTCTCTCTCTCTGCTCCTCTGTCCCTGGTCTGCTGCTCCAAGTCTGCATCCAAGAGACCTGAGAGTGAAGCAGAATGACTGATGAGAAGAGAGGCACAAAGAGAGATGATGAAAGAGAGAAGGATGGAGGGAGGATGGGAGGGAAAGATGGGGAATCCAGCCCACGCAGTAAGCATGCTTTTCACTGGGATGTATGTATATCTAGGGCAAGCAGAGCTGTATAGGGAAGACATGGGGAGAATGGAGAGAGAAGAAAATGGGTAAGAGGGAGAAGGAGGGGGTGTCAAGAGACCAGGATAGAGGGGGAGGAGAGAATAGGCAAGGAAAATATAGGGGGGTGGGGGGGGGCAGAGAAGAGCATACAAGAGAGAAATAATCAGTTAAGCATAGACATGCAGAGAGGAAACAGAGAAGGAGCAGAGCAGCAGATGGATGCTGCAGTCACACTGTACTGCACACAGAAACGCAGCTATCAGCCTGTCACACACAGCTAACACTGTTATACACACAAGGAAAGGTAGAATACAGTAGGGTTTAATCCCATATTTTTATAACACGGTTTCAGTTTCAGGGTCCCTACATATTTCAGAGGCCCTTGAAATGCAAACTGATGAAAACATTTTTGGAAATAAAATGATCAAATTTAGATTCTTTGTAAAGATACTTCATACAAGATCGACCTAATTCTTTTTTATGACCTCTGTCTGTCAAACACAGGTATATAGAAACAACATTATGCTATACAACGTATCATTTTGTTTGACTATTGCTTCTTTTAAACCTATCATCCTATATAACAAAAGGAGCAGGGCTGGGAGCTGGGGTGCCCCAAATTCCCTCCCTCCTTCCTCTTCATCCCCTCCTCCATCTTCTCCCCATCTCCTCTCTCCCATGGTGAAAGTCACTGGTGTGAAAGTAAACAGGCCATGCTCCAATTAGCCAAACAGCACTGTGTGTCTGCCACGGAATGGTTCAGCGTGGCACAGCGCACATGTAGAATATAACAGGATAAGATGAAATAACATGATAGGAGGTTAAGCTCTATACCTCAGCTCTGAGGACAAACAGGATCGCTGAGGTAGCAGACCAGAATTAAGTACGTTATTTCATATTCATATTCCATAAGAAGTCTATTTTTTTAATGATGCAATAACCAATGTGGTCTCTCACACTATTACATTCTTCTTAATTCTAGAATCTATTTCATTATTTATCAAACAGTATGCAAACTGGTTTTCTCTTAGTGCCACTCTCTGAACATGTTAACAGTTGTAGCTGGTCTACTGTCAGTAAGTTGTGTTACATACAACACTTTGATATGGAGATCAGCAAGTGTCTTCTAGAACAAAAAAATAATGAATACATCTGTGCACAACACCTAATTTATGCTCTCCTGTTACTAATGAATACTCTCAAATTACTTAATCTGTACTACAATTTTAAGGTACTTGTACTTTACTTGAGTATTTCAATTTGATGCTACTTTGTACGTCAACCCCTCAACATTTCAGAGGGAAATATTGTACTTTCTACTCCACTACTTTTATTTGACAGCTTTAGTTACTTTTAAGATGAAGATTTATCATAAATTAACATAATGATGAGCTTATAAATTACACTGCATTATTAAAGATTAAACCGTGGTTCCTGAATGTTTTGGCTTGTGGCCCCTCACAAAACATCAGTGTGTATTTGTGTCTCTTTGTCATGTTTCAGATGTCTTTGAGTTGTTGTGAGACATTTCCCTTCACATGGTTTTACTTAAGTCACTGTTTGAGGATTAAAGAGCTAAAATTCTCCAATATTTCACAAAAACACAAAGTTTAAAGAAAAGTTCTGAAAAATGAAGCAGATTTATGTAGCAGAACAGTTTTTTCTTCTTTCCTACCCAATCTATCATCTCAAGACCCCCCAGATTTATCTTGTGAACCTTGTTAAGCAGTTCAAACTAGCTCCACCTCGAGCAGCTACAACAATAAAGTGCAGCTTATACATTGACTCATCAATATTAACAATGTACTTTGTTAAATGTATTACAGAATTTAATTTCTTCATATTAACCTAATCAGATGAACACATTCATTACATTTGTCCTTGTCTCCTCCACACTTTTCTCATCTTTTTCCTTCCACGACACCTGCTAGGCTCTGTACTTTTGTATTGTGGGATGTACAGAACCAGAAAATGCATGCAAATGATACATAACTGAACGGAATTGAATTGAATTGAACTGAGAGAGGCAGAGACACAGACAGAGATGATTGGGTGATATAATAATTGTGGTTGTATCTTACTCTTAATTGAAGGGGCAGGCCTCAGGCTCTTGGAGTGGAAACTATTTCTCCAGAATGCTGGACTGTACTGGTGATGGAAAGAGTAAAAGTAAGAAGAAGAACAAATTGAATGCATTGCAGTGAATGAATGAATGAATGAATGGAGCGATAGATGGATGTGTGTCCCATACGTCGTCAGTGGGGAAGTCGCCATCGACCAGGCGGAGTTCTGGGATGCTGTTTCTTTGAGTGTTGCTTGAATTCTCTTTGATAATGCAATCCTGGACAGTAAAGAAAGAAAACACTACCGGTAATGAGTGCAAACATATTCACAAAAAAAATAGGTGATCATGTTTTCATGTTAATCTGTGGAAGAACTGTAGTGAAGAAATGAAAACATGTAGAATATTAAGTAAAGTTCAAACAAATCTTTAAAAATAACACATTGAACAGATATAGAATGAATGAACAAAGAGGTGGAATAATATGATTTGGTACAATGTATCTTTTTGACATACCATTTTGTCCTGTGCCATTTCCAGATCTTGTTGTAGCTGTTCACAGATGCTTTCAGCCAGAGAGACACTTAATGTCTGTCTTAGTTCACTGGATGGATGAAACAAGAGAGGACATAACATTAGAAACCAATCAGGCAGTTACAGTAATACAGATTGATGTTAACAGTTTATAATATTTGATCATTAAAATCTATATGATGTGGGCAGGTTGCTGACCCAGCAATTCAAACTTTAATGCACAGTTATCATATATTCAGGTTCATATTTGGGATTTGGGGTTAACTGATACAGGCTGTTGAAGGATGGCATCAAAACTAATGGTATCTGATATTTTGTCAATACCTTTAAATTAAAAAATGTGTGTATTCAGGGTTTTGCCAACACTTTTATTCTTGTGATGTTGAATTAGCACTGAAACCATGGGACACTACAAAAAGTGTGGATCTGTACAGTCATCACTACTGTATTGGAAGTACCAGTACAGGTTTGGGTCCAGGATATAGATACTGTGTTCAAAGATGGTGCCCCACTCACTCCTATGAAAGTTGCTCAGTGGTTGCATACGCCAGAACAGTCTCTATAGGCTTTCTCAAGCCTCTGCATTTTAGGGCCCGTAGAGCATTTGCACTAGAGTCCTCCAGCTTCCTTCTAATAGCCATGTTGAGTGACTTCCTGTTGGCCTCCCTCACACAGAAATGAGTTGAAACAATTTACTCATACGACTCTTCTACACTTTCCAAATGTTATTGGACTGTATGGATCACATTTTTCAGTTTTGAAAATGTATTTACCATTTTATGGCTGCTCCTTATCTAATTATTGAGTATAGGAGAAAAAAAAGCTTTTTGGGCCAGTGTGTGTCTTGTGATGCTGCTGGAAGTTGCAATACCCCGTCTGGCTACTGCACCAAAATCTCCTCACAGCCTAGCACCATTCCTGGGACTTTGTTTAGCCTAGCTTTGTACGAAGACTGGAGGCAGAGGGAAACTGCTAGCCTAGCTTCATGAAGGGGAAACAAATATGTCTTTTATGAGCTCCTAAGCTGCCATTTTTGTTGTATATCGTTAGCTAGCAAGTTAATGACATATCATTGAGTCACTTGTGCTTTGTCCAAATTATGAATGACTATGATGACAGGACTTTATGTAGTAACTGTGTCCACCAGCAGCCAGTTGCACCAGCTGTTCATAAATTCAAACTTAGCCCAGTTATAATGTAAATATTAGCATCACTAAATTCAAACAGGTTGCACCACAAACTAGTTGTAACATAGAGATTAGTAATGACTAAATATTGGCACCCAGTAACTGCAGGTGGTGCTAATTATGTAGTTAACCAACAGTTAACCAACTGACAAAATGTCAGCTTGCTAAGACTGAAATGACACTGTCTTACATAAATGTTATTACCGCAGTCTGTTGCTGATGATCTGCCCCGTCTTCTCCACTAGAGTGCTTCTCAGGAATGTGTGTGCCTGCCTGCTTCTCTTGGACACACACTCTGACACACACTCGCACACACTTGACCGGCGGACCACTCGTGGACACACTCCCTCTGCACACCTCATCAGGCCTTGAGCCAGTTCCTGGAACACAGAAACTGGGATCTGAGTGTGGCCAAGACCGAGCATCGTTAGTCTGAGTGGAGACTGAGAGAAATATCCATTAAGGTGAAATTGGAACAGGAAATCACCAGTGCGGTTGTGCATTTATATAGCGTCTTTCTAGTCTTCTCAAAGCACTTTACACTACATGCCAACATTCACCCATTCACACACACATTCATACACTGAATGTATTCAGTGCCAACCTGCTCATACACTGAGCAGGTTGGCTTCTAATGCTCATTCACACACACTTACACACCGATGGCAGAGCCTTTGGGAGCAATTTGGGGTTCAGTATCTTACCCAAAGACACTTCAGCTTGGACATCATATTGTAGCAAATGCAGGGGCAGCTAGGAATTGAACCCATATGGAGTTTTGGGGGCGTTTCTATATGAGCCTATTTGTGCATGAGCAGATCAATGTAGGAAAAGTGAGCTTTATCAATGCCCATTATGTACAGCTGTGCGTATTTTAAAGTATTTTCTTCTTTAAAAGCATATTAAGAAGTCTTAATCCCTGGCACATGTGGGTGTGACGACTGACCATTAACATTGGCACTACCCAGGTACAGCCAGGCCTAACCCTAACCCTGCAGTTCTACTTCTTCTCTGCATATTTGAACATCCTTATTTATGCTTTTAAGTATATACAATATCCTTAAATAAACAGATAACAAATTGGGTTTGGAAAGTTGCTGGTTAGTGTTTGAAAAGTGTGCAAGTTTTATCACTGTTTCATAAAAATATTTAAATGATGAATGGAGATATCCAAGCTGTGCCAGTTGTGCATAAAGTGAACAGGACCGCACGGGACCTCCAGTTGTCAGAAGCTATTTTACACACTGATATATGGATACACGTCCATGCGCAGAACTGACTGGTTCAAATAGTTTGAGACTTGGCTGCAAGAAGCAAAACTGAAAGCTCACTTGTGACCTGACAGAAAAATAATAATTCTCTAAACTCAGTTTGAACTTTTATTTCCTGAGAACAGCTGCGTTACTTCAAATTATATTGTTAAATTTGGAATCTGTGAATAACAGATTTCCAGCCTGATGTTTATAAAATACAGAACATTAATGACCTTAGATCCTGACCGATCCTGTCACCGTGTCAGAAGATTTAAAGTATTAATGAAGTTACCTCTGCTGTGCCGTCCATGCATAAAATGATGTACAGTCCCTCTCTCAAATCAGAGACTGTAGATGAAACACATGTATCATTTGCTCCCTTGATGCCAGAAAATTACCAAATAGGCACAGATGCACAAAAACTAGACTTGCGCCTGAGGAAAACTGCATGCAGACTGCATTTGGCCCAGTGCTGGCCTTGTGCCTGCAGGAAAATAAGGCTCAACTAAATGTTGACATTGATACTGCTTGCTCAAGTGTAGACTATCATTCAAATAGATGATTACGTCCTTTTTTGTAACAGTATGTTACCCTGTGCTTTGGCTTGTCTGTCTGTCTGTATGTATGTGTGTACCTGTATGCTTTTAGTGAACTCATCAGTCAGTGCAGCAGCAGCGTCAGTCAAGATGCAGTTCACCATGTCTCCATCAGAGGCCCACTTCTGGCCCGCCTCGTACAGAGAGGGAAGCAGCTGCATAGAGAAAGCATAAAGCAACATTTACATACATCATTTACAAATTGCAAATCAATTCCACCAGAATCTGCAGACATTGGCTGTGATCATTCTGGCCGAAAATGACACGATTTCTTGTGTCTTTTCTGATATTTTTGTGATATAATAGTAATTTAGTAATTATTTTGGGTTGAAGTAAAGATTGTAGTTAACACTTTCAATGCAGGGGGTTACATTTTGCTAAATAATAGTAGTCAGTCACTGAAAAGTTGATCATTCTTGAGGGAGTTACATTGTGCACTTAAATTTATGAAGTCATTTTGAGCTCTTATGTATTCTTAGAATGTAAAATAAAAACACAACATAAACTGTTTCGGTCTTTCAAACCAAGGTGAGCAGCTTGTACTTTAAGAGACTCCATGGCGTTGTGCAGCACTTCATGTGCTGCCAGGATGTCAGCGTGGACTTCCTGAATGTTGCAGTGGGTCACACGTTTCAGACTGTCCTCCAGCTGCCGGCACAGACTCTGGACCTTCTGAGGTGGAGGACAACAGAGACACTCAGACAGAGGTGAAGATACAGACCCATCTGTCATTAGACTTTAATATTCACCACATCATATTACATGATTTGGTAACTTAATTATTGTAAAATGAATTAGTAGTACTCTGTGTTTGGTTTGATTCTCCACACTTCTGCATAAAAAACAAGTACAATTATTTTTCTTAAAGCTGCAAATAGATTTTTTGGGGGCAAGCTGCAAACACACCACTGACATACTATCACTTTATAAAGTTGTTGTGGCTAACGTGTTAGCAAAGAGTTGCATCTTTACACATCCAGCAGACACAGAACAACATTAGCATCCATTTACAGGTGCGTTTGTGTTCACCTGATGAATGTAGGTCCAATATTCACTCTCCTTGTAGCTCTGGTTTGTACGAAGCCCTGAAAGGTTATGGTGGGAATTTTTTTTCTGAACTACTTTTGCTTTCCCTCCCTTTCCCTTTTGTGTTTGTCTCCACCACTCCTGAGAAAAATATCTGTCTCTTTAGCTGCTAAATGATCCACTATGTCCACTAGCTAGTCACTAACTGTGTCTGTCTGCTGTTTGGTGCTGAGAAGGTGCTACTTAGGTTCTCCTTTGTTTGTGTGAAGCTTCAGCTAATTGATTCCCACTAAGTGCTTGTGTGCAATCTTCCCTGCATGGTATCCGTAATGTTCCTCTATATTCCATGCTCATAGAATGTACAGTGTTCACACAGCAGGAAAACCACACTGCAAATTGTATTATCGACTTCATTTGCAAAAAATATGATCAAACTAACAGATCTTTAACAAAATGATTATGAGGTAGAGTTTTTTAGTGCCATATAGTGTACATACTATTCCTGTTTTCAGGGTCTTTTTTTTACTCTAACAAAAACAGACTCAGAAGCAAAGTTTGGTATGACAACTGACATGGTAACACATACAGTATTTTACATTTCTATCATAAATTTCTTACCTTTTCAGACTGTTGAGTTTTCAACAATTGCTGCAGTTCCACTCTGTCACACTGTCTCTGGTTGTTTCTGTCTAAGCACTGCTGAATCTGATAAGGCACACATGCATGGCACACTGAATATTCCCTCAAATCATTTTGTTGCACACGCTACACAGACTCATACACACACTGACCTTGTGCAGTGCCTCTTTGGTTCTGTCAGGGTTACTGCGGTAACTCTGTGTGATATCAGCCAGGGGGAGAGACACCTGCTGCAGAGTGAAGTTCCTGCACAACATAGAGCCCCGACATCAAAACCCACATCTATCTAAATAATCCATCAAAACTGTCCATTATTTTCAGTCTGGAAAAGAGTCTCACGTTAGCAGCTAGCAGATCACTCGAAAACTCTTAAGTTCCCTTAAGTTGCAGACGGCCCAGTATTTGTATTTGTATCTATATTTGTTGAGGCAGCAAAATTATTTGTATTTGTATTGGAATAAAAGTGTAAATAGGCATAAAAGTCCTGTTTATGTTTTTATTACACTTTTAATTTTAGGATATTAAAGTGTTAAAATAAATGTTCATGGATAAACTATTTTACGAAGGAAATCCCCAAACCAGGACTCCACCTCCCAGATCATAGACGACTGTGGTGACTACTGAGCTAACCCCCAACTCTGGGAGTGATGTCCACATTAGGAAATGAGCATAATGCAGCAGGTGGATGTGACTCCCCTCATTGAGAGCTGCTAATAGACATAACAATGGAGCAGAGGAGAGAGAGACTGAGATAGCGATGTAACCAACCTGCACGCTGGTATTTGACATGTTTTTATTTTCCGTAAACAAAACAAAACAAATAATTTTTAAAAATATTTGTACAAAATAAATATTAGTAAAAACCCACTATTTGTGCTTTTTCAAAAAACGTATTTGGATTTGGAACCACCCCTAGTTCCTACATCAGAACAAATCTAGTTCAGACTACAAGACTTTGACACAGGTTACATTTTTGTACAAGACTGTTACTGATCCCAGACAAGGTGTATTAAGATGTACTGAGATATCTGCGACTGGAGTGAATGAATGCGATATTCACCAAAACACTGTCTGACTCCCTCTTTCCCTTCCTTTGTTTTCTTGTTTTGTCATTGGATACTGCTCACCTCTGGCCCCAAACTAGTCTGCTTATTTTGGCTAGGATAAAATCAGTGTCTGGAAGCAACAAAGTAAAGAATTTGGGGCGTCCTGGAAAACAGATAAATAACCATTAGTACTTCTAATGATATAATATATCCCTAAAATCTAATTAAAATCACGTCATCAGTAATTTTACATGTGTGCGCCACCCTGGCTGACTTTGTCAATAATGTGTGTAACATGATTGATCTGGACATGTGCAGGGTGTTTTATATGTATTGTGGTTCATTGCTGCTTTCAACCTGCATAGTTCTGTAATTAAATATGACAGTTACCTTGCCTCCAAAACCCTGATATGACCATGGAATGATCTCTCTCTCTCTCTCTCTATATATATATATATATATGTGTGTGTGTGTGTGTGTGTGTGTGTGTGTGTGTATATATCTTCATATCAGTTATAAGTTGTTGTTTGTGTTTGTATGTAGGTTATGTTTTTATATGCGTGTGTCTGTGTGTGTGTATGTATGACCTTTCCAAAGCATCAGCCACATCCTGAAAACCCCTGGCAGTTACACTGTTCCTGTCCCATATCAGAGTCCTTAAAGAGAGAGAAAAAGCAAATGAGAGAGTAAGAAGAGAGGGGGTTCAGTTCATGGTAGTACAGCTAACCCTGGTACAACTCCATCTAAGTCAGGCTGATGATAGCCCTCGATGGCCATCGTAGTGTACTCTGGGGGTGTAGTATTTGATTGACAGCACCATGCAACATCACAGAACAAAATGACCTCACCAAACAGTCAACACTCCTGCAGCCAATCGAATACGTATTTCATATAATGAAATGGTGACATCTAGTGGCAAACAGTAGACCATAGCTGAAAATGTAATGCTGTGTTGACACAAAGTGGAACAGTTTAAATGAATGTTAAGTTACAGATGATACTTCCAATGTCTATTAGGGTGAGGCATTATTCTGTAATTCACTAAATATTCTAAAAGACAGGAAATTGCTTACTTTGTTCCAGATTACACCTGGGCTTGTGTGTGTGTATGTGTGTGTGTGTGTGTGTGTGTGTGTGTGTATATACTTCAGTCTGGTGTTGCTCATCAGGGCCTTGGACAACATTTTGGCTCCAGTGTCTCCAATGTTGTTTCCACTGATGTCCACTTCAGCCAGAGCAGCGTGACCGCCCAGAGCGCTGAGCAGGATGTGCATCCCTGTCTTCAGCTTGGAATCACACACTGACAGGGACTGCAGGGGCTGCACACACACACACACACACACACACACACACACACGATTGAAAAATGAAATATTGCAATATGACAAAAAGATTTCTTTATTGTCATTTCTCATTTGTCCTCTGCATTTGACCCTTATTCACACTAGGTGCAGTGGGCCGCAGTGCAGCAGCTGCGCACTGTGCAGGGACCAGCTCCAGCTCTTTCTGCCAGTGCTGGTAAGGGGCACCAACAGGAGTATTAACCCTTAACATACATATCTTTGATGGTGGGAGGAAATCAGAGCACCTGGCCGAAACCCATGCAAACACAGGGAGAACATGCAAACTCCACACAGAGAGGACGTGGGATGGCCGGGCTAGGAAGCCACGACCTTCTTGCTGTGGGGCAACAGTGCTAAACACTGAGCCACTGTTCTGCCAAAAAGTGCATGAAATTGCACTTATGGTACCTAATGTATATGCATGATTCACTGAAATAGTGGGGGTAATATGAATGACTGAGAGTGAAAAAAAATGAAAGGAAGATCACTCACACACTCTTCATCCTGAATGAGCTGAGCTATACGATGAAGAACATCAGTCAGGGCTCTGGTAGACAGACACAGCACTGGTCAGCAAAGTAGATTACATCTATAGTGTCATTCAATATACTGTAAAGCAAACAACAATAAGGAACCTGCAAAAGTAAAAACATTAGAAAGGAACACACCAAACCAAGAACACAGGAAACAAGATGGAGACACAACGAGAAGAAATCATAGAATGTAGGAGAGAAACAAGCAAAGATGAAAGGAAAAATAGAAAACAAATAGCCAAATTTATAAGTGATTCATAGCTTCTCACTTACCTTTAACGGTATCTAGCCATACACACATTTTATTTGCTCATTTCCCTAGGGACTATTTTGCAGCAAAGAAATTGTTTCTATAAAAACAGTTCAAAGTAAAATCTCTGTATACCTGGACTAGCAGGTACACAGATTTTGGAAGAATGTTTTACTGTTAAACTTTTTAAATGTCATTAATCAATGATATGAGGACCACAAATTAGATTCCATTCACTTCCATTGTGTTGTTGTGGGGTCATATATGTCAGAGACAGATATCCAAAATGTAAACCAAAACTATCTGCTTGGGGAGATACCAATAGAGAGGAAGAAAGAACACATGTTTTTTGTAGGTTGGGTGAACTGACCCTTTAAAATGCCATATAATTGAAATGAGAATTTGTCTAATTAAGTGAGGATTTAAAGTAATATATTTACATGTACACCTCAATTAGGTTGGCAGATACTGACTATTTTTGCTTGTGAGCAGCATTACTGGAAATTCTCATATGCTGAAGTCAAGATAACTCTAATTAGTAGAGTAAAATGATCATATACAATGGAGAGCTGTAGAAAGAAAGGTTAAGTAAATGGTTAAGCATATTTAGAACATCTGCGTGTTGTGTTCTTCAAACCTGGACTTCATAGCAAAGTTTCTTCCCAGTGCGAGGTGATGGAGAGAGCGGCATCGACCAACAGACAGAACCAGAGTCACCATGTCATTCTCAAAACCTACAGAGTGAACGAGTGAAATTATAGGATGTTCTATAATACAGCAGGACTGCATGATGAATGACATTTAACTCTTCCTCAATAACCTGTAGCATTAATTACAACTTCCCATCACAGTATTTAAGCAGCATCCATTAATAAAGTAAAAGAGTTTTTTAAAGAAACAAAATAAAAAAAGATTACTGTTTCATTTTGTGTGTCAGAGGTGATGCACATTATGCTGGTTTGAAATGCTAATAACAAGTACTGCATTTAAAACAAAAAACATTTTCTGTAGCATTACATTCACTTATTATTTCAGGCCCTATACAATATTCCTACAAGGATTCAAAAGTATCTGACAGGGTTAAATGACATTACAGTGGCTGTAGAATATTTTACATGTATAGAATCTTATTTCTAATGTCATGATGTTTCTGTCACTCTTAACTTAAAGCAACTTAAACTTTTTTTTTTGCCTGTTGGCTGTCACAGGATCACGTGGACACTGTCAGTAATGTATAGTGTAACGGGAGATTATGTTATGTTGAGTGAAAACATGGTGCTGCATCATTGTGGGGCAATTGTGCCAGTGTTCCTGTGTCAAACTCACAACCTTAGTTACAGTCTTCAGTTAATATAATTAAATTGTTTTAATTTTCCTCTTTCCTATTTGTTTGTTTGACTGTGTTTTTGAATGCGTGTGTGGTTTTGCACACCATTGTCAGAGATATCCAGACTTCTGATGGCTGTAGCTTCAGAGATGTGTTCCTGTATCACCTGGGCCCCTGCCGAACGTAGCTGCACACACACACATACACACACACACACACACACACACACACACACACACACACACACACATACATGAACATCTAAAGGCATATAATTACTTTAATATGTGTTACAAGTATAACTGATCATCAGTGAAGAAAAAAACAAATTTTTTTGCATGTGAGTGTGTTCGTGTGTGCACTGTACTTCACAGCTGCTGAGGTCCAACTCCAGCCCACAGAGACGAGTGTTGGTTGCCAGACCCTGTAGTAATAACCTAGTTGCAAAACAAGATATTACATAACTATATCAAATTACCAGTCTATGCTTATTATAGCAGAGCTACAGTAAAAAAAGATGGGTTTGTTAGGCTGTCACAGTCAGTGGCTTGCTCTTTCCGTCTCAGCTACACAAACGCTTCCACTTTGCCAAGATTTGTGTTTTCTGGTAACACATAAGTTTCAAAATCTAACTTCAGAAGCCTATGACTTATTTTTACCAACTCCATGTTTTTTAGTGTGTCTATGCTAGTCATTTGATAGTGTCACATGACTGGGGACCCTCTGGAACATTATCACTGCGAGTCCTTACAACCAGGTTCACTAATGTTAATGTTAATATTTTAACTTTCAACTTTAAACCTTTCCATAGATGAAACAAAATGACATTCACTTTTTATATAAAACAAAGACTGGCTAACATTAGCACTGTTAGCTGTTATGCTACTTTTCTACCCTCTCACCAAGAAAACTGTTTAGCCTAGCTATAAGCTATCTAGATAGCTTAGCTAGCAAAGGGACTGTGTGTATTAACTGACATTCCTGGTGATTTACTTTCAGAACCACTTTTAAGTTTTGTTTTTCGGGTTTGTTAGAAAACTTGAGAGGGTATTTTTCCTGCATATAGCTAATAATATTGCTGTTATTAAACAGCATGAAGAAAAACAAAGTTTCAGGAGCTTTCAATAACATCTTACACATCTCAGCTACTTTAGAGCTTGAGTCACAAAAATGTGAATATAGTATAACACACCTGAGAGCTTGTGGAGGTAGTTTGGTTGCAGATAGGCAAACAAATTTGAGCTCACAGCTCTGACTGAAGAACTCTCGAATGCTCCTGGTCACCTCCCGAACCTTTCTACACACACACACACACACACACACACACACACACACACACACACACACACACACACAAACAAACATACAAACACAGTCATAGGTTGTGTTTCATCCTAATTTTAATGTAACTTTCTGATTCAACTCATTCTCAGTATGTTCCTGTCTCAGCCTGTCACCTGCCTGCACACCTGCCTTGCATTACCTCGTTTCTCTCAGTATGTACACTATACTAAACTATACTAAACTATACTAATATATATATATATATGTATATATATATATATATATATATTAACACAGATTTATACAGTATAATTTATTTATTCTGTTTTTTGTGATATCTGAATTAGATAGCTTTTATCCTGTTTTCTCTGTCCCTATATTGTTAATTTCTTATTGTTAATTTAAAAAAAACAATCTTTATTAATGCCTTCATTTAGGCATTGAGGATGTGTCAGTTCCAAAGTCCTGGTGTAGTGCATGTTAAACAAGCAGCAACCTCCGGGACTGAAAAATGAAGCCAATGAGGAACTGGGAAAAAACTGCAGTTTCTCGAATGGCCACTTGAGGCAGGCTCCAAAAACGAGTCAATCCCGATAGACCCCCATGGTAGAATGCCCAACTTTACAGCAGAAATAAATATGTTAACAGTCTGTTACAAAACACGGTTTTGGTCTCTATAGCTAATAGCTAATTTCCCCAATCATGACAACTGTATGGGGGGTTAATTTTTTTTATAACACACCTGTTTAAATTTTATGAAGCTGTAATTAAGCATAATTAAGGACATGGCTGCTTTGGGTGACAGGTCGCTAGCCACCATGTGGCTTGATTCAGCAACCAGGCTTTATTCGGCCGTCTCAGCTCCACCTCTTTGCCCATCTTGGAATAGCCAGGAGTTAGGCGGAGTCAGACACCAATAGATGATGTCATGGTGGCTATGTCCATATTTTTTTTAAAGTCTATGATGCTAAGTCACTGACATGGTTAGATACTTAAAATGGAACTAAGCCATCAATAATGTTATTAGTTCCACTTGTGCTTTTTCTGCTATGACAAAAATGTCTGAAATTGTTCCCCACTGACTATATATTCCACTATATATAGTATTCATGTTGCACAGAGAGGGAAAAGCCAAATTTAGATGGCGGCTGGATGGAAGATATGACCTGAGTAGTGTCTGAAATTGTTTTGTTGATTTTTCCATCTAAGACACTACATAGTCCTGTATATAGTGCGTCACACTACAGTAGTGTGTAGTGATAAGTGAATAACACAACGTCTCTAATGAAGAGACAATGTACTGAAAATAGCTACTGAATCTCACAGTAACAAGATAAAGATCGCTGACATTAATGGATTGTACAACAGGAGCTCACCTGTGGCTGAAAGGATTCCTGGCCAGGTTCAGGTGCATCAGTTTACAACAACATCCAGCAGACAGGGACACAAACAACTGTGAGACAGTAGAATGACTGTGTATTAGGTACAGCATGACAAGCACAAAACTTCAGTACACATTTAGAGTCTACAGCCACACTAGCCGTTCTGTGAGGCTGTACTCAAGTAGAGAGGTGCTTTGAGCTAACTTCAACCATCTGCATGCTAACATGCTCACAATAGCAGTGCTAACATGCTGAGGCTAAGAGGGTCTAATGTTTACCATGTTAGCACTAAGTACAGCTGAGGTTGATGGGAATGTCAGCTTTGCAGGTAATTGGACATAAACCAAAGTACAGGACAAATTGAAAATTTGACCTGATGATGGTGTTAGAGAAAAGTCAAGAGATCACTAAAATGATTAAAATTCATCTTGAGCGGAGCATCAATGTGTTCACTTAATTGGTAGTCCATCCTATACTTGCCACAACATTTCACTCAAAACCATAAATGTGAACTGCATAGTGGTGCTAGAGGAAAAGTCAGAGGATCACCAAAAATTAGTAGGATCCTCTGCGAGCCATGAATGTCTATACAACATTTCATGGCAATCCATCCAGTAGTTGTTGAGATATTTCAGTCTGGACCAAAGCGGGGGACCGACTGACATTGCCATCCCTAGAGCCATGCTGCTAGCATGGCTAAAAAGTAAAAAAAAAAAAAAAAAGACTGAATGAAATCATGACCTATTTGTTGAATTAGGTGTAGATGGAGTCATTGTTGAAATGGTTTACAATGCTAACTCTATTTTATGGAGCCCCTGAGGTCCTGAAAGTTTATTTTATAAAATCTTATGTGCACACATTATCATCACACACAAAAATAATAAGATACATATAGATCAGACCCATTTGGAGTCATTTGATGATGTACTTTTCACTCTTAATGGAGCTAGGCTAGCAGTTTCCATCAGCTTCCAGTCTGTATGCTAAGCTGGGCTCAACATGTCCTGGATATATTGCTGTACTGGATGTATAGAAATGAAAATCATGTTGACCTTCTCATCTGACAACAAGGTAACTTTCAAAAATGTTAGGGCTTGTCCTTCAGGAAATCAACCAACCAGCAAAAGATGGGAGGAATGGATGTGCTTGTATTCACAGCAAATAAAAGACAAAAATATGAATAAAATACAAATAAAAATTGTCACTGACCGTGTCCAGAGGGCAGTTGGTATCACTGAGGTCCAGATGAGACAGAGAGTTAGCACTGGACAAGAACTTAAAGAGAAACTGCAAGACACCAACACAGAAAAAACTCTTTATACATACTGAAAATTTATATGTTGAAGATGTTCAGTCATAGTTTGTTGTAGAGAGTGCACAGTCAAGGTGTTGCTAGAATTATTCTCACTGGGATGTAGTATTTTAATTCAGTAATTCCCTCTGAATAAACACATATAGGAACATTAACTATTAGTTAGATCAATAATATGAAAAATATAGAGGTGGTGGAGGGAGCTGCAGCAGCAAATTTTAGCATGAACATATCAGAAGAGTAATAGAGAGAAGTGTCAGGTTATAATGGCCGTGCTTTACACCTGCATGAATACAAGTCAGCTGGTAGCCAAGTAGCTGATGAATTAGCCAGTGATTGTGAAGCATAACTGAAGCAGCTGATGCCAATCAGCTAATACAAGCACGACTTAAGTGACAGAACTATTCCTATTTGCAAGGTTTTATGTTTGAGTGTAAATTGCCATTGTTTGACATAAAAAAAACACACACACACCGTGGCCTCTTCAGTAACCAGGCTGCCAGGGTTACCAGACAGATCCAGGTGGGTCAGAGATACGGAGAACAGCTGATTGGTGAATAACACCTGACTCAGGCAGCCAAGACCTGGAAACATATAACATCGCAATTTCTTGTACAGTATGAAAGCTTCCCTTATGACATGTCATATTATAAGTATTTAGAAATTTGAGCGGAGTTTCTACCACTTTGTAATGGGGTCTTAAACACACGATCTGCTGAGGGTCGCTCAATCAAAACAATAATAAAAGACGGAGTGTGATGACATTGTGAAGTACTGTGGTATCATGGGAGTTGTTGTCTTCATTGTTAAACAACCACTATTGCCATAATTGCAGTGTGTGTGTGTATGTGTGTGTGTGTGTGTGTGTGTGAATCTACCTCTTGCCGTCATGGACACCCGGGACAGAGAGAGGTATTTGAGTCCCTCATTTAGATTCCCCAACTCCTGACTAAGTGCTATAACACCTAGGAATGAAAACACACCCACAGACACACACACACACACACACGCACACACACACACAAACAAAGTAAAATGTTGGCCGTTCTATTACTACTTAGTTTACACCCTGTATACACAAAGAAATGTGAAATCTGTTAATGTAAACAGAAAATAAACCATGTACCTCTGTAGAACTAACAAAATGTGAATTTAATTGGTATTATACATTTAAATGCTTTATCATTACATTACGACACCTGTACCTAACATTATCTGGCAGCCAAGATGATCGAGCCTAAGATTTTTTATGGCCATCAATCCGCTTTTTGGTCACTGCCCCAAAGCACTGAATGCCATTTGAAAAAAATAACAGGGAAATCTCAGAAACAGTGTCCAGATTACTGTGTATCTATTTTCACTGGGACCATTTCTTCAGTCGAAAGTAAGTCTAATGAAAACTGTCCCAGCACACTGCAAAAACACATGTTGAATATCTGAAAGGTCATTTTTTTAAGATGAAAACCTCGGTAAATAAGGCAAATAAGACCAACACCATCTGCACAGATTCATTTTACTAGAGGAACTAGACGAAAGTGAGATTTTTGTTTTTTTGTTTTTTTTCTGGGTAAACAGATCCTAAATCACATACTAGAATGTCAAGAGGGTGGCAGCTTTCATTAGCAGCTCATTTTCTCTGACTGACAAAAGAAGACATGAACACTGACATGGTTTACGTGGCTTAAGATGTAACATGGCTTCAAACATTTATGTTTTATTCCGATTCTGTGCTTCTGCCACTCAGATGTGATATAAAATGCCCACCTTTGTCTTCAATTGGATTGCCTGAGAGGTTGATGGATTGCAAGGTAGAAGAGGTGTTCTCCCGCAGCGCAGCTGCCATTTTGATTGCAAAGTCCCTGCAGTGGAAAGGAGAAATGTCTCAGTTTCAATTAATTCCATCCATGTGGAAAAGTAAGCATAAGTAAATGGTGTACTATCACGCAGTTTGCATATTGTATAAACGTCATATGTTCAGTATGTGGAAGGTAGTGAGTATATACTGTATCTATAAACTAGACTTTAAATCAGACTTACATGCAGCCTACTTAGATTTACATATGAAAAAATGTAGTTTAAATCTTTCTTGAGGTGTATTCCCCCTAGTTATAACACACCTTTTGGGTCTGTGTCTCTTTGTTCATATGACAATGTCCACATTCAAATCATCGCAAATTGGCATCAGAGCCACATCTAACAGAAGACAACCTGGTGATCAGTGTGGATGATGCCGGGCGCATTTCAATGAAGTCTCAGAGTACTTTTAACACCACAGAGATCAAGTTCAAACTCAACGAAGAGTTCAATGAGATGACTGCAGATGACCGAAAGACCAAGACCATCTTCACTTCCTCCTTCACTTCTCTTCCTGCTATATCATTCATCTTTGAAATGTCAAAACCAGTCTGCTGAAAGACTGCATTCCCTCCCAGTAAAGTAGTGGGAATCTTGAAACACATCTGCATTCCTGGGGTCCCAGGATCAGCACCTTGGACAGTGACATGATACACCTCGTTTTGTTAGTCTGTCATTCACCTTTATCACAATTGAACATAGTATTGTCTTACGCCAAGGACATTACAAAGGGCAGGCTGATGGCATGGTTTTGCATTATGAGGGTACAGACTCATTAGATCCTATTTTCTAATAATGTTGGCAATCAGGACTTCTAGCCTGCAGTCAAGCTCAGCCTGTGCATTAAAGGATATCTGCAAAGCTTCCTTCCAACATCTAAAGAGCTCTTCTCTAACTTTAAATCTCTATCACACATTTAAACTCAGAGCACACCAGTGCAGCTAAATCTTAAACTGTGAGTCACTGAGCAGCTTCCCTGAAGAAGTGTGCTCAATGCAGCTTTATAAGTCTTGTTGAGGGAAGTTGTTTGTTTACTTCCCCCAGGATCTTGCTATATACCAACGTATCTGCACACAGTTGCACACAGACTCACAGTTTGAGTCCGCTGGTCTCCAGTGAGAGTTCCTCCAGACTGGGAGATCTGGACAGTATGAAGGTGAGCTGCTGCTGGACGTCTACTGACTGAAGGGACAAACACAGAGACAGACAAGGTCCATAAATTTACAATAAGTTGAATCAGGGACTAGGGGAGACTTTTGTAGACTCATGGTGGGATGATGTTTCAGAAGCAGTGAAAGGCTGGATCTCACTAATTTGTTAAAGGACAAATTGAGATTTTTTCAAGTATATCTTAACGCAGTACTCTCTCCCTATTTATATTACAGTCCCTCTACTGCAGTTCAATGAGGAAGCACTGTCTGTGGAAAATAAAGCAGCAATTTGGTACTAAAAAGACTGTAATTTGGGAAGACATCCACCTGATCTGTCTAACTCAGACTGCTGAAACACAGAGAGAGGAGATTTTAACCCATATCTCTTACAGTGCAGTCACTCTGCAAACACTTTTGGTCAGTATGAACAGAGGGAAGGATTACAGCAGCCAATAACTATTTAGCGTGGTTATAAAATGTTAGTATTGGCTTAAGATAGACTTGAAAAAATACATTATATTAACTTCTAGGAGTCATTAACATGAACTTAAGTGCTAAATCCCGACAGAGGTGAAGATTTTGCCTTTTATCTTCTCAGCTGGATGTTATCAATGTGGTTGGACCTCTACAAGTGAAAGCCAGTAATAAAACTAGCATCCCCTCCATGAAAATTTTCTAGTCTTAAGACCCAGTCTTATGCTGAGATAAGCCTTATGTTTGGCCCATGACCCATGTTTGATGAAATTGAGTTTATTGAAGGAGAATCGCACTGATCATTACAGTAAGATCAGTCTACTCGTCATGGTTTGTAATACTCAGTTGTATAATGTCATCTGTGGATCTGGAGGGTGTGGACTTTGAGAGACCTGAGTATGCAAAATGCTATCAAGTTAGGATATCTCAGCCTCTGCTGAATAAGAACCACTCCAGAATAAGAACAGAAGAAGACATTTTAATGAACTAATAATAGACTGTACCAGTTTGAGTTCTTTGCTGTATATCTTGGTAAACCACTGGTTGAAGGACAAAGCTGCTACTGCTATTGCCAAGTCCCTGAGAGGAGAGGAGAGGAGAGGAGAGGAGAGGAGAGGAGAGGAGAGGAGAGGAGAGGAGAGGAGAGGAGAGGAGAGGAATTTAAACAGAGTATGTAACAGAGGTTAAGGGAAAAATTGGATGAAACAGGACTGTATTGTATCTCACCTGCTGTCTAAGTGGCTGAAGTCCTGCAGGTTGAACTTTCTCCATTTGTGGATGAAGTAGATGTTGTCAACATCCTGTCAAAACACTTGGCCATGCTTTATTTGGATACGCCGATGCTAACATTCAGTGATTGTCAAGTGCTTCTAAGTGTCACTACAGTAGTTTGGTATTCACAGCATATTAAAGTGTATTACATTGTATTAAAGTAGTGACTTACCCACTGAATTTCCTCTCTAAACGGCATCTCATTGAAGTCACACAGAGCAGCATAGGTATCAGAGAATCCTCCTGCAACACACATCCAAACACACACTTTTTAACCTCCTGGAAATACTTGAGCTTCTTAGTCCAAGGTCAAAGTTTATATAAGTCTGACCCCAGTAACCATGGAAACGTATCCCTCCAGACAATGCCAGAAAACTAGCCTGACCAGTGCTTGATGTCAAGTCTTGACTTACATCAGCTCTGAGTCACCTTTATGAAACAGATTAACCCTGTTCTAGTTTGTTCAGTTCATTCAAGACTTTTCACAGTAAGCCTGGCTTTTCTGAGCCACCTCTATGAAAAAACCCCTCTGCCCTGTAAAATTAAAGGTCCATACCACAGGATCCAGACTGATCATTCAACTGCTCCTCTATCGCACTGGTCAGTGTGAGAAGTCTCTGCTGAAGTTCAGGAGAAATCATCTTTAACAGCTTCCTGAAGGTATATACACAAAAATTAGAGGACAAGAAATATATTGAGATTTAGTACAACAAATGGTATCGGAGGAAATATCATCAGGTCATTAAAATCTAATTTGAATCTGAGAGTCACTTAAATATTTTTCAGCAACTGCTTGGAGACTCAAAAGAGGGATAGAGTCAGTAAAGACTGATACAATATGTGCAAATAGTTTTTCAGTCTGCTGGTGTGCAGTCAAACATGCAGCAGGTTGGTGAGTGAGACCCACCCTGGAGATGAATCAGGGAAGATCCTCTTCAGTGAGGCGGTCATGTGACTGACCATGGCCTCAAGATCCTCAATGCGCAACACACTGAAAGACAGAGTCTGCCTGTCTGTCTCCAACACAATCTGCAACACACGCACACACACAAACTAAAATCAGATCATATGGACCTAAAGGGTGCTGACTCTCCACGAAAATACCTCTAAGCTCTACCGATTAACTTTACAAGACAGCATTCACCTTTAAAGTATTCTATTGACTAAAAACATACATACATACAAACAATATGAACAAATGGAATATAACTGGATAAGAATATATGATGAAATAAAGGAAAAAATATTAAATAAGATCAATATATTACACTTTTTTTTTACAATTGGTTATATGCATGTTTCAAACCAAACTGTGACAACATTCGCATTACTTTTACACAAAGAGCATTAAATGACAACAGCTTCAAATGTCCTGAATACTTTTCTCACTCAAACACAAACAAGCAAAAACACTCTGTGGATCTGCAGCACATTTTACATGTTTACATCCTCACTTCAAAACTACAAAAAGTTTATGTTCAAAAACATATATTCATGTGGACAGATGTTTCTGTAATGAGAAGTTTGTTTACACAGTATACACATTCTTACACTATCACCAATCAAAAAACAACATATATACAACATATATACAATTTCTACATAATTAAAAACATCTAGAGATCACAAAGTGATTTACTACTTCACAGACAGTCATAAAAATATCATCATGTGTTGCCTGTTGTTAGTGTTTTTGATTTGATTTGATTTGATTTTGGGTGTAAAATGAAAAGTGTGTTGGTAAAGTTGACTGTGTGAAGAGTTCTGAAGATGTGGATTCAATATTGAACCATGCATGTAACTAATCCTAAAAAACTGTATGCAAGATTTTGTTAAAATGATAATGAGAGTGTACCTGTGTGAGACTGTGAATGTTGATGGAGCAAATGTCCAAGTAGCTGAATGTGCTCTCCACCTGTACACATGCAAACAAACACATATGTGAACACACTCAGTGTGAACAAGACAAAGGGGAGTAAATCAAATTCTGCTTTAGCTCAAATAATGGCATTTTTTGTTACTATAAGAGTTTCATTGGTTGTTTAGCTAAAATAAACATTAGAGTTGTGATTTACCCTGACAGGCTGCTTGTTTGCAATAACGTAACCCCTCCATAGACTCAGCACCTACAGAGAGAGACAGTGAAGAAATAGAAATAGAGGAGAGACATTAGATGTGACACTGATAGATCCATAGATCCCCTGACAGGAAAATCATGGTTATTATAGCATCAAAGAGTAAAAACAGCAAATTGGCTGGACACTAAATTGTTGATGAAACTGTCTGACCCTGAGAAAAAAAAATGCAATATTGTCTACCTACTGCATGAAAATAGTCAGTCAATATTGGCACAAAAACTGCAATTTGATCTGAAATCACTGCTGCCATACAGTCTTTACTTTATAGTGCTAAACCCAAGCATCTACTATCCAAAGCAAAAACACCAAAATTATCATTTAAAGCTGCACTTATTGATATTTTTATATTAACAATTTATGAAACGACTATGTGTAATATGAAAAAGGGTCACTCATAGTGACAAACCAACAGCGAATTATCAACACCTCAAGTTCCCCTCTAATCTATAGAGCATTTTAGTCTATTTTGAATCAGCAGAAAAAGTTAGCAAAGTTAGTGGCTAGCAGAGGAGCATTTGGCAGCCAGATATTTCTCTCTGTTGTTGGTGGAGACCAAAACAGAGCTAAAAAGAGAGTGAATATTGGACGTACATTCATCAGGTGAACACAAACACAATTCCTAATGAATGTTGATGCAGCTCTATATCTGCTGGATCAGATGTGTAAATAGGCAACTGTTTGCTAACACGTTAGCCATATCAACTTTATGACGTCAGTGTTGGTATGTCAATGGTGTGTTTACAGCTTGTTCCGCTGCCACCAAGTGGCCAAAACAAATCAATTAATGCAGCTTTAAGAGTAGCACTCACTTAGCATGAAAAATCAGGCAGGGACAATACCTATTTTGCCAAGAATAAGAGTATCCTGGCATTTCATGTAATGTGAGTGTTAGTGCTACTTTTTAAAATCTTTTTTGGTTTGTCCCACATATACTGTACCTTATCCATTAAAAGCCTTATGTAGCTGAACCCTTGATGTTGATACCTGATTTTTCTACATAGGTATTAAAGACTTAATTCTGTCCATGACTCACCACAAACCTGTTGGATGATCTGCTTGGCTGACTGGGATGGTTTAGAATGACGGGCGTCACCAGACAGACTCTGTGGGGCTTCAGCAGCTCTGAGATCTGATCTGCTCACAGAGCCACACACACAAACAGGAGAGAGCTTCATGCACACTGACACATTTCTACCTGTAATCATTCAGAATGGTTGACTGAACTCAACTACAGCATCTGCTATGCTGAACCTTCATCCTCCAACATATTAGAGAACAGCTTCTTATCCAGGTTTGTATATTGAATTTTAAATACACATAAGAACACACATATGGACAGCTGAGTTATGTGGAGATTGGTCATCAGGACTAACTAATGAAGTGTGTTTTAATAGATCCACTTAAACATCATTTAATAATGTAATTAAATAGTTAATTTTGGTGTATTTCCATAGCATTTAGGTTATTGGCAGCCTTTCCAGCCCAAAGGCTAATGGGTTTGTTTTCTCTTTGGCAAATTTGCTAAGACCTCAGACACATGCAGTGTCATATTTAACCATTTTCTTAAGTAAATAAGTTCTATTATTGGAGCTTTTTAATTGATTCTTTGATTGAATGTGCCAAATATAGAGGGAACAAAAAGTGTGTAATCTGATGATTGCTGGGACAGGTGGTTTGGTACATATAGCAAACTGTTTCACTTGCTCTTTATAAGGACGCGGTCAAACCAGCATTAAAGAGGACCTATTATGCTCATTTCAGCTCTAAATTTTTATTTTTTGACTCCGCTAGAGTAGCTTTGCATGATTCAAAGTTCAAAAAACTGCTTTTTCATCTTATACTGACCCTTTATGCAGCCCCTCAATATACACAGTTTCTCTTACAATCTATTTTATCTCCTGTCTCTTTAAGGCCCCTTTCGCGATGACCCCACTCTGTTCTGATTGGCCAGCTTTACGTATCAGAATTGTATAACCGTACCGTCATTGCAAACCAAACATTTCCTGTTTTACTGCTTCAAATTAAAATCTTTTATATGACTAACTAATGGGAGACTTTAATTGTGAAGAATTTACAGGAAGTAAAAACATGTACCTAACTGACTTAGTGGAGCTTCCTTAGCCATGCTAAAAACCGGTCGAAACAACAATATATAGAGCTATTTGGAGCTATTTGTTCAGCAGATCAGTTAGAAATAACACAGGGAGGACTAGTACAAGCAGAAACAGCCACAGTGAGATGTTTTATGAAGAGCTGCAGACAACAAGCATACCTCCAACAAGTAAACTACTTATTTTACTTTGCTGTCTGATGTCAGCTCGGGCTGAAAGTAGAAAAAACCACTGGAACCGAGAATTCAGAGCAGTCTGAAGCCAGGGCTTTCTGCTCACAGGGATTACTGCTACATACGTTTACCTCGTTATTTGACATGTCGGCTACTTTTAACATGAATATCCGATATTGTGACATTATATATATATGTCTGAAAATAAGGAAAAGTATAATACGTCCCCTTCAATGAAAATAATTTCAGGCCAAAATCAATTCAATGGTGGGGTCGCCTCAATCAAGTTCACCTGTGGGGCAAAGTAAATTTGTGCAGAGTATAGAGTTTGAATACCCCTGTCCTCCCCTTTCAAATGTGTAGGAGAATCTATGGTGGCTGCAAAACTCATGAAAAACGCGAAAGAAAACCCTCTCTAAAGCTAGTGTTTGGTTTGTCCATTCTGGGCTACTGTGCTACATGGCGGCCTCCATGGAAGGGGACTTGCTCCCTATGTAGATATAAAGGGCTCATTCTAAGGTAATGAAAACACAATGATTCTAATTTTCAGGTGATTATACACTAATTGAAATGTACTTATGAATATTATATTCCATTTGTGCCAAATCTGTTCTGCTAGATGCCACTAAATTCTACATACTGCATCTTTAAGGGATGGATTCACAATTTTTCAAGTCTGTTTTTTAAACAGCAGTCAGGTGTCCATATGAACAGTGAAAGAGGTTTTCCTCGCTGTAATCATTCCTCCTGTTCATACTGGCTATTAAAAGATTCCCTTCAAATGTGCTTTCAATGTAAGTGATGGAGGCCAAAATCCACAGTGTGTCCACACAGTCATTTAGTGTAAAAATGCATTTAAAAGTTGTGTGACACTCATATGAGGCTTCATCAGTCTGAGTTAGTCATATCAAGTGGATATCTGCCACATTTACAGTCTTTTTAGCATCAAATTCCCTCTTTGTGTTTCCTTGAAAAATATCTACTTGATTTGACTCATTTGGACACTGAAGCTTCATATTAGCTTCGGATAAACTTTTAAATATATTTTTGCGCAGAAGGAAGACTGTGAGATTTGTCCCCCATCACTTACATTGTATGAACAGGAGGAATAATTACAGCAAGAAAAACCTGTTTCACTGTTCATTTGGGCTCTTGACTGTTGTTTTAAGACAGACTTGTCATTGTGAACCCATCCTCTAAATTGACAAAATTCTACCTTTTTCTTTTTAAATTAAGTGGTTTAAAAGAACGCAACAAACTGTTGACTGCAACCTGTGTGATCACTCAGTGCAAGGTCACAGTGCGCAGATAAATATCACCAACACTTCCGATCTAATGATGATGAGGTTCTTTTTTCAAAACTTTCAGTTTGATGAGCTGTGTCTTGGTGTTCGTTTTCGATTGTCACTGAATTTAAGTTGAATTCAGTTTCAGTTCAGTTTCAATTAACATTCACAATTACATGTACTGGGAACCACCCTGGTAGATTCACTGTTGGAATGGTACCTGGCATGGAAATTATGATGATCATGGAGATGGTGATCATCAAAACTTAAAAGCAAAATCCCCAAATACGTCTTCTCTCTCAGCTATGTTGTGGTATAGAGCGTCACAGACATGGTCATACTGTGTGCGGTTTATTGATGATACCTCACAGGATGTCTGCATATTGACGGTCACATTCTCTTGAACTCTTTGCTCTTGCTGTTCTTCATAAATTCCTTTGGACATTTTAACAAGAATATCAATCATGATTGAAGTGAATACAGAAAAACAATTTCAAAGAATCCTGTGGTCTCTGAAGTCTTTCCCCTCTCTATGCTCAGTTCATAACATCATTCAAAAACCACAGATTTAGTCATGTTTCCTTCGGTTTGTCACTGACTGTTGCAATGGAAACACAGCTGTTAGCTGAGGGATAGCTGGGGGCAGAGCAGCTAATCTTTTAGCCTTAAAATGAGTCAGTAATTATCTAACATTTTGTCTAACAGCAAAACTGGTGTTTGTGAGGCCAGACTGTGGTGCAGTAAAGTGTGGTTCATCTCTGATACTACACATATGAAACAGCATGAACTATTACACAATTATCAAACTGTTAGTGTTTCTCACTACTGCCTGCTGTTTCAGAGGCTTTTTCATAATGCTGTGAAAGCTGAATGATTCCATGTTTAGTTGTTAGTTAAGTTGTTACATTCAAAGGACAATATCAGCAATTTAGCATATTTTAGACGGTTTACTACAAATCAAATGTTGGTTTTGTCTGCCCTCACTGATCTAACTCAGGTGGCCAAAATATTGAAAACATCTCTCAGAGAAAGATATTTTTAACAGAATGTGGAGCCTGTTTCTTTACCAATTAAAGAGATATTGATACAAATGTTAGATCTGAGATTAATGCACAGTATATTGCACATATGGATGGTGCCTACAGTGGGAACAATTAGCATTTTCTATTGACTTTGGATCTGATTGATTGCTTATCTGCTGCTTCTGGACCACTTAACATCCACCGGGTCGTCAACAACCCGCTTAAGTCAGTTGTAAGCGGTAGCATCACACAGTAATGAGTAAAAGCAATTGGCACATTTTGGCCAACTGGAGATAACTGGAGAGGTTTGGTTATCCACCAGTGACACCACAAACCAAAAACTCCTGGAATTTCATACAGGTTGACAAGATGTAGAAGGTTTATGGTGATTTGCATAGTTCTGTCATAAAGCATGTCTTAATTCTTGTTATTCAAATATGACTCATTATAAACGAGGGCCAAAAACACTTTTTTGAGCCTTATTTGAACTGATGTAGTTTTGTTTGTGTTTTAGCCACATGCTAAACAAACACATTTCCAGAAACTAGAAGATGTCACTTGTCAAATGAAGCCTAATACATGTATCATGGCCTTACAGTTCTTCTGTTATACGCTTTTCCATTTGGGTATGCCAAATAGGTGAAAATTCTATAAAAAGGCTGGATGTTAAAGGGTTAATGTTTTATGTCTATGGACGTCAGGTCTTATCTCTAACTATACAAGGTTTTTTTTTCCCTTCCTGTTGGGGAGCTGCTTTGTGTTTGTCTGAGTCACTGTTGTAGATTTGATTGATTGATTAGATTTGGGTTCTGTCACTTGATTTATATTCATCATGGATATACATGATGTTTTGCAGTCTGGTGATTATTATCAAGTTATTACCACACAGTTTTTTGTTGTTCTGCTTGGTAAAAAAAATAACATTGTGTAATATGTAGCACAGCTATATGGTGGTTATGTATGTCTGTTAAAAATAACAAAAAGAAAAGAAAAGAAACATCTCTTTGTGTAACATAATATAATTCAATGGCTACACAAACTACAGCCTCCAAATAAAAAAATAGAACCTGAGGATAGATTTACTGCACGGCTGTTGTATATATGAAGGGTGGTTTCTTTCTGGGGCAACTTCAGGTTTCGCCCAACACAGATAAGACCCACAGTGAGGTTAAACCCGTGGGAAGATGTTCTAGGGTAAGCTGAAAGAGGCTTATTTCGGTAAATGAAGACTGCTGGTGAGTCTGTATTCGTTGAGAAAAGGGAGGCTCTGTTTGCTTATGGCTTCAGAGACCTCGGTGCCAATTTACAGATTGTGTTCACATAGTGAAATACTTAGTAGTTTTCACTTATTAAATCTCAAATAACCACCACTGAAGTACACATTCTGTGAATTGTATTTTCACTTTATTTTACCTGAAATTAATTATTGTTATCGAGTGGGTTTTATTTTCCATCTTATGTTACATTAATGGGGTTTTTTTTTACATGCTTTATGTTCTTTTTATGTCCTTTTCATGTGAAGCACTTGGTGCATGTAAATTATTTTATTGTAAAGCACTTTGAGCTGCATTTCTTGTATGAAAGGTGTAATACAAATAGTTATTATTATTATCATTATTATATAAAATTGTCATCCACTATTTTGTCTCTTCCCGCATTGACTATTGTAAGTCACTTTATTCCTGTTTAAGCCAAGGCGTAGCAGCACGTTTGTATGGCAAAGTTCAGCAGCACGACTGCTTACTAGGCCTCCAAAGCCTTCTCATATCAGCTCGGTGCTAGCTTCACTACACCGGCTTCCTTGTGAAATGTAGGATTGAATTCAAAACTTACCTACACAACCTGGCACCACAATATATCGGTGAACTACAGACCACATACAAATCCATCAGGTCAAAGTTCAGGACCTGTGGGGACCGATTTTTTGCTGTTCTGGCCCCCAAGCCATGGAACAGTTTCCACCTCAGGGTCAGGTCAGCAAACTCTGTTGAATGTTTTAATTCTTTTCTTAAGGCCTATCTTTCCTCAAAGGCATTTTAGGGAGTGCTTCTCTGCCCTGATTTGTTTCTGTGTGTTTTTATTCTTTAAATTACTTTTGCTGTCTTTGAGTGAAGTATGCAACACATTCTTTTGTCATTGTATATCTGCACTTGCAATTTGTGAAGCACTTTGTAATCCTAGTTTTGAAAAGTGCTATATAAATAAAGATTCTATTCTATCCTAAATGATACAAACTCAGTGGCATGGTCTTTTAAAGGAAATTGGTTATTGGCACTAGTACCTACATACATACATATACGTGCTTAAATACATACACATGAAACAGACAAGGTAGAAGATGAAGTATTACACAATCAGCAGTATTGCAGCATACACACTGCAATCAAAAGCCCATCACAACCCAGTCTACAAACACAACATACTGTAGAACACCATTATATTCTTGTCATAACCAGCTGTATAAATCCTGTTAGTCTGAAAAGCCGTACATGTATCTGTAGCTCATTAGAAATCTCTTAGGCTTTTTTTTCTTTAAAATAATCTTGTTTAGCCATTTTTTTGATATTGATAATAAATTGTTCAACTGAATGTCTGCCCTGTACAGAAAAGTTTTCCTTAAAGCGTTAGTTATTGGGATACTAGGTTACTAGGAATAGAGCTATTCCTAGTAAAGGTTATCCTTGGCTGTTTTAGAGCACATATTCCCCAGCCACTTCTTCACCTTTAGCCAGAAGAGACCAGCATGCATTCCCTCAACCTGTTGTCTGAAAGAACAGCTCAGGACCAGTGCTGCTCTATTCTGAACTATCTGAAGCTTCTGCAGATATTTTTTTGCTACAGTGGACCATATCCATAGTCTAGATATGTCAGAACCAACCTGCTTTCCTGTGCTTGGAGATAGACATGAGTGACACCTTTTTTTTATTGAAATAGCAAACTAAATTCTTAAGATAAAAGAGCTGTTGAATTTGGTCTTACCTTGCAGGTTCTGAGAGACGGAGTCCATACTGTCAACTTCAATAAAACGTTGGTATTGTTGGAAAGATGCACAGTCCTAAAAGAAGTCAAGCTGTGATCATCAGTGAACTATTCTGACTGAAAACTGGTCAGGCTGAGTGTTTCACACTCCATTATTAACACAAAAAGTTAAAAAAAATATATGGAGGGAAATGTAGATCTTAATATTCAGTTCACAGCTCATATGTCCAGACTTAAAAAGATAAAGCCCATGTGAATAAACAATCAGTAAAATCAGTAATCATCCACGTCAGACAGGACAGGACAGACACCAGAGAAGGCAGGTACTGGTGTGTAGCAGCAGATGTCAGAAAAAGCAGAGTGAAGGTGACACACTCACATCCTGTTCCATCCTGTGAGTCACTATTACAGTGAACGTAGAGAAGACTGAGCAGGCAGGAACCTCATCTCATCTAACCTCCCACACTGAGAAATACACCACAGTCAGGAAATCTGCAGTTTCACAACTTCAAAGTGTTGTATATGACATTTAAAGATATTTTTAAAATATTGAATGCTTCATGGGATTACATTGAAACATTGAAACAGATGGCAAACACATCTCAGTGGTTGAAGACGGTCATTTCAGAAAGTCAAACAGGTGCTATTTCATTTGCAGAGACAGCAATTCTGTGGTACATGCACAGCCAGTGCAAGACTGATCTCTAGCCACTAGGGGGCACCCAGATGTGCATGAGAAAAAAAAATTAAAGCATTTTGGCACCTGTGGTGGAAGTACTTAAGTAAAAGTATCAATACATTGTTAATATTCTCCTTTACAATTAAGAATGCATTCAGAATTAAATAGAAGTTAAATTAGCATCAAAATATACTGAAGTATTTATATCAGTGGTGGAGGAAGTATTCAGATCCTTTACTTACAAAAAAGTATCAATACATCAATGTAAAAATACTCCATTACAGGTAAAAGTCCTGTATGAAAAATCCTATTTAGAGGTGCAGTGTGTAGAATGTAGTGGCATCTAGCAGAACAGACTTGGCAGAAATATAATATTCATAAGTATGTTTTAATTAGTATATAATCCCATGAAAATAAGTTGTTTCCTTAGAATGAGCCCTTTATATCCACATAAGGAGCAGGTCCTCTTCCACAGAGCCTGCCCTATTGCACCGCCATGTTTGTACAGTAGCCCAGAATGGACAAACCAAACACTGACTCTAGAGAGGGACTTTCATGTTTTTCGTGGCCACTGTAAGTTCCCCATCACGCTTGGGAGGGGAGGGTGAGGGGAGGGGTATTCAGTTGGTTGCTATCTGCATCCTCACCACTAGATGCCACTAAATCCTACACATTGGTCCTTTAAAGTATTAAAGTAAAAGTAATGGTTGGGTCCCTCTGGCTGATATATTATTATATATAAAACATAATTTTATTGAAATGAAAGCATGTGAGAAGTTTAGAGGGAAAAATCACTATTTGGTGGAGCTGTTAACAACTCATAGACATGTGAAATGTGACCCTGACTACACACTGCTTTTTGTAAGACGTTAAAAGCCAAAAAGGTTGGAAACCACTGGATTCATCTTTAACAATGTGTTGTATTTTAAAAGCTTGTTATATTATCCATTGTGTCAAACCTTCATCTGAAAAGTAACTAAAGCTGTCAAATAAATGTAGTGGAGTAGAAAGTACAATATTTCCCTTTGAAAAGTAGTGGAGTGGAAGTATAAAGTAGCATCACATGGAAATACTAAAGTACATGTAAAGTACAAGTACCTCAAAATTGTACTTAAGTACAGTACTTGAGTAAACGTACTTAGTTACTTTCCACCACTGAAGAATATTCACCATGCAGAGTGTTTTGGATTATTATCACAGATGCATTGATGGGTAGGAGGCATTTTAATGCTGTAGCTGGTGGAGGTGAAGCTAATTTTAACTACTTTGTATCATGGATGTATTATATGAGCTCTTATAATACATCCATGCTTTATATACTGTTGGCTGGTTTAATCCATAATTCACTCAATGCCTGATATTGTACAAGCCTATCATGGTTTTCAGTTATGCTAGCAGCATGACTAAGTATAGCAAAGTTGGTCAGTCGGTCCAACACTTTGGTCCAGACTGAAATATCTCAATGACTATGACATGAAATATACTGTAGTACACACATTCATGTTCCCCTAAGGATGAATCCTGCTGACTTTGGTTTTTCTGACTTTTGATTTATGATTTAGAGTGAAATATCTCAACAATTATTGAATGCATGGACAAGAAATTTGATACACATATTCATGTTCTCCTCAGGATGAATTCTAATAAATTTAGTGATTGCATAACTTTTCCTCTAACACTATCATCGGGTCAATTTCACTTTGTCCAATACTTGCAGAACTAATGACATTCCCATCAGCCTCAGCTGTACTTTGTGTTAAGTGATAATAAGCAAAGGTTAGAATGCTAACATGCTAACTCAAAGGGCTGCTGTGCCTGAGTGTCAGCTAGTATGGCTGTAGACTAATCAATCTATTGAGCTATTAATCTGTATCTGAAATCACTTCATATTCGCTATATCTTGCCCTTACGGTTCCACAGTCAAACAAAAAAAAGTTACTTTCTGATAACAATCTCACAATGCAGTACATTTTATAGATGTGAAAAGTATTGTTGTGTCACTCTACAGCTCACAGTGATGACACAAAATGATGATAATCAGTGAGTGTCCCAAATTTTCTGCTCACTACTGAGTGTCTATGATATAGGGAGTAGTGAATGAATAGAGTGATTTTTACTGTTTGTCTCTATTACCCATCTCAACAACATACATCATAGTTTTTTGGGGTGGAAAAACAGTAATGTCTTAAACTATAGGTAAAGTTTTTTTTACACAGAACAAGAATTTCGTCCTCAAACTCTCACATTTAAATTGCTTCAAACATACTTTAAATATGCACGTCTGGTGGGACAGGATGCATGTCATGCTTGTTTAAACCTCGTCCTCAACACCTAACCCCACCCTGCATAACAATACTACAAACTGAAAGAAAGCAGCAGACAGCGGTTATGGGCCCATAAGGATGATTTTATTATTCATCAGCTGTACAGTGTCTCATCTTCAAAAAGGACATGACAAAGGTTTCTTCTGTTCTGTTGGTCTTCACAGTAGGGATGCCTTTAAAACTAAAGCCCCGTTTCCACCAAAAGTTCCAGGTACTTTGGACCCAGAGGAACTAATCTCAGGGACTAAACTTGGAACTTTAAAGTCCCTGTTGTGCATCCAGTTTGCGTTTCCACTGCATCTGAGGAACCAGGTAGATCATGCAAATTAGACTCATGAGGAATTAAAAAAAAAATGATGGCAACGCTTACAGTCACAATGTTAACATGATGAAAAAAACAACACAGATTTATCCTGTTGTTCTTTGTATTTACTGCTGCATGAGCTGAATGTAAGTAATGAATGCAGAGTAGAAAACTGAATGTCTCCACAGTAAATCATCTGTTGAGTGTTTGATGGGTGATTTATTTCTGCTTTATAACGTAACTGCTATGAAACAATCAGATAAAAGTTTTATTTCTCTCGTTCACTGCTTTGTTTTCTCCACCACTGCTCCCTCTCCTCACTCAACCACTGCTGTGCTGTCTCTCTCTCTCTGTTTAAAATGAGTCGGGACGCTGACAAAGCCTTTTACTTTAACGTTAACAAAGAGAAATGTCCTTCCCTTGTCCTAAATCGATACAAGGGTACTTCCTTGTTTTATGAATGAAGTGGCACACAAGTTGAAGCAGCCATGCTGTATGTGTTTGACCAATCAGTGATGGTCATCCCTGCAAACCTCGCTCCCAAAGTTCCTATACTTTAGGTAAGAACTACCCCCCAAGCAGGGACTTTTTTAGGGGTAAAAAAAATCTCTCTGGAAAATCTCCCCTTCATTTAGACCCTGGTTCCTCCAGTGGAAATGCAGGTAGAGTCGTAGAGGAACTGAGTTCCTCCAAAGGTTCCTAGTCCCTGGGGAAAGTTCTTGAGGTTGAAATGCGGCTTATGTTAAAAGTGTTTTCTTTCATTTCTTCTGCAAAAATAAAGACAACAATGTGCACACAAAAAACAACGCTGTTGCTACGAGAACAGTCAAACATCCATCTTCTATTCAGCTTTCTGCAGAACATTAACATGATACATTGATAACAGAACATTTTGTTTTCTTGTTTTACAGAATTAACTCTCAGAACAGCAGTGCAGTGACAGAATTGATATTTCTGGGTGATTCTTACAGAAGTGTCAGTCTGACATATGAATGATGATTTCCTTCTTTAGCACATTGGCACTAATATCTTTCAGTAACCATTTCTGTGTTCACAATGGTTCTTCTTTACAGCCTGGTGTTTGACTGGACCACAGTGGGCCAAGCCTGATAAATGCAAACGTCTGACCGAGTGAAATTAAACCATTGTTCAGCCAATGGTGTAACTTCAGTCGACCGAGTGTCGCCACTTCCTGTATCTGTCGTTTCAAATTAAGAGCCCTCTAGTGTTTCATACAAGGTCCAGCCATATACTAGGGTTTGACCTAGTCTTGTCACAATACAGAGCATGTTCTGTAACTTAACCAATGTTAAGTTACAGAGGAAATGGTTTCATATAACAAAATAACATCTTGTTGTAATAAAAAGGAAGGAAGGCCATATTAACAACCATTATAACCTGTGGTCAAACTGTCATGAAACCTGGGCTAATAGTAGTGTGAGGACCCCTCTTAATTACCTCATTAATTCACATGGTATGGCAAGCAAAGACTCAAAAACTGCCATCCTTCCAAAACAGTATTAACACATGTCAAAAAAACCCAAACAAGAACAAGAATGCTGTTTTTTTGTTATTACATACAATTTACTAGCTGAACTTCATTCAATACATATTTTTAGATGGGTGTCAAACTGCTTTATCCTACAGAACAGATACTCAAAAACCTCTTGTTCCTTTACAGGTAAAACTAGCATCACAGCTTTGGGCCAAATGTTAAAGGACAACAGAATATGACGAAGCTTCTGTCATACTATTGAACTGAACCAAGCTCGACCAGGAGAGCAACTGCAAAAATGGCCAGAAATGAAAACTATAACATAGTTTCAAAGAGGAAACAAAATGGCTATGAGCAACAGAAAATAGAGAGCAAAATAATAGTGGTTCAGATTCAGTGTGGTTGGTTAAAAGGGGCTCCAACACAAAACACTCATCTGTGGAAGGAAAGCATAATGGAGGTGGTGGTGGTGGGGGGGGGGGGCATTTTGAAAGTCACCTTTACAGGCTCAGGACATGGAGTACCAGATATGACACTATCATGTGTAGCATATAAATCTAGGCCCCTTTCAACCAACACATCTTCAAATCAGCTATTTAAAAAACATTAAAAAGGCTCAAAAGAAATCAAAAAGCAAAAAAGGGTTTAAAATGTGTATTTACATGCAAACCACCTGCCAAAAATTGAGGATCACTATGGTGGGTGGGTGGGTGCTGTTTGAGTGACACACTGATTCACAACCTAATCTTTGATAACTTTTCCAAGCACAATATGATCTGGCAGGTGAAGACATGTTTAAAAAGGAAAACTAAAGCGAGGCTGGTATTATCCTGAAAAAACAATGTTTGATTTTGTCACTGCTGATTACTTTGAGTGAGATGATTCAAATGCATAAAACATAATTCCATAATTAATTGAAATATTTGGAATGTTCAAATCACAATTATAGTACAATATTTGACCGACTACATCAGGATGATCTGCATTTTCTCAAGTTTATGTGATGGCAAAACTGTGTGGAAACAGCAGAGGAGCATTAACTATGAAAGACGAATGTCAGTGACAGATAAGAGAGAAAATGTGTCTGCCTGTGCCCATTTGCTACAATCTTTGTCATCAGAAAGAATCCTCCTCTGTTAACTTCCTTCAACTGATAACACCGCAACATGGACCTCTGTGATTACACAGGCCAAGGAGGGAAATCATACTTTCTGGAAAAAAAAAAAAAAATATGCACGTGGTATCTCGGAGGCAAACTAAAGTACCATATACTACGTCTTTATTAGGAAAAACTACATTTATATCTATATATACACATAGAAAGGCTTGGAATTTGACGATGGGCACTGTTGCAAGAACAGCAAGCATAAGAGCAGGAAATCAAAGTGAATAATGAAGGTCGATAAAAGCATGTCTCCTTGTGGCAGAGCAATGCACAGAGGAGTGTGTTTCCGGCTGAACATTAACTCTCGGGTATGTGGGTAGAGGTTGACACAGGATGTGGCTTTGGGGAGAAACAAGTAGCAAAATACACAATGATTCATTCAGAAGACATTCAAACTGAAGAAAGAGCATTAAGAGCAGAGAGCAGTCTGGCGTTAGCTTGGACTATGTGTGTGTGTGTGTGTATGATGTGGAGAAAATGACAGCGGTGTGTGTGCAGTGGGATCTGGTCCTTTGTGTATGTGTGAGACCCACAAACGTCAGTGTGCCGGTGTCTGTGTTTTTGTATTTACATGCGGCTTTCCCTTCTTTGTGCAGGGTTGTTTCTGCAGCTCACTTCGAATGAGGCAAAATGGCTGCAGTTAAAAAGCACATACAGATGGAACATGAGGTGAAGGCAAAGGATGTGAAAATGTTAATGGTGTATCTGCCAATTTTTTTAGTCTTAGTCCGGCTACATGTTTGTGGCTGCGTGTTGTGTTCACCGGTCCATCATGCTAAGGATCATCTCTGGCGTCAGATCTCCGTTGGCGGCGGCGGCCGCGGTTTCCTCGTTCACCGCCAACTCGACAGTCTCCACCCCTTCCCCGTCCAGCCCCACCCCCTCCACCGTCAACGCCACTCCCTGCTCTAGAGGTGTCGCTGCTGAGGCGTCGCCCTCCTCTTTCTTCACTATGATGTTCTCCACTGCTCCGGTGCTCTCATCCTCCACCTGAATGATGGCAGCAGCTACAACACACAACGATAAAGACATGCTGCAATGTTGCATTCAGGGGTCATGGGAATAACAACCAAGTCAAATTTGCCTACTGTTTTATATCATTGTAAACAACATATTTTATAGTAATTTGAAGACATCAGATGGGGCTATGGAAACTATGGAGGGCTGTATAAAGATTACAAGTGCTTGTTGCATCCTCTCGTCTATGTTTACCTTTTTCTTGACCCTCTTTCTTCCCCAACCACTTCCCTCCTCTCTGCTATTTTTAAGGGTTGCGGTTCATGTTGCATCATTTAATGCCTCTTCTAGCACACATCAGACGCATGATACAGACAGCAGAAGCAGTCAGGGTACAGTAACTGAAATGTGCCCATCTGTGAGGTCGATGTGATAAAACCGCTGCTCCTCTGGAGAGTTAATATGCGTTAAGACGCTGCAGGTGTGTAGGACTACATAGAAAGAATGAGGGCCAGATGCATAAAACTCTGTAAAAACTGTGTGTACGCGCACAGCCAGAAATATGCATTTGCGTTCTTTTCGTCATCATGTGTTATCACATATTTCTTAAAAATAATTTATCGATTAATGTGAAGTGGACCCAGATAAGGGGCAGAAAATTAAAGGATGGATTAACAAATTAAAAAATAATTCATATAAATTAATTTATAATGAATTAGTTTTTGTTAAAATCTTCACTTTTGTTGTTTTGTGAGTGGATGATCTTACTAGCTACTGTAGCTAGCAGTAGTGACTGTGTGTGTGTGTGTGTGTGTGTGTGTCAGGATTCCAATCCACTGTTGCACCAGTCTTACTTGGAGTTTATAGATGCAGAACGACAGCCCACAACCACATACAAAAGCATTTTATAACTACTGTCTATGGCAGGCAAGAAAACATATCAAAGACATTTCTAAATTAAATTGAAGACTTTAGCACCTTCTAAGACCTTTCGAGGGAATTTTTTAAGCTGGGGTGTGTGTGCTTTGACAGTTTGTAAATACTACATTTAAGTACCCCACCCCAAAGACTAAAAACATCCTGTTTTTGATGAGACATTAGATCAGTTAGATGTCAGTGTCCTCACCAGAAGCAGCTGTCTTGGCCGCCACCCTGACTGACTTGCTGGGTGTTGGAGGTTTGGGGGCGTTCTTTGGAGGTCGGCCTCGTTTCCTCTTGACTGGTGGCTCGTCGGGGGCCGGTACTGGGATGGCAGCGGGGGCCTGGTCCAGTTCCATGCTTTCTGGCTCATCCTCTTCCTGTAGCAGTGATGCTTCCTCCTCACCTTCACCCTCGTCCTCCTCATCCGGTTCAGCGTGATCGTCCTCTGAACGACAGAGAGATGCATTAGATGAACTGATGAGAACTGACATGAGTATCACGCTCATACTTGCATACAAGACAAAGTCAAATTCTCACCGCTGTCGTCGTCATCTCTCCTGCTCCTCATCTTCTTCTTTCTTCCTCTCTTTCCTTTCTTCGGGGGTGGAGCTCCGTTTTCGGCATCCTCCACTTCACCGGAGCAGTTCTCAGCGTGGCGAGCCATGGTGTTCTGCAAGAACATAGCGTTACTTCATCTGTAGACTTTTATAACCTCCCTATTAAAGCGCACAGGAGTTCATTTCAGGTTTTGTGATAGCTAGAAAGACAAGTGTCCTTACTCTGCGAGTGAAGGTCTTGCTACACTTGGGGCAGACGAAGGCGGTGGGGACGAAGTTGGGGTCATGGTAGCGTTTGAAGTGCATGTCCAGCAGCTGCTTTTGTCTGAAGGTCTTCTCACACTGGCTGCAGGCGTAAGGTTTCTCTCCAGTGTGGGTTCTACGATGCATCACCATGTGGCGCTCCTGGACCCAGCAGTGAGAAACACACAGTTATATACACACCACAGTTACACAGACTATACTAGACATCCATTCAGAGTTTTAGGCATGTTACTGGCATTGTCAGTCAGTTCACCACTTTGGTCCAGACTGAAATATCTCAACAACTATTGGATGGATTGCCATGAAATTTTGCACGGACACTTATGATCACCAGAGGACGAATCCTACTTTGGTGATCCTCTTAACTTTTCATCTAGAGTATTTAACTCATCAAGCAAAATTTCCTAACATGCATCAAAGTACTCATTTGTTACCAGTATGGTTTTGTAATTTTGCCAGCCCTACATATTATAAATATTAAAAATATTTGTGTCCATACAGACCTGGCGGCAGCAGTAGTCACACATGTCGCATTTGAACCTCTTCTCGTTCTTATGGGACTTCTGGTGCTGGATCAGAGCGTAGCGCTCGTGGAACACAGCATCGCAATAACGGCACTTCTTTCCGGTCTCGATGAACGAGTGCTGCTTACGGAGATGGACGCCTGGAGATGCACGAGGATGACATGAGAAAACTCAAGAGAAATGTAACAATGTGGAACTATCTTGTCTTGTGTGGTAAGTTTACAGTGGTGTGTGTGTGTTACCTAAGTCACTCTTGCGTGCGATGACAGTGTCACAGTGTGGACAGTGGAATTTGGCCACATTCTCAGTGTGTTTCTGCAGAATGTGCATCTTCATGGTTCCACTCTGGGTGAAGCGGGCGTGGCAGATGTAGCACTCATAAGGTTTCTCTCCTGAGATCAGGATTGAACATGCACACAGGTATAATATTGTTTAATTTACTCAGTCATGTCTGTAATCTATCAGAACGATAAAAGACAACACTGGTCCCATATCTCTCAAAAGTGACATAAGCCACCCTGTGTGCCTTCACTGCTTTATACATGTAGAGAAGCAGATGTTGAGTTTTACCTGAGTGTGTCCTCATGTGTCTCTTCAACTTGTATGTGTCTCTGCTGGCGTAGCTGCAAAGACTGCACTGGAATGGACGCTCACCGGTGTGGGAACGAATGTGACGCTTTAGTTTGCTCACCTACATGACGTCGACACACACAAACACAGTTGCATATCAGAGCACAAGAAGAAGAAGAAGATCTGCCGTTATAATGGCCTCGCAGGTAGTAACTGTCCTCAACAGTTTTCCTGATATGTTTGAAGAGTTTGGATTCATATTTTTTGTTCATATGTTTCTTTAATATGGATTAGCATGGAGATGATTAAAAAAAAAACTCAACTGTGAATTGCGGAAAGCTGTAAGAATATAAAGCAGACTGGAGTTTGTCTTACCTCCACACTGGCATAGTCACACATGGAGCATTTGAAGGGTTTCTCGTGTGTGTGTTTGTAGCGACGATGACGAACTAGCTCTCCGCTAGTCACGAAGGCCATATCGCAGTCTGTGCACTTGTGTGGCCGAGTTCCTACAAAAACACAAAACAAGACACGTCTTTTAAGTGCTGCTGAAAAAAAAATCCCAGGTCATTGAAAATCTAAATAGAAAAGAATGTAAAGTTGGGCATACCAGTGTGTGTGTTGAGATGGTTTCTTAGCAGGGTGACCGTCCTGAAGGCTCGTCCACACAGGTGACATTTATGAGGTCTCTCGTCGGTGTGGCTCTTCATGTGTCTGTCCAGGTTGGAGCGTCGAGGGCACGTGTAGCTGCACAGCTCGCACTGAAATGTCTTCTTCACTCCTAACATACATCAGTGGAACACACACACACACACACACACACACACACACACCTCATATTTAACAGTGTTCGTATCATAATCCCAAAGCTGTCTCACGTACTAAAAACACCTGAAAACTCATCACACATGTAAAAACAAAAACAAATTTAATTTCAAATGTTTGACATTATCATGAATGTGGACATGCAAATCAGCTAATGTTAGGAGGTGGAAAGAGAGGCCTTTGGAGAAACATTAGCTATGGCGAAGCTGGAAGCCTGCACCGTCTGAGGACCGGTTGGCAGGCAGGGACAAGGAGAGAGAAAATGCAACCCAAACTTCCATCTGGCACTGTCTCTCTTTCTGTATGTGTGTATGAGGGAAGGGAAGGGGAAGCCAGAAGGCACCAAATAACACTATCTCTGTTAGAAAGACAGTTTTAAATAACATCATGTAGCAGGATGCGGTACTATTCTCTGTTCTCGCAGGTTGACGATGTTCTAGCCTTTAAAGCGATCAGTGGAATTGCGTTAAATCAGTGTAAAGGGCTGTGTTGGTGGGTGTCCAAGTTGTTTCAGGTACCAGTGAGACAATAAAATACGATCCAGGAAGTCCGATTTGACTAACAGATGCAGAGTTAGAAGGCTTACCAGTCAACCAGAGCAGTTTATAGTAACTCTGGAAAGTCACCGACGCAGCATGTTGCTGGATGATGCTGCGTTGCAGTTTGGCAAAAGTTGAATCAGGTTCAACTTTTTTTTTGCCAGAGAGCACAGTATGTCCCACAGGTTGAGAATTTACTTTCACTACTGGCAGAAGGCGGCACAGTGTGTGATAGGCGAGTTCAGTAATAAATTATTCAAACAAAGACTAATGAATAACTCTATTGCAAATGAACAACTACTCAAAATAAATATGTATATGTCAAAATAAATAACTACTAAGAAATAACTATTTATATATTAAAATGAATTTTCCATTTTCACAGCACATTTTAATTAACAAAATAGACTAACTCTGCTTTTTAATGAAAATGTCAAAATAAATAACTATTAAAACTAAATCACTATTTACATAATAAAACACATTTCACGTTTTCAAAATATATTCAAGAGATCAAAACTCTGCTTTAGTCCAGAGTTGTTCTCCTTCGCCTTTTGTCATGTGTCTATTTGCACAGTTGCCAGTTCCCTGTTGGAACATTTCATTTTCTTGCTTTGAAAAACCACATTTCTAACACCTGTCTGTTTTAAGGGTGGGACAAAAAAAAAAAAAAGATACTGCAACATACTGCAATACACTGGTGCCAAGTATTGATACATTTTCTTTAAAACACAGGACCGCTCACAGTTGATTTAACTACTTTGGCTTACACTACCCTCCGTCTCCTTATGGAGGCGCTGAACAGACTGGTGGTCAGATGGACAGCAGTTGTAGGTGTCGACAAAGAAGAATTACAAGCATAATAACCATGCTGGAAACACAGAGAGTCTACTGGAGCTTTGACAGTCACCAGCAGCACATTCATGGCTCTTTGTAAAAGTTTCTGTGTCATACCTATGTTGTAGCTGAGCTAGCGGCTTAGCACTGAGAGCCTATCCGGTGTGTTTGTGAGGGAGGTCACTACATAGCCGTTGCCCTGCTGTTAATCATGTGAACGTTACTGTTGTCAGCCCTGTATATCTCTTAAAGCTCTGAGTATAGCACAGTTAGTTATCAGCCAGTCGTGTGTTGTGTTTACTGCTACAGAAAAGGAATAATTTTATGTACCTGGGCCACCCAGGTACATAAAATTTGCGGCCCACGACGTCAACAGACTGGCCTCATTCAGTTGAAAATAAATGAGGTGGCTGTGTTTCTCTGCAGGGCTAAAGTTGGTCTGAACGCCACCTAGGAACCACCTGATGCAACTTGTCAGATAATCCAATCTAAATCAATGTCATCATTCTCTCAGATCAGCAGACAGCAGTGTCTCACCTTTCTTCTTGATCTTTGTGGGTTTAGGTGGTTTCATGTTGCCCACTACTTTCTCAGCGTTGACCTCAGACAGAAGACCCTCCTGCTGTTCCTCTTCAAAGTCATACACACTGACGTCCATGTCCTTATCTCCTTCAGCGTAACGCAGACGACTCTTTTTACCCTGGCCAAACAGCAAGTCGTTAGACCTCATCATCACCTGATGACCTGTCCAGATGTCTGACAAGTCCGCTTTAATTCCAGAGAAGAGTTGCACATCCCCAATAATAACACACAACTATCTTACCTTTTTGGACTTCTTGATGATTCCAGATGGAGGCTGATAGTCGGGGTCCTTAGGCCAGGTCGGGTCATCATTCGGGGGCTGAATGGGCTCGTCTTCCCCTTCTTCCAGCAGCTGGTCCCCCACCTCTTCCTCTTCTTCCTCCTCAGGGTGGACTTCTCCTCCCTCCTCCTCCTGCTCCACCGTCTCCACCTCCCCATTAGCACCAACCTTCACTACCTACAGATCAAATGCATGAACTGTTCAGTCACTGTGTCACTGCTGACTATAGGTGCTGCACCGCAAAACAGAAGTGATGTGCCTGATGGAATTACCAGCATAGAGACGTGGGAGGCAAAGTGAAGCATGATTAAGATCGGGATTAGATCCAGATTAAGGGTTTGATGCCAGCACGTGATCATTCATTTTGAGAACAGGTGGCTGATCGAGAATATATTTGCATTGTAGATTATTTTACATTCTTGTTTTGACCGGTGCGGAGCAGACTAATTACATTCTCAAGTGAAGTTTTGAATATGTATTCTCATTTCTCACCCTGAAACTTGCACTGAACATTTGAGCAAGAAATAAGCAAATGTAGTCATAAAAGTCTCAGTCTTTTATTTTCAAACTGGTAAAACATGGCAGCTTGGTCAGAAATGATGTTCACAAACTAAACTCACACACAGGATAATGGTTGACAATAGTCTACAAAGAATAAACCTTAGAAGGAATGTAGCTGATTATTGTTTTTACTGACATCCCTAATGTTACATTTCCATTCATGAACGATCATCACTTGATGTAGGAAGTATAAAGCTCTACCTCAGAAATGGAATATGCAACACTGCTGGCTTCATCTTTGTTACAGTATTGTCTTTTTTTCCTTAAGACATAAATGTGTTTTATTTATGCTCCACAATGGCTTACTGAGACATGGTAAGACCATTAAAGGGAAAAATGATGATACAAAGGAGGAATAGTGTTAGCTTCAATTATGTGATTTTAAAGCTTGTTTTCTCTTTGAAGCTGTAATAAATAACCATCATGAGCACCTTGTTTCTCATCAATTTCATTATTTATTATTTAAGCAATTCTGCTTCCTTTTTAAGATTGACAAATAGCGCACAAGCACAGAATGACAAGATGTTAAGTTTGGACTCTCATTTAATTACGATTTGCTAAAATGCTGGATGTAAAGCATTTTGTTGGATATTCAATAATCTAACCAAAATAGGCTCATTGACAGTGTTTCCTGGTTTATTAGTATCATTTTTTTTGCCTTTTTTCCCCCCAATTATCATCCAAGAGATGTTAATTCAGTGACACATCTGTTTCAGCGCTCATACAGGTTAGGAAACATCTGTCTGATCATGGTTTGATCTTGTGCTACTGTGGCCTTTGCATTCATGTGACAGTATTCAATCCAGACTGCTGTGTTGAAAGTGCAACAGTGAAGTGACTCAGGCACTTATTCAGACGTGAAGTCGACATGTAAAACTTCCACTTTATGTAATGAAGTGCATTTCTTCCATTGGCTTATTCCCAAAGTAACAGGCTGAAAGACTTGGATGGATGAAGCTTCTGTTGTCATCTGATATCAGTCTTGCAGATGGATTACCCCCTGCTGATTGACTAGATAACATTATCTTTTTATGTTCTTCCCCTCTTGTATTGCCATATTAATATACTTTTTTTGAGTGCAGGCATTCATTAGTGTTGTACATCTGAGTGGAAGCCCGACTGATGAGTATGTTGATTTGTGTACCTGAAAGCCCTCAGGCAACGGCAGGGTGTGGCAGATGACTGGGTCTCCATCTTTTGGCATAGCAGTGGTGTCTACAAAGGTGCCTTGCTGCAGAGCCTCCACTGTGGTGGCAGAAACAGGCACCTGGACCAGCTGGAGCTCCCCCAAGCCCAGAGCTGCCTGCTCCTCCATGTTTACCACCTGAGGACAGAGAGAGAGAGACGAGCACATGTCAAGACTTTAAGACCTGGAGGATGATTTGATGTGAAATGGCTTTAGAAGAGCACCTACCTGTAGTGTGATGATTTGAGTCTGGTCCACTGTTGTTACAGTTGCTTGGTGAGCAGCACCCGCTACCCCTCCAACAACACCCACAGTCGCTGACGACCCTCCCACCGTAGCATCTATCACCTGCAAATCAACTTCGATTTAATAGACTGTTACATGAGATTTCAGGCAGGCAAGTTAGGTGTCCTCAGTTCCAGCTGATTTCATTTATAAAACTAGCATGACATCACCACGATTGACAGATTCTTGCTAGACAGTGCCATCAAAAGAAAGCTTTAAACACTGAGCTTACCTCAGTCTTCATCTGCAACAGCGTGGGATCCAGTGAGTCCATAACCATCATTTCAACCCCTGATCCACCATCTACACCGACCCCCACCCCAGCTTCCATCAGTTGCTGCTGAGCCTGGGTAGCTGCTACCATCCCATCCCCATGACCTGAAACACAACATTGATGGGAAATAAAAAAAACATTTTACCACACAAAGCTCTCTACTTGCAATAAAAATCCATTCTACTCTGTCTCCTGTTAACAAGTTCACTGTTTCATGCCCGATTAGTAAGCACCTTGTTCCAGGACGACTCCAGCTTGTCCCTCCACCACGCCCCCGGCCTCTGCAGCTTGCTGGAGGAGGTCAGCCACCATAGCATCCTGGCTGTGGACGGCCTGGATGGAGGGGAAGTCTTTGGCGGGGACCTCCACCACCCCTACACCCTCTGTTGGCCCTCCGTCCATGCTGGGTAGGAACTGAAATACGGCATTGTGGAAACATTATGTAGCAGTGTGTTATGCGAGTTGTCGGTCCTAAGCTATGTAAAGCCATTCAGTAGTGTTCAGTCCTACACCATGGAAGAGTTGGCAGATTTTCACAGCAACAAGTAACTTGGTGCCTTCAAATACAGCGGGAGAGAAGAACCTTACAAGCTAATACAAGCTTATATAACCACAAACTTTTAACTGGAACAAGTATATCATGAAAAACAGAGTATCAAACAGTTCTGTATCATTGGCCAGTGTATTATGATCTAACACATATGTAAGAATAACATCAAAAATTTAAATGAATATCATTCTATGACTAATCATGTGTTATGATGAGAAATCCTGGATTTTCCCAGGAAAAGAGTGATATGTTACCAGCAAGTCATCATGTTTAAGTCACAGGAAAACATTCAACTCCAGTGCTGAGCCTGATTCAAGCTTCTCCAGAATGACAGTCTGAACTTACATGCTGAATACAACCCCAAAAAATACCCCTTTGCCAACTCAGTTCACATAATATTGAATCCACCCCCATGAACTGGCTGGCAGAACTCTGTTCCACTCAATGCTCAACTTCTTAGGTTGTTTACAAGGCTTCCAATTCTTCACTACTGACATGTGACATATTTCACACTGTAATCACATTGTTGTGAAAGAACAAAAAAAAAAATCTGCACACTGGCGATAACTTGTACTAAAAATCCTTAATAATGTGAATACAAGTGCAGGAACTTTGTAGCAATCGAATCCCGGTGTTGTAAACTTGGTAGCACTTAACACTACTAGTGTTACCTGGATCAGCAAGGTAAAAGTGCCTGATTTCATGATTTCTGTAGACTGGTGATACAGGTGGTTTTGCTGCTGAAAGCCCTGAGCTCTGCTGAATCAACTGTCTGCTACCTGACTGTCCCTGCCAACCTGAAGGAGGGAAGAGGAACATGTTATACACCTGCACACACACAGACAGTGACTTCATCAGCCTATACACAGCTAGCTATCTCTGACACTGTTGACTGTTCTCTTCAAGACACTTGTGCTCACCTGAGGCTTCAGGATGCTACCTGACTCTGTAAACCTGTGAGAGGGGAAGGAGGATACATCATCACTCTGTGATGGGCAGATAGATTCTCTCTCTATTATTAAGTGCTTACATAACTCTACTTCTCTCTTTTTATTCTTGCAGCTTAGCAGCTGACAATGTCCCAGATCTCTTGAATATAAAACCTGGGCCATGTGATAGTAAGTGAAGGACAGAGCTCCTCAACTCACAGACACTCAAATGTGTAAGTTTTAAGTTTGCTCTAGGTGACAATCCCACTTCAATTAAACGGGCAGTTGAGGGAATTCTTCCCAATCTTTCAAATCAATGTACATGCACACATTGCCTTCCTTATCAGCTAGCTTGCTTTATACAGAGCAACACCTCCTTTTGCATCTAGAAGCAGGAATGAAGGAGAAGTATTAGCTCAATGACGGGTCATTAAGATACTGAGCTTGTGAGATAATGTTCAAAAATCATTTTGAAGCCTGTGGTTGTCACCATTTGAGGAAAAAACTGCATGAACGATTCAAATTTGTGAACTTCTACAACTTCTATTTCTATGGCGAGGTTGGAGTACACAGAAAAACAACTGCTTTTGTCAACATCTGACTACAAATTGAAAGCAGATATTGCATGAAACTGCATTACAGGTTCCCACACTGTCTGTGGCACAAGGGTTTCTCACACACACAAACACACACACACACACACACACACTTAAACTAAAAGCTTTTGTAGCTGAAAGCAAAGCAAGGCCAAAGTATGCGTATGTTAGTGTGCGGTAAGCATCCAACACTGTGTGTAGCACAGACGTTACACATGTAGAATTAGTGTGGGAGGTTTCACACACAATTTTCTGCTTTGAATCAGTACTCAGATTTTCACAAAGGCATTTTCCCCCGCCATTGTGTAACCTCACTGCTGATATAATTTGTACACATTTTTTTTTTAAAAAGACAAACTCAAGTTTTTCAATAACCACAGCTTTACAAAGGGTGATGGATAACCACGGGTCTTTGAAATGATTTCCGCACATTTCACAAGCCCCAGATCTTACTGACCCTTTTTTGAGGCCAAAGATCGATGATTTTGGTCCTTGCTGCATCAACACACATTCACCATGGTCCTTGAAATGGTCTGATCAGACTGAAGACTGCGTAGCTCATCAAGCAAAACTATTTGAAAATTTAGTCAAACAATGACAGAACCCTTGACCCTGCCAGCTTCACTTACAGCAACATGTTTCGTATTTTAGATGATGTGGCTTTTTCCATTAACAACCAAAGTATCTACTGAGCTAAACTGAGTGCATGTACTTCAGATCATGCTGTCAAGTAGTCATCATCTCATAATATAAAACCATCAGAGCTGCATCGTTTTAACCCATATGGAGTTAATGCAAACAACTTGGTAAATGTATACTACATATCATTGCTGTCCAGTAGTGCAACAGATACAGAATCATGGTTATGCCAGCACTGACAGTACCTAACATCTGTTTGTTTGTAGGTTTCCATGTCCACCTGTCTTTATGTTGCTAAATGGGTGGAAGCTGGAGAGGCTCTAGTATAGGCCTTCCTAGATATTTTGACTTATGGTTTAACAAATTTGACCACAACATGGCAATGATACCAAGCGCCCAGTAGAGCAGCTGTCGCCTTCTTGCACAGCATTTATACAGCGGTATTTTTGTAGCTCTCCAAGCCGAGTCGTAGAGGGAGCTCTCTGCTGTAATATATATCTGTGGCTATGAGGCTCTAGGTGGGCTTAGAATAAGAGACAAGCGGGCGACGGGTGCAACAACAACTGCCAATTCCGACCACGGCGCGATGACCGAAAAACTAGAAATGCAACACCTGATAATGGAATATAGCTGATGTTGGGGCGACACAGATCGTGTATTTGGTCGTATATGGTCGCTGTGATCACTGAGGATCGTTTTGCTGTGAATGCTTCGTCATTCTCTTTTCCGCGCTGGCCTTAATGTACCGCTTCCGTGTGTGTACTCCACTAACAGGAAAGCCAAGTGAATTAACTTACATTTCAATAATAGTGACTTAACTTTAGATACAACAAGTACTAATTAGGTGAAATGGGACTGTAAAACAGATGTTTGCTCTGGTTATTTTAGGGGGGACTGTGGCGTTTTCAACACTTTCAGACGTGCTAAATGCGCTGGGTGGGGAAGGGCCTTGAATCCGAGCTAACCTTGCTACCTTCATTACTTTAAATAAAGGTCTCGTTTAACGTTATGTAACAGTTAACAAGCCAAACCCGACGCAGCATTAGCTGAGTAAATTGTGTCAATGTTATGTGCAACCCTGTACTCATGTTATTGTGAGTGTTTGTTTGTGATACACTTTGCGTTTATTAATGCAAACAAGCTACCATTAGCTATGGGCGATAACTTAAACCCGCCAGTTTCCATGTCGTCAAGGCTGTAAAGACGGGAAACAAAGAAGCGAGAAAATGGACGCCTTGGCCTAAACTCTCCAACCAAATCATCGAAGTATTCGTAACTTATCCTCGACGATATTCTCACAGATACGCGTGAAATGGGGCGGTTTGTGTGTATATTTAGTAGAACTTCAGCTATTTAAACATATTTTGACGGGTTTTTCAATAACGATAGAGGGAGACAAACACTCTCCGACGATCTGCCCGGACCCAGAGCCCCATCGTGACACCTAGAGGCCGATTAAAGATCCTGCAAACTCCCCCCTTATCAGAAAAGTAGTGATACTTTACCTCTTTTTAGTGTGTTTCTCCTCCCGTTTAACTCGGCCGAAAGCACAGAGTCTGTGCTACAAAGTTTGGCAGGCTGGCAAGAAATGCTGTCTTCTTCGCAGTTTGTTTTAATCCCTCTCCCGCTTTAGCAGAGTAGCCTCTGCCACAAAATGGCAGTTGGGAGCTCAGTGCGCCTGTGCGGCCGCTGGGGGGTGGTGTCGAAGCTGCTGCAGACACCCTGATTGGCCAGGAGGGGCGCCCCGTTGGAATACATTTAAACCCATTTATCACAATGTTAGGAACAGAGCTGCCTTCCCGTCCCTGGGAGATATGAGCTTTTCTCAGGATATAACCTCGAGATGTCAAAAGCTATATTGAAAGTAATAATAAAAGTCAGAAATATGTTCATTTCAAATATAAAAAATAAAATGCTTGATTTAAAATTATGAGTGCATCTGTTTAATGCCATAGTAGCTTTGCACAAGTGTGGTTCATGGTTGATTCTGTAGCAATTATTAGCTTCAGAACAAAGTCACATCTAGAAGTCACAGTGCATGTGTGAGTTCATAATGAGTGCAAAACTGATCAGGAGGAATTGTCCACAGAAATCATAGTTCACTGCCTTTTTGTTTAGTTTTAAATAGGTTTGAATTTACAATCGCAGATGTCTGTCCATTCATTATTAATAAATGCATTAATGACATGACCTCAGTCTTGTTCAAAGTGATTTACCTGCATACCCAAGCTGAAGTGAGCAGTATTTGTGCCTTGAATGCAGCATATTTTATATCCTTTTATATGCTCTCTGGGCTAAATCCCTGAAATAACTAAAAAAAAAAGCCACATTATAATATTATAAATGGGTTAAACAACTTCTATCTATATTGATCTGTGATGTTAAACTGCATGTTTTTACTTAAAAAGGATATAGTATTGTATTGGACTAGGGTAATAAAGTAGTACATGAGTTCATATGTTGTTTTGCAATGTTTCTATAGGAAACAACTAAAGCAACTTGTGGATAGTGTCAAGTTTAATTTGGCCAACCTCAGATCCAGCAGAAACTATGATTATGATTCTCCTTTATATTGCAGATTGACTTGCAACTTTGATAACACTATATGTTCTAAGACATAAAACTCCCATTTAGCCTATTGAGATAGTACACCAACAAGCAAGCCTAAAGGTCTTTTAAGTTGTGCACATTTTGCGAAATGTTTGTTAAATGTAAGTTTTCAGTGCTGCCAGTGACACAAACTAAAATCCGCTCACTTTCATTGTATAAGGGCAGAGGCAGAAATCCCAGAGACATATCTAAAACCTGGACGAATAAAACCAAGACTATATGTGGCCAGATACCACTAGAGGGAAATGAGAGAATGTTTCTTTTTTTATACTTCTGGTGAACTGACTGTTTGGGTTCTTGAATTAAGTGTTCTGCTTCACATGTAGTACTCCCTAAAAATATGACACTGCCTATTGTGAAACTACCAATCCGACACATCCTACATCTGTTTTATAATGACAGTCACTGTTTGGAAAGACGTCAAGTCTGCTGATGTCTCCCCAGAACCTGAACAACTGTCTAACTGAATCTCAAAAATTCCATGAACTTTTAGGGAAGTGCAAGACAGGCCTCAGCCAGAATATGAATGTGTTATTTGTATGTGTGTCAGCAGATAAATTTAACAAACACAACTGCACATGAGACAATCTTTAAACACATTTTTAATAGTTTGTATATATTTGACACCAGAATGCCTGGAAATATATTTTAGAAAAGAAAAAAAAAAGAATAAAACATTTTGTTTCCAATGCTGCACAGTTTATCAAGCTTGTGGGAAAAATATATACTGTACTGCAGCAGTTTCCCACTGTTTCACACTCTCTTCATTCTTAAATAAAGTATCTCATCTATGTCTTATTGCATCTCTGTCACTATCAAACCTTGAGGCACTTAAATACTGAGATGCTTTATGGATGCAGAGGTATAGGTGCAGACTGCTGCTGTCCTATAGAAACTAAAAATAGTGGTAAATACAATGAATACAGTGGTAGCCATCACATATACATACAGTAAGTCCTCCCCACCTGACATCAGTCCTATGATTCCAGTGACACTATTGTTTTTAGTATGCTGTAAAGTAGACCTAAACAGGCAAATTGTACACAGTATACAACTTGGAATCAGCCCTGACCTTTTACAGTTGAAATCATATCTGAATGTCAGTTCTTTTCAGGGACACAACAGTCATTTCTTATTGCTTTCAATAAAAAGGGGTAGCTACTATTATGAGCCATGGCAGAGGATTAGGGCTATGTGGAAAAAATTGTTAAAAATCTGGATATTGAATTCTGAGATTGAACTCACAATTCATAGAGAGAAAAGCCAGAATTCCTCAAGCTCAGAATTCTGACTTTATTTTTGACTTCTCAGAACTCAAACTACAGCATAGCCTATTTTAAGACACAGCCCTAAGCTCTCGTGTAAAGATGGTTACATCTTTACAAGCATACTCATGTGTTCCTCATAAGAGTCTTAAAAGTTGTAAATTCTCAATTCACTTTAGTTTTGCCAGCAACCTTTGTTACATTATAAATAATTGTCAGTCTCAGAGAAATAAACAGGGTTGGCACATTGTACATTAAGAACCTGAACCCTCCCGATTGAAGACAAAAGCTATGTCCCCATTGCATACTGTACACTAATTGAGTATAGCATGTTACATGTTTACACTGGAAAAAATGATCAAGTGAGGTTCCGTTAAAAGTGTGGTTGATGGTGGACTGGCAGCTTGGCCGATGGGAAAAACAAGTCTGTAGCCATGCTAGCAGCTCTGTGAGGCTGTACTTAGACACAGCAGTACTGCTGTTGCTGCTGTTTGTTGTTGCTAGTCATGTATCTGTTGTTATTGTTGTTGCTGATGTTGTTCTGCGTCTCTGTGTCCCCAACCCCTCACCCCCCTTCTCTCTCTCAACCCAACTGGTCAAAGCAGATGGCCGCCCACCTAGAGCTGGGTTCTGCTTGAGGTTTCTTCCCGTTTAAAGGGGAGTTTTTCCTTACCGCTGTCGCCAAGTGCTTGCTCATGGGGGAATTGTTGTGTCTCTCTGTCTGTAAATTAAAGAGTACAGTCTAGACCTGCTCTATCTGAAAAGAGCCCTGAGATGGCTTTTGTTGTGATTTGGCGCTATATAAATAAAATTGAATTGAATTGAATTTGAGCTACGTTTACAGTTAGAGCTAACATGCTCTCAATGACAATGTTAAAGGAAAATTTATGTATTTTTCAACCTGGGCATTCTGACTATGGGTAATGATGAAATTAGCCCCTTGAGTTAGCTATTGAAGCTAGTTGCTCAAACTTCTGGGGGCAACTTGTTGGCTAATCAAACTAGCTGTCTGTTCATCTGCACATTCATTCATTCATTCATTTAATTCATTCATCTATGTTGTTTTGCCGGAGTCCATGATTCCCAAATCTCTACATCCGTGGTGGTGGGTCTTAAGTTAGCATGAACCATAGTCAGAATGGATAGCATTAAAAGAATAACACCCAGGTTTGAAAAGTGCCATAATTTTCCTTGAACATGCTGATGTGTTAGCAGGTAATGTTTATTAGCTCACCATCTTGGTTTAGCATGTTAGCATGACAACATTTGCTTATTGGGACTCATGAAGTAAAACTGAGACTGATGGGAATGTAACCCAAAGTGTTGGACAAACTGAAATTTTGATATGAAGATGTCGCTGGATGAAAAGTCAGAGGATAGCCAAAGTTAACACAATTCATCCTGAGTGGTTAGTACCACATTTCATTTAAACATCATCAACTATAGACATTTTGACTTGTCAAAGCAGGAACAGCACAGGTGGAATCAATAACAGTAAAGCTAGCCGCTCTGCATTTAGGTGAATTGCATCGCTCTGGTAGCATGCATGTTCACTAACTGACATACTGGGACATTTAATGGAATGGAGCCATCATTAATGTTATTATTTACAGCAGTGCTTTTCCTACTTTGAAAAGCCAAAATGTCTGCTGTGACAAGGGTCCATTGGTGGTGGACTGCCATTATTTCCTGTTAGTACAAATTTTGTTTTATACTGCCAGAACAGTGCACTGTCAACATTAATACACAGTACATTGTACAGTATTAGTATACAGTATGAGACTGGGACACATCTACACGCTGTCAACAGTCATCTGGCTGAGATGACTTTCTAGTAATGGTGCTCAGGAGATGTTTGAAAAAGGCAGAGGGGCAACATCCCTGTTACCAGTGTCACTGTGAATCTAATGAATCAATATTACAATAAACAGGAACAACTTGTCATGGGGCTGGACATTTAGGCATTTTCACTGACACTGGCCAAACTCTGTGTGGATAACATGGTGGACTATGAAGAAAACAATGTTATGTATAAAGCTACAATACTCCATGTACACTTTTGTTAAACCTGCAGAAATATGGCCATTGCTTAAAGAATAATACCTGTGTTTTTACATAACCCCCCCCCCCCCCCCCCCCCCCTCCTAAAAACACATTTCTGAACATGAGTGCTGGCCATTTTCCAAGCTTGTAGTGTTACATTTTTTTAAATGTAAACATAGCACAAAAAGTAAGGAAATTTGTGTTTGGTAGATTATTTCTTTGTTGTAATGATGCTTCTTGGCAATAAATCTTATATCGTTGGAAAGCCTGTTTATTTCCCTTTTATGTGGTTTACGCCCATGAAAAATATGCCAATCTTCTCTGCCAATGCCAAACAGCTTATTCTGCCATTGACTCTTGTTTGGTGTTTGGTGGATTTGGAGAGATTACCCCTTAAATATCAATTAATATCTCATAATTTTATGAGATCTGTATCTCATAATTAAAAGAAAATATCCAAAAACTTTGAGATCCTATTTCATAATTGTGAGGAAATTATCTTGTAATTAAAAGGTTGTCCTCTCATATTTAGAGATCTTGTAATTATGAGTTACTAAATCATAGCTATAAGCTACAGATCTCGTAATTATGAAATACAGTCATAATTATAAGATACACATTTTGTAATTATAAGATACTCACTCATATTTATGATAGATAGAGGTCATAATTGCATCGACACTGGCATACTAAGGTATTCAGTGTTTTTCTTGGTGAATACAATGCACTTCTGTACTTTGGAAAATGGTCAGCAGAATCCTAAAGATTTTAATATGTCATTTGCAGTAAATAGCACAAAACATGCAAAAACAGTGGTATGGCCCTTTAAATTATATCCAGTCCTATTTGAATTATTCCTATTCAAATGTAAGCATTCCAATACAAATAAAAATTGTAATTTTTTCCTAAATGTCAGAAATTTTAAATCACTTACTAGTGAACTGATCCCAGAGCTGCATGTCTATCTCTACTCTGCTCAGTGATTTAGTCCTCCACAGCTGTCTGTGAGAGTAATGCAAATATTCAGTAACTTCAGACAAAAATCCACCCCCTTTACAGCAGATACTGTATGTCAGTGGCACAGTTAAGTGCCAAAGAAAGTAGTGTCCTTATCAGTCAGTCAATGAATCAGTTCATCAAACTGATTGGTTGAACAACTGAAGATAAACTGTGTCATTATACAATAAAAAAAAATGCATCTCAGAAAAACAAAGTATACATTTACAAATTAAGACTCTGCTAAAATAAAAACAATTTACAATCAAATAACATTTAATTCCAGTGGCATATAGTCATATTATATGTATTTTCATAAACAATAAGATATGTAAAGAGTAATGGCACTGAATTGCTTAAACCATTCTCTGTGCAGAAGCAACTTAACAAGTTTTCTACAGTCTCAAACCTTTATACAAAACTACAGTGTGAGTTATATTTTTTCTTTTTAATCTGTTGAGGGTATTTTGACAACATTTAGTATAAAGCCCCGTGAGGCAGAGAATGAAAAGGTCACGTGTTCTTTTGCCTTATTTTTTCTCTTTTGAACTGAAAGACATTTCACAGTTAATAAGCCAGCAGTGTTGCAGATATGAGATAGGAAGCAAATGGATTTTTGTTCAGTTGTCTGTGTAAGTTTGCTAGGTCAGACATGCTGCTGGCTGTTTGAGCTGTAGTATCTACAATGTCACAGGTTCCCTCCCTGCATCAGCCACAGTATGTCATCCTGAGCAACACACTGAAACCATGCCTGCTCACCCAGTACAAGTGGCTTTATAATACCATTGGCTAAAGGACTCTAGCTCTACCGACATTCCAGGAAGAATGTAAGAACATACAGTACAACGTATCTTTTCCAATCGTATCAACCTATACAATCTAATAAAAATCTCAAGAATTAGTTTGGCTCTCCTCCAACACACTCCTATGACCTACAGGACACTTTTGACACTCCTAAATCAAGATTTTGATAGTCCTTCTGTGGGAACAAGTACTGGTTTGCACTCAAAAATTAAGATCTTCAAGGCAGGAACAAAAAATGTTGTACTGTGGACGTGGTTCCCCACCTCATAAGGCCTCAGTATGCTTTAAGTGAAGTACTTGTCTAACAGCATCTGAAACCCCACTTGCGTCCGACAATTTATGTAACACGCAATCCGATATCAGGTCCACTTTACACGGCGATTGACCAGGTGAGTGCAGGTGTGAAAGCATGCAGGGTTTGAATTTTTCTCTTGAGCTCTTTACACAGCTACTTCTGTTGGTTTTGGTGTGAACAACCAGGTGCAACATCATGACTACCTTCAAGGAAAGAGTGTCAAAGTGTGCACCGTTATCCCAATTTGTACACCTCATCATGTTGAAACTTCAAAACAAAGAACAGGGTTCTTGGAGAGAGATTGGGGAGGCAGAAGGCTAACAGAACAGTAAAGACTTTTTTGTTATTAGATGTGTTTGGACAACACATCATACAAACTGGTTCTTTTGAAGCATACTGAGGCCTTTACTGTGCAGCAGTGCTATGGAGGAATCACTTCATAACCAGTATGGATAATGAGAATTGGATTACAGCAACCCATAACTCCAAAGCAAAGCAATCCTTTAAACCAATGTTTCTGTCCCTATGGATCTTAATGAGCTCACAATCTCAGTAATCTGCTAGTTGTTCCTGCAGTGAAAAAGAAATTCACACAAATGAGTCCAGAATATCTATATTTCTGAGAACAAACCAATGCTTTTCCCATTTATGTGAGTCAAACACAGTTTCTGTGCACCAGTAAAGTGTGGGCATGATGACCTCCTCTACAGTTCCAGCTTTTCCATTCTGCGGTGCATTACACAATATTGCAAGTCAGGCCGTAGCACTCACGTCTCAAGTCTGGTCTTGAAACATGTTTTCAATTATCTCTCAGTCCCGTGTGTTTTGACTCGTACTTGTCTTGGCCTCGGTCAACGGTCTGGTTTTCTTTTTTTGCCTTTCTTGCCTCATAGCTGACTGTAGTTCTGCTGTCAGTTCCCCATAGAGATGCAAATTTCTTTAAAATCACGTCATTGTTCGGCACTGTCAATAAGTAATACAGATTATCTATTGTGTGTTTTTGCCATGTAATAACCAAGCATACTCACTTTAGACATGTAATTTTATGCACAAATGTGTGTTAAGACGTTGGACTTTGATAGTTAACTTTCACATTGTGCAAGAATATTACCTTTCCAGTATAATTAGATATATCGTGTGGTAATTAGCCCTGGATTGAATCTCATTTGTCCATCGAATTGGACAAAAACATTTTACAAATGAATAAATGTAACTAATAACAAAACATGTTTAGTAAATAAATAATGAAACATTTAGGCAGATTAACGAACAAAAAAAGGACAACATGAATGGGCACCATTTTGTTTCTTTGTTCTTGATTTCAATTTAGAATCTCAAAACTGCTCAGACTTGGACTTGACTTGATTTGGACTGGACTTAGGCAGTCTTGACTACAGCCCCGGTGCAAGTACTGCAGACAGTGATCTGGCAAAAATTCAGATATGTTAAACCAACGGCCACAGTATAGGCACTGCTGTATGAGAAAAGCCAGTTGTTAATGTTCAGTTGTCACTTCATAGAACAAGCTGGGTTGTTCAAAAACATCCTTGAGTCTAAACTAGAGACAGCAGTATTCAGTAGGACATGTAGTTTTATGTGATGGCAGGGTTAGTGGTAGTATTATACAGTAGAACGCCATAGTCAGTCTACTGCATGTATGCCCATTGGTTCACCATGTAACCAGTCAAACCCACAGTTTAAGTCAAAGTAATAGAACTTTGATATTAAAAATACAAGAAACTAAAAAATTTTTGGCACTTTGTAGACTATGAATACAGGAATTAGCTGACAAGGTGACTTTAGATAGCTTTGTAGACTTTGCTAGCTTACTTCAAAATCATGTATTTGTGTCTGGGCTGTGGAGGGACATGTCCGTGATGGCAAGGAATAAGTAGGAACTCTATTACCTGAATATGACTCACAGACATGTTCCTCCCTGTTCTCCTAACTCCCCCACATCCACTTCCCTCAGTATCCATTCGAGCCTTCCATCCCTTCCTTTAGCCATCCTTCCATTCATGCCTGCTCACATTGTACATTCTTCCCGGCATCTTTACAGTCCAACTGATTTTCTCTGAGTAGTTAGCACACGTTGATATATTAAATTGGTTTGTGTAGCTTACTGACTAAATGTTTGCCCAGTGATGAGTAAAGTTGTAGTTCTTGATGTGAGTATTAATTATTGCAACCTCTTTGACAGTGTATACTGTATATCATGTATTATATATTGTCTCTGTATGTTTTAGTGGTGGGAACAGGGTGGAAGAACAGCATACTGTGTATTCTAATGATGTTGTATCAAAGCTCTGCCAAAACACAACATTCATATTGTATAGCTGACTTTCTGGTGTTGTTGCCACCCCTATGTGTGTGTGTGTGTGTGTGTGTGTGTGTGTGTATGTGTGTATATGTGTGTGTTTGTGTGTATAGTGTAGTGTTAGAATGCTGTGCTGGCCATGCTTCCAGGAGCGAAGAGTCTCGGTATGCCATCCTGAGACATCTCAACGTGTCTGTGGGCCATCTTCCCCTCCTCACCTGCTCCGCACGATGAATGGAAGAACAACAAAAAACAGATGCAAAAAATGAATGAAAGAATGGGTAAATGAATGAATGCATTCATCCTCTCCATTGACATTTGTTTGGAAAAACTCAAATGGGTGAATACAAGATGGATGTGTATGTCTTATTTCTGGCTTAATGATTTTCTTCTGTCAAAAATGTATGTATGAATGAAAGAAAAAGATGAATGACAGAAAAAAATAACAAAAGTCATTTTAGTCACCACAGTAAACGTATAAGAAGTAGCAAGTGCATAAAGTGCTCTTTTAACACCATGGGTCTTGTTTTCATAGTTTTAACTCTTATTATTATCAGTTATAAGCAGAGGTGAGTAGTAACAAGTTACGTTTACTGATACATGTACTTAAAGCTGGAGTGCGGGACTTTTGTCTCCCCCTTCTGGAATTATGAGTGATTACAAAAACACTGTCCATGCTGTCGGCGCCTGCATATGGGTGATCTCGCTGTCTGAAGCTAATATGAAGCTTCAGTCGTCCAAATGACTCAAATCAAGTAGATATCTTTCAATGTTACAGTCTTTTTAGTGCCAAAGTCCCTCTTTTTGTTACTATACTTCCACCGCAGCTCAACAGGGAAACACTGTCTGAGGAAACACAAAGAGGGAATTTGATGCTAATAAGATTGTAAATGTGTCAGATATCCACTTGATATAACTCAGACTGTTCAAGCCTCATATAAGCTTCACATCAACTTTTAAATGACTGTTTGGACACACTGTGGATTTTGGCCTCCATCACTTACAATGGAAGCACATTTGAAGGGGGTCTTTTAATAGCCAGTGTGAACAGGAGGAATGATTACAGCGAGGAAAACCTCTTTCACTGTTCATATGGACATCTGACTGTTGTTTAAAGACACACTTGAAAAATTGTGAACCTGTCCTTTAGGTAACCTTTGAAAGTAAATTGTATTTGATGGAGTAGTTTACACACAGCTTACTTTTTACTCTTACTTGAATAGAGTTTTAGAGAAAACTCATTATTAATATTATTATATTCGAGCTAATGGTGTGCTTCTTTGCAAATCTTTTATGGTCATTCATTTAGCCTGATGAAGATAGACAGAAAAAGAGAGCAAATGATGCATGCATAATAGAAGACATACTACTTTTATTTCATGCAGACATGCCTGATATAACATTTCAACCACAGATGCTCTTCTTCAGGTAAAAGTGAAGAAGTGAACACACCTGTATTTAATAGGCAATTCATGATGAAATGTCACATCATTATATCCTTATGATCCTGAATGAGTCTTCTGATATTAGACATTTTCAGTATCATCGGAGACTGATTTGGCCACTTCTGTTATCTTATTGTCTTTGTTTGACTGGTTATACCCAGACACGGAGGACTCACCACATCCAGGACATTGTAACATGCTGACATCATATTTACTTTTTGGCATAATAACGCTACTCAAGTTGCTTTTTCAGTCGATATTTCTGCACTCCAACTCAAGTAGTTATTTTGATGACAACTTCTACTTGAGTTCTACAGTTTTTGGCTCCTCAGCATACCTCTGGTTATGAGAACATTATATTCATTATAGCTGAGATGTAGGTGAGACAAGTCTAAGTAACATTGCATCATGAGTGATCAGCTGTTTAATAAGTCCAGATTAACCCAATTATCCAAATCATTCAATACATGCAGGCTGGATTTCTGCATTTATTTAGCTTATTGCAATCCCCCGGTAACATAATAACATCCACCTATAGTCACTCAGCAACTACCTTTCCTTTGCGCTTTTCGCTACCAGCCTCACATTTTCTCCAGGAAATGTACTGTCTGGCTGTCACTATTAATATAATGATGGTTATGATTACCAAGCACTAGCAGAGCTTGTTTGGCAGCATCTCGAACTTCCTCCTTGTCTGTCCGACAAAGATACACTAATTGGTCGATGCTTTCTTTGGCCTGGAAAACACAACAGGGAATACAGTAGTAAGTATATTCAAACATATTGTAGTACAGTACAAACATGCTGCAGACAAGCTATTCTTTACATTTAACCATTTTCAGGCAAAACATTATGTCAGTGTTTCAGTGCAACAGTACTTTAACAGCAAGACGACATGGTGTAATATTGATCATTAGCAGTGGTGGGAAGTACATTTACTCAAGTACTGTACTGCATTTCAGATGTCTGAGTTGTTAACAGCTCCACCAAATAGTGATTTTTCCCTCTAAACTTCTCACATAGTTTCATTTCAATAAATGTTCAAATGATCCAATATTTCACCAAAAATAAAAGATTAGAGAAAAAGTCCAAAAACAGATTTGGTATCAGAACTTTGTTTTTTCTTCTTTCCTCTCCCATTAATCATCTCACGATCCCTCAGATTTATCTGCTGACCCGTTGGAGAACCACTGGACTAAACTAGCTAACTGTATATAAAGTAGTGTAAACTAGCTCCACCTCCAGCAGCTACAACAGTAACATGCTGCTCTAACACTGATGCTTCACTATTAATAATCTAATGAGTAAAAGATAAAAGTAAAAGATTGAAATATTTCTTCCACCACTGATCATTTTGTCCGATACCTAAAGACACATATAGTTCAATGATACCACCTTGTAGCAGTTGTTTGTACCTTGAGACAAGCTAAAGCCTTGCATCCACAGACTCTGGTGTCCACGTTTTCGTCTTCCAGCAGTTCCAGACAGCTCACCAAGGCCTGAGAAAGGAATGTTCACAATGTTTACTGTCTTCGATACGCCATCTATGAGGCTGCTGTCTGCGGTTCATGTTACTATCTGCTGGATAGCTGTGGCTCATACCACAAAGCTGGCTTACATTTAACTGGGGTAGATCACCATGGTAACCTGTGCTGCAGGGCTAAGCTGCTCTGGAGCAGGTTAACTCCAGATGTATGTAGCAAAGATTAAAAATTAAACTACAAAGGCAGACCTCCCACTAAAAACTGTACACAGATCACATTGACAAAATATGTCTAATTCTTTGGAATATCATGGTGAAACTATGAATGTTTGGAGCCCACATATAGCATGTACTGTACACATACTCACTCACTCAGACTGTGCAGTGTCTCACCTGCTCTCTCTGTCTGGGCTGGGCAGCCAGGCTTCTCAGTACAGAGCTGGCCGAGGCTGACACTTTGCCTCGTGGGTCTTTGAGTAATTTGGCCACAGCATGAAGTCCTTCTCTCCTCAGGCTGCACTCTGGAGGCCGCCTCAGGGCGTGGACAATCACATCCTGGTCACATGACGCCAGGCTCTGCACCAGCCACACTGTAGCAAGGAGGTTACCACTGATTATCACTACTTATCAAACCTTTTTCTGCATTCGTTCTATGGTGTGTCTGTATGTGTGTGTGTGATACCCTCTTCTGCCAGCTCAGTGATATGTGTTTCCATGTTAGTGATGCCGTTAGCCTCCAGGTAACTCCACAGCTGGAACAGCGTCACCATCACTTTATCTCTGTTGCCGCCTCGCCGTGGTAACCGCTGATCCAGCACTCGCTCTGCCAGACACAAGAACACTGGACACACACACACACACACACACACACACACGGTTGTTAATGTGACACCCACGTGCAGCTACACACACACACTAGCATGCACACATGTGACAGATGCTCCTGTACCTGTGTCGGCCATGTTGCTGGCCCTGTCAGGCAGTATGCTGGAGTAAACTGTGGACAGGGTGACCAGGAAACTCTCAGCAGATACGCTGTACACACTGCCCTGCCCCACACACTGTTGCCATAGTGACACAGCACCCATGCACAGGCCCAGCTGTGGTATCACTGATGGAGAGAAGATAGGACAGATGGGAGAGAATAAGGGAAAAAGGGAGTATTTATTTTTTGATGTTAGAGAGTAAGGTCACATCAGCTCACTCAAGTTTTAACACCAAGAGACAGTAGTTTCTGCAGCACAACCCATCAGATTTGCACTTTTAATATTTTTTGTGAAATTATGTGATTTGCAGTATCTCTCTCTCTCTAAACAAAGTTTTGTAAAGGTTTATTTTTTTCTGACAGGTTACAAATGATGAGAACAATGAGATGTATTTGATCTTAAGGCGCATCATGTATTTGGGTCACAGACCACAGAGCAACACTTTTTTCCATTACCATTTCCAAGTTCTAATCCTGTGCCCCTGTGTTAATTATTCATTTATCTCTTATCATGTTAAATATGTGTCCAAAAAATGTTTTTGAGTATTTTTTATATAAAAATCCCCCTTTTATCTGTAAAACTTAAAAATATTTTTGATGACTCATCTTGAACTTGTGGGTGGTTACATGAATGTATCCAGTCAAATGTGATCTGGGGTGACTGGCTAACCCTGCAAATCATATAAAGCCACATTTGACCTTTAACTTGTGGGTAGCTAGCGGAGCGATATCTGAGAAGGAGGTGATGAGTAGGAGGTGTTTGTTTGGATATTTGCTAGAAAAAAACCTTGTTTACGTTTCAAAAGACTGTGGTTGATGTCTAATTTATTCATTTCACCCACGTCCTCCTGCTCCTGATCTAACAACAAAAGGTGATGATGGTGTGTGCGGAGGCCAACAGTCCACTGAAGCGCCAATGCAATGACATCTGTAGGATTTCAGTTAAACCTCTCGTAACTAAATGCAGCCCACATGTTCTATTTCACGTGGAAATACATCACGTTAGTGAAGGTAAAGACCCTCTAATTTCAGCTTCACTGTGATTTCAACCAGCATCAGACACAGATCAGTAGAAATATGTATGAATTCATTCTCTGATATCAATTTGTCACATGCTGTAGGTGGACAAGTGTCCATATGTGACATCTTTGTGAGCAGATGATCAACAGACTCCCAGTTAGTCTGTTAAAGCCTGTGTGTGGAAGTAATGACTTCATGTAACAGACGGCTTACCTTCAGCAGGCTGTCTGACACGTCGTGGGTTGTCCTTGGTGACGCGTCGGATGATTTCGAGGATGCGAGCCTCTCTCAGCAGTCTGTCCAAGGCATACATCTCTCCACACCGCAGAGGACCAAACATACCCAGGCGCTACAGACATAATGCAGCATATTGCTTAACATTACACAACATTACAAAACTAAAACACTAATCTGACCTTCATCATCCATGTCTAATAACATGGATATGATGCAGTTTTATTGATTATACTGTAGTTTATTAAAAAACTGATCAGTATTTTATTGGTTTTCAATAGAAATACCATTAAATGATCACGAATACATTATCATGTTTATATTCATTTATTCATATGAACAAGTATATTTTCCTGATAATAGTTCTGTGCTTTTACTAAAATACTGAATGCATGACATTTACTTATAATGGAGTATTTTTTTACATTGTATGATATTGTGACTTTTTTACTTCCCCCACCACTTAAAAAATGTATTACTTTGATCCACTGGTTTCTATGGGTTACAAGAAAATTGGCTAAACCCTAAATAATTAATATTATTAAATAATTAACTTTGTTCTGAAAAGTATGCAAACTACTATTGATGTTATAAATGATCATGCCGGATAACCAGAGTTGCTGCTTACTGCTTCAACTGAAATACAACCACTACTTCAGTGCTTGAACTACTATAAATATATAAATACATACATAAATATATCCTCAACTACTACAGATCCTTCACCTTGCTGCTCTTCCTGTCAATGTGCCAAAGTTTTCTTGAACAAGACACTGAACCACAAGTTGCTCCCAATGGAGCAGCTTGCTGCCTTGTTGCCATGCAAGTCGCAAGACCAGCGCCTTGCATGGCAGCTCCACTGCCATCAGTGTGTGTGGATGGATGAATGAGAGCCAAAAAAAAGCGCTTTGGGAAAAAGGTGCTATATAAGTGCAGTCAGACAGGTTCACAATTTTTCAAATCTGTCTTCAGGTACCCAAATGAACACTGAAACATGTTTTCCTTGCAAAATTATATTTAAAAGTTTATCTGAAGCTAATATGAAGCTTCAACTGCCAAATGAGTCAAGTAAATATCTTTCAACGTTTCAGTCTTTTTAGTGCCAAAGTCCCTCTTTTTGTTACTATACTTCCACCACAGCTCAACAGGGAAACACTGTCTGAGGAAACACAAAGAGGGAATTTGATGCTAAAAAGACTATAAATGTGTCAGATATCCACTTGATATGACTAACTCAGACTGATGAAGCCTCATAAGCTTTACATCAACTTTTAAATGCATTTTTGCACTAAATGACTGTGTGGACACACTGTGGATTTTAGCCTCCATCACTTACATTGAAAACACATTTGAAGGTGATCTTTTAATATCCAGTATGAACAGGAGGAATGATTACAGCGAGGAAAACCTCTTTCACTGTTCATATGGACACCTGACTGTTGTTTTAAGACACACTTGAAAACTTGTCAACCTGTCCTTTACAGACAGTGTTGTGGTCTCCTACCAGCAGCTGTGCACTGCAGTTCCTCAGATGGACCACCAGAGAGCAGTCTAAAGTGGTGCAGCCTGAGGTGAGGGGGCAGGCGGGGGAGGAGGGGCTGTCCCAGCCTCTGTCCTGCAGAGACCTACATACATACATACACACACACACACACACACACACACACACACACACACACAGGATTTACAATTAGGTTTTTAGGTTTAGGTATCAGACTTGTTACAGGGAGTAAACAGCAGGATAAGTACATCCCTGGTTACAACTGAAACCTGCTGATACTTGCTATCAACTGATGCTGTAAACAATAACAAGTGATGGAAAACAGATTGTGACACTGAGCCAAGAAAAGAAATCCTCATGATAGTCATATTTCAAGGTTGTTATGCAAGTAATGAAAGCATAAGGTTTTTCCAGCCTGCTCACATGCTCTCACAGCTGAATACACTAGTTTAACCATCAGAACATATCTATGCTACAGTGATGGTGCAACACAGCTCCACTAGATGGCAGCAAAATGTGACAACAGTGAGACTCCTCAACAACAGGAGATAGATGTTTCTGCAGATCTAATAACTCCATATGTAACCTGTGTGTTTTTTGGATAAATCACACACCTTAAGAGCAATGTGAAGTGTGAAAATGTGTTCTCCTGAGGTATTGGATGTGTTTCAGTCCATTTGTCAGCACTGACCTTCCATTTCTGTTCCTCTTCTCGCCCCTCTCCTCTTCTTCCTCCTCCCAGTCGGATGTGTTAAGGAAGTCAAAGCTGCCCAGAGCTGTTTCCACTGTGAGGCTGACCACGCTGGGAGAACGGCTATGCCTACCACCCTGCACACACATGCACGCACACACGCAGATATGAACATATGTGTGTAAATTAGGAGGCCAACACCTGTGTAATAACTTGAGAAAGAAGCAGGAGCCCTTTAGGTTGACTGATAAGCAGCACAGATTTTATTCTATGAACTGAATAAATGTAGTTATTAGAGCACATTTGGGGCCAATGCTGAAATTGATACTTGAGAATTTAAAAATCAAATAAATGATATATAAAGATCTCTTAAATTTGTTTTTAATGATTTGTGAGTGAGCAGGACACTTTACATACAATATATACATGAACTTGGCAGTAATCTCTGGTTGACAAACTCAATGACTTTTACCTTAACAGTAAATTACCTTTACTGTTGCTTATTAACTGAGGGGATATTATTATGGATTTTATGGATATTATTATATTATTATGGTGATTACAGGAATAGCATACCCCATAATAAATATTTTTTGCTAATTGACCCGTCATTAATCTTTATAGCCTAATAAACGAACTTCAGAATTAGGTGACACTGATACTTCCTGATTGTATATCTGGTGAGTATTTATTTACCTGCAAATGTTTTGCACTTATTTATACTGTCTCACTGCACTGGTGAACCATGTTAGTATTTTGCTGAATTTTTCTGTTCAAATTGCACAGAATAAAAAGATTCAAACTCCTGTGAAAGCATCTTCTCTCACACATTCTCCGTCCTCACCTTCAGTGTAACCTGCAGCAGCTTCAGCTCTTGCTCCAGTAGTTGTAGCTCAGGGAACTGTCCTCTGTAATCATCCAGAGAGGAGACTACAGTTCCCAGGGCGTCCTCCAGCCCGCTATCCACCAGCCTACCACCCTCTCTGGACAGACAGTCTGCTCCTGCACCCTCCTCCTCCACCGACACCCGGTGGGCCATATACGTCACATCTCCGCTCTCTGCCAGCATGCTGCACTCCAGCTGTGACTGTGTGTTTATTTGTGACGGAGTGCTAGAGTCCACTCTTTCAGTCCTGGCAATGGGGGAGTCGAGGACAGTGATGGGTGTATCCTGTTGCTCCCTGATTAGGTGTTGTCTATCACTATCTGCTACATCAACAGCTGTTGTGTTTTCCTCAGCAACACCCAGCCTCCTTGGTGACATGTCGGCGTCCGTGGCAACAGAGCTGGGTGGTTCAGGAGTTCTGTTGGGCATCTCCATTTCAATGTCATTGATGGAGATCCCTGACGCCAGAGACATCACCTCCCCTGATTCGCCGGCTGACCTGTCCGTCAACATGATGCCGTCAGCGCTGTTTTCACTGATGTGGCTCAGAGAACGCAAGTAGCTGCGCGAGGCATGGCTGTTGGTCACCGCTACATCCACTGTTGCTATGGGAGACTGTTTTCCTACATCCTCCTCCTCACTTTCAGGTTTTGTCAGCACAGTGACTGCTCCCTTCTCCTCTTCCCTGTAAATCAGTTCATATATCCGTCAATCAAATTATTAATTTATTAACAGAGCACACCATATTCCAAGTAAGAAAACTCATCTTTGTGTTTCAAAACAGTCAGTCAGATATGATTTATAAAAATGATATTTCATAAGAATGGAGAGTAAAATAAAAATTAATTCTACCCAAAAAAAAAACTAGCAACAATGCTACCTGCTGCTGTCTGCTTGGTATTTGGACGTGTTGGGAGTCTCGCTGACTTTGTGGGTGGAATTTGGAGTTGAGGAAGCAGAGTCTCTGGGGCAAAATGAGATGTCAGGCTGCGGGAAGGAACTTCCTGTGACAGCTGGCTGGACCTCTGGTGTCACCACCACCGCCTTGAGAGCAAAAGAGACATGGACACAGAGTCAAAGGGAGAGTCTATTTTAGCCATCAAGAAAAAACCCTCAGGTTTTGACAGCACTCCAATGCACACATTACAGCCTGTTCCTGAGAGATATAGATAGATATAGATATAATGCACTCCAGTACACCAGCACCACCCATTACGACCTCAATATTACAGATAAAGTAGAATTATCTCCTTTCTGACAATGTCAACAAAAACTGAAAATGTATTTGTTTAGTAAATGTAGAATTTATGGCAGAGCTGTTGTATTGGATTGCATTAGATTGCACAGGTAGTTAAGTGGCCAGTGAGGGTATATTCTCAATTGTTTCTTTTTTATCAGTGTTACAGATAAGAATAGTGAATATGTTCCCCACAAAATACATTATTTTCATTATAAAGTCCAATATGAATCTCCCAAAAGTCCATACAAGTTATACCTGGTATGGACTTAATAAGAATTTCTACAACAAAAGACATATTTGGAGCTTGTGTGGAACAAAATGTCATATTTGTAAGTAACAGAATTACTTAAATTGTAATGAATATCTATCTTCAAGCCCCCAAAAGACTGCATTACTTCTCCTTCAGAGAGATTCCTTCAATGTCAGTAAACCACCGTTCCTAGATTCCATGTCAGTCCACATGAGCATCTAAATTCAACCATTCACATACATACTGTAGTTGAGCTGCACAACAGGCCTTTTTCACTTTTCCTTTCACTCACTAACAATAAGTTCTGTTCAACTGTCTCACAGTGTGACAGTGAGCCAGTATGAACAATATCAGAACCCTGAAACTGGAGCAGCTAAAGGGAATTGAGCCATTATTCATTTTATTATTTACACCTGTGCTTTTTTTTTTTTTTTTTTACTGTGACACGTCTAAATGTCTTCTTGGAAAAGGCCTGTAGTATAAACTTATGTTTGAGCCTCCAAGACCATCTTATTCCTTCAGTTACTGCAAGTCAGCAACCTATTTTCAATATGACTTCTGAGTGTTGCTGAATGAATTGTTTACACATCTTATCTAAATTGGCAAAAAAAAGCTATTCAGAAGTGAGTCTGGCAACATCTGTAAGGGGTACAGCAACCTCAGAAGTATGTTTATCTTGAGCGTGCTTATTCTCCCCAACCAGGAAACAGACAGATTTGCCCACTTTCTCTTTGATGCTTGTTATCATCTGGCTAAAGTTGAGTTTTTTGACCATTTCAGAAGAGAGACAGTTCTTATTCCAAACAGGTTATCACCTCAGGGGTCAAGTAAAGGGAAGACCACTATGTGCAGCGGAGCTGACCGATAAATATAAAAGCCATTCATTATTGATGTAAAAAATTGATGGTGCTGCAACACATTTACATAATATACCTTCACACTACTAAGACAGAGTGTGACAAAATGGCATAGTAATAGAAAAAAAATAAGATAAGCAAATTATGCCCTATAAACAAATTTAACCAGTTGGATGATGATCATTGGTCATTTAAATATGCTTTTGTTGTTGACAACATGTGCATGCCATTTTTAGTTTTTGTGTGCCCTTGTTAGGGCTCATATTTATACATGCACACATAACATTAGTAACTATTACCATACTACTCATATTGTCTATTACAGTAGAGTTTTTAATTAATGGAAACCAATCCCTGTATAACAAACTCTGGTTTGTTTATTGCAGCTAAGGATGCAGGGCTTATTAAAGCCTGAGCGGCCAAACCAAAAGTCCCCTAACTGTAAATCATGACTGTTTGCACATATAAACAGGAGGTGGTTGAAGCTTAAATAACATGCAGTGTCTGTTGTGTGTTACCTTGGGATGTGTGGAGCTGCGTAGCCCTCCTGCAGACAGCTGAGGACTGGAGGAATCATCTGAAGATTCAGATGAATTGGACCATGCTGTTCCATTCTCTAACTCTTCATGACGGCGGAGCATGTTCTAAAAGAGAAACAGAACTTAAACATGTTGGACTCATGAAAGAAAATTGGACGTTTTGCCTGATAATCCAGCACATTGAGGACTATATGGGAGAGATGGTTTAACCTGCCGTCCCATTACATTTTCCATTATGAAAAATCCCGGAGACTAATTGACAGAAAGACAAAACTGAAGGCCTCACTTCCATTTTGGATCCAGGCCATAAGCAGTCAACAGACTGACAGATAGCAGGTGAATGAGCTAGTGAACTGTTGTTGTCCTGACACTCAGTGAAAAATCAAGCAAAATCTAGCTCAAACTAATAATACACAATCAAAAGGAAACTATCTGACCTATTGGAATGAAATGACCAAAACACAAGATAAGCTCAACTGTAGTATAGGTACCTCAGCACTATAGCTGACAAAAAGTAGAGGAAGCTTCACTTCTTAAAACCAGCATCATGCGTCCAGAAGTCTTCTACTTTGTTCAATGATTTTATGTTGATATGTTTAATAATGCACTGTTCTGTTAAAAGTGTGTTGGTTATCTCTTGCTATTTTGTTTGGTTGTGTAAAATATAATTATTCAGCAATAATATAACTTTAACATTCATGCCAATAAAGCTTATTTGAATTTGAGTCGCCTAACATCTAGGTGGCTGGCTGGTTCACAGCTCAGACACTCTGACCTCTTAATTATTTTCACTGTGTAAGACTCTGCATTCCTTTACTTTGCTGATCAGTCAGATGTTACAGGCTGTCAACAGCACTCATTCATGCAGATCTGTTGTTTAACTTCAACTGGATCACAGACAGCTTTTGAGGATTAGGGGTACTTTAGATTAAACAATCTTGCAAGTTCAAATACACAATCCACTCTGCTTAATTATCTTCAGTCAACAGAGCAAGCAGTGTTCAACTCTGCTTTGTTCTCTTCTATTCTGCTTCAGTGACCAAACTCATAGAACACTGAGCGCACCGCACGAGAACAGCCAATAGGAAAGTGATATGTCAACAGAGTTCACTGAAGTTAAATGGATAAGTAGGCACACTCCAAACTCAATGTGAATGCCAATTCTCAGAAAATGTCCACTGTAAACTTTGTGTTTCAATCTTTGTGACTGCTGGCTGGTGTAGCAGTGAACTGTACTGTGCACGAACCTTGAATCAACCAGCCAAACAACTGAAAATGACTGCTAACTTTACAAATGTGCGGAAATTAGTGGACAATTTGTTCAAAAGCTAACTAAGCTTTTATTTCTAGATTTTATCAGACAAGTGCAAAGTTAGACTCGGGTTACAAAATGTCAGAATTTTCTTTAAAGTGAGTTTATCCAAAGTTCCCCTCCAGTCAAAAATGAGGTTTTCTTCTTGTTCCTTCAGTTTGATGTTGTTCTCCTCACTGTGTAGAACGATGTATGTGCAGAGTTTGTTTTCATATTCATCCGCTGAAGGAGGAAATTTTCACTGTGATCACCTTAAATCAGTGTACCAACGAGCATGATTTGTGACATCACAATTAGTTTGGAGCCAGTTGTGGTCCAGTATGCAACTTACACAAGTGTGATGTTGAAACTTGAAGCCTCCAGTGCACAAACACTGAGAATGAACTTTACATCTTGTGTCCAACAGGTAAACTTTTGAAATATAAAATAATTATATAATGATAGATTCTGGATTTTTCAATGCGTGAGAATGAGAAAATTAAAAAAATTTTAACCAGTAAATTGAACTTTTTCATGGAAAAATCATATTAGACACAAATTATTATTTGAAGATTATTTTTATAAAAATTCTCTGTAAAACTGGACTAGGTACAGCAGGTTAAAGTTGTAAATTCTGAAAGTCTGTAAATTCTGAAGGACAGTTTGGGTAATAACTCACCTTTTATTTTAGTTTTCTATTTCAAGTTTGACTCAAGTTTACAACCTATCTGATTGTCTGACTGCCGTGTTTCCAGATCTCAGAAATTTACTTGGCGACTGAATGAATGTTATTATTACTGATAGAAATGAAAAATGAGAAAATAGAACCAAAATTGTAATAAACCAGACTTATCCATTTAGACTCTTGAGATTTTTGGCAGTCACAACTGAGGAAATTGGATGTTTCTGTATATCCTCCAGACTATAGTTTCTAAGGTTCCACATTATCATAATATACATTATGCCAAGTGGTAATCATATTGAATTATGGGTCCTAGCTTCTCCAAGGTTACCCATCATCAATTTAAAAAGGGTAGTACTGTCTAGGTTCTACAAGGATCCACTCATTCGCCCTATAGGCCTGTGGAGAGTCATATGTGTGCAGATTTTCAGTTTGACCAAACACTAGAGCAGATGATTTGCACTTCCTCCTCTCAAATGGAGGAAATGATGAGTGAAAACAGCTCGAGATGTGTTTGGAAACCTTGCATACATACCTCATGGCTCAGTGGAACCATGAGCAAAAGAATGGAGACTACAGTTCTAGGTTTCTAATGTTCTACACCACCATTACTGTCACCAGTCAGCATACTGGTGGGTTCTATGTTCCTATGTTTTCTGGGATTCTACCTCATCATGACTTACAACGGTGGGCTGTCTCGCTGGTGACTTGTCGCTACAGGAACAGCTCTGGCTAAGTGTGTCTCTGAAGATGTCCAGCAGCGGCCAGTGCTGCCGCCTGGTCAGACTCCGAGGCAGAGACTGCAAGTTGGGCAGCCACGTGGAACAAAGGGCAATGGAGCAGTTAGGGAGCGGTAGTTTTTGGCTGAATTAAAGTACTCCTCCTACAGCAGTGGTTCTGAACCATGAGACCTCTAGGCCCCAGATAATTTGCTCTCAAAATAATGCTACATAACATAATGTGCTTTGTATCTTTTATAGTTTATGTTGTTATTTTACAGAATCCCAAAGTAGAGTTAAACTCAATTTTCAGTTTACTGGTGTTCAATCAATGTTCATTAATTTCCAGTAAAGATGGGAAATCCTCTCAGCCTGACTAGGGCCGAGTTCAAATGAGATGAAATGACGATCAGTTGATGCCATGTCTAGTCTAGTGCTAAGAAATAAACACCTGTGTGAGATTTACTGAACAGCTTCAGGAGTGGCAGTAAATCTGTCTAACCCTGTTTTAAAGTCATTGCAAACCCTTTTAACAATATCATTAAAACGAGACTCAGCAGAGAATTATATAATCAGCACAGAACACCAGTGTTCAGCAATAGAGCAAAACACTTGATGTGTAACGATCTGTTCAAATCAGAATTCTAAATCCTGTGTGTGAGTCAGTAAACTAATGTGTGGTCACAATGTGGCCACTGCATGTTGCACTTGGCAGTAACTTTACCATGACAACAAATCTGAGTCACTTACTAGCTTGTCACTAAGTGAGGCAGCGGAGACACTGCAAATGAACGGAACATCATTCTGCTCCATATTTTAGGACTGGGCTACGTGGGAAGTGTACAAGTTCATTTTCACAAGTTACTTGTTAGTCCCTATTTCTTCAAACTTGACTTTGAGTGTCAATCTTTAGAAAAGCTTCAATCAAATGTCACTGTAGGGGAGAACAGGGGTAAAACAGAGGCAGCTAGAACACTGAGGAACTCACATAGAAGGCTTGTTCACGTAATGACGGCGTGTCAGGTGGACTCTGGTTGAAGATTGTTGAGAATCTCTTACTGACAGTTGGAGCTTTGTTGACAGTGCTTGCCACTGACCCTTGATCATCTTTATCAAATGGACTGACAAAGAGGAATGGCAGCAGAGGACAAGAGAGAAAAGATAGATTAAACAAATATTCCATTTAATATTTAATGAATGTTCTGTTAACGAATAACACATTGCTAATTAAATTACTCATAAATCTTTCAATTACAATTTCAATAACATGCTTGAGTGAACTCACTTCCAGGTGACCTCAAGGCTTAGCTTAATGGTCCCCAGGTCATTAATATCCACAGCAACTGTCTGGGGTAGAGCAGCAAATAGGTCCTTAGTCTCACAGGAAACACTTCCCACAACCACGTGATTGGCCAGGCTCTTCAGCTCTGTCACCTAGGAGACCACAGAAATATAGTTGGATCATGCTATAAATCAACAAAACCAGAGACAGCACCAGTAGAGCAGTAATGGAGGTGATATATATATATATATATATAAAACACCAAATTACTAAATGAATAATAAAAGTCATAAAAAAAGTAATTATAAAAAGACAGAGGAAGGGACTGACCTTCACAGAGAGGAACTCGTTGATAAGAGGCAGAAACACCATCTCTTCACTGTCCCACACCTGCTTGGCATTGATCTCTATTCTGCCTCGGAGCTTCCAACGCTGCCGACCATACCTCATAAAAATCTGAACACACACACACACACACACACACACGCACCCATTATTTCATTATGATTTTCTGTTTTATTCACTACAAATGTAAAGTGGAGAGAGAGAGAGAGAGAGAGAGAAGGAGAAAGAGGGAGAGAGAGAGGGAGAGAAAGAGAGAAGACTAACCTCATACTGGTCACCAGCACACAATCTAGCAAATCCAGCTAGACCTAAAAGACAGATGGGGACAGATGTGACCAATCAGCTTCTGATAGAAAAAACAGCATATCATATTATATGAAAAAACAACAATGAACTGTGATATCATAATACAATAAAAAACTAACTAGACTATATGAGATTTTGTGTCATTTGGATTGGTGAGCTAACAAATCAATACCATCATTAAATATTCAGAAATTTTACCACCAATCATTGGATTTTCCCCCAATCTGGAGGATATACTGGATGCACATCCAATATTTGGTGACATGTGAACAGTATAATTGTGAGCGACATGCAAAAATGTGTGCCACTTAATGATAGATGGCATAATGATGATAATAATAATAATAATAATACAGGAAAAATAATATGGTTCCAATAGTGCGCTTGGACCCCTTATTATACCTTCTTATGGTATAACAATGTATAGTTTGTTCATTGATCAAAGAGAAAACCGTTCAAGACAGCATTCAAATTTTAAATCTATCAAAGACAAATACAGCATTTCTGGCATTTCTGCTGTGGAATTCTCTAAAAAACTAACTTTCCACTATTCCACAAGGGTAGAGAAATAGCCTGTTGATGAAGTAAGACCATTTTGCTAATAATCAGATTCATTGTGTGTGTGTTCACAGATTAATGTCCATTTTACCCAGTAAACATGTCATGCACCAAAACAAATTGGACGATACTTTGAATCATGTGAGTCCAAAGATGCTGCATGCCAAATTTGAAGAAGACTGAATCAGTGGCAAAGGAAAAGTTGTGGTGTGTGTACCATCGCTTTTGGTGTGTGAAGACTGATATTTTGAAGAAGACTGCCCTTTACCTTTCATCTTAATGTGGAACTCTCCCAGCTGGTTCTCCAACTCGCTCTCCAACACACACATGTTCTGCAGACAGGATCAGAGAGACAGATTTATTCCTGTTGATCTAACATGTCTCAACTATGAATCTGTTGTCTTTAAGTGATTCTCAGTAGTGTTCCAGTGTTGTTTTTTTCTAATGCATCCCCTTACTACTCTCTGATGCAACAGGCCTATTCCCCCACAAGGGTGACTACATACTTACCATTTCCTCCATTCCATCTAAATCCTCTTTTCATTCTATCCCTCTGTCCTCCTCTCCTTACCTCTGTGTACTCTTTGTATCCTTTGTTGGCCTCTGCTAGACTCTCCCTGGCCTCCTTACTGCCTGGAGAGGCAGTGTACGCCTTCACCATCTTGTTGGCTCCGTCCCTGAGTCTCCTCTGCAGGCAGTAGGCTTCATACAGCTCCTCAATCTGGGAAAAGACAGGAAAAAGTGCCATCATTCTCATCTCTGTAGCATATACAGTGAGCAAGCATGTTCAGAAACTAGGCAAAGCAAGCAGAGAGCTGAAAATATAAGTCAGCACTAGAGCTGACCTAGACAGGAAGCCAGTCAGTTAAGTCCGGAAACACTGTCTGCAGTATGTTTTTACACCACTGCTATAGGTGGGATACTTGTGTTGTAGCAGGGGCACATTCACAAACATTCCTCATACTTTAGGTGATGAAAGAGGTTTCTCGAATTGCTCTCTCCGGCAACAACTACCACCCTGCATAACCAGAAGATAATGTCTACTTGACATCAGGTTTCTTAAAGTTGAGCTATGTATAAATGTTATCATTCTTTGCTCCCACCTTTGTAATGCTGTCTGTGTCCATGTCCTCACTTTTAATAGCATACAAATATGACATTGCTTCAGTGTGAAAGGGAAGCCTACACTGACTGTTTGAAATGCATGATGCAATTTATATGATGTAACAATGTTACATTTAAAAAAAAAAAAAGTACAGTAAACAAACGACCGCTACTCTGGACCATGCTGCTGGAAGGATTGTCTGATCAGTATCATGATCCGGTAGCTTTGTGGCTAGGAAAACATGTCCTTACACAACACAGATGTAATTAGTATGAATTATGATTTAAAGCTGCATTAGCTGTTTCTTGGCCACTTGGGGGCAGCTGACAAGCTGTAAACATGCCAAAAAAGTTGATATGGCTAACGTTCAATTCACACGGTAGAGATGAAGGAAACTGCTTGGTAATAATTCTGTGTGGGTTTGTCACTATGAGCGATAACTTCAGTCACTTGATCCTTTGTTTATATAAAAATACTGATTAGTGCAGCTTTAAAATGTTAGGAAGTTATCCAGTTTTATAGAAATTTCAAGAGAATCAGTTATTTTTAATTATGCAGCTCATAAATTTGTTGTTTTATTGCATGGTGCTTAAAAATCTAATCATATTATTTACTCTATAGGGTAAACGGTGGGCTTGCAATGTTTTTTCCATCAACAGATCAGGTTGCTTTGTAAAAAAAAAAAAAAAAAAAAAGACACCATAATGATGACGGCATGTGCTTCATTACAATATACCATCATAGAGACCCATAAAAATCCATTGCTTCATCTGTTTCATCCATTAACAGCAGCTCAAATCTGTTAGCTTGTCAAACCAGACCAGAAAAGCAATGGCTATCTGATGCAGCTATAGCTAGCTAGCTTACAAGCTAATATTAGCTAGAAAACAACAGACGTATCAGTGATAAAATTACTGCTTTCCATTCAAACAACACAAAAATAACCAGGGTACATTCATAAACACAAATATAATGTATATATATGTATATAATATATTTAGAGCTACGGGTTGAAGCTGAGGTCCTCCAACATGGCCACCAGAGGGTGCGTTACACCGCCACCTGACAGCCTTCCACATAAACCTACAAACGCTGACACACCTCCAGAGATCTCTGTCTGTTAGATCTTTCCATAGACTCCTTATTTGTGTTATTGGCTTGACTCAACCATCCTGGCTGTGATCTTTATCAAACCACTGTTACTGAGTCATTGTTATATCAGTGGGTGAGGAGGCTGATGATTCTAATTAACTTATTGCTGCCAGAAAAGAACTGATATCACACATCAGTATATGGGCGTACACAAACGCATTAGGCAAAGGCCATTCAGTCAAAAAGATATGTGTTGAGCAGCATGTATGTTATCTTCACGGTATGGACTTTTAAATAAAGACATTTAATTCTGTTGACAGCTACAGCATTCAATAAGAGTCACTGTCATCCCCCAAACTGTTTATCATCACTCTGTTTCACAGTCATCAGAAAAACACAGTGCGCAGCCCAGTACAACAACATGTTTGACTCTTTGCTGCTACCAGTTGCCAAGTAAAGCCAGTCTTTTCCTGACAGGAATAGTTCAATGCTTTTGCTAACAGACATTTCAACAGTCAATTCTTGCTGTAGTTGGAAATTTGCCATTTGTGTTTGACTGAGTGACCCGGTATGAGACAGTGGACTGTGGCAAGCCTTTTCAACACATAAAAGAAACAGGAGATTCCGTTTCTGTCACGGTATTATTGGCCGTTAGCAGCAGTTTAATGAAACTAGGGGCCTGCCTTGGGGTATTAAGTGATGCTAAGTAAGAGCTGATGCCGGGCTGTTTTGTTGTGCGTTGTGCTTGTCTGGAAAGTGAACAAAAGGTCACGAGAGACACTCTTTTCTGCTACGGAACTTTGAATACTGGTTGAAGAAAAGACACAGCATGTATTCATCATGCAAAAGGAACACTATATGTGAGGAAATATGAGTTAAATATCTTCATGTTGTCAAAAAGATTAGTGATTGAATGAGTAATGAAAAATCTGGGGGAGATTTTTTGTAAAACTTCTTAACTTCTTTGATTGATGTGAACAGAAAATGGTCTACTTAATTACTATAACTGGCTGCACTGGACTGGAGATGCTGTGAAACAGTAAGAGTCAGGAAAATAACAGACTGTAGCATTGCTGCTCTTTTGTCTTGACTTGTGTTGAAGTGATAAACTAAGAGTTTCACTATAGTAAATTTATATTGCTTCTTTCCTCTGCTGCAGTGATCAGTCTGATAAATCAGGTACTGATGGTATTTGTATATATTTCAATTCCCTCCTCCCATATTTTGAAACAGGAATGCCTTCAAATAAATGTTGCGTGTGACCAAAGATGCAATTTGCAGTGGTGTCACTTTTCTTTTATTATAATGAGAATTTAGCTGTTTAACAACTGAAAAAAGGCTGCACATCCAAGGAGAGGTATGAATAATTTACTGTACAGTACTCAAGAGTTGGCAGTGTACTGAAGTGAGGAGGATCTGCTCATTTGCTGTTGTGTTTATCATACTATTAAGTCATATACACATAATATTTTTCTTATCTGATCTTTTATCTGATATTTATTAGTGTTTCCAGCAGGAAATAGGTTAGTCAGGGAGGTAATAGCCACACTGTGGTTAATGTTTAATAGAAACAAAAACAAGTATATAACTATGGGGATGAGAATGATACTGAAACACATTGAGGACAGGTTTCATTAAACAACAGGCCTCTTTGGGATCAACAAAAAACCAACAAGTATTTGTTTCTCAGTTACACACATCTTACAAATTTCATCCAGTTCTCACCAAATTTGCTACATAAAATATTTGGATGATACTGAAATACATACAGAATTTGGCACAGTACATCTCTTAATATGCCCAGACAAGATTTACATTATCTTCCAAAACTCATGGCCACCATCAGCATCAGTATTACTGTCTATCACTGTATGGATTTGACTCCAAGCCAGATGCACATTAAACATTTCTCAACATGTTTTATCAATAAAATTACAGATACAGAGATTAGGCATCTATGTCCTACTTCACAGTCTATGACATGAAAGTCCAACGACCTGTTCAGATAAAATGATCAGTATGCATGTCTTAAGATTTCTTTATTGTCATTTCTCAGCACTCACATACATCTAAACGAAATTTGTCCTCTGCATTTGACCCATCCTACACACACTAGGAGCAGTGGGTCGCAGTGCAGCGCCCAGGGACAAATTCCAGCTCTTTTTGCCAGTGCCTTGGTCAGAGGCACCCACGGGAGTATTAACCCTTAACATACATATTTTTGATGGTGGGAGGAACTGGAACACCCAGCAGAAACCCACACAAACACAGGGAGATGCATGTAAACTCCACACAGAAAGGACCTCTTGCTGTGAGGCAACAGTGCTAAACACTGAGCCACCGTGCCATGCTTTAATCTTTTTTTTTGGATTTACAGTAAGGTAAATTGAAATAGGGTATGTTGACTTGAAAACTGAATGATTAAAACGGTAATTGCCAGACTACTGCAGCTGATACACACTGTTAATTGGTACTTGGTTTAAGATGAGTGCCTTGTGCTGCCTCCTTTATGACTATGATTTACAGTCTCAGCCACCTGAATTGCTGACACATCAGTCTTAAAATAACATAGCCACAGAAAACTGTCTCAAAAATAATGAAAACTTAAAAAGATGGGAAAACACAAGTAGACTCTCACCAACACCGAATCCCACAACAAAATGAAAATGTCAGGAGACATCGAAGGGTAATGTGAATACAAAAACTCCTTGTAAAATCAGTCAAGTTGAGCTCACTCATGAACACAACTCTGTGACATTTCCATAAGGTTTCAGCACCTTTTATTTTCCATAACGTTCACCCACATGAATGTTATGACAAGGTAGTCATGTCTGACTGGGATCATGGAGGTCTTACCTTGCTGAGGTGGAACTCCAGTCGTCTGATGTACCTCTCAGTCATCTTCACTTGCTATCAGAGAGAAGTACGGTCACATTTAATCCTACTAAACAAGAGCAACTGACCTATACTCAGAATACGTCAAAGTTAAATTTGCTGTAGTGTTCTATAGTGTACTCACCTTGTCCAGTTCATACAGGAAACCCTGTGGAGACAGTAAACATGAAGTCAGCTGAATCTCTCACACATGATGACACACATGATTTTAATCAAGTGGCGGGACAGTGCAAGAAACACTCATATGAACAGATTTGCTCTTAAGTGGTACATACCAGTGATTTAAGAGAATTTGTCACATTCTACAATTTTCTACCAGAGTTTTCTCTGAAGTACAAATGAAATTTACGAGCAGCCCAGACCTGTCATACGAGTCACAACCAGACAGTCTGATTTTCTCCACAGGGCAGAAAACACTCTGTGTTCATGTTTGGAATACGACTTGAAATACTCAAACGAGCAAACGCCACAGAAAAAAGTCAGAGAGATTTAGGAGAAGAGTATGAAAATGCACTGCTTGAGGCCAATTGTGGTGTATACTTTTTATGTTAAGTGATATTTTGTTTGACAGAATATTTTTATGTTCCAATCCTACTCATTAAATCATGATGAACGTTCCAGGCCACAGAATGAAAACATGTGAAATCCCACAGATGGATGGCCAGTTTTAAAAGCTTAACAACTGATAAAATACTACAAAGGCATCTGAAGAAAGTGTTCACAGTGTTTTTTGATTCTTGTCTTTTTTCTTCTCCAGATTGTTCCTCTGCAATAATATCTTTTTCAGATTTTTTAAGCAGCCGTGTTCAAGGACACGCTGACACCTCAGCTTTCAGAGTCAAATGGTAACCTTTCAAATACAGGACATAACCAAATTCACATTTACTCTTGATAATGTCTATGATTACATTCTATTTGTCTTCTGGGTTTGATTTTAAACAACAAGTCATAAAGCCACAATAAAAAGTGTTAGCGTCTGCATTAGACTTTCAAAGTTGTAACAACCTGCAGTCCTGGGCCATCTATCTACTAAAGGAAGGAATCTCTGTCTGTATGCCTGTACGTATGTCCTTTGTGTATCTCTTGAAGTGTTCATCTGATCAACTCTACACTTGGTGGGTGTATGTCTGGGGCCCAAAGGGGGAGCCGTGTTGAATTTGGTGTAATTTGGGCATGCAATACGTTTAATATTAATAAATATTGAATAAACCAGCAATCAGCAATCTGCTCCCCTCTGTGCAGCGGCAGGGCGGAGGCACAGTGTTGAGTGTAGGTCACCCATGTTTTGGAAGTGCTCAGAGCCTAATATAAAATGACTGTAGTTAAGCATGTAAAACAGAGCAAATACTTCCACGGGCAGTTCAACACCGGTTTCTCTTACATGTTCTGAGACCATGGCAATTGTGAAGTGCCACTATAGACAAAACACAAAACTTTGGAGCAAACATATCCACTCAAATCTGAACTGAAGGCACAGAAAATAGGAATGTTCTAAGAGCTCGGTATGATCAATCCACAGGCGTGTTTTGAACAGGCACTGCACGAGTAGACAGTAAAATAACAGAACATACCAATCTAGAGTTCCTCTTTGATTCTTTCATCTGTCTACTGAGGTTGTCCAAGTCCATCTGATGAACCTGCAGATAAGACCTGAGAGAACACACACAGACACACAGTGACAGAGGTCATAAAAGGGTCAGTTCACTCATCACATATTTTCGCTCTTGGACTTACAGTTTTAAGATATCCAACTTTGTCTTAATTACCTACCAGAATTACCTACATCGGGCACTCAAGCTCCTTGCTTGTTTACACTTCTTTATTCAAAACCCTTATTTATATCCAGGTATAATATACTGCTATACTGTGGTACTATATCCTCACCAGTGCAATATCTGTTGTCTCTTAATGCGCAATACCTCCTTCCAGCTGCTGCTCCAGTACTTCACTAGTTCTGTAAATAATTGTTGGAGTGCTGTAAATAACTGTTGAACATAATGTAATCTCACAGACCTTGCTACTCTTTAAAAAATAACTTAAATTCTTTTAATTTAATCTAAATTTAACTTATTGTTAATTTGTTTCTTTTTTTAACCTGAGTGAACTGCACAAGAATTCCAATGTGCATGTATCTGTGCTTGTGCAAACGGAAATAAAGTCTCTTAAATCTTGAATCCTGATGGAGTACTGTTTTAAGGACTTGTTGTCCACTTGGCCAGTTGCTCACATGCTTTTTCAGAGTGGACATATTGAAGTTTCTTTCTTTATTTAATTCCAAATCTCATCATAAAGGCCATCAGTGAAAATGAACATTTTACTTGACAGGGTTATAATTTCACATTTCTACTCATTGTCAATCAATCCATATACTGTATTCAGAGGGAAGAAATTTGATCCCCTTTGAACCACAGTGCAACAGTATCACAGAGTAGGAACAGGGGACAAATTCACAATATAATGCCTTTTTGTAACATTTTTTCCTGTTTTCTCATCCTCACTTGGAATGTCCACTTTCCCCTGCACTGCAGTCGCTGCCATAGTTTACTCTACTGTGGGCCTCTACACTTCCTCCATGACAGACGGTGTCACTGGATGCTTCATCTCCCAACAAGGACACAATCCCTCAAAATGAAAACTAATTGTTGCCGTCTGTACATATGAGTGCCTGTGTGTGTTGTGTGTGTGTACTTACTGGAGGCCTCTCTTCAGAGCCTCGTAGACTTCGTCCAGCCGCTCTGGTTGAGGGACTTTAGGTGGTGGGTTGGATTTATTGGACATAGTAAACATCCTGCTGGCTCTGCTGGGCTTCCTGCTGAGACCTGGAGTGCTGAACACTGAGAGGTTCCTACAACATCAGCAACATCTGGTCAGAATCTTCAATCTACCATATTACAGTATGTTTACGTTTTATTGCATGCTTGGGATAAGACAAGGCAGTCATTTTATTTTCATGATTCGAAGGATGTGCATTTTGTTCGGTGATTATGAAACAAATCTAATCCTCTATCTTATGAACATAAACAAAGACATGAAATATATGATAGTAATAATAATGTGAACACTAGGTACTTGTTAGTTGTCCTATTTCTCACATGTTTACTTGTACATCTGGTTTTAATCTGGACAAAAACATATTCATGATTACTAGTAAGCACCTCACTTTGTTACAGATTTATCAAGACAAACATAAGCTCTTACTGAAAAAAATAGGGTGTTGTTGAGATCTAATTTTGGATTGATGGATGTGGATTAAAAAGTCTACATGGAAATGTGTCACTAGTTGAGCCTTGTCCTGGATCAATGTACATTGTAAATTGGTATTCTGTACAAAAGGATATTCAACTCAGGACAAAGCCAATCTGTGAACAAGGAAATCCAAGTGGGTTTAATTTGGCACTGAAAAACTCAAATGGAGAAACAGTATTTTGGGTTCTGTGGTGATTCTGATGTGCGAAGTGCGAGTTCATATGAGTCACACATGCTGACAGGACGACAGGGTTTATCATAAAGTAATATGCTGTTTTAACAGAAGAGATTTATTTGAAAAGTTTTCCAACTGAACAATTTGGTGTGGAGTCATAACAAGAAAAATATGTCTTTATAATGTGAAAATACTGTCTCTCACCATAATGGGAAAAGGATCTGAGCAATTTTTCTTTCATGATGGCAGCAGTTACTGGCCAGAAAAAACATGTTGTTCATTCTTAATAGGTTTACAAAGCATTTGGCCACTTGTGATAGCAGTGGAGAGCCAGGCTTTGGTCCCTCTCTCCCTCCCTCCCTCCCTCTCTCCATCCCCCCATTCATCCAGTTCAGCCTCTCTTGGACGTGTAGTTACAAAATAATGTTTGTTATTACAGCCAGGCAATGAATGCTCATCTCAACTTGACTCCTATTAGTGATGGAGGAAAATGTGTGATAGAATGTAATGGAACAGCCATACAGTACATATATTCTATATAGGAGGTATAAGAGAGGGGCTGAGGTAGTGCATCTATAAATGCATGTATAGAAATCTGCCTTAACTTTGTCTCATTAGTTGTAATAACTGAAAAACAAGATTTTGTTGAATTTTTTGAGTCAGATAACACTGGTACATTTGGTTCTGTGCGTCCTGTACAGGATGTGGTTAGCCTTGTTTAGCACAAAGGGTGAATCACCTTCCAACAACTCAAAGGCATCACCAAAGACTTTTACTTCACTGAGTGAATCCACTGACCTCAACACTCTTGTTCATATGAACAAATATTGGTGCAAAAAATATGAAAGGCCCTCTCTAAAGCCAGTGTTTGGTTTGTCTGTTCAGGGCTACTGTAGAAACATGGTGGTGCAACATAGCGGCCTCCGTGGAAGAGGACTCTCTCCCTATGTAGATATAAAGAGCTCATTCAAAGCTAACAAAAACACAATGAATTTTATTTTCAGGTGATTATACACTAATTAAAACATACTTAGGAATATTATATTCCATTTCCGTTCTGCTAGATGCCATTTAATCTACACACTGCACCTCGAAATGCTTTGTTTTAGTCAGTTAGGAACTTTTTGGAGGTCATAGTCACAGTCACAATGTGAACAACACTGACATCAAGTAATCCTCATGCTCATCGGGCCTGTCATCGGAGGAGGAGGAGAAGCTAGAGAGTGAAAACATGTCCCACTGCCCTCTTTAAGTTGCCAATGTCAGGACTAAATGTGGCTTCACTGTTTCTCTGTAGCATGCAAGACACATCCAGATTATTATTATTTTTTATATAAAACACAAAAATGAACAATTCCTGTGTAAAAACAGTATGAAATTCATTGAAGAAATAGACAAAAAATGTACTTTGACAGATGCAATGTAATTTTAAATGATAATAATACACATTGGACCTAAAGACCCCTTATTGCTCAATTTCCACCTTGTATAAACAGACACACACACAGTCAGACTGTCTGTCTTTAGAGCTCCACCTGACAGGATGTCCTGTCAAATGTGTACTTCCCTGTTGTGTGCACATGTGTGCGTGCGTGAGTGTGTGTGTGTGTATGTACCTGTAGGACTTGTCGTAAGTGTTGACTCCAGTGAAGCTCTGGCTTCTAGTGATGGATCTGGAGGTGAGGCGTCTGGCAGGGCGAACAGACAGCGACATGGTGGAGAGAGTTCGGGATGGACTCCCTGTACAGAGCAGAGCAGAAGAACCATCAACAGACTGCTGATAATTCACACACCACCAGTGTTATCACAACTAGCTTTTTTCATATGTACACATATATCTATACATACTGTACAAACAAGTAGACGCAGTTTAAAAGAAAAATAAAACGAATCAAATGTGCAGGAGAAAATGAATGTTTGCAATCTGCTTTGACACAATTGTAATGTTGGATCACATTTCATGCAGCTTGGAGCATAAAACCCAAAAGCTGCTTCACCAACTTTAGATTTAACCTTTGGAACAACCAGAAACACACTCCCACATGACAGTTTGACGGTAATGACAGACAAGAAACACACATGTTGTGGATGTAAATGCACGCAGAATGTATTGCAGTCAGACTGTGATATGATAGTAAGGGTAAGGGGATCTGGCTGGCATTGTGATTGGCTCTGACCACATTTTTTAAGAAAATGTAACTCTGCCTCTTCCTGCTATCTCAGACTGTCCATCGAAAAGTTTCAGACAAGCTCTTCCTCTACAAAGGAGAAATAAGAGAGGAAGACTGCTTGTCCATACCAGGTCTAAATACAAAGCCCATGTGATCAGATATCATCATTCACATAATGTACTAATAGAAGTGAACACTAGGTGGAGATGGGGTCAGGTACACTCCACTGATAAATATGTGTCATGTGAATATTTTGGCAAAAGGCATGATGTCACACAACACCATAGAAAATGAGCAGATCATACTCATTTCAGCACACTGCCAGCACTTCAGTACTGTGCAGCACATGATGATATAATGTAAAGTATTTCTCATTGTCTTTTCCTCATTGTAACAAGGTCAAGTGGATGGTACAAGAGTCTCTTTTTGAATTTTGTGAGACACACACTCACACACACACACACAGGGCAATGAGAAAATGTAAATTTCAAAGGCCTTGAACTGTTTTTAGGTGAAGACTTCATTTCAATTAAGAATTATAAATAAAATCGGGTGAAAATGGGCATTGTAGAGACTACTGGATTTGTTGAGCGATTCAGACAAATCCTCCCTTAGGCCCTTTGAGTCAGAACAGTAAAGCTTTCCTAAATGGTCACTAATTAGCTCTTCTTTGGTCCATGTCATAAAGTTAGGATTATACGTTCCATGTCTGTGTAGCCATGAGACTCCATGGAATTTCATCATCTGTTGATGCTCATGAGTGTCCACATGGACATGTAGCACAACATTTATGACTGCATCGGCTGTAGGCGCTGACTGCGCACGTGTGGAACACTTCTACAGACACAAGACAGAACCACCAGTATTTCATGATTTTACCTTTCTACAAACTCCACTGAATCAGTACAGCAGGACCAAAACAACAGCAGCTCATGCTTCAGTGTGTCAATAACAATATGACTGTGTGCCATTATTACAGTGGAGCTAGTAATTATACTTTGTCATAAGACTGAGTAACAGTGAGACACCGTGTAGGTTCAGGTTGTGCAGACAGTATGTGCATTAGAGGTGTATTACTGATAGAACTGGCAACCTACTGCGATATATAATGATGTAATACATTTTTAGATATTTTGCAAACATTGTCTATGAATTTTCTAATAATAATCCTGCCTGCTCTGCTAACAAGTGGTGACGACATACTTTTCCACAGCCTGTGCAACACTGGTGTAGCGTGGTCACAAGTACACAACAGCCTACACCCAGCTGTGATGTTAGGTGTGGTCAGAGGTTCAAGAGACTGAAAGGAACTTTAAACTGAAAGGACTTTATAATACATGAATACATGCAGTATTGAATATGATATGAGACTTGAGTATCTACATGTATACAAGTCCCTCAGTTATGAGTTTCATCCTGTCTCTGGTCTTACTGGGGATATGACTAAGACTGGGCTCCAAAAGCTGGTTAAGACTCATTTCCAGGTTGTTCAGTTAATCTCTAAAATTTAAGAATTTTTCTCCCCTTACCCTTTTTTTTTTTTTTTTTTTTTTTTTTTTTTTTACAGTATTAGCAAAACATCACAGGTGACAGAATATATCAGCTGTAACTGCAAAACATGCAGGCCGTGAGTAACTTGCCCAAAGGCCAAAGCTGAACTCCCAGTTAAACTTTCATGAAAATCAAAAGGTAACATTATAGTTTTGAATCTGGACCTGCAGTATTTGGTGCTCATATTACATTTGTTCTGCATTTCATATCTTATTATGAATGCAAATGTATTTGATAAGGGATTCAAAATGACACATTTTCATATTTACCCTAACCCTACATACAACAGTGTTTCTCATTTACAGGATTTGGGCAGTTCACCCAAATATATTTGTGCCAACCAAAAATATATTTTATATTTTGTTGTTATTTTTCCAAAGAGTGCTTGTAAATCCAGTTAAAACTGCAGCTTGATTGACAGCCTGCTGCAATGGTGCACAAGCAAGTGTGTCCTCTGCATCTTATCACCAGAAGATGAACTAGGTAAGCAATACCCCTCCACATGTTTGAAGAAATAATATAATGACTCTGCAAAAAGTTCAGTTAACTAGTTAAAAATTCTAATGTCTAGGTTAAGTACTAGACACAAGATGTCTCCTACATCACTAAAAAGTCCATTCTTGGAGGCCTCAAGTTTCAACATCAACCTTGTGTTGCAAACTGGATCAAACTGGCTTCCAATGTATTTGCAGTATCATAAATCCTGCTTGTAGGTTCACAAGATACACTGAAATTTAAGATGAGTAGAGAGAAACTTTCATCCTCCAGCAACAACATCCAACTGAAGGAACAAGAGAAGCACATTTTTGAGTGAAGGGGGACTTCAGACACGACATTGAGATGGTTGCATAGTTCATCAAGATTGTTTTTCTGTCTAGTAGCTAGTTGCCTGTGAGAGAGACAGATAGACAGTGATGGGAAACTTGGATAAAGTGTTTACATGACACAGTGGCCCATTTTCTGTTTACATTTCCCAAAACCAGCATCAAGGCTAGTAAGGTTTAGAGCCATGCTGGCAGCGTAGTGAGAATGACTCCGAATGACTTGAGGTTCATATTTTTGAAGTGAAATTTCTTGATATCGGATGGTTTCCATGAAGTTTTATACAGACATTCATGTTCCCTGCAGGATCATTTGTGATGACTTTGGTGATCCTCCATCAAGTCAAAATTTCAGCTTGTCCAATAGTTTGGTTTCTAGCCAAATACCTGCAAAACTAATGACATTCCCATCAGCCTCAGCTGTACTCTGTGCTAATGAGCAAATGTTAGTATGCTAACAAGCTAATAAACTAAGATGGCGACCACCAGGTGAAAATAGACTTGCAAAATGGAAGGAGCTGCTAGTTCGGGAAGTGTTTCTCCCCATTCTGTATTTCTCCATTTCAGTATTTTCTTTAAAAAAATATCTTCAATGTTACTTGACAGATATACGAGGTTATAAGGAGATATAAGGTTTGTGTTATGGCCAGTTTGAGTTAGAGCTGTAGTGAATTCAAAATGCTTTGTTGTTGCAGTTGAGAACAAAACATAGTTGCTGAATTCATCCACAACTGACCCAGAAAATTAAAAGGTAATGCTGTATTATCAGTTTTCTCAACATTGAACTGTTTTGCTTCCATCCACCAGAAGTGATGCACATAACAGATGCACATCATTTTAAACTCTGTGATTAGAAGTTTCTTGCAGAAATGCATGTTAGGAGTCGTAGTTAAAGTCTACCTCAAATCTTTTATATATCTTCAACTTTTATCAAAGAAGCAGATATATTCTAACACAGCTGTTAATCTTTTGGACTGCAGGGTTGCATGTTGTGTGCCGTGTAAGTAAATGAACTGCATATAATCCTTTTATCCATAGCACTTTACAATGTACCTCTCATTCTCTCTCTCTCTCTCTCTCTCTCTCTCACACACACACACACACACACACACACCCCAGTGGCAAAGAGCTACCACACAAGATGCTGCCATAAGCATCCAGAGCAATTTGGAGTTCAGTGTATTGCTCAAGCACACTTGAGCTTGAACTCAGTGATGAGTAAACAACTCGCTCTACCTGCTGTGCTGCAGCAGCCCCAAATGTGAGTCACATGTCTATAGGAAAAATGAACGAGACTTCAACTTTGGGAACCAGGAATGCCCAAAACAGCTCCTCCCACTTTGCAACTCTATAGCAACCACAGAAACCACACAGAAACTGATTTCACTGATATGTGAGTTCCCACGTCTTCACCAGCAGTGAACAAACATATCAACAGTTTTGAAGCAACATCAGCTTTAAAGTTCAACTGTCCAGTCCAGACCAATAAATGATGTTTATGATATCAGTTAGTTTCAACATTAAAGGTGTCATACTGCTAACAATTTATTCTACTCTAAGCTGTATTTATTTGGCTACCTGATGAGGTTGGAGTGGGTAAATAGCAGCACCCTGTTGTGTATGGTTCAAATTGTTAATAGTATCTGAAGTAGATGGTAGCTGTGGCATCACACTTGTGACCTGCTGCTGGCCAATAAAAATACAGAGCACTGAAGTCACTGCTTACTGCCTGAAAGCACCCCATGTTCAAAGGTATTTGGTCAGTTTGAGAGTAACATTTTAGTTAGTAGTTAGTAATATTAGTAGTAGTAGTTAGTTAGTATTCAAATACAAATAACTGTGACAAAATTGGATGACTATGGATTTATAATAAACACATTTAACTGCATATGACAGAATCAACCTTGTCAAACCATCATTATCATGTGGTCATAATAATGATATTGTGACATCATATGTCATAGTATATTTTGACTTAAAGGACAAGTTCACAATTTTTCTGTTCACAAGTCTGTCAATGTCCAAATGAACATTGTAACGTTGTTCATACTGACCATTAGAAGATCCTTTCATAATTCACTTACAATGTCAGTGATGGGGGACAAAATCCACAGTCCTCCTCCTGTTGTGCAAAAATGTATTTAAAAGTTTATCTGAAGCTAATATGAAGCTTCAGCATCCAAATGAGTCAAATCAAGTAAATATCTTTCACAATACAGTCTTTTTAGTGCCAAAGTCTTTTTGTTACTATACTTCCACCGCAGCTCAACAGGGAAACACTGTCTGAGGAAACACAAAGAGGGAATTTGATGCTAAAAAGACTAAATGTGTCAGATATCCACTTCATATGACTAACTCAGACTGATGAAGACTCATATAAGTTTCACATCAACTTTTAAATACATTTTTGCAATACATGACTGTGGATTTTGACCTTCATCACTTACATTGAAAGCACATTTGAAGGTGATCTTTTAATATCCAGTATGAACAGGAGGAATGATTACAGTGAGGAAAACCTCTTTCACTGTTCATATGGACATCTGACTGTTGTTTTAAGACACACTTGAAAAATGGTGAACCTGTCCTTTAACCTCTGATTCTAACTCCCAATGTATAGTAATTTATAGATCTGAACAAGTTTGAACCCAAATGTGCAGCGGTGCATTAATCACTTTCCTCTGAAGAGAAACCCAGCTCTTCTTAACTATACAAATCACCATATTATGGAGCTGCTATGACTACCTCTGAAAACCATAATGGCTAAAATCAGAATACATTCTATCACCCCCTTTTATGTTGCCTAAAGCAACAACGTGTTTAAATCATTGATACTTTAACCTTAATTGTTTCTTGTCTGTAAACGAAACCGTCACCAGCATTTGAAGTCTGTTGCCTACAGCAGGGTTTTGTTATTGCGGCTTAAGTCAGCGGTTAATTTCTGTCAGCTAAACTAGTGTTTTCCTATCGGCCTATCCAGTGTCCTGCATCCTGTTTCTTCAAACAGCTGAAAGGCCTTTGCAAGATGACTGCCAAGCACCCCCTCCCACAGCACAGGAAATGTCACAACCCTACAGGAAGTCAGATGCAACTGCCTCTCCTGACAGGAAATTTAACAAAGGGAGATAGTCCTGAGGGCTGCAGAGAAAGGTCATTTCTGCTGGGCTTCAATCACCAGTGATGGGTGAACTTAACTGTGATATTCAACTGTAATAGAGATAACATGATCTTTCACATCATCCAGTAAAGTAAAACAGTAAAAAAAAAAAAAAAAAGGTTTAATGTACTCAGGATGACAGGTACAATTAGTTTTATTTGAACTGAAAATGCTTAAAATATACAAAAATTGTGACAGGGTTACTTACTTCCAACCTTGAAAATCATTAAGAATCTGTGTGTGTGTGTGTGTGTGTGTGTGTGTGTGTGTGTGTGTGTGTGTGTGTGTGCGCGCGCGCTGAGGGACTCTGTGGTCAACCATTTGTTGACTTAACCTAGTTAAAGCACTCACACAGACAGAGGAGCTGAAGGGGAGCGAGATAAAGGAAGAAAACGCATTACAGAGGTAGAAGCTGAGCCTGCCAGAGGTGCAGAGAGGACAAACAGCAAGTGGAAAAGCTGGGTCAAACTGGGTCCATCACAATCGGGCACCTTCCTCTTTAATTTCCTGATAAATCATCATGTTATGTTGTCACAGCAGTCCACCATCTCTATGAGAAAGCCTGTATGATAAGGGGAGCCTGTGGTTTCAGTCGGTTTCTGCTCAATAAGAAATCTCTATGAAACACTTAACTTATATTAATATGTTTGTGCAGTTAGTCATTTATTTGAAGCAGCACACAGTGGCCAATAAAAGAACTACAGCTTCAGCCACTTCCACACTGACTGTGTCAGCACTTCTGAGCTACCAAAGTCACAAAAACATGCACTAAATTCAAACCACATACTTAGCAGGTCTGTGAGGCTGATTTACTTGCTAATCTGGTTCTTGGCAATGTTTTGTTTAGTTTTGGCAGGACTTTCATGCACACGGATCTGTTGCTTCACCTAATGGGAGGAAACTATTGTACAAAAATACTAAATTAAACCGGGGGGAAAAAAAGGGAAAACAAAAGAGATTTGGATGATAGACAGATGAATGAAATCTGTACTATGGGTGTATGATTGATTCGATTTGCATTAAAAGTTGCACACCTTCTCTGAGTCCACACATGATAGACATCACATGAATACTGCAGGGATCAGGATGACATATTATAAAATACTATAATTATACTAATATAATACTTCAATTATAGTGGTATGTCTGATTAAAAACATGGTTCTAAATATTGCAATGTCCCTGTGTAAATATCTAACCTTAATAATGAGTGTAACACTACATCTGTCCCAAACTGCTTAGCACATATTGTTTGGATTGGTGCAGCACTTTCTTTATTTTGATAAGGCCTGTGAACCATAGAATTACACTCTGGTTAGTTTCAATTGTGATTTAAGTCCATTATATATTTGTAAATTGAAATTGTTATAAACCGTTTATGATTTTAATCACTTAATGGACAATCTGATTTTGTATATTTGAGCACCGTAACTTTACAGCAAGAGTTATGAGACACCATTTAATGTTGACAGTTTTCAAAATACATGACAAAATTGTCATCTTTCGTCTTCCATATTGTACTGAATCTTAACCCCAAAACCGAGGTACACATCGCACTGTGGACTTTACAGCCCTACGCCCAAATAAAACAAGCACCAACCTTGCCGGGGCTCCGTGTCTCTGTCAGAGTCCCAGTTCAGACAGGCTAGTGGTAGTCGGCACATTACTCCCTCTGTCACACCCCGCTGTCCCGTCTCCTACAGTGTGTACCGTAATCTCCAGCCTTATTATCAGACTGTCATGAGCTAATCAGTCAGCATCCCAGTTAGTTTAACGGTCCATCCGTTCACTCTTCACCCAGCTCATCCACAAGTTAAACCCGTCAAACTGAAAATGTCCGTCAGACAGGTCACCGATGAAGCGCTGTCAGTGGAGGTCAGTTATCAGATATGGTTGCAGTGTTTTGTGTTCCCTACCTGATCTAGACAGTGTTCCAGTCCTGCCCAATGATAACAACAGATTCCAGTCACACCATCTCTTCTGCTATTGATGCTCTCATAGAAACACTGGGACTGTGGCTCCGTGCCACACACTCAGCCCTCCATACGCCTCTGTGGTGAGCCAGCGTGTGACACCACGCCTATTGTCTGATTCTCTCTGGCCTCTCTCTCCCAGACCGTTCTGGAAAAATGCTGCCTGAGACCCAAACACACATAAAACACCCAAACATAGCATGCCATCAACTCCATCTCTCCTTTACACCATTTTTGTCTCATCGGCATGGTTGGGGAGGGGGCCTAAGGATGTTTATTTAGTCAGTCAGTCTATCTGCTGTGGATTTTCATTGTCTCCAGAGGAGAAATCCTTACTTTTAAATCTTAACTTTCTAAGAAGTTTTTTCTCCCAAAAAGCCTTCAATGGAATGAATGGGCACCATCTTTGAATGCCGTATCCAGTTCTCCTCAAAGGGAAACTTAGGTATTTTTCAACCTGGATCCTTTTTCCTGTCTTTTCATGACTAATAGGGACAACTATTTTTGAAATTGGTCCAGTATTGAATGAGCGCTGGCAGGCGCGAAATGGGCTGCAATGTAATCCGACAGGGCAACAGCGCCCCGTCAATGTACATCCACTAAAAGTGCTTGTTTTTGTCACTGACAGGCTCAGATTGTTAATATAAGTGTCTGACAATATTATGAAAAGGACCATACAGAGAAATAAAACCTTTTGCTTGATCCGGTCTGTTTGTTATTGTGTCTAAACAAGTCTCACTCAAGGAAAAGTCTCGCTCTGAAATCTCATGAGAGTTGAGAGGCTATCTGTCTGACAACGATTTAGCCTCTGGGTACAACATTTGAATGAAATTACAGAAAATGTGCTATATCGTGATATGTATTGTTATCTAGATATGAAATGACCTATATCAGGATATGAGATTTTGGTCATATCGCACAGCCCTAATTCATATGCAGATATCTGTATGACACATAAATGTTACCAAAGAGAACAATGAAGAACTTTACACTGCAGAGCTTCATGTCCTGCTGTCAGAAAACAGCAGACAAAGACCAATTTATAAATAGAGCTACAATAATTAGTCAATTAATCAATTAGTTGATCAACAGAAAATTAATCAGCAATTATTTTGATTAGCGATGAATCATTTAAGTCATTTTTTTAACAACAATGCCAAATATTTGATGGTTTCAGGTTCTCAGAATTGAGAATTTGCTGCTTTTCATTGTCATCATAATCCAAAACAATTAATCGAAAAAATAATCCGAAGATTAATTGATATTGAAAATAATCATAAGTTGCATCCCTAACAGCAGTGTCAGTAATTGTAAGACTTAAAACATTCATCTTTTTAAGAAGGATCTGGTTTATTTGACCCTTGTCTCATATCAGTTTCTTCATATTGTGTCTGCTGCCTTTATGTACCTCTGTTAAGTAGAATAAGAAGAATAAAATTTGAGATTTCATTTTTCTTAGAAGAACAAATCAAAAAGACTCAGCCAGCACCATCTGATGCTCCAAGCCGTCATATTTCCCACACACCCAAGAGTCACTGATGCAGTCCTGAAACTCCAGGAGCACATCTGCAGTATCTGTAGAATATGTGTATTGGTGAATGTGACTCTTCACTCTTCTCTTAAATCCCTTTTATGTGCCACTTAAGGACAAATTTGTTCTTATGAGCGCTTCTTATACGAGGCCCATTGAGTGGGTGTGCATGTGTGTATATGCACCCCTGGGAAAACTGGGTGTGTGTATCACTGTCATGTAAGGAATGTCAAATCCAGACAGGCTGGCAGATCCAGGAAAACACACACACACACACACACAGTGGGAAAAAGGAAAAACACATTGTGTCAAGAAAAATAATCGACTCCCTACAGTCTCAGCCATCAAGTGTGATCAAGCTGAACACACTGGATAGCAACAGCTGTAGGAGTGAGCCACCAAACAATGACATTTTTGTATTAATTATCCAAATAAAGAGATCTTTTTACAGATATTTTAGGCACACTTTAAATAGACATAAAGACATATAGGGGTAGATAAGAGTTAAGACTCAATCCTGTCAATGGAACTTCTCTATAAAATCTGCTCTATACAAAGCTACTACACAAAGGAACAACAGGTGTGTATACCTTTACACACCAGATACTTGTATCTCAAATATTAATCTCAGACGGTTTGCTGTTACAGATCACATCTGGAATTTTGACACAGATAACAAAGAACCTGATACAGGAAACAGGTTTTTCAGATGTTTTTGGCACAGATTCCTCAAATTTGATCAAAGTTATGTGCTGAGGTAGGATACTGTTTTACTTGAACAGTAAACTTTATGATCAAAATGTCAGTAACAGTATATATCAGATAAGAAACTTTAATTAAATATTACGAAATAAATAATAGGCACATGGAAAAAAACCAAAACCCAAAAAACCCTCAAACCCCATTCAGGAGCTGCACATTGTCAAAATTAGGTCAAAACCTAGTATATGGAAGGAAATGCTAGAGGGTTTTTAATTTGAAACAATGGCTACAGGAAGTGGCAACACGTGTGACACGTAGCTGAGGCGACCAATGAACGACCATTTATCTGAACTTTGGCTACTTTCAGCGGACCAATGGTGTAACTTCATTTCTCAGTAAGTGACCCGGTCAACTGTAATAACAGAAGCACCAATTCCTCTGGAAATATCTGTCAGCTTCTGCACTTTCCTGCCGGGAAAACGCCTAAAATGAGAGATAGGAGGATTTAGGCTAATGGAACTAACTGACTCACAGGACTGAAAAATGTAACTCAGTTCCCTTGCTGGTTGTTCCGACACATTAAGAATCATTACTGCTTCTGCTGGCGGCTCGCTTTGTGCATGCGCTTCTAGAATTTATATTTTAAAGGCTCATTATTATGGTTCTGTATTTCTCTGTACTTTAGCACAGTGTTATCAACGTTACTTAAAACATTCTTTCTCAGCCCTGGAACTCAAACCATTTTCTGATGCCCCAAAAAATCTATCTTTAAATAATTCAATTAATATCATAAACGTGTGATGACAAGTCGACTAACTTGAACTTACGTCTGTTAGTCAACTAGGAAAATCTCTGGTCTGGGGCAGCCCTAACAATTAATAACAAGTAACTACAAGTTTGTACCAAAGTGCATGGTATACCTTCTCTACCTGCTAATCAACAGCCTGCCAGCTTTGCTACACCAGTAAAATCTGCACTCAGCTGTAACTCACATGTATTCATGGTGAAGTTAGTTGAAAAAACACTTAAACTCAGGCAACTTTGGTTAATATGGTTTTTTAAGATTGTGCTGTAGTAAGGGTGCAAGGTCTAGCAGGATGTAATAATTAATAACAGTCTGTTGGAAAGTAAAACTACTCCTGTCTGGTCCAAAACATGCACTGTTTAGTCTGATCATTGAATCAGTCACCGTTTCCCATAATTCTTGGTACAAAGTACCAAAACAAGTGTATCAGTTATTAGCTCAGCATATAATGCGCCAATGTGTCTGGCAGCCATTCTTGGCATTATGTTCTTATTGTTCTGAAATTACACAAGGTCAAATTTAATTGATGAAAAGTTGTCTTAGAGTTTCTGATCCAGTCTTAAGGATGATAAGTCTGAGTAATTCAGGTCTCACAGTAGATGAGTCCGGTTAAAACAACAATGAAGCGCAGACAAACTGAATGGCTCCTTGTAGGTATAAAATTAAAACAGGTTATGTACAGTTAAAAAAAGCTGTTAGGACTGCAACTATTATTTTCACCATCGATAAATCTGTTTCTGATCAATCTATTGGTCTATAAAACACCAGAAAATAATGAAAAATGCCCACCATAGTCTCAAGGTAATGTCTAAAAATGTCTTATTTTGTCCAACCACCGCTCCAAAAACCAAATATATTTAGTTTACATTCATATAAAAGACAGAAAAACAGCAAATCTACACATCGGAGAGGCTGAAAACAGCTAATTTTAGTCATTTTTCCTTTGACTCAAAAGATTGATTATCAAAATATTTGCTGATTAATTTTCTGTCCATCAATAAATCAACTGTTTCAGCTCTAAAACCAGGTCCCAACTGAAATCCCAATGCTAGACGTTGTTCACCATAACAATGCATACCATGTCTGAGTTGAAACGGGACACTTCTTTGTATTCTATATTGTTTTCTTCTCACAAAACTCACAATGGAGTCTCTGAGCTCTAACAGCAGTGATGATATCTGGCTCTTCATACTTCTTAACAAAAGAAAAAAAGAAAGTTTTGGTTTCACTCAATCTTGGTGAGGTGATGAGTGGACAGTGAGTTTGAGCAACTGGCGGTGTGTTTGAGGTCATAATGTTTAATCTTTGTGAAAAGATGACTTGTTCCTGTCATTTACCTTTATCTGCCGTGTTTTGTTCTCATGGGGGACCTCTGCGCTTGTGTGAATGACTGAGATCATTCACTAAATAAGATGGGGACTGAACACCTGTTCATTAAAACAGACACGGATTTCATTGGTCAAAAGCTCATTTCTGACAGTGAAATTTCGGAAGAATCATCACAACTCTTAAATTAATGCTTTTTTCCATTGTCTGTAATTACGTCTTTGATGTGCAGAAACACAAGGATTTGACTCTTGCACTGAAATAGTTAAAGTATAACAATTATGTTGGAAAAGGGTTAGGATGAACAAATGAGATAAATGGCTATTCCTGGTAAAACCTGGCCACTGACAACTGCATATTAAGTAAGGTAAACAATAAGCCAGTGCTTTGTATTCCTCTTGGGATCATTTATGCTTTATCTCATGTTAATGGTTTCCTCCCCTCACAACACCACTATTTCATTCACTGTTTGGCCCCAACATACTATTCATACATTTCTGTTTCATAACTCCAGGCCCTTCCCTCACTCCCTCATATTACTGTCTTTAGGAGAAGGAAACCCAGAAGGGAGTAACATCCTGGAGGGATCAGGGGGTCAGGAAGAAGTCTAGTGCAGTTTATGGCGATACTGACTCACAGGAATACCCCCACAGATTTACCGTACGGCTATTCTAGCTCACTTCCAGGAAGGGCCGAATGTCTGGGGAATGATAGTTTTTGACTTAATACATAATCACATAATCTACTTCAGCTTATAACAAGAATAGCAAAAAAGGCCATAACAGTGAGGTTCATGTCCAGTTTTATTGTTAAAAGTTATGTTGCTACAATGGAATAATTTAACAAAAGCGGACACTGTGTTTACTTTGACGCTAAACTACCTCTAGCAAAAGTATACAAGTTCATTTTTATAGTGCATTGAAATGATCTCAAACCTATGGCTGCCTTGACAGTAGGAAAATACTCCAAAAAGGAATAGTTTATCATTTAAAGTGTGTATATTTCCTTTTCTTTTCTTTTCTTTTGAGAGTGAGATTAGAAGATACAGTATCAGCCTCATGTCAGTGTGCTCAGCACAGAGCTGGAGTCAGGTGATTAGCCTAGCTTAGCATAAAGACTGGAAGCACTCTCTGGATCCAGCCAAAGTTCAAATACACACCAGCCAACACTTCTCAAGCTCACTAATTAATCTTGTTTGGTTTCATCAGTACATAAAAGGAAATGTCAAAACAACAACTTGTGGTATTAGGAGAAATAATATACTGGAATTATTTCTTGATGAACAGCAGTCAAACCCAGCACCTACGTGCAGCAGCTCCGGCCATAGCACAAGTTGCCTGATACAGTCAGTGAGCAAAGGTTTTTGCTTTTGCTCTCTGACAAGTTTGGTATCATTGTGCTTGTACAACCTCACTATGATGACAATTATTCCAGGAAGCTGTAAACACTCACTGCATCCCGCTGTTGTTTGCCAAGAAATAGTTCCAGCATGTAACTCCCACAAACTGTTGTTTTTACAATTCTGTCTGTTTAGGATTGAACAGATTCATGCATTAATAAATCAGAAGTAGCTACACTACACAAACTAGTTTGTAGAAATAAGTCGCTACCGAATCTTAAAACCTACAAACTGCAGGTGGAATACTTTCTAACTGATAAAACAGCTGATATAAGAACCATTCAGTTGAGAATAAAAAGGTCATGATGAATATGATACATCTGACCTTACACTTGATCAACATGCTGCTGATCCACTCAAACTATGTATCAATGATAACCTCAGTTAACCAACATCATTACAGACTTTAACTAGATCTGCCTCAAGTGTTAAATAAACTATGAAGATTTAGTTAAGTATAACTAAGCATTAAGTGCCCAGACTAAATGACCAAATAAGGTTGTTAGGTTTCTGTATTCTTCATTACATACAGTAAATACCAACTCTGATATACACATACATCTCCATGTATGCAGATATAAACAAAAGTCATACCTACATTGACAAAGGATTGGCAGTTCAATTAAATATATCATTGGCTTCATATATTTGTTAGTTATATTACAGCTCCTGATGCTGCAGTGACTTCCTGTTTTCATAGACAGATGTTTCCTCGCAAATCATTTACACATTAATAAAGGTCTTAAGTTTTAATGGTGCAACCTGATTAAGTAAATCACTAGTTTCTAGTGAACTAGCTGGAGGTAACTTAGGACATAAGGGAAGAACTTTACACACAGGCTTTTATTACTAATTTCCCCTCTTCAAGTATATTTGATCATACTCAGTAGGAAGGCTGCTGAGTTTGTTGTTGTTGCTGTTTTGGGCACTTCACACTTCCTACTGTGTACTCGTCGTCATGGAAACTTCAGCTAAATATGTATTCCACAGCATTAATTCCATCAGGATCAACATTATTATGCCACACACACACACACACACACACACACACACACACACACACACACACACACACACACACACACACACACACACACACACACACACACACACACACACACACACACACACACACACACACACGATTTCTAACTGGCCTTTCTTAGTCGGTCTTGAACACATCATATGTGGAGTTTGGGTTCCAAACTGTGGGAATTTAGTAAACAGAAACTGAAAACTGTGTAGCAAAATATATTCATCAACAAACTTTTTCCATAATGAAGACAAGATGCTGATAAGACATTATGAAACCAAAACTGTGATTAAATCGCTATATAATAGTGTTGTGGAAAAAAGAGTTGACCAAAAGTGAAAATGAAAACTAACAAAATCTCTATGTAGTTTTGTTAATTACTAAAGACAAGACTAAGTTACAGATGTTGAAACTACAATATTTAAGACAAAGGACTCGAGTAGAGAAGAGATAAAAGATTTAGAAAAGACATTAGATTCAGTTTTACAAATGTGGGTATTGTACAAACCAGATCCAAATCACACAGAACCCAACCCTAATTATACAAGATCTCAAGTGGCAGAATGGCATGGTCCTTTAAGACTGGAGACTCGATCCAAGGAATCTATTCATCAGTAGCAACACCCTACCTGACACCACTGACCAATTTCATGAAGTGATAATAAGTGTGAGGAAGACACTGAGACTGACTGGATGTCGCTGTGTTCAGAGAGCAACTGCCATTAAATCATATGGCTATAATAAACAAATGCTACTCCATACAAGCTGCTTGCAGTGACCTCTCTAGTCATTAACTCACAAGAAGTTACAAACCTGTTAACCAGCAACTGCAAGTTCATCCTGACAAACACAGAGTTAATGATTAGAGATGCTGCACCACACTGGTTCATACCTCCATATCCACTGTACATGATAGCTGTGGTGGTCGTCTCAGCAATGGATCCACCCAATTCCAGAAACCAGTGCTCGGTCCTCGCTCCTCGCTCCAATTGGACTGGTACACTTTCTGATCGCTCACTTTCTCACTTCTGGAATCTGTTTTTCTTAATTAGTCTGTCAGTGGGGAATAACTGTATCTGTTTTCCTCCTAGTTTGCGTCTCTTCTCTATCCCGGCCTATTTCCCTTTTTCTCTTCCCCCATCTCCGCTGTCACAGTTGTTAATCCCTCGTCCACTCGCCTACTGATCCCCTTTCTCTCTCTCTCTCCCTCTCTCTCTCTCTTCACCACACTGATAAGAAGAGGAGTGGGGGGAGGGAGAAGGGAGGGAGGAAAAAGGAAAAAGCAAGGCGGTCCTCCCTCCTCTTCCCTGCTGACATCACCGGTTTTTCCTGCCCCTCCCCTCTCAGTTGAACATATTGTTTCTGACCACACACACACACACACACACACACACACACACCCCTAACTCTTCACCCAACATCCTCCCACTGTGGCATCAATATCCATGAATTCCATAAATTACTTATTTTAATAAGGCACCACTTAATTTTCAAGGGTCATTTGAGTGCCAAAGATGGCAAAATATCGCCCCTATTTGTGAATAAATGTGCACACAAAAAGCACGGCTCTTCATTGTTTTGAGGATTGAATGACTCACATTATTTATGAGAGAGAACCTTGGGGACTTGGAAAAGCCTTTACACTAGGGGTCCTATTTAAAGCACAGTGACAATATCCATCTGGACGCAAGCAGACTCCGTCAGGGTTCGTATGCAGAGGATTCAAAACAGGGTTGTCCGGCAAGAAAGGTGAGGCTGGATATATTTTTATTACAATGCAACGCAACGTCATCTAACTGCGTTGGACAAATCTGTGAAAGCACACATTCCTTGTGGATTACATTGAGCACTTTTCCACTGCAGGAACTTGACAAAATGTATCCATTGTCAAGGGTTCTACATTTGTCTCAATGGCTCCTCACCCACTTTGGAGTGAAGTTCCTTGAACTAAATTTGGGTGCCGGTCAGGAGACACTGAACGCAGCTTAGCAGTGGTGTGAGTCGTGATGGTCAAGATATGTTGGGGGGTTTTTTTTGTTTGGAATTACTGTACTCTGGGATGGGGTGGGAATTTCTGTGCCACTGACAAAGAGAGGATCAACCAAATATCCAGGAGAGCTAGGAGGCTGGCTGGAACCACAACAGACAGTTGGACAGACAGTGGACCCTGTATTATGACCGCCTGTCTAAGATGTTCTGTAGGATCATGGAGGATGAAGGACATCCATTGCATGTGAACAGTGTGGAGTGCCTTATTGGATGAACCAAGATATGTAGGCCAGTAGTGTTTGTGGAGAGGAGGACATTCAGGAGGAGCAGTTAAAAAACAAAAGGTGGAACAGCCTATGGCAGAAATGAGGACAGTGCAGGGAAAATCAAATAATGAAACAAGGTGGTGCCTCCATGACTTAGAGGTTAAGACTGGCCATGAACCACAATGTCCCCAAGGGATCTTTGTCAAACCTCTCTCCTTCATTCTCTGTCATCTCTCTACTGGTGCTATCTACTAAAGCCATAAAATGCCAAAATACTAGTACAAGATTGTTGAAACATAACAGGTCCTCCAAATTAAATGACCAGATAAGTGGTTTGACCATGTGACTCCAGAATGACACATTCTAATCTGGTGCCCCTATTGGCAGTAATCAGCAGGACATCATTTATCTGTGCTTTCTAAAGCTGCTACACATCACTGTTAAAAAAAATTATGTTTTATCATGTGACAACACTGTGGTTAAATGGTAAATGGACTGCTCTTATATAGTGCCTTTCTAGTCTTCCGACCACTCAAAGCGCTTTACACTACATGCCAACATTCACACATGTATTCATACACTGATGGCAGAGGGCTACCATGCAAAGTGCCAACCTGCTCATCAGGAGGAGAGGCTATGTATGAAGATGGACGTCATGACGGTCCCCAAAAGTGAAGCAAAAACATCTCAATCGCCCCCTGGTGGCTGGCTGTAGAATAGATCATAAATCCCGCCCCCTCCATGTTGGTGGATGGGACATGAGCAAAACTAAAAAAATCAAAGTACACATCAAATACATTTTTCCCAAAGATGGCCTCTGTCATTTTAAGGTAGTTCTTGTCAAACTGATGTTTGTCCAAGTGCTCATTTTTCTGATAAGTTTGTTTTCAATTAGTTATTTGACAATATAAAAAGGGGGTGTGACGCCATGATTGACAGCTGCGATAGCTGCTCTCAAACCTCCGTCATCTGGCAGGATGGCTGAGTGGGCGTGTCCTGTGGGCCGTTATCCTGCCACCTGATTCTACAGCACAGAATGTGGCTCCAAATGATGTCACACAAGCAAGATGGCAGCTCCCAGAAAAGAGATATTTTGGCTTCACTTTTGCATAGCGGTAGGAAGTGGAGACGCGTCAGTCAATGGGATATACCATCCACCCAACCCACCACGTCCACATGAGGAAATTTGTCAACTTATATATACACACACATTATCTGTACAGCATCACTGTTACCAGCCTTGATTACTATGGCCACTAAATGGCATCTGTCACTCAAACGAAACTATATGTTGTTTTTGGGCGACTGACATTAAGACCTATTGTGTTGTTTTTCCTTGGAGGACAGGCTCAAAAATAAATGATCATAGCGCATGTAGCAGAACGAACTGTACAAGACCAGGTCAAAACCTAGTATATGGCTGGACCGTGTATGAAATACTAGAGGGTTTTTAACTTGAAACAACGGATATAGGGAGTGGCGACACATCGTGACCAAGCCCCCAGGAAGTGCACCAGGCTTTGACGGAAACCAATTTGGCACAGGTCCTTTCTCAATTCCAAGAACAACAAGTTTGGACTTGAGTACTTGCTAGTTTGGACTTGGCAAGTACAAACTTCCAAGGACGGGAGGATGCAGTATGGTCATTCTGCCTAAATGTTAAAGAAAATCTATAAACACTGTTGTCTGTCTACCAACCTCTTACTTCACTCGCCTACCCAACAGCATACAGAAATGACAGTCTGTCACACTCTTTCCTTTTTTTATGATATGTAAGTGAAATGTCCCAGTTTGTAATATACAGTAGAAACACAAGGCAGAACCTGGTACTAAAGCATTACAAGGTTATTAAAGGTTCAGGCTATGAGAAGCCCCAAGTTTCCCAAAAAGTGAAATTTCCAGAAAACTAAACAACCTACACACAGTACATATCACAGCTGGAGTGAACATCATTTTCTAACATGGTTTCCTATTGGCAGTATTTTCTTCTAAGTGGATGGGATCTTGGTCCAATTCCAGGAGCTTAACATTATTCCATTACTATAGACAAAAACACATCCATGGTGTATGGAACAGCTCAGTATCTTTCAAGAGCGGGACAGCAGCTGCTTTTTAACAAACATGTCCAAGGGTTATCTTTTCATCTCACAAATAAGAACAACACACATTCTCCCTATCTCATACCAACATACACCCACACATGACACAAGGATGTAATTAGGTTTTATTTGACACAAAACAACAGAGAGAAAACTTTTAAAGATTGAGACATTGAGGCTGTGATTCATCATTGACAGCTTCAAAGTTGCTAAAAGCTCATGTGATATCTGTTCAAGTGTTGAGAATCAAGTTGAGCATTTCATACTAAACACTTAAGTTCTGTGCTTGTGTCAGAGTAAGACATCAATCCCAAAAATAAAGTCAAAGCTACACAGGAAGGAACAAAACAATGTTCAGGAGTGGCCGAGTTAGAATAAATCCAAAACAGAATTTGCAGCAGGTTTTGAAAACACAGTCTCAATGAAACAGAATGTGAGCAGTTTTGTAGAGAAGAATGAGGTAAAACTGCAGTGTCCTGATTTGACTAAATCTATATTATATTTTGATATAGAACATCTACTGCAAGCTTAGCTTCAGCATCAGTGTGAGTGCTTTAAGGGACTATGAAATATGTACTTGAGCTTCCTCGAAATGTGCTACTTCCTGGAAACTGGTGACCTCATCCTGCACTAATGAGCTTCCCCACCTGTCCATCTGTGTGGGGTTCCAAGTTAATCACAAAGCATTTCAGTTCAAAAGGTAATTAGTTCATTTTCACCATCAGAACCTAATGCTGCTGCTACTACTATTTCACATCAAAAGCTTTTCATTGGCGACACACATGAAGGTTTTTATTATCAGGCACCTTTTCGGGGGCTTATATGTGGACAGTGATGTTTCTTTGAAAAAGGTTGGTGACCACTATAAAATATAAATAAAAAATACATTATATATATATATACACACACACACACACACACACACACACACACATACATACATATTACAATCCCACCTTTATTTACTGTACCTACTGAATCAAACATACAAACAAATACTTAAAAAATCCATTAATGTCTCATATTCCACCCCAACATATAGGAAATACTCGACATTAAAGTAGCTATAATCAATATTTTTATAATAACAATATGTGAAATTACAGTGTGTAATGTTAAAAGGTGAGCTTTATAGTGAGTTTCAGCACATGGATTCACACTAAAAAAAAACTCTAAAAAGCAACTCTACACTACCTGCTCAGCACCAAATGGGAAACAGTCACAGTTAACTGTAGACTAGCTGGTGAACATAGTGGAGCATTATCATCATTAGCAGCTAAAGAGCCAGATATTTCCCTCAGGAGTTGATAGAGAGCAAAAGCAGAGCTAAAAGAGAGTGAATATTGGACTTACATTCACCAGGTGGACAGAAACACGAAATGATAATGTTGCTCCTTAACTGCAGGATGTGGAAATAAGCAACTGTTTGCAAACAAGTTCAACATATCAACTTTAAAGGTGATGATATGTCAGTGTTGTATTCATTGCTTGTTTCTGCTGAAAACTAGTGGACAAAACGTCAGTTAATGCAGGTTTAAGGATGTAAAGAAATCAGTTCATGGGACCTTCAACACCTTCAGACACACACACACACACACACACACACACACACACACACACACACACGTGTTGTTTTAAATTAAACTTTCCTCCACTCACTCAGTCAACATAAACCGTTTTTCTGCTTAGTCATCTGTACACACACTCCCCCAGACACACACACCGCTGAAATGAAGCCACATTCTTTCCATTCCCATCATATCTCTAATACCCTGACTGACCAGGTATGCTTGTTTTCCCTTCAACTTTCTCTACATTGTCCTCCACCATTCATTTTGTTGCTCTTTCACTTTTTCTACTCCTGGATCCTAAAGGGGACATATGCCTTTTGTGATTTTCTGTTATTTTTATACTGCTATGATGTCAGATGTTATAAATGGTCAAAGTTCCAAAACTTCAGGCGAACGTATGTAAAAAATGTTCCCTGAAAGTCAAAAGTCAGGGCTTCAGCCACCTCTGAACGCTTCGTTTGCAAAGTTACCTCTACTTCTTCCTCGTGATGACGTCAGATTGTTCGCACATGCCCACAAACAGGCGGTTGTTGCTGAGGTTGTTCCGTGGGTTGTTTGCGTTGTCCACTTGCATGTTTTGGATCTGATTCAGACTCCAACATGTACAGATGTATTTGAGAAGTTTCCATTTGGAGTAAAGAACTAGAAAACGAAGTGAAATCCTGCTACTGTAGTTTGTTTATGTAGCCTCTGGAGCCAGAGGAAGCTTCCAGAAGCTGACCAATCAGAACAGAGTGGGCTCATCAGGAGGGGGGGCCTTAAAGAGACAGGAGCTAGAACGGCCTGTTTCAGAAAGAGGCTGAACTGAGGGGCTGCGTAAAGGGTCAAGATAAGATAAAAAAGGAGTTTTTAACTGTAAATCATGCAAAGATATTCCAATAGAGCCCCATAAATACAGAGCTGGAATGTGCATGATAAGTCACCTTTAAAGCTCCACCACATTTTGTTTATGTGCAAAATGCTCAGTGTTAGCCATAAGAGGTGGTGTTTTTCAGACTGCTGTTGAATTCTTCTGCCAACAAGTTCCATTATTACAATATTTTGTAATTCAGGTACTTATACTGCTCTTCTTGTTCCCCTCCATCCTATGCTTCCTTTAGGGTCCTCTCTTCACTTTGTGCGCCAACAGTTCAGTACAGTTCCTAAATTGCTTTCTTTTCTCAACTTTCCACTCATCTTCAAAAAGGTCTAAATCATTACTTTCCCTCCCTATATCATCACTCCATCCTCCTCTTTCCTCCTTTCTCTGACTGCAGCCCTTGTGGTCTTGTACAGAGGAATTGAGGAAACTTTATAAGCAAAGGTAAACAGACACATACACCCATACAGCTATGTAACTGTAAAACTTTATATGAGATTTCATATACTTTACATTACTATTACATTAGCATACCATAAGTTTAAAGATTGATCTCCTACCTTCCAGACAGCTATTGGTTGGCTATGAACATCAACTTACTGAGAACTCCCTGCAGATGGCCAGTACATCACAGTGAACAGTCCTTTGCAATTATGTTTCTGCCCAAGTTCACAGTGTCATCATGTGGTGACTGTTTTTTAGACCTCCCTCTGCTGGTGTTTTCAAGGTCCACCTCCTGACACTTGGAGCAATATTTTGAATCAAGGAAACAACCAAATTTCCATTATCCTCTTTACAACAGCCATATGTGCTATCGTTTATTTTATAGGTTTGATATTTGGACATAATAACTTACAGATGCAATTGTTTAAAACACTTTTAAGTTTAAACACTTTTCTCAAAAGGTTTTTAAAATGGTCCTTGATTTAAAAAAAAAAAAACAATCCAAAATGTGACAATGACTTCTGCTGAGCAGCTTTCTGTTGAACTTGGCTTTGTTAGTTAAATTGTGAAAACTGATTTTTTCATTTTGGACCATTGCAGACTAGACAGAATCTACTGTACATGCTGGCAACAGAGTGAGAGAGAGAGAGAGAGAGGGCGGGGGAGGCACATTGTGGTGATTATGGGAGGATTTCATAAACAGAACAGAGGAATCCAGAAAGCTTCATTGTGAAGATTCATGGAGGCTGGCACAGCTTGAGACGGAGGTAAAACAGAAACACTGTCCAAACCCAAAGTAATACACGTCCTCAGAAACATTGAATTAGACAATATATAACTGCCATTTTTCTGACCAATATTACAATTTTAATCATAATTATTATAATCTTTTTTTTTTTTTCTACATGAAAGAGATAAATGCAGCTACTTTCCTAACAGGCCAGCCAGAGAAAAGTCACTTTCTAATTAAATCTTTTATTTTTTTTTTTTGTTGGTTTTTTTCAAGAAAAATATTGTAACAAGTATATTTGACCCTACTCAATATATTTCAAATATAATCATGACATTCCAAAGTGGCATTATTTTTCTCAATAACAGTCACAAAAGCGTACAATACAGTAAGTCTGACAATATAAAAGTTTTGATATCTGACCTACGACCCCTGATGCTACTTTAGCTTTAGCTTCCTTTAGCGTCACAGACTGACAGGATCAAAGCCCTGAATCCTGGAGGCTCAGCTTCACAATTTTAAGCTTGAAAAAATAATATGATGTGCTTTTACCATTTACGGCAGTTTACCACTGGTCAGTCTTTCTCTTAACAAATACCTAGCTAGGCAGCTGCTAACAAGCCAACTACCTGTCTGAAAATGACACAATGCACTCAGCTAAAGCTAGCGGTTTTTCTGGTCTTTTTGAACAACAAAAAGACAGTCCACTCCCTATCTCAAACATCAGGATGATACAGAGTGGTGGTTCTTACTAATGGAAACTATATTTGACCATGGCATGCAGAGATCACATTAACCAGACAGCCGCTGGGCTTTTCATCTTGTATTGTCATCTAGCCAAACAGTTGAAGAGTCTTTTTTTTTTGCTTCATACAGCTTGTTCAGACATTGTTGATACTGTAGGAATAATCAGCTGTGGTGATCTGAAGATTGCACTCTGGATTTAAAACTGATTCATTGTTTAACCCTTGCCTTAAAAATATGCTGTATAAAGAAATGACACCATATACAAATATGATGATTTTGTTTGACTTCATGTGTATCTGTCATATTATGTTTGAACCCCTAAACTTTGGGCACTATGTGTTAAAAGGACTATATCTCCCATACAGTTCTTTCTATACTGATGTAAACCTACTCAAATTAAAGCTGAAACTTGGTACTTTATCTGTGTGGACTGTATATATTGAGGCATGTTTGCTTGTCAGCTGTCTCAGTCTTTTACACTCAATCCTGATGTGGTTTCTGCTTCCTTGTCTCACCTAACCTCCATCCTGGCTCCACCTTCTGTGCCCAATTTACTCCAATTTGCTGGCACAATGATAATGACAAGGCGTAACAATATTTTTAGCTGACTTAAAGCAGAATAATTGTTATGTTAATAAGTGTTTTATTTCTTCAGTTTCTTCTGCTTGGACTAGCTCCTGAATTGAGTCAAATGAAGGTAAATTGAGTCAAGCTCAGTACTGAAGCCTTTCTATCTGGGTGTCTGTGTGGCCTGATTTTTTCAAATTACTTTTAACCTTATCCAGGGAATGTTAATAGAGCTCCACTGCCCTGCTTCATATTTTTAGAATGTCACACTTCTACACTGGGAGCTGCCCAGTTCAGATACAGTCACGTCCAAGAGAGGAGAAGCAATTAAGTTTACAGTGCCTTGCTCATGAGGTAGGGAGTGGAAACACTATTATTTTTAATAATACTTCACACTTTGTGTGCTCTGTTGGATGACGATGCAGCCAGTATTCATCAGACTTCTTTTCATGTTCTTTGACAAAGTTTAATCTTGCAGTTTTGTGCCGTTTTGTGAGCAATGGTTTTCTTTTTGGACGTCGTCCATACAGATTCACTTCATGCAGTGTCAGTGAAACACCAATCATCAATCCATAGAAAATCCTTGTGCAAAGTCAAAAGCACCTGCCCTTCTGTTTTCAATGCAAGGTTTGCATAAATAGCAAATTGTGCGTGCCGTCATTTTTCGAGGACGGCCACTTTGCCTTCTGTTAGTGGTAGTCTGGGTCCTCCTCTACCTCCTAACCACAAGTCTCACAATTTGGTTTCTTACTTGTTCAGGCAGTTCCTCACCATGTGAAGCCATGTTGCACTAGACACAACCAAGGCCAAAACTGAGAAAGTTGTGGTCTTCATAGGTTCTTTTACGACCATGTTCAGGCAATTAGTCCTAATTGGAAGTCACAGAATTAACCTTTTTGTTTTCAGTGGTCACAGGCGTCACTTTTGTTGCACTGAGGTTGTACTTTGAGGCCTGTATTTTCAATTTAGTCTATCAAACCTGTTTATTGCAATTATTGTAAGATGATACAATGTTGAATCATTTAACATTTTAGTGATATTGCACTGGGGTGTACTCAGTTGTGTTGTGTACTGTATGTCATTAGATTACTAAAGTTTTCAGTTTGAAGTTTAAAAAGGCCTCGCCATAACATAAGTGAAAGCAGTGAAACTGTTGGTAATGCTGCATTCAGACTGAAAACAGCCCTGTGTTAAAACAGTGCAAGGGGCGTGTTGTTTGAGGTTCCGGTGAGACAATGAAATACAATCCAGGAAGTCCAGTTGGAGCTACAGATTAATGCGTTTAAAGGCTTATCAGATGCCAAAAAAACCACACAGTGGTCTGTAACACTCACAGACAGGATTTTACAACTCTGCAAAGTTATTGCAGCAGCAACTGTCTTATCTTTTGTTGTGATGATTGCAAGGTAAACAGTTGAATACGACATTCACGTTATAAAGTAATCAACCAGGATTGTGCGCTTGCATGTATGTGATTGGCCAATGCAGCACCTTGCTGGATGACATGGGGTTGCTTTGCGGCAAAACTTGACCCCAGTTCAACTTTATTTGTCGAAGGACCCCGCAGTGTTCTCAGTGTTGGCACCCCTGCTGCGTCAGCACACCGCCCCCATTCAAATAAATGAGACGGCTGCATTTTTTTTCACGCAGAGCTGATGTTGGTCTGAACGTCCCACAAATGGTAAATGGACTGTACTTGTATACTGCAGGTGACATCCAATCAATGAGCCTTTGCATTTACACCTGCTATTAATGAGCACTTTTGTTTTCTTGATTCTATCCACATTGTGATTTGCTCTTAATATGCAAATTAGCTAGGCAGGGCTAGTGGACTTGTCAACAAACATGGCATGTCCCAGGTGATGGGGAGAAACGCTATGAATAGGTGTCATTTATTTTTTGTGTGGGAAGACTTTTAGCTACCACTACTACTTGTAGGCCTTACCAGGCTTGCTGAAGATCATCCTGAGATCAACATCTGGGGCGATCTAGCCAATCTAACCTGGTTCTGATAACAATATATTCTGAGTGCATTTACAACTTGCATTAAAATGTGTTTTTCCTAAGATATTCAGATACAGATCACATGTTAATGCAAGCTGTAAACAGGGTCTGTAAGTCAACCTTTTCTTTTTTTCACAACAAAAGCTGTAGTCAAGTTGTCTTTGCTGGAAGGCTTTTATTGTGAAGTAGCAGCAGGAAGTGTTGATTTTGCTTTAACAAGAATACTAAAAATAATGGAAAGTCAGCTCCTTCTTGCTCCTGTTCTTCAGTAACGCTTTATCCTCATCTAGTACTTTCTCAGCTTGACTTTTATAGGCATTCAGACTGGACCGCTGTAGATTTAGTCAAACAAAAGCTCAGTACTGTACAGTACTAGTTGATGAAACAAATCATTTTAATCATGTTTCATTGTGGTGGAGTAGAGTGAGCTTGGTAATGAGCTGACAGACTGTTCCTACCTCACTAAGTACCACATGACTGTCTGAGTGTGTGTGTGTGTGTGGACCCCTGTGAAGTGGGGACTTTCTGGTTAATCTCCAGCTGGCCAATAAGCAGCTTAACTGTCACTAGAGTGCAGCAGGCTAATTACTAGTTTGTGGACAGTCTAATATGGTTCAGAGCTACTATAACCATACTGAAAATAACATCTATATCGATATTCATGTTAAAATGGATTGTAGGATTGTTGTGTTTTCCAGTTTGTGTGGTGATGTATTGAATTGGATTGTATTACTTTGTATCTAATGTTGAGTATAGACTTCAATGTTTGAAAAAGTGCAAGTTGCCTGATTTTATTCAGAATTGTTTTACGTGCCTAAATTTAACTGCTGGAATGAAAATGTGATGTACATTCCCATCTTTTCCTTGTGGAGCAATACAACACACAATACATGTTCACATCACCCACAGTAATCTAAATGTGAGAATTTGTAAATCAATGTTTAAAAAGGATGTGAGGCTGTTGAATCGCTGCTATTGGAGACTGATAGTACCTGCGGGGCCTGTGAGCAGGTTGTGCACCAAGGGAAACTGTGTCATTAGGTTAACCCTTCATGGATAACCTTGAAGGTTAAGCTGCTGGATGGGCAGGTAAAGAGACACACACACAGAGCAGACGCTGAACTGATGAGATGGTTTAATCTGTAACAACAACCTGCTGATAACATTACATGGAGTGCTGAGAATGAGTTCCGAAATGTTAACAATAACAAGAGTCTACAGCCATGCTAGCAGCTCTGTGTCTTTAGGCACAGCAGTGATTCCAGCTAAATGAAAAAACATGAAATTCTCTAGAAATCATGAATGTCTACAGCTAATTTTAGAGCAGTCCATCATGTGAGATATTTCACTCTGGACCAAAATGGTGGACTGACCGACACTGTCGTCACTAGAGCCTTACTGCTAGTCTGACTAGTGTCAACTTCAATTTAAGAACACTGGTATTAATACCAAATGAAGTCTCACTGTATAGTGTGTGTAGTGTAAGCTGTCAGGTAAGGATATGCAAAATTAGACTTAGGACTCATTTGGAACCTTAGTCCAAGAATAGTAGAATAGCAGAATGGAGATACAAGATACAAGAATCTTTGCGTATTACACTTTACTATAAGTTCCCCTATTTAGCATTTAAAAGCAATATATAAAACATTAAATAAATAGTTTATGGCACACAATAATGTAGTTGTTAGCAGATATGTGTGTTTACACTGAAAAACATATTAATTTAAAAATGTAAGTTCCCCTGCTGCCTCAAAAATGTGAGTTACCTGAACTTAAGTTTAATGATTAGTTCAAAGTCATCTCATGAGTTTTGAAAGTGTAAAACCAACTGATTTAAAATAAACTCAAAGATAACAAGTTCAATGAACTGAAGGCATTAAGCTGAATAAACATTCATACTGAAAACATTACAGTCAAATTTGCATTCTAATTGTATCTTTTCAGTTTGAAGAGTTGGGTATTCATTTGTCACAAAGAACTTACAGGTGTAGATACTGTTGGAGCTGGCAACAATTAGTTGATTAATCGATTAGTTGTCAACTATTTTCATAATTGATTTTAAGAAAAATAAGAAAATGTCCAAATTCTCTGATTCCAGCTTCTCAGATGTGAATATTTTCTGGTTTCTTTAGTCTATGACAGTAAACTGAATATCTTTAGGTTGTTGACGGGGCGGCTGTGGCTCAGGAGGTAGAGCGGGTCGTCCACTAATCGGAAGATCGGTGGTTCAATTCCCGGCTCCTCCAGTCCACATGCCGATGTGTCCTTGGGCAAGACACTTAACCCCAAAATTGCTCCTGATGGCTGTGCCATCAGTGTATGAATGTGTGTGAATGGTTAGCTTTCTCTGATGGGCAGGTTGGGACATTGCATGGTAGCCCCTGTACCCATTCAGTGTATGAATGTGTGTGAATGGGTGAATGTGATTCGTAGTGTAAAAAGCGCTTTGAGTGGTCGGAAGACTAGAAAGGCGCTATACAAGTACAGTCCATTTACCATTTACCATTTACTGTTGGTTAGGACAAAACAAGACATCTGAGGATGTCACTTTGGACTTACAGTTGTGATACAGTGATCAACTTTTTTTTTTAATTTTTTTTTTTACCATTTTCTGACATTTTATGGTCCAAACAAATGATCAATTAATCTTGTGGTCCCAAGAGAGTTTTAACTCTCAAACAGTCCCTGCTGGAACTGAGTCAGTTAAACTCCAGTTTACAGTGCATTTGTCAACAACTAGAACTCTTCCTGTGGGCATCCATAAGTGGAGGCTGCTGTATGAATGAATGATAACATAGTCAAACATAGTTGTAATAACTATACTAATAGGTCTTCATAGGACAAATCACTTTTGACAAATGTTGTACATTAATAAACACTTAAAATGTTCTTATACCTGCTTATAGGTTATGTATGTATAAATAGGATGAACATACAGGTAATTATTTAATTTGTGTATGATGGACACTGGGGTGCACAGTTGGACTATACATGATACACATTAAGCTCATTGAGTAAGTATAGAAAAGGGGTAGGACCAGATAAGCATTTCACTTCTTCCTACTCCATTCCAGACATGTAATATTTATTTATGTTATTTATTGACAATTTGTTGTATATGATTATTGTTAATTTTATCGGTTATTCTTGTTTTGTTTTCTTACTTATATATTTCCTTTCTTTAAAATGTTGGAAATAAATCTATTCTATAGCTACATCATAGTTAGTTATAAACTATTATAGGTTTATGTACTACTTATGAATGCTAAATAGGGGAATGAAAGTAAAGTGTTATTGCTGCATTAGCGCCAGATTCACTGGGTCAGCTCCAGAGTCTCAGTCACCTCTACTGTGGATGATTTACAACCCTTTTAGATCCACAAGAGCAATAAGGAAATAAACGAAGACTTCCTCGTTTATTTCAATCAGAACACTGTGTTGGTGCAGCAGCAGCACTGCCAGAGAGGGCTCCGACAAATAAAACTGATGAGTTAGTCTGACAGAAAATTTGCTTCTTGCTCTATTTCAGTGCAACTTCATCTGGCAATACACTGACCAGCCAATCAAATGCTTGAAAAAGCACATACAGTGCCAGGCAGTGTACCATGTAGTTTCCAGTTCAGCTCACAGGGGTCACAAGAAGAGAACATTTTCACAGCTGTATCAAGTCATGCTCAAAGACTGCAAACACCTGTTTAATATCTGGGACCCTCTTGGAAATAATGTGACAACATTTCAGACGAACCCTTGCGCCTGTGCAGAAGTGGAAAGTATCATTTGAGATTAGGGATATCAGTGTCAGACCTCCCACATGTCTGTCCAAGACCAATATGGACCAAGATTGCCATGAAATTTGATATTTATATTTATGGTTCCCAGAGGATGATGCCAACTGGTTTTGTGACCCTGTGTACTTTACTGCCACTATCAGGACAGATATCACAATACAGCAGGCAGTATGTACAAACATAGTACATCACTATATGCTCACTGTCTTTCTGTCTCTATTTGTTGCCATGGCTTTGGTGTCAGGCACAAGGCCTAGTATGTAATCCTCTGATAATCTCTCTCACCTGAACTACCTGCATGTGCAGACAGCACCAGAGGTGGAGAGGAGGACACCCACACAGTCAATCACTGAGACTATCTTATCAGGTCAAAAGAAGCTCTGGGACAACACAGGGAAATGAATGTGAACGAGGAAACTATGGAATTACAAGAAAGAAGACAATGGTTAACAGGAACAATAATTAAACAATATGAGCAGGGGGTTTTCCTGCTTATCTAAACTTGAACAGCCTGTTTTGGTTCCAAGCAGATCTGTTGTGAAAAAGATATCACTGATAACACTATCAACAAACATCATTGGGAGGGAGCTATGCTTATGTGCCAGAATGAGCTGGCCTGTTGTGATGTAAAGTTGCCGCTAATGCAAACTCAACATTTCCTGTAACTGCTTTTCACAGCAAAAGCCATCCAGTGAATAGAACTACTGTAAATTGCCCAGCTGGCCAGGACCAGTGCAGGAATGAAACTGCATCCAGCCCAGCAATGACCAAAATCCCTCCATCCTTAGACACTTAGTTTAGGAATAAGAGACAGACAAGAGGTCAGGAGAGGGCTACATAGCTGTTCCAGTCAGTATAATATATGATTACTGCAGCGACTCTGTTATTAGTGAAAGACACAGCATGAGTCACTCTGTGCAGGCCTTCACTGCACGGACACACACATCAAGTATGTGTTCAGCTGAGTCAGAGGTCATGTCAGGTAGTACTCTGAGGTTTGCTAATAACAGTGATCCATTTTCAGTCTGTCTTTTGTAAAGTTACACCCATGTGGACCAAAGCCGACCAATGACTGTGTTATAACAATTACAGCAATAATTTATGTTTCACCCCGATATTGACCGCTGTGACTCAAAGCACTAATGATATCCTAAATCATTTCATCCATTTTTATGTGCAGTCTTCAGTACAGACAGGGGAGCTTTCAGAACAGCTCGCTTCTACGGTAATTTTGGGTCAGTGTTCTGAAAAGCACGTCGATAAAACTGATTTCTTGACAAAATCCAAAGCACACACACTAATGTTACAAAATCTTCATAGATAATCAACTTTGGATGAAAACATATAGCCAGAATTATATGAGGAAAGACCCTCAGCACCACTTAATGCTGTACTGATACTATACCAACACTGACCAGCAGATATTAGAAAATGATCAATATCTAACTTGAATAGGGCTGCGACTAACCATTATTTTCATTACACATTAATGTCTTGATTATTTTCTCGATTAACCGATTAGTTGTTTGGTCTATGAAATGTCAGAAAATGGTGGAAATCATTGATCACTATTTCCCAAAGTCCAAGATACAACCTAAAAAGTCTTCTTTTGTCCCGACCAACAGTCCACAACCCATGGATATTCAGTTTACTGTCATAGAAGACTAAAGAAACCAGAATATTCACATGTAAGAAGCTGGAATCAAAGAATTGACATTTTTTCTTTAAAATAAATGACTTTTAATGATTAATCAATAGTTAAAATAGTTGGTGATTAATACAAAAGTTGACAACTAATTCATTAATCAACCAACTGTTGCAGCTCTAAACTTGAATAACTTCGACCTGATGGACACAACGTGAGTCCAGCTCAGGTGAGAAGTAATTTCATACGGTTTCCTTATGGGTAAATGATTCAGAACCTCCACGACGTTGTTCACTATACAATCATCACATTCAGCAGAGCATCATCAGCATTGACAGAAACACACACTGGTGCTGCACTACTGGATTACACTGCACTGAATAACTGCTGAGAGTATTTACTATATTAGCAATGGTCAAAAAGAAAACATACTGGGGCACTGAACTAGCACACATAAATAATCACTTATAAGACATATTCAAGCACTCTCACATTTAGACACCCCACAGCAAGACTTGAGGTGACAGCTACAATGTTTTCTTATGATCTAAACCATATCTGTAACTTAGCTAGTACAGCCAAAGTGTTAGTGCTGAAATGTCAAAAAACAATAATTTTATATAACCATTAATTTACGTTGCTGTACAACATTATTCAACATTACCCACAAATGTCAACCTCACGACAGCGCTAGAGTCAGTCTAATACATCCTTTGGGAACCATGAGTGTCTGTACAACATTTTCTGTCAATCTTAACAAGTAGATGTTGAGATATTTTAATGGATATGTGAAAGCATTGAACAGCTACCCGGTGGCACTGGATGAAAAGTCAGATGATCACCAAAGTCAGTATGATTCATCCTCTGGGGAACATGAAAGTCTGTGCAACATTTGATGGCAATCCAACCAAAAGTTGTTGACATCTTTCAGAATATATTACTCTGTTGTGCAGGTTCAGAAGTTTACAACCAAGACAGGTCTTAAACGTCCTTCATCACTTTTACCTCAAGCCACAGAAAGTTGCTATTTTTGACAAGTGTTTCCAGTGCGGCAGGACATTGGCCTTGATTTCAACCCAAATTAAAACACTGACTGTGGAGGCTAAAAATGTTCCGAACCACAAAATACAACTTTTATTTCTCAGGAACCAAAACTTTTGGAAAAACCTTTGGGATAATATTCTTAGCTTCTCACTCCTGCCTATCTGAAGAGTCAAAGTCATTAACTCTCATTATAACTTTATAGTTCAGACTGGCATGTGTGTGTACATGTGTCTATACGTGTGTGTATATGTCCATGTTTGAGAGTGTGTGTGTGTGTGTTAATTGGCTGTTTGTCCAGTTCTTCAAGGAAGTCTAGTCCATCAGAGGAAGTCATTAACTTCAAAGGACCATGTATGAGTGTATATGTGTGTGTGTGTGTGTGTGTGTGTGTGTGTGTGTGTATGTTTGTGTAAGAGAGAAGGACAGAAGCCTAAGGCAGTCCAGAAATCAGAATGCATGCTGGGTAAACAATGTCAGGTTGGTTTTGGGCCTCAGAGCTGGTTTATGGTCTGCCAACACATGTGCATACACACATGCTTCAAACTGACCCTTCCTCTGTGCCGCTTCACTTCTCTCTGCTACATTTCAAGAAAACTGTGTGTAATGTGAGACACTTGGAGATCTTTACAGGGTTTCCGCCAGTGTATTGCAAGTCTGGCGGCCCACCAAGCCTGAGTTGACCCCCCGCTGGCCCTAAGCATCAGGGAACTTTTAAGAAAATGTATTTTAAGAGGTTTTCTAAACCTTAATGTGTTATACAGCTTATACAGAGAGAGCGTGTGTGTGTGACGGTGAGGCTGCGGCGACACTGGTTGGCAGTGCCAGAGGACGGCTGCCACTTGGAACCAGAACCGGAGCAACCCACCTGCCATCCGGAGAGGGACACACCGAGAGCAGGCTGAGCAGGCAGAGAGCTTACTCTGTGCTGAGACTCTGCTGCTGCTGCAGATGCTCACAGAGCAGACACTTCCAGTTTACAACTGTAGCTTCCATCGTCTGACTAAGTAAATGAACAAAATGAACTAAATGGGTTTTATTTCTATTAAAAAAAGCAAAACAACAGTACATATATATATATATATATATATATATATGTATGTATATATATAAGTCACAATAAAGATTTCCACACTATTAGATGATTAGATTAGATGACTTTTTACTAGATTAAAAAAGGGTAAAACTCTCTACATAGAGAAATTCTCTAATGAAAAGCAACAGCAATATAACAAGGTACAACATATTGTATAGTATAATACTGTAGGCCTTAAAGAGTTCGGTTGGCGATTTTCTTTATTTGTCTTATTGTCAACAAATCTCATGTTTGGAGCCAAACCGACATTGAACTGATCTACTAACAAGTGTGTATCCAAAGCCTGATATACCTTATTCCTCTGTGCCGTTGACCTCCGTTGTTAAGATCAAACGGCTCCAAAGACTAACAACAGCGATCAGTCCCAGGAAAGTTCTTTGTACAGCAGACGCCACTGAGCATGTGCAGGAACACCGTTCCGTTTACAGAGCTTTGCTAGCTTGTTGTGCTACATATCACAACCTTGACTTTGTACTGAAGTTCTTTGAGAAATTTAATGCAGCGCAATGTAAGGATGTGTCCGGTTGTGATATGTAGCACAATCAGCTATGTAGCTATGGTGAACATTTCTAGATTCAGCGTGAATCATACTTTGTGATGATATTATTCCGATGTCCACCACAAATGAACTTAGAAATTATAGACAAAAATGCCTTAAAACACCTGAACTTGCCTTAGAATCATTATAATTTTAAGTTTTCTTTACTATCAAAGTAATCCAGTGATAGTTGTCTGTACATCCATGGATACACTGCAAACATGAATTACTAATAGCTAATTCGGCATACTTTTAATGGTGCCAATTTACCAAAAGACAAACTGTGTTCTTTACTTTCATCCATTTCAGCAGATGAAACTGAAGAAAGAAAGCGAGAACAATTCGCTGTTGCTCCTCCTGTGAATGTATCATTAGCTGTCAGCTTGAGCTAGAATGAAAGCAATGAGCCCTTCACAGAGCACAGAGATGACAAACATGCACGATTATACAAACATTTTCCAGATTTTTTATTGCATTACATCCAAAAAAAAAACCCACTTGCGTCCTAAGCATGTCGGACTACAAGTAAACAGATCAGGTTGAAAATGAGTGACATGGCCCTTTAATGTTCCATCGTGCTTTATGAATGAAGAAGACAAGTGATGAATGAAATAAGAAGCAGATGAGTGAGCACAGTGGCTTCCCTCTGCTCTGTATCTGTTTCATGCAGTTTGTTAGCTCAGGCCTGATCATTAGCTGAATTAGGTCTTCTAACTGTGAGAGCCCTGCACCGACACAATGGACCTACTGTTCAGCTGACTCTCCGAGAGCCACACAGAGAGTGTGTTTGTGGTTTCAGAGAGCATTCCCACAGTCAGCCTGAACCAGTTTGTTTTTGTCACCTATTACAGCAACATTTGGATTCCATGACCTTCCCCCCTGGAACTGAATCAAACAGAACTGCCTGTTGTTTCTGTCGGGCAGAGTGCTACTACACTATGTGCTGCATTTCAAAGTTATGCCAAGAATGCTGTCACTCCATCAAGACTGATAGCTTGTGCATACCACCTGCAGAAGAGTTCCTCATAATCAATTAATCAACCGTTTTTTTAAGTCTAAATGTGTCCAAGTTTATGATGAATGCCTGTCACTAAATACCAAGGTGATATCTTCAAATTATTTACCATATCTGACCAACAGCCCTAAAAACAAAGATTTTCCATTTATAATCTGAAACAAACAAATCAGCAAATCCTAATATTAGAAGGCTGGAATAGATGAATAATTATGATTCTTATTTTGATAAAGCATTTAAAAGGACAAGTGAAATCTGGTTTTAACTAGTCTTGCTTCTTGACTTCAAGTCTTTAGGCCTGCCTTTCAACATTTCCCAGAAGCCACAGAGCACTGCAGAGTCATACTGTAAACCCAAACCTGTGATACAATATGACAATTTAAAGGACAAGTTCACATTTTTTTCAAGTCTGTCTTAAAACTAGTCAGGAGCCCGAATGAAAACTGAAACATGTTTGTCTTGCTGTAATCATTCATCTTGTTCATACTGACCATTAGAAGATCCCTTCATAATGCCCACCATCATTTACATTGAAAGCACATTTTTGTAGGATCTTTTAATATCCAGTATGAACAGGAGGAATGATTACAGCAAGGAAAACCTCTTTCACTGTTCATATGGACACCTGACTGATGTTTTAAGACACACTTGAAAAATTGTGAACCTGTCCTTTAAGGTTGGGATTGACGTTGATTAGCAATCCAACACAACATTTGTGAATTTGTCAGATTTTTAACTGTATTCTCTGTTACTGTAAGAAATGCGTGGCTGCTCTGTTAGAACATCTAGCCAGTCTTACAATTTTACATTTGTTTTATGGTTAAAAAAAAAAAAAAAGCAGAAGAAAAAAAAGTTGTGACTTCATTTCTGAATCTAGACCAAGACGGCAGGCAAAAATAACTTCTTTTTGAGTATCTTCTTGCTCAATTTATACATTTACAAAACTTATTTTTGTTTACTCACAGTTATATCTGTCTATAATAGTGTTATTTTCAGTCATTTCATAATTTGATGCACAGTAATGTTTCTATTTTCCTTGTGTCAAACAAAACAAGGAAGGAAATAGGTCATCTCCGGCTACTTGGATTAGTAAACAGAAATGAAATTTGGAAAACAAAGATTCAAAATTAAAGATTCAAAATTGTTTGTGTGTGTAGTGGACGGAACATTTTTTGATCTACAAGGACAGAAGAGTCTTAGAGTAGTCTGAAAATACCTTCAGAAAAGCACCAAGTGCTGTTAAACAACCTTCTGGGGTTTTCCGAAACTGATGCTTAGCTCTGTGACTCCACTGTAGTTCGGGACAGAATTTTAAATCTGCCACTGTGGAAGAGGCTTTGAAACTCGATCTTTAGCTTAGATCTTTGTTTTGGAAAATCGATTTGAAGGCGTACTCTGACCATAACCACTACCTGCCTGACCCTAACTTTAATCACTGACCCAAAAATCAGCATTTTACAAATTGGGGACACGACTTTTGTCCCCAATTGCACAATCTGTCCCCAATTAACTGATCTTAAGTCTGGTGTGTGTCCCTGAAAGTGACCTAAGTCATACCAACACACACACACACACACACACACACACACAAAAGCAATCCTCTCATGTTAACAGTACTTCTTCTGTCATATCCAAAGATGCAAACCATGACTTTGTTTGTACCGCATACTGACACACACACACACACACACACACACACACACAACCTGTCATGTAAAAGCTATGGTCATGGACAATGTCCACTACTTTGCATACAACTCTCACAAACACAGACACACTTTCACATTTGCAGTCCGTTGACACATAGACTGATTCTGATTGAGGGATCCCTCAGGCGAAACGACGAGTTCAAGCCAAAATCACTTCAGAAACTTGCCAACTTTCAGATAAACACTTGATACAACATGACAAGAGCTCATGCGGCGTTTCTGGTACATTCGGTATACTCACGTTCATGGAAATGAAACTACTGTGAATGTTTCACGGTGCCTGCCACCACTTGCTAGATGTTTTCATGCTATTCAGAAATATTGAGTAAACCGAGTCTACAAGGTGACATTTTACTGAAAGCGCCTGACTGGAGGCTGGAGCTCAGGCTGGAAGAAGTGCAGAATTAAAGGATTTGTAAAGCCGGTTTCTGCACACAGAGAAGAGGACTGAGTGACAGGACAAGACTGCAGCAGACTCAGACAGCTGGACAAAAGCGACATAAACAGGACTGAGAAGATGCTAACCCTCCAACCAAAAGCACAAAAACTAATGAATATAGCTAATTAAACAACAGCCTAATAGTTGGTTCGATGTGAGCAGGGCATTGACTGAGAAACATTTGAAACAACGTACATGTTTGCTGCGGTGTTGTGGCTCCTCTCCTCTCCAGCTGACACCAGTCTGTTCTTGATCCAAATAAAGAATCACAGGCTCCGGAGCGGGACACACTCGTAAATACGGTTCCGAGCACAGTTGGTCTCTCAGTCCATTAGTGTGGCGGTGAAAAGTGTCCTGTCAAGTCACAAAGATCCACCACGTTCCTTCAATGGACGGCTTTCTTCCATGCAGCCAGTAGCGTTAATTCAGCCAGCGTCAAGCGCGCCGCAATCAATAGCCACACTTCCGGTCGTCACGTTCAAATGAAAATGTTGCTTCATCAGCTGCTCTGGATAGTCACCTTACATCCGGTCATCACTTGCTGTTCACAGGGGAACATTACCAACCAGGCCCCAAAGGCCCAGAAGCTCCCGTTTCACTGGATGGCAACTCATCTGTAATTTCATTAACTGCAAATTAGTTTATAAATATGCACCAACAGTCTGAAGGTGGCTGCTGCATTGAGGCTCTCTCTTACCTTTGGTCAAAATGTAGGTATAATAGCTTTTATGCTTACACCATGGAGTATGTTCCTAAATGAATTTTATGTTAAATGAAAGTTCTAGAAACCACCTGACACACCTGCAGCAGGTATTATTCCATTGTAGGAGCACTGGTTGGTTCCTAGATCACGAATGAAGCTGCCATGTACTGTATACCTGCAGTGTGCACTGCGTCTGATAGGTCAAGTCAATAGGATACATGTACACGGTGATTTTAGTGAGGGGTTTGGCAAGTGGTCTGTGGAAATGTGATTGATAAAGTGCAATATCCATGACATGTTAAGGGCTTCAAGGTGGGGTCCTTATAAGACAGAATTTCTTTTTAGGATCTGCACTGTCACAGCAGATATAAAGATTACATGGTGCATATTCTTAAGTATCTTTTCCTCTTAAGCATACCACAAACGATCACATAACAAACCTGGGGCATTGTAGTGCTCCAGCACAGAAATACTGTACAAAATGTGAAGGAAGATGGAAGAACTGGGGGTTCACAGACGCTCAGCATTTCATTTTTGCCCCTGGACCTCAGGTCAGGTTAATCCGAAAATAGTGAGAATATCAAATATAAAACTGCAAATATAAAACAGTACACAAAATATTTTCAACATAATCTAATTAAATGAATACTCAAATTATAAAAACGGAAGAAAAAAAAACATGATGATCCTTCAACAGGTCCATGTAACAGTACACTTAGAATTACATTATCATTTTTGAACTCTGCTTAATAAATGGTAAAATAAAGGTGGTGTCAGTAGACCTTTTTCATAGCAGACATTCTGATTTGTCAAAGCAGGAAAAGCACGAGTGTAAATAATAACATTAACAAAGGTTCCATTCCATGAATTACAAAGAGTGAGCAAGCACTATACCAGAACCCTGGAAATGACTCATCTTAATGCATTGCAGCCATCAGTAATGTTATTAATACCACCTGTGCTGTTCCTGCTTTGACAAGTCAAAATGTCTGCAAGGAAAAGGTCTACTTTTCAGTTTGTGATGTTCTAGAGATGGATTAAGACAATTGAATTATTAAGTGTCAGTTTACCTTAATCCATTTATTTATGTTGTGTGCTTAAAACACTTTAAATTATCTTATTTTGTGAAATTTGAATATTTGTTCTTTTTTTTGTCTCGACTCTGTTCCATCAGATAACAGGGATGTTAAAAACTCTTCCATTCAAGGCTGCGCTCCACTGCCATCTGCTGGATATTACAAATACAGTATGTTGTTTCATTCCTGCATGTAATACTTCCATATGCACAGCCACTATGTTGCTGATAAACACCTGTGGTGAAGTCCGTTATAAAGTTGTGAGCACAGTGTTTCTTTAATTACTTTACTTGTTTTCTTACTACAAATAATATCTTTGCAACTGAAGAGAAAATTCATCTAAAATGGCAGCAATCAATCACTGGAGGAGTTTTTAGTGTCAGAATTTATAGACAGACTTGGCTGGATTAACTTGTTCAGGGGCAAGAATTTGTTGTTCGGCCGCTTTTTGACATCCCACCTCCCTCTCTGTGATGTGTATGTAACCTGTTGCCTCCATGTTCCCATTAAGTACAGTTCACACGGTAGACTATACTATGGATATAGTCGGTAAAGAGACAACCAGAAGGTATTTGGAGCAAAAACAGCACTGTATTTGTGGGTGTTGGTGGGAGAGTGTTGTTTCAGGTACAGGTGAGAAAATTAAATATGATCCAGGATCCAGTTTGAGTAACAGATACAAGAGTTTAACCCATTAGACATCAAAACACTGCACAATGGTTTTAATGCTGTGAGACAGGATTTCACAACTCAGGAAATAATATACTCCTATGTCACTGGATTATACAAAAAAATTATAGAAATGTATCACTGGTTACATCAGAAGTTGAGCCTTGTACAAATTTGTTGCTAGACCCATGCTGTCTCATTTAAATGAATCAGGAGGCCATGTTTTTTTCATGCAGTGCAAATGTCTGTCTTAACACAGACTTATGCTGCTCATAATACAACCAGGGTACAGGCTTATCTGTCTCAGTTCTTCTTCCAATTCTCTCATGGTGATTTGAATTAACACATTTTTATCTGGGAAAATGTCCCTTGTGAGCACAGTATAAACTGACATTTTAACACATTCTGTATATTGCAATATACATTCTGTATATTGCAAGCAAAGAAATTGCATGTAAAGGGTTTTCAACAACGACTAAGAAACCCTCCAACACACATTTCATTTCCCTGTTAAAAATGTTGCCACAAGCTTCTCAAGGAGCTTTGTCAAATCTGAAAAAATAACCCTGATGATACAAACAATGGTGACTAGAAACCCACTTTAAGCCTTGTGTTTTCTTTTATCTCAATATAAATAGTACTTGTTTTGTACAAGTATTAGTAGCACAAACTATCCAGGAGCAGGTATCTCCTGCTGTTGAGGAGACTCATACAGTATACTGTAGCAATTTGCAGCCATCTAGTGGAGCTCCAGTGTCTCATCACTGTAGCACAGACAACTCTCTGTTAACTACACTTACCTATCCAGCTATTAGAGCAGGCCGAGGGCAGAGAAGGCAATGTTTTTGTGCAAACATTTGAGAGTGTATGCGTAGATTGAGAGACTTCTGGGAGGAAGAGAGAGAGAAAAATAAGAAGTAGAAATGACATGAAGGGTAGAAAATAAAAATACAAGTGCATTTTTATGTTTTAGTGAATTTACCATAAATCCCACTTAGTGTTACTATTTTTAGCCATTTTTCTAGCAGCATGTATCTAAGGAAGGCAATATTGGTTTGTCAGTTGTTCCACCACTGTGGTCCAGTCTGAAGTATCTCAACAGCTATTGGATGATTTGCCATGACATTTTGTATCAACATTCATGGTCCCCAGAGAATGAATCCTACTGACCTTGGTGATCGCCTGACTTTTTCTCCACCAGCAGGTAAAAGCTTTCACTTATTCTGGGAAATATCCACCATGAGGTTAATATTTATGGTTTTGAGTGAAATGTCTCAACAACTATTGGATGAGTTGTCATGGAACTTGTTGCAGACATTCATGTTCAACTTATGATGAATTTCAATCACTGGTTATCTCACTGACTTTTCACCTAGGGCCATCATGTGGTTGAAATTTCAATTTGTCCAATACTTGTTTTTTGATTAAATACCTGCAAAGCCTCAGCTGTACCTCCTGTTTAGTGCAATTAGCAAATGTTAGCATACTTACATGCTAAACGAAGATGGGGATCATGGTGAACATTATACCTGCGTAACAATATTAAACGCACAATATGTAATTTCAGCCGCTAGGGGTCTCTCAATCAAAACAATAACAAAAGACGGAGTGTGATGACAGTGTGAAGTAGCAAGGGATCATGGGAGTTGTTGTCTTCGTCGTTAAATAACCAGCTTCACCGGGATAGGATTACTCCAGTGTTAATCATTCGGGATGTTTTTACCGGGAGCTGAATTACCCGCGGGGGTCTCCTCCTCTCCAGAACAAACGGACCCGGAGATTACAGGTAAAAACATTAAATAAAGCTGTTTCACCTAAAAAAATCAGTGTTTCTCCAACGATGTACGGCGACCACCGGACGTCCGGTACGGGCTGTTAACTGAGCTGCTGCTAACACTTGTTCGGTTTACTTCTCTTATAACTTTAGATCCAGACGTTCGGCTGGTTTCTCCCAGGAGCCGAATTATCCGCAGAGGTCTCATCCTCTCCAAAAACAAACATACACACAGATTAAAATTGTTAAAAATACTAATTAAAGCTGTTTCACCTAAAAAAATCAATATTTCTCCGATGATGTTTGGTGACCACCGAACTTCCTGGAGGGGCTGTTAGCTGAGCTGCTGCTAACGTTAGCCCAGTTTATTTCTCTGATAACTTAAGATCCAGACGTCCAATGACGAAATCCTTCTTCCGGCTAAAAGACATAGTTTAAAGCGACCTAAATATATCATGAAAATGTGGCTTAAAACTGAATAAAAGTCAATTTGTAACAGTTTCTGTGGAAGAAGCACAACGCTGATGTATTATCTTGTATGTGTGTAAGTTACTCTTTGGTAGACGCCATTGTAGCGGACGAACACAGCGCCGCCGTATGCATCTTGTGCTGTTTACTCTTTATTAGAGGAGGTATGACGCCATTGACAGGCGACCAAATGAAATGGTCCATCACTTTGATTAAATTATAGATTTGGTGTCTCTAAATGGACTTTTTTTTGCAAGATGCTTAGAAATACATAATAATAGAAAAACATGTTTAAAATATTCATTTTCTGTGGTATTAGTGTTGTTTACATAACTCAAGATGTTATCAAGGCTCAGCATTTTTCAAATCATCTCCTAACACAGCTAGTGGACTTCACACTGTGTCCACATACCAGTTCATTAGGACTGAACCCTGTGCTCTCCTGTGACACCTCTCACATCGCAAGCAACAACCAAGGAGGCCCTCTTCCCAATTCTGAGAAAGTGCAGTGCAATAGGAACACAACATAGACTTCAGGGTCTGATAAGAGTTCAAGGCCTCTGCGAGACTCAGGGTGGTATGCACTGGACACTTGTTTAATACTAAGCTATTTTACTACGGAGGAAAAGGTGAAAAACATGAAATTACTCCCCTTGTCAGTTTACACCAGTTTTGGGATGCCAAACATAGTCATGAATGTAGTCAAAGCTTTCTGTACTGGCTTGGTTTTAATAGAGCATAGGGGAAAAGTTGCTGGATAGCGAGTACTTTAGTACTTACTCCTAGCCATACTCTGTGGCAGTGGACCCACACAATCAAGTAGCAGATATTTAAATGACTTCTCAACCACTGGAATCAGGTACAAAGGAGCTGGCTTAATCTGCACACAGTCACCAGCACAAGCCCATTGATGAACAGCAATCCATCCTTAAGGAAATGGCCACTTTAAACATCCTTGAGCTCATTTTCGGGACATAATCGCTAAAACAAGGATTTCAATTTGGGACTACAGCTTGTTCTTTAATGCACGTGTCTCTAGATAGTGATGGCAACAGAATGGAAAGAAATGTAGCCTGATCCTTTCCCTTAGAAATGCCCTCTGTCTTTGAGGGTGATATCTGAGAAGCCTTGATTTGTTCAGACACCTTTAACTGCTCTGACTTAACTTTAGTCACAGCACACAAAGAAAAAACATTAAGGCGTTGTTTATCACACTCATCTGGCTCCTCAAAAACCTGTAAAGTTGAGCCCCTATTCCACATCCCTAGAACCAATTTACAATGCCTGGGATCAGTATGCCCAGGTCCCCGCCCCTGCCTGCCTCCCATTTGGCAACACACCTGACCCCAGTCTTTATCCCTGCAGGTGGTGGGTCCACAGGGTGGTGACTCCATGTTATTTCTTTTGGCTTTGCCCAATCAGGCTCCATGGGCCCAGCCACCAGACGCTTGCCAGTGAACTCCCCTCCCAGGCCTCGCTCTGAGAGAGTGCCCCGGTCTCTCTCTTCCGGGCGAGGTTCTCACATGCCAGACATGCTGCTTCATTAAGGTCTATGAATTGTTCTTGGTCTGCACCCTCATTTGGGACCAGTTTCCCTTGGGAGACCCTACCAGAGGCTATTGCCCCCGACCACACAACTCCCAGGGTCACAGGGACACCCAAACCCCTATATTCCACCTGGATGCCAGGGAATACCATGATGTACATGCTCCTTTTTACCACCAGAGGTCAGTGTTACATTATGAATGTTTCTATGTAGATTCTAACTCATTGTGTATATGACAAAATCTGTAGACCAGTGTGTAGGCCTTCAGTTATGTAAACTACATTTTTAAAGTACAGTGCAAGTATTGTCCTGTCTCCCAGACTGGTAACAAAAAGCAGCCTGGGAATTTGCTGTCAAGCGGCTTCAAATTGATACACCAAATTCAAACTTACACAACCTGTTTGTCGATCAATTAATCATTAATTTAAAAAAATCACAATCTGTTAATTTTTATTATTTGTGTTAGGCTAATAAGACCACATAAGAGTGCAAAACATATTTATGCTTCAATTAAACTCCATTGTTCAGTGGCACTGGCTGGTTGTCACACATACCTGTCTCCAAGGTCCCTGCAACTTCCTCAAAACTTTCCCTGTCTGACTCAGCTTCATCTGTTTGTTAAAAATGCATAAAACAGACATCATTTGGACTGTCTGACATGAGCATCAAATATTGTTGTATTCATTAAATTCATGATGCATAGTCCAACCTTGACATGGGCAAATACATATGTGGTGTATTATGCAACATACTCGCCAATCATTCTATTTATTGTAATGCAACGATAAATAACTTGAATGAAGTAGTCCAACTAGATCATATGAATGATGTGTTGTTCTCTAATTTACACAATAACATTCACAATTTACTGCACGCACCTCTAATTGGATCTGTGCTAGTTCCTGCTCCCTCCTCCATCCTTTCCCTTTCTTGTTCAGAGCCATGTTCACCTGTTTGTTTAGATTGTAGAGTAAGTATTTAACAAATCATTTTTATTGTTGGGTTGGCTGTCAAATATTATATGCCTTATAGGCTATAATGAAAAAAATAATTGAGTTGTCTAGAAGAAAATTATCAATTTTACATGTTTATTTTACCCATTCACAGTCGAAGTTGATGACCACACTTTAGTGTAAACTTCTCTATATGTTTGTGCACTGAGTCTGACTGGTTAAACCTTGGAAATGGTAAAACCTGCAGCAGGACTCTTGCATTGAAACCCCAAGGTCAACAACAACATTTTGTTCTTTAATTAGTTCATTTAGCTAGTTCACAGCACATAGCATGTAAGCATGATAAAGCACCTGCTCCCTGCTCTCTCCACTGATGTTTCTACCTCTTTGCCACCGTCCTCATCATCACGTATAGACTGTTTCAATAAATCCGCACCCTTTTTTTTTGGCGCACCTTCTCTGCAACACCAGCCATGCGCTGTGAGTGCTAGATACTTTTAACAAGTGCTAAATATACTTTCAGTTTCAATTTTGATGGCAACTGCTAGCTGCTATTATGGATTGCACCAGCCATGTCGCTGTAGCTAAGACGACCTATTGAATATCTGTATATAGGCTATATAATGCCAAGGTTGAACTGGCCCACCGGGAAAATTACTTCCCAATGGCCAGTCCGCACCTGCTGTCTCCCTTCATTGCTGTCTCCCTTCAGATTGCAACCAACTGAATACCCCACACCCCTCCCTTTAAAGCATGTAGGAGAACCTATAGTGGCTGCGAAACTCTCAACAAACATGAAAGGCCCTCTCTATAGCCAGTGTTTGGTTTGTCCATTCTGGGCTACTGTAGAACCAGCAGCACAACATGGCAGGCTCCATGGAAGAGGACCCACTCCCTATGTAGATATAAAGGGCTCATTCTGAGCTAACAAAAACACAACGTTTTTTAGTTTCAGGTGATTATACACTAATGAAAACATGAATATTATATTCCATTTCTGCCAATAGATCACACAGGTCCTTTAAGCTCACATTTTGTCTTTTGTGTGTCATGTTGATGTTCTGTTTACCTGTTTCATTTTCAGTGCTCTTTGGAGAAGGTCCTTATGAGCTGACCCAGTTTTCTGTACTCCCCTGCACAGCTGTTTTGTATCCTAGTGCTTTTCCAGGCAAATAAATAAACTAATAAACTAGCATCATAAGTGCCCTATTGTCATGCTCTTTATATAATGCACTGCACCATGAAGTTTTTGCCATGGATTTACAGTATATTTTCACACTTAGTTTTAATATGATACAACCTCAAAGCCAGGCACACCACACATCCCAACATACCCATTCTGAATAACCATTCATGTTATTAAGTTCCTCCAACCAGTCTTGAATATTTATGATCATGTATGCAGATCAAAGAAGGCCTAGATTATTTTAAATTCCACCCTAAAGCAAAATTTAGACATTATGGATATGGGTATGAAAGTGAGAAGCAGCGAAAATAAAACTGTATGTTCACCTGCACACCATTTAAGAATAAGGTGTATGGCTTGTCAAAAAATCTGCACATAATCTCTGTGGTTTATGTTGTCTGAGCCTCAGTGCGCCTGCGTGCAATAAGCATGAAATATGAAAGACTGCAGCAGCACTTCTGAGGAATAATGGATGACATTCCAGCTCTTGACATGTGTGCGTGGGTGTGTGCATGAATCTAAGTGAAAGGCCCTGTTAATGTGTATATATATGTGCATCTATATAGTATGTTGAATTGTAAACAAAACTGTGCATGTAGGCCTACATTTATACCTGTATGTGTGTGTTCCTACAGTACCTGCCTGGGCAATCATTATCCAAAGCGCTTTACAATGTTTTGTTGCACAACCTTCACGAACAATTTGAACCTCCTGAGCCAGTGCCGCCTGTAGCCCTGTCACAGAGCGACCAATGCGGTTTATACCATGGATTTCTGACCCAGAAACAAGGATTACACAAGATCTTCACAGTCTGCGTTTGCTTACTCACAAACAGATATACCACAAAACATGTCATGTACTGTATATATGCATACATTTTACTTGACAAAACACATGATTACACTGGAAAAACAGAAAGCAGGGCAGTCCTCGTCTGTCCCATTGCAATTATTTTACATTGCAATGTTTGGATTTGAATTGACTAAGAATACATTCACAAAGTGAAGTAATATTGACTATTAGTATACTTTTAAGTGCGCTCAAATACCACTACTGTAATATTGTATTGTATTTGTATTGTATTTAAGTCAATCCAAGAAATATACTCCATAATAGTATATGGAAATACATTTTAATTGTACACTTTTATGTATTGTTTTGTAATTTACATAAAAATACAATAACATACACTTCAGGTCGTATTGTTTATTAGTATACTTATTTCAAGCACAATGAAGTACTACCGGATGAATAACACATTTTAAAGTTCTACAGTGAAACACAATTTTAATATATATTTCAGACTCTTAAAATCAGCACCAAAAATAATGTCCTTTGAATATACTTATTGACATTTAAATGTATGTAGTTAAAAAATTATCCCTACCCTCATTCCTGGGAAAGGGGTCAATTATCTTTGAACACCATGGACCCACTTGACTGACTTTATACAGACTAACCGTAAGGACAATAAATATATAGACATTATAGCAATGTAAATGCATCTACATATCTATAAGACTTTCCATGAATAAACAATAAAAAATAAGGAAACTGGATAGAAGAACTTGATTGAATTCAGCAGCTGCTGCAACTCTCTCTGATGCTAACTTCATTTGCTTCTGCATTATAAATCACAATGAGGCTTGAGGTAACACCAAGCCTCCCTTCCGCCCTTCATAATAATGCTATATATTTCAAATCTCAAAATGAAACTTTAGCTGTTGGACACAAATCCCAAACATGATGGCCTTCAGTGGTGGTCTCACTGTAATCACTCCTTAGGTTAATTATTGACATGTTTTTGGTTGATTTTATGAGGCCTTAAGATGTGTACACTGGACAACTACATAATGTGTTTTGTATTCTTTAATTATATAGTGTTACTGCATTTCATATATGCTCCCCATGAATGTACATTTATTTTCATACAAATAGAGTTTACATGGCTTTGACACGGTTAACCACCAAATCCTCCTCTCTACATTCACTGAGCTTGGTATCTCAAGATCTGCCCTTGGCTGGTTCATGTCGTACCTCTCAGGGAGATATTTTAGAGTAATTGGAGGAGAGAAGTACCCAAACCACACGGCTTTTCCACAGGGGTTCCTCAAGGGTCCCCTTCTCTTCTCAGGATACACCACCTCACTTGATGCAGTAATCTGCTCCCATGGTTTCTCATACCATTGCTATGCTGACGATACCCAGCTCTTCCTATTGTTCCTGCTGAAAGACCACACAGTCTCGGCTTGGATCTCGTCATGCCTTGCCAATATCTTGGCACGGATGGAAGAACGCCACCTTCATCTTAACCTCTCTAAGACCGAGCTCCTACTCATCTCAGCCAGTCCCTCTATACAAAAACAGATCAGTATCCAGCTTGAATCAACCCAACACATGCTCAAAACTTGGGTGTCATGATTGATGACCAACTAACCTTTAAGGTTCACGTGGACTCAATTGCTCGATTGTATCGATTTACCCTGTACAACATCAGGAAGATCAGACCCTATCTGTCTGAGCATGCAGAACAACTCTTGTAATGTCATGCATTCACTACTGCAACTCCTTCCTGGCAGGCCTCCCTGCATGTATGTTCAAACCTCTGCAAGAATGCGGTGGCACGTCTGGTCTTCAACCAGCCCAAAACAGCACATCTCACTACGCTATTTATATCCTTCTAATGGCTCCCAGTTGCTGCCTGCGTCAAATTCAAAACCCTGACACTCGCTTACAAAACAGCATCTAAAACAGCTCCTGCCTACCTGAACTCCCTTCATTCATATAAGATAAAAGCATCTGCTAAGTGAAATTGTAAACATGGGATGTACAGTTGTCATTCCAGGATAAATTAGATTAAAGCTATATGCTGTATAGCTGATGGTTCAGAGTACTGGCAACTTTTTTATTCCAGTTCAAGCACTGCTTGACACCAGTAAAGGACCTCTATTTTGGGATTGTGATCCATTTAACATCCACAAAATATGAGAATAAAAACTTCTTAGGAGAAGGCAGTTGGGGATAAGAATCCATAGATACTATCGAGATGATGCTGGCCTGGTAATAGTTCAGTAATTATTTGTCAGGAATTTACTCGAGTGCATTTCTCAGTATGAAATCCAAAAGTTGAACATCCCTCCCTAAGATTAGACTATAGATTCACACACAAACAGGCCTAAACTCTGGGCTAATTGGCTAATTGGCTAATTCATACTTACATAACTAATATAAATGACATTTTTTCACCACTTTGTATGTAACCAAACAGGGTGATTTTTACACTCAAGTGAGTGGCGAGTCATGTGACCCTGACAAAAATGAACCTATCCTTAACCTGAATAGTTGAGCCACAACATTTGTGTGTCATGTGACAAATGATGGAAAGGTGGATAATTGTTTGTGAAAATAGTATAGTAATAGGTTTGGATGTGTTATGGCTTTTATAGAATATGTACAAACTGGAGTTCTCACAGGAAAAGGGACTTTATGTTTTATATTAGTACTGTATTGCTAAAATAAAACAAAATGGTGTAACACACAGCCATGCTTTTTTCCCATGTGCACATATTTCTAACCATGCTTGCTATTTTTTAGCCATGTGTAGCAATGAAAGCATGTTCTATCCTGGGTTTATTTATGTCTGGCATTTTATTTTGTTGCACTTAACATCAACATTTCCTGGTCAGACAAATAAAGTTTAAGTTCACTTATTGTAAATTGATTCAGTCCTGCGTTTCTTGTTACCCATACATACTTTTCAAGGAGTTAAACAACAAGGTTGCAACATGGATGCAATAAACGCTCTATATGTAAGAATCACATAGGCCAAATGCATCCAACTCTTGTTAGATCTCAAGGATATATACAATGCGTTTAGTGAGTAATACTCAATGTAAACATAACTTTTGTTTGTTTATAAGGAAACTCCACAGGGCACCTTTAAAAAATTTGGATTTTAGCGTCCTATCACCTTACTTGACACTTTCTCCACGAGCATATTGAACTGACGTGAGAAGATGGATGAAAGAGGTTGTGTGAGATCACATATGCATGTATGTGGCTGACAAGCTACAGAATATGAAAAGGAATTTGCACCCCTCACTGGGGTACTGCTCACACCTATACACAAACACACACAGCTGATAAGTATTCAGACCTTGTCTAGACTGCATCAAGAAACTTAACACCCCCTCCTCCGCCCCCGTCTCTCTCTTTCCATCTCTGCATCACTGCTTTGGGATCTCCAGCATCCAGAAAAGGAAAGAGAGAGAACAGAGGGAAACCCCACCCGGCTTCCTCCGATCCAAAAGATAAGGCAAGTAAATAACCTCTCTTTCCTTTTTTTTTTTACGATGTTCTTAATCCAACTGTATGTAACTATCATCATTCAAATATGCATTTCATTTAGTGACACATATTTTGATGAACCGATTTATCCTACTTTTTTGAGAAAGCTTAATTTACAGCCTGAAAACATCAATGAAAATGTTTAGTTCTGCTTGCATGATGATGTTGATTGAAATTAATAATCCAAGTACTTTCTGGCATGGAGCATACAGTGGATGAACTACAAAACAACACGCTGGCAAATTTTGTTTCATATTCAACTACATGATTGAAAAAACGATGTAATTCACTGCAATTATCATTCATATGCATGAAATCAAGTCACAAGTGTGAGATTTTCTGCCTGGTCCTTTCCTTATTGGTCACAGATCTCCCCAGCTGTTACATAATATGCCTCCTTGTGTACTGAGGCGGAATACTAAACAGTTGGGCTGGGTAAGTCAAACAAACAGCTTCCACTGACCTTTGGGTCCTGTCACAATCATTGCCACCTAAAAACCTCTATTTTACCATGTACTTATGAGTTTCAAATATGTGAAAATTAGTGATGTAAAATGTTAAAGGGATACATGGGCATCAATGTGAAAGTAAAGTTGTTTATTTTTTTCCTCTAGTTTTTGAAGATCTAGGTTTAATGATAAAATGCTCTCAGCAGACTATGAATGGTGTTGTCATGACGTGTGCACTAATATACACACATATTCAGTGTTCAGTTAACTGTCATCAGATGTGTAGTACATGAGGCAGAGTACGTTGTTTACTTTTTGTTCATATGATGCGTATGTACACAAGAGAAGTGTACCATAGATGCTGCTGTCACAAAAGTAGTGGGTATAGTATACATATTTTAATAACTATGACTGTGTGTATATATACAATATGTGTGTGTATTGTGTGTGTGTACCTTGCCAGCAGCTGATAATTGGTAGCTGGCAGATGGCTATTTCATGGAAACACTAGAACTGGTTTGTCAAGTGGCTTCTCTACACCACAATGCAACCATTTCATAGTGGTGGTGCCATTACTGCCCACAGTCCATTCACTCACCCTCCCTTTTAACTGTTGAAAACTGTTCTTAAAGCCCCAGTACCATTGAAGACTAGAGATAGGGATTGATGGCAGTTCTCCAATTTTTCTTCTTCATCAACCACTTAAGCCTCTGAAACTGCATTTCAATCATTACAGCAACTTGAACCTTAATGACTGTAATATATATGGTTGAATAAAAACTTATTAAAAACAAAAGGCTCCAAAGCAAGTTTGCATCAGTAACTTAAAAGTTGGAATTCTGTTTTTCTTGCTGCATTGCATTTAGTGTGCCAAATTAATTAACATTGATCTATTTTTTGGCCACTGTATGGGGGGGAAATAGAACAAGTTGAAAACACAACTTGATCTTATAAAGTTGATATAGCAAACATGCATTTGGAGGTGTATCTCTAGCCACCTGATGAATTAACTCCTATATTCACCCTTCTTTTAGCTCTGTTTTGGTCTCCAAAAACTCCTGAGAACAAAATCTGGCTCTTTAGCTGTTAAATGCTCCACCATGTTCACCAGCTAATTGTCAACTTTGTCTTTCACTGAGAACAGCTGCCTGCTATTGATGGGAATGATGTTGATGTTAACAGTGAGACTGATCCAAAACAGTGACATTTTCGGCTGTAAAAACCAAAATAATGAGCTGAAAGACATTAAAATGCTTTGTAGAGCAGAGGGGAACTGCAGTGTCGGATGATAATTTTTTGTTGGTTTGTCACTATGACTGCTTTCACTTGACACAGTGATTGCTATGTAAGATTAGATATGCAGGGCCGCTGTTATTTGAAGCTTCCCTGACTATGTTGAACTGCCTTTTTGTGTGTGTCTTTGTGTTTGTGTGTACTTGCCCTATCTGATTCAAAGCTGATCACCCTGGACACAGCCTAATGCCAAAAGTAAAAACTCACAGATTATCTTGAGAAATGCTCAGAACCAATTTCTACAATGGATGCAGAGTGTATTTCTATTTTCCACTGAGTCACAGAGCTCCCAGTCCATTCATAAATTATAAGTTAAACAAGCTGACAGACTGCAGCAGAGCAGACGAGGTAGAGGGCTATGGGAGAGAGCGCTATTTGGGTTTGGCCTGATTTATAATGCAGGGAAGAAAAGCAAGCATGGACAGTAATTGAAAAGAGAGAGAGAGAAGATGGAGGGAGAAGGAGAGAGGGAGTAAAGCGGCACAGGAAGGAAAGGGCATAGGTTTGGTTTTAACTTTGGTAGGAAATTTTTTGTCAGATGGCCAAAACAATTGTGTATGTGTACTGGCTCTCTGTCACTCTTTTCTCTTTCACGGGCACATGTGCACACACACATGGACTGAACTTGAATCATGATTTTTTCTCTGACTTACATTACACTCACTTATATTTTATTTTATTGGTAGACATCTTTTAATTAAATTAATTGAATTAATATTTAAAAACAGCATATCATAGACTGTCACAATAAATGTTACAATAAAATAAATGTGTAGAAACCTATAGGTAATGTGTAGCTCTGTAACTCGCTGTTGGAAGGTTTTCAAACCTCACTTGAGATTCTGTCCTTCTTTCAGTTTGAGGATTTTGGCGACACAACTCAAGAGTTTCACAACAGAGTCACAGTGATGCTCAAACCTATCTTTGCATCATCTCAAAAACTTCTATTTGTATTATTTTTCAGTCAACTCCTGAACTTATGGCTAGATCTTTCACTATGACATCAGAGCTCAGCCGAGAGGCTGCAGCTCACCTGTCTGTGTGTCTAGATTTTCAGAAAAAATGATGCCTGACAGTCATAAATGGTTCTGTTGGACAAGCTATGGCTAATTTAGCTTATAAATAATGTTCATGTCTTAATGACACATATGCAATAAACTCACAAGTCAGTCTTTAAATGCATCGGTCAACTGGAGACTGAGGACAATCTCCCAGCTTTTTTTTTTAAAAACTGGGTGGAAACAATTAAATCCAGCCTTGCAGAACCAATCCAAGGTCTTTAGAGCAGCCCTTCATATAGGGGCGGTGACATGCAGTTCACTATGGAGGAGAATCTGAGGAGAATGGGAGCGTGGGGGGGTGTAAGGAGTGTAGGTTTGTAAGCAGCCATTCTCGCTGCCATTCAAGCAACTACTGTGCATTTATAAATCCCCAGATGATCAGTAGGCGGGGAGATCTCCGATTGTCTGGTATCGTGAGACTAATGCAACAATACCTCTGCCACTCATGGAAGAGGGGGGGGATGGCATTAAATATGGACTGATTACAGAACATTCTAATTAATTAAGCTCAACTGCTACCGACACTTACGTTCTTCTTAATTTGTTTTTGAGAGGAGTTTTCTCCAACTGTAATAAGGTTGTTTAATTAACAGCATGTCTGAACAGCAATAACAAATTAGCTAACAACACCTAACAAAATAAATATAATATCATATGACTGATTGTTTACACCTTTGTCTTCATTGAAAAAGTCACCAAGAGAACCTGGCAAACGATTGGCCCAATAGCATCCCACTATACATTCATGACCAGTCAGCACATCCCTGAGAGTTTACTTCCACGTAGTATCACTGACCAATCTTGACTGCATAAACTCTGAATAAACTTGCATTTGGTCCAATTGCAAACAAGAAATGTTGTCCCTATCTTTTCTGTTTTGTGAAATTGCTATTGTGTTTCCTGTTTTGTTGTTGTGTTCTCTATTTTGTTGTGTTTTGTCCAACGTTATTGTATTTTGCACCTATAATGTGTGACTGCAGTATGTATCCCATAACTCATTTTCTGTTTTTCCATCTCATATATACACAGACCAATCAGGCATATAGTATATCTGTCCTGCATTTCAACCACAGTCAGTTATAATGACCACAAAAAAGTTTTCCCCCCTCCTAACTAAAAAACAATTTTATTGTGATTAAATCTATGTGTATGTTTTGTTAATTTATTTTATCAAGTTGCAGTGCAGAGTTTTCAGCCACTGTAATTATCTTTCAGTTATCTTTTTGTACCAACAAAGAAACAATATCTTTAGCAGTTAAATTCTGCTTTGATACAAGAAACCAGACCACGTGTAGACCATGTGTGTTTCTTAGACTAGTTTGACATTTTGGGAGATGCTTATTTACTTTCTTGTCAAGAATTAGATGAGAACGTTGATACCACGCTTATCTCTGTACTGTAAATATGAAGCTGCAACCAGAAGCTGGTTAGCTTAGCATAAAGACTGGAAACAGGGGGAAATGGCTAGCCTGGCACTGTCCAAAAGTCACAAAATTTGCAGTTTTATGGAGGATGATGTAGACTATTTCTTGGCTGGGACCAGTAACCTCCTGGAATCAGGCTAGCTGTACCTGTAACAGTTTAATGAGCTTTGCCAGTTCTATAAATTTATTTGAAAAATGATCAATTGTCACTTCCAATGCTGATTTTCAGTCCCAACACCCTACACCTGTCGGCAATCTGTATCGTCCCTGTTAAATAACATTAAAACACAAACGAATAAATAAGTAAAAGACATTATAGAGAACCTAAAAAAGGACAATGATATCTTGAGATGGATGCCCTCACTGTTATCACAATGACACCTTATTTAGTTCTGGTAACTATTTTTAAAAATCTTCCTTTTTTTTAAACTCCAGGCACCAGTTTGCCAACCAGTGAAGTTGGACAGGGATGTTCAGTAGTTGAGAATGTGGTTTGCAGTTTGATGCCATGAGCCTGTTTCCAGCAGCTTAACTTAGCTCAGTTTTGACTGCATTCAAAGATTACACAGATTACACAGTCTGCCTTGGAATCATCCACAAGATTTTGCTGTGGACCAAATGAAAGGAACATTAGTTTTATTTCCTTCTTAAAGAAGCCAGCTGTGTCAACATTTCTTAAGAAATCTCATCTCTGTGTGTGTTTTAACGAGAGAGAAGAAAATTGGGAGGATTCTGCTAGCATATTGCGGGTCATATATTAATCAAAATCTTTTTCATTAATTAGAATTTGCTTTAGTGTACTCAGACTGCAGAATGGGCTGGCATTGCTATTTGGCAGACCAGTCCAATCTAATCCAGTCTAATATGCTCTACTGTGCCAGACCTGGCAAATCAATCTCAGAAATGCAGTCCTTCGGGATCTATGCCAAACAGTAGTTTGCAGAGTCATCCATCTACGGTCTTGTTAAAATCAGAAATCTCTGCTTTTTTCTGCTTTTTTGATTTCCCTTGGTAATGAGCAGACAACATCTGATTAAAAATGCAGCATTTTGATGTGAACCCCAGCACTGGTGGTGTGGAGGAGTGAAAAGATAATAGGCTACATCATATATACAGTGATTTATAGCAATAGCATTTGCATTAGCTGATTAGCATCAGCTTTTCCATTCATGTTCCACAATCACTGGCTCATTCATCAGCTGTGTGGCTATCAGCTGATGGGTTATGTCCGATCATAATTATGAATGTCTACTGCACTTAAAACCTGACTCTGCAGATACACTCATGCTTCCTGCTGTAGCTCCCTTGACCACCTCAACCTCCTCCTTATGTGCAATATTTTTGGTATTGTTAATTTGACTAAAATTTATGTTTATTTATGACTTTGTTAAGGGGGGATTGGTTCACCCAGCAGAATCCTTGTTGCTGCTTAGATTCTTTGAGAGCTCCCTCATAGAGCAAGGCATTTTCCACCAAATCTGTGTTTAACCACTTGCAATAAATAGTCAATTCCTTGTTAGTGTTTGCAAAAAATGAATAAACAAGCCTTTTGTACCGATTCTATACTATTAACTAATTATGTACTAATTTGGGAAATAGCCACAGCCTCGCAGTCTGAGTCTGACACAAAATCTCTCACCTTCTCCTGCCTACTTGTTTTTTATTTATTACTAAACTAACTGCTAGAGATCAAAATTAAAGCATTACAGTCTTAAACTGTTTTACAATCTTAACCAGTACTGTGTGACAAAGTTTAGCTTTAAGCAGTGCAGATGGTGAGTGACTAACATGTTTTCAGTTTTCAGTACTACAAACCCCCCTGTCATCAACCTGTCTTGACTTGACTCAGCTGCTGCTGATACCAGCTTTCACACACTAACTGCCTGCCACTATTCCTTGTCGTAACTGTCTTTGACTGAACTTTATTAGTCAGGGATGACATGATTTGTTTTGGTGCAATGTCAAAGAGAGAGAGAGAGAAATAAGCTCATTGGTGAATTCAAGATGGGTTTGTGAGGATAGCTGCAATGGGACAGTCTTCAACTTTTGCTCTAGCTTCAAAAAGCATTCTGTGTGATATAATAACAAGACTAAATCCACAGCCCTGCTTGCAGCTCTGTGAGACTGTGCAGCGTTGCTTTGTGTTAACTCCTAATGTCAGAATGCTAACACACTCACAATGATAATGATAACATGCCGATGTTTAGCAGGTCTAATGTTTACCATGTGAGTATCTGTTAGCATGCTAACATATGCTAATTAGCACTTAACACAAAGTACATCTGAGGTTGATTGGAAAGTCATTAGTTTTACAAGTATTTGGTGATAAACCAAAGTATTCCAAAAATTATTTCATGGCATTTCCTTCAATAGTAGTTGACACATTTAAGTGGTGGAGTGATTGACAGTGCCATACTGGCCACTGGCTAAAAACATAAAACACAGTGACATGAATAAATGATGAAGACATACTTTTTTGATTCCTTTCAGAAAACAGGCCTCCAAGAATGCCAGACAAGCACACTGTGTTCAGATTTCTGGTGTTAACCAGTTTAAACGGGATTATTGTTAGTGTTGTCCAGGTTTTAGTCATAAAAGTCAAACATAATGACAATATCATGACATCATCAGGTCCAACAGGTCTGATGCTCAGTTGGGAGGTGACAGATTAAATCCTCAGTGCGCAATAAGATAAGATGTGCTTGACTACCCTGCCTGTGATGTGTTGAAATGTCAGTGTAGACTCTCCATGATACTGAAATCAGGTTTTTGATTGTGAGGTGTGTTCAGTGCTTTTAAGGCTGACTGCCTGGTTGACTGGCTGACTTATTATATCTGATGTAATCCTCTGCCATCAGCTTTATACTGTACTGCCAAAGTATGCCACAGGGATTAAGGATCTTCCCCATCCAGTGCGTGTGTGTGTTTGAGTATATGGACTATTGCTTTCTACTCCTTATGATCTACTGACCGCGATCAAACAAACCAACCACCCAAACCAACTAGGGAGGGGATTGAGGCCAGCTGGCTCAAACCATGTGTATATGTCTGAGGGGGTGGTCTGGGGCCAAATATGACTGTACCATTCTAGACTCCAGAGTCATATTGGAAAGCAGGAGATTTGATGGTGTCCTGGTGGTCAAAGTGCACAATGCTATGGATTTAAAAATGGCCTTTGTTGAACATCATCTCCTCGTTTTTCCACATTTCCTGTCATTCTGCTCTGTAAGCTTTCAAATATGAAATAAAAAAAAAAATAGAAATGCTTCCCTTTCAACTTAACAAGCCAGGGAAGCCAACATAGTTGTCCTCTGCAAATCAGATACAACAACACAGCAGCATTTTCAGTTTGTTCCCCTCTTGGAATGCTAATCCAATACTTTTTTTTTGATCATATCTAATACTGACGAATGATAAGCATAATAATATACAGTTATAACTTATGAGTACTTTTTCATTTTCTTCTCTCTTGTTACAACATACTTTGGCAGCCTAAGGGCAAAATAAACACCAGGCAACATCTGTGTGTGTGTGAGTGTGTGTGTGTGTGTATAATTCGATGGTTTCCCTCCCAGCTTGAACGTACTAATGAGCACACAATAGATGCTCCATATGGTCTGCCCTTAGTGATGTATACACACATACTCACACACACACAAAGACGTTGGATTTAAGCAGAAAGCAGATCCACGATGACAGCTTTTATGTTTGAAATCTGAGCTAACCTTTTAAAATCTCCCCAAATTTGACACCATTAAGGCATCACTCAGCGACAAAGACATGATTCTTTTGCACCTGCATTTACAACAGGGCTATAGCTAACAAGTATTGTATTTTGATTACTATATCAATTATTTATTCAATTATTATTTAGTCCAATGTGCTGTCGTCAGATTATTTGTTCAGTCTGACCAACAGATACCTAAAGATATTAACACAGCAATGACATAAAACAGATCAAATGTGAGACAGCAAATCCATATTTGAATGATTTCAGACTGATAAATGAAACAGTTGGGTAATTATCAAAATTAGACTAATGCACTTATTATAATTGCACTTAGAAATTAAATGAAATCAAATGGTAAGTGTCTCCTTATAAAACCTTCCTCAGACAAACACCTATGTCAGTCCAATGGGCTAATACATGACTTGCCAGTTTATTAGGTTCACGTAGATAAACCAAATGCAGTATAACAGCCCTGCAATAAATCCCACCTTCATGAATGTTATAATGTACGGTTTATATTTAATCTGTTTCAGAGAGGTGTTGATTTAATTTATGGTCATTTGGAGACTGTAGTTTGTGGTGCTGTTGAACTGTATTGGGCTATACTAAGAGGTGTCTCTAATATTTTAGGTCTACTAAATTTTATTTAGGTAGGTATTTAGGATAAAATTTGCTCAAAATGTATTAAATTTAGGAGCTGTTGATGAGGATGAACCAGCTATTAGGTATGCGTGAGGTGTCCATCTGTACGTTTTCTCTCACCCATATCACTTTCTGATGACACTGAAATGCAGACAGCCTCGCTTTAGTAGCTAAATTGAGAAAGCAAAGCAAAGAAAGTAAAAAGGTGGAAAAAACGGACATCAAAAACACTGACACATGCAGACAGAGGGACAACATAATGTAGTATTTGTGTAAACTGCAAGACCTTTCCATCATTGTATAGAAAGCATCTCTGCACTCACACTAAGTCAACACATCTGTCACTGGGACACCACCACTCCCTTACTCCACCTCCTCCTCTACCCCTCCCTCCCTCCCTGCCTCCATCCATCCCCCTCCCACCGGCCACCCATCTGCCTCTCTCAATTCCCCTGCGCGTCCACCCCACCCTACCCCCCACCAGACCCAGATTCTCCCCACCCGTCAGCCACATGGAATGTTCTTGCACATACTGCAGTACAGAAGTGGACTGTACCATTGTGGCATTGTGTATGTGATGGGTGGGTGGCAGCAGGGAGGAGTGCTGCAGAGAGAGAGCGAGAGAGAGAGAGAGAGAGAGAGAGAGAGAGAGAGGCTGGTGCTGTCTTTTTCTATTCTAATCCCTCAGTCGTGTCTCTGTGTATTGGCTGCGTAGTCAAAGTGATGCTCTTTACGTACACTCTGTAGGAACTCCAGACTATAATATCAGACTGTGAATGAATTATAAAACAGAATTGCTTTGAGGTTGGGACACCATCGATTGGATGTAAACTTCAGTTCGACTCTTTTCTGGTAAGACAAGTGATTTTTGGTCTGGTTTCAGCTGTTTGTATTGTATTTTAGTTAATATTGATTGCTAAAACCTGTGTTGTATGTTAAATGTAATGGAAGAATCTTTACTGAGATTATTATTGGACCAAAAAGTATTTGGATTTGATTTATTTTCAGGTTTTGGAGCACAAACACACATTTGAAGTTTTTCTTTAGTTCTATGGCTTAAATAAGTGTCATCCTTACATAAAACACAGTATCGCCATGTGTAATATATTGTTTTGGATTGAGTTACAGAAAGTAGATCATGTACTGTTTAGAGCATGGGTAGATCAGACATCCGAACTTTTGTTCCAGTAGATCGGCAGCTGTATGTGCACAGATCATACACATCTCAGAAAAAAAAATCACTTTGCTTTGTTAACATTGAGAACTCAGTGAATTTAGAGTTCTTAACAAGGGGCAAAGTAAATGGGGGCATGAATGTATTAATAACAGACAGGAAGCACGAAAGCTCCTATTCAGCAGGGATTGCTTGCCAACAGCATTATGTAATCAATGCACACACACACACACATATATATATCTCACCTTACATTCTTTTTCTTGCAATATATATACGCCACATAATAGCATGAAAATTTGTACAATGGGATATGGACTTTTGTTTTGTTACTGTTGACTCATCGTCAATGTAACATGAATTCCACATCAAAAGCTGAACATGTAGCAGATGATCAAGCTGGGCTTTGGTCTCTGGATCGTTATTGGCCTGAGCTGTGGCCTGGGCTTCTTGTATTGTAATGAGTGCAGTCATCCAAAGTGTACAGCTGTCAGTGTTGTCAGCATGCCTCCAGCACCGTTTCAGATATCCCACATTAACAGAGTTAGACCATTTTAAATCACTCTCAAACTCAAAGCACTATCTAAAAGAAGTTATATACTACAGAATGACACTGTGCTCCCATGAAAAATCAGTAATTTAAGCAAGTGCACCAAAAAAGACGTTCAAGTCAGTGCCCTCAAATGCTGTAGTAGTTATGACAAAGCAAAGGAGCAAGCAAAGGATTAAGCAAAGGAGGAAATCAGGTGATGTTATCATAGAGTGACAAAGTTTTTGTAGGGAGGAAGTTGGAGAGGTCACCGAAACATCGGACCTTAACACAAGAGGCCACTGGTCACCTCCTATTTCCAACTGTGAGTCCACGTTGCTTTTAAAAACCATGACCTATTTTGGAAGGATGGCATGATTCAAGGTGAAGACCATGTTGACGGGCTGAGTGAGGTCTCATAGATCCATAGTTACAGTGATTTTAAGGTTTTAGGCTCCTCACTGCAATATTTTTAAAAAAAGATACACAAAAGATAAAAAGTTGTAGAATGTAGAATTATAACAAATTTGGTGATGTTTCCTTCAGTGCCATTATCAGATCAAAATTTCAATTTGTCCAATCCTTTGGTTTAAACATCAGAATATTAGCACTGTCATTGTGAGCATGTTAGCATGCTGACATTAGCTTTTAATTCAAAGCCCCAAAATAAATACAACTGTATTATACTGTAATAAATACAACCTCACAGAGCCGTTAGCATGGCTGCAGAATTTTAGTCTTGTCTGATCTAGTGCCCCTATCAGTACGACTAACCCATTTGTCAGTGCCTTCAAAACACTGTTACAAATTACTCTTACAAAAATCATTCTTAAGAGTTCTTTCTCATCTTCTTGCGCTCTAGTTTAAGTTTAGCTAGGTGTCAGTCCAAAAACTACCTGGTCAGGGTGGAAAGATTGTGGTTTGGGTTTTCAAAAAAACACTTGGTTAAAGTTAGGAAACAATCGTGGTCATGGCTAAAAGAAACCGATGCTAACTGGAAGCAGCAACTGACTCATCCATCCACCCTGACCTCCTTGTCAGGTAAAGGCTCAATATAAAATATAAAATTCATTTTAGGAATTCGAACAAACTGCAAATGTTTTGTTCTTAAACTGGTACCAGCTATAGTAGCTTGACTACCATGGTGTTGTAGATTTTTGAATATTTCCTACCCTCCAGACATCTAATGCTCTTCTTTATTTCTGTATAGTATGAAAACCAATTTGCAGAGACTCAGTTTTGCTTGATTTTGGTAATCCATCAGAGTGAACAACACATCTGCATTCATTTTGATCAAAGTTTCATTATTGTTGTATGCTAATGCAATCACCCTGCGTTTACAACTGCAATACCATGAAAGAATAGTGTAACTCTGACAAAAATAGAAGCAGACATGATGTTCAGTGTGATGGATTACAACCTCAAGACTGAAGAATTGATCTTGTCAGGTTAGTGAAATAAAGGTATTACATAGAAAACACATAATGAGACCCAAAATATAGGATAAAGATGTAAAAACACTGATATGCTCCTTTTTAAAACCAGCTGGCCTCATATTTGATGATGGTGCTGTACCAGAGTGCAGCTTACTTCTGCTCCGATTTGATACAGTAGACTGCACTGTACCTAACGCGTGTCTGTCTGTGTGTGTGTGTGTGAGGTCTCTTCCTGCTGTAGATAGGAACACGATGCATTATTAATCTTGTATAAATGACTGGGCTGACTCTGTAGCTCTCTCCAGCTTCCACTCTTACATCTTTCACAGGTCTGAGCAGGGTTGTTTTTGTCTTTCTGATCACACAGTTTATCACATCAGTTTCATTCCCAATTCAATGCTGAAAGTTGTTCTAGATGAAAAGGTTGTCATAAAAACAGACTGTCTGCCAAACAAGAAAGGTAGCTCAGTCTTACAGTTGCAGTACAATACGCATCTTCTCTCCCATTAGAGGAATGTTCTCTGTAATGTTTCCTCTAGTGTCTCTCTGTTTACAGGCAGTGGAATGTTTTCTGCATTGGTGTATAGTGTTTTCTGTAGTGCTTCCTGGCTCTGTTATGTTTGGACTGACCTTGGGGAGTGGACTTTGACCAATGGAAAAAGCTGTACTTGTTAGTATTTTTTTTTTTTATATAAAATTTGAGCATCTCTGTGGGTTTCACCAAGGATGTCACGTCACTCAAAAGCTACTGATCAGCTTTAAATGAAATTTCGTGAAAAAGTCTCCCATGAACTAAGTAATAACAGAGTATTTTTTGGTGCAGATAACATAACCATGTTGCTATTTACAAATAACTTTGGTTTGGTTGATAACCCATTCACTGTCCTCCTGATATTTAGCTGAGTCTTACACTGTTGTCTACACAGGCTGGCTAGAGACAACAGCATGTCAGTAGCGCAGCAGCTTCAGTTTTCTTGATTTTCTACACAGGATGTTTTCAGGCACAGTAATGCTGTGAAGTTCAAACAGTGTTCTGGCAGTGCTCAGAGCCCAGCACACGATTATTGTGGTTATGCAAGTAAAATGAAAGCAAACAGAAGTGCATTTGTTTTGTCTGATGCCTGTAGCAGTTTTTATTTTATGTATGAAGAATGTATGCCATGTGCGGACTATGTTCTTTTTTTTTCTTCTTAGTATGTATGTTTCTTTTATTGTGTATGTTAAGTTTTTGTGCACACACTGCCAACCGATTTCCCTCTGGGATAATAATAAAGTTAATCCATTAAACTAATCGAAGTGTCAGAAGGATGAAAATACAGATGAAATTCCTCCCATGGAGATGAGTCTTGAGGTCCTCTCCACATGATCAGCAGTGTGAATTGTGCTCACTGTGAAGTGTGGCACAGAGCACCATGCAGAGCCAAGGTTAGTGTAGGATTATGCCATCGACGTATGTTTTTAAGTTGTTGTTGTACATTTCTGTGTTCTCTCCAATACAAAGAATGAACAAAACAAAACAATGAAACAAACTCTAAGCAAAAATTCACATTGTGAAGTGAACACTAGTGGAACACAAACTAGTCTGGTAGGCTAGTGTGGTCTAGTCTAGGCTTGGCTTGGCTTGTGAGTGAGTGGGCGAGAGAGGTTGTGGAGGGCTGAATACAGCTGCTGTCACACCTGAGGTGGGTGGGAGGTTTGATGCACTTAAAACAATACATCTCACTGCAGATGTCCTATGTTGGAGCTCACAAATGATTCATTTCAAAAAAATGTTTTCATTCGCTTGTGTCCAGTGTGTGTGTGTGTGTGTGTGTGTGTGTGTGTGTGTGTGTGTGGTGTGACATGGCAGACAAATGAAGTACTTCCACAGAGTTCTTAAATAATTTAGAACCACTGTGAGCTACAGGAGCAGGAGTATAGGCAGGACTGTACCATACAGCTTTAATGATGTCGTTCATCTGTAGATCCATGAGGCTTAGGATGGATGTGCTCCAGCACCATTCTGGTGTAGTGTGTGTGTTGTTGGATGTGTCATGCTCATGATATAAAGAGGCAAAGTAGCGTCATAATACATAAAAGGATTCATGGCTTCATAGAGGTGGTAAAGATCTTAACAGTATAAAAGGTTTTGAATCTTTGAAGCTCCAAAATTCTCAAGCAGAAATTGACATGTGTATGCAAATGATGCTAACCTGACATTAACATGAGCTGTTCCTGTGGGAGAATGTATCCTGAATGCTGAAATGTTGCAGCATTTTATTTAAAAAGCAAGAGTATTTTAGCTGTCGGCTGATACACATCAAACAGGAAAATGCTAAATGTATCTTTGTAGCTCTGGGGAACAGTTTGCTTGAGGACAGAGATCTATGATCAATTATTCTAGGTTCACTCACTATCTTTTCCCAGATCTTTCATATCTCATTGCCTTCCTGCGTGAAGAGAAATTGCTTAGGTGTCGCTATATGAGACCTTAACTATATCAGGTACATGTACATGGTGAGTCTCTTGTCCAAGGTGCTTGCTGTTTCACAAATGTAGTGTTGCCTACGGCTACTGAAAGTGATGTCATACACCACCTCAGCCCTCCTTTCAGGGGGGCAGGCACTGCTCTCTGGGGAGTTTTTTTATTCACTCACGCCATTGAAAATGTTATATTAGTCACTAATGAGACCAGTGATGATGTACCTTGTCATTCCTGTTGATATCTTTAACAGGCAGGATTTAAAGGACGGGTTCACAATTTTTCAAGTCTGTCTTAAAACAACAATCAGGAGCCCAAATGAACATTGTAACATGTTTTTCTTGCTGTAATCATTCCTCCTGTTCATACTGACCATTAGAAGATCCCTTCATAATGCACTTACAATGTAAGTGATAGAGGACAAAATCCACACAGTCTTTTTAGTGCCAAAGTTTCTCTTTTTGTTACTATACTTCCACTGCAGCTCAACAGGGAAACACTGTCTGAGGAAACACAAAGAGGGAGTCTTTTTGATGCTAAAAAGACATGAAATGTGGCAGATATCCACTTGATATGAATAACTCAGACTGCTGAAGCCTCATATAAGTTTCAACTTTTAAATGCATTTTTGCACAAAATGACTGTGTGGACACATTGTTGATTTTGGCCTCCATCACTTACAATGAAAGCACATTTGAAGGGGATCTTTTAACAGCCAGTATAAACAGGAGGAATGATTACAGCGAGGAAAACCTCTTTCACTGTTCATATGTACACGAGACTGCTGTTTTAAGACACTTGAAAAATTGTGAACCCGTCCTTTATAGGCACTGCTGAGGTCTGAAAGGTGTCCGTTTGTGATATTAGATTGAAATCTCTATTTGCAGGCAATGTCATCCTCTGGATTTACCAAACTTTATATTGTGTACATTGTACTGCTTGACCCTTAAGAGTCCCAGGTCAAAAGTGAGGACAGTGTGATAGAGTAGCTGCAGTAATCTATGTTTATTAGACCTTGCTAGTGAAGAAAAAGGTAAGCCATGCCATTGCTTTTGATATACAGGTCAATGCCACTCCTATGCCTCAAGAGGAGCCAGTTATTGGGTGTGCATGCCCTAGAGGCCTCTGTTTGACAATTATCGAGACAGAAATGACTTAGAGAAGTCCTCAGAGCTGATGAGGGACAATAGAAAGGCTACATCTACCAACTGATCCAGTTGGTCCATCACCCTGTCCTGGATAAGCAAATGGACAGATGGATGTGATCAAACATGCACATTAAGTCTCATGTGATGGTATGATAAAGTGTTTCATAATTGTCTTCTTTAAGCAATCATGTCCTTAGAGTGATGTGAAAGCAGACTGAAGTCAGCAATGGATGAACAACACCTAGCTACTAGCCTGGAGGAAACCAAATATTCATCTGATATTCATGATGGGACAAGCAGCACCTGCAACATTTATAACTAAGCACATTACTGTGTGTGGGTGTGTGTGTGTTATGAATTTGGTGTATGTGGATGTAAGCTGTTTACCTCATTTTCTTGCATGTTTTGGGGAGTTTCTTTACATACAATTGAATGTGTTTATGGGTCCTTTTAGAAAATAAATTGTCAGGTCATTGTTAAAATTTGTAGTATTGGTTGTCTGGGATTAATTTATGTGTTTCACCAATGAAACAAATGGATTGATTTTACGGACAAGAACAATAACTTTGAGACGTGAAGGGAGAAGCAGGTCGTACTCAGTTTAGGCAGCCATAGCTGTGAACATCTGGAGTCAGTGAACATTAGCAAACATGGAGCCGCTGGTCGCAGCTGTCTGAGTTTTCCACCTTTGAGAATTTCTCGCCCAGTTTCAACAATACAGTGCTTTATTTCAATTTTAAAAAAAGAACAGGTGAATGAGATGTTCAGACAGATTTCTCTTTTCAAACTGGTTTGCAATAATAAAAATATATATATATAATTAATTTGTCAATGAATATTGGCTTACCACAGGCGAACAGCCAGTGCTATAAACAAAGATGTGGAAATGTTCCAATGCGACCGCTCGTATAACCTACATATAAACCTCCACCACAACACTCCCTCACTGGGAGCCACTGAACATTTATGGATTCAGAGAGATGTATGGAGCCCTTAAGGGGACATGGACAAAAAAATCCCAAAACATATATATCAAGGCCACATTTTACTACATTGAGCACTCAAAATGGTATCAATTCGTGGTTAATTAATTATTTACTGTCATTACTTAAATAATTTTATATACCAGGAATTAACACTCTGCGTCATATCCTCATCCATCCTATTATATTCTTATACTATAAACCCATCCTAACTATTTAGGAGCAGTGGGCAGCCACAGTCTGACACCACATAGTTGAAGCAGGTGCACTGCACTTCATGCTTTGGGGAGAAAGGCTGGTCTGTTGTGCTGGCTCACTGTATATACACTTAACTTGTGCACACAAATTAACCAAAACGTAGGAATGAATTGTATTTCACATGCATGCAATAGCATTTCGAGTGCTCAGTGTAGAAAAACGTGGCCTTGATATATATATTTTTTCTCTCTATGGCCCTTCCGGGGCTCTGTAGACATGAGAAGAGTGAAATGTTTTTTATATCAATGGTAACATATATTTGTGTCAACTTATAGCATTTTCGAAAAGTTGTGACATGAAGTTATTTTTAGATGAACACCGAAAAAAATTGAGGTCACATGTTTTTGTTTTTTTTAAAAGTTGGAGATACAGCACCAATACAATTAAGGAAGGTGAAGTTTCTGCAATTTTTTGGACTTATAGCCAATCTAATAGCTTGGTAAAAAAAAATGTACAAGCCTGATGACACAGATGTGATAATATCCGTTCCGAGTGTCCGTCTCAATAACATCTACTAGGGTGCAACTAAGAAGCTAAAATGCTAAAATTATTTTGGATTGGATTTTGCAATAACAAAGACCTGCTCAGTTCGTTTTGTAGATTACTTATACATAAAGCCTCACTAAGTCAACATTTTATATTAACAATGGATCAGGTGACTATGTGTAATGTGAAAGGCCACAAAGAATTATCAGTCATGTCTGCCTTTCCCCTAGGCTCTTCTGAGCATTTTACTGTCTTTTAGCTCATTGTTTTGGATTTCCAGCCCACAATGTTGCAGGGTTCAGTTTCACTGCTGTTGATGCAGATGTTTTCAGCCTGAAAGTTCTGATAAACCCTCTGTATAACCTACAAAGTTAGCGACTAGCTGGTGAACTTAACAGAGCATTTAGCAGCTAAAGAGCCAGACATTTTCGGAGACCAAACCTGAGCTAAAAGGGGAGTATATACTAATACTGTTCTCTGTCTGCTAGACATGTTAATATTTGAATAGACATCTGTTAAAACTTAATAATATGGCAATGCTGTGTTTACAGCTTGTTCCACTGCCCCCAAATGGTTAAAAAAAAATCAACAAAGCAGCTTTAAGAGATGTCCTCACATGTCATGTTCCTTGTTAGATTTCCCTTGACACAAGTAAGAGCAGTTCTCTGAACATGGCTCAGCTGTTTTTAATAACTTATTCTTCTATTCTTATATTTAATGCTTTAAACACTTCTCACATGACTCAAATAGAAAGACAGTTAAAATTAGAATCACCTAGAATACTCTGTTCTCCATTGCCAATTCTACTTCCTCTTCCACTGTTTAGCATGTTTCATAGAGCAGTGAAAGATGGACTTCACATACTGTTTCAAGAAGGCTCAGGAATGTTTGAAAGGTCTTTGCTTTTGCAGTTGAAGAGGTGATTAGCAGAAAAGAGTAGCCCTGAACCCTCTGTACCTTGACGCAGGAAGAGTAGATGATGTTCACACATCCTCCTCTGTATTTCCAAGTTCACCTCTGCTGAAAGCCTGTGTAGCTCAGATGACATAATCCCTGCTGGTTAAAAGCATATTCTTTTGTCAGTGTATGTGCATGCTTCTGTGTAATCACTCACCAAGTTTAAAATCAGTCAACCATAAGATTCCAATCTGACTCAGCATCTGTTTCAGACAACCCTCCTCTCCTGTACCACTAATGATCTCTCTCACACGCAGACACAAACTCTGAGCAAGTCAAAGATTACAGTCAATGACAGTGAAGCCATGTTTTAAGACATAAAAAAATACTCTGCTTTGAATAATAATTTTTCTGATATGGTGTACTCCCCCCCCGCCCCCACCCCGCATCATGTGTTTGCAGACCATATCTGTCATTCAATGCAATGCTCCTATGCAAAAATACAATGTAATATAATAACCTCCAGACTCTACAACACTGCATTCTTTTCAGTCGGTATGTGGAACTGCCAGTCCACTGTCAATAAAGTTGATTTCATCCCTGCCACCAATCATGCTTTTTTCCATACTACTCAATCATCTGGGCGATGATGTGCAACTGGCTTTCCAATTTACAACAAATGGAAATGTACCCACTTATCGCCTATATGCAACCATTTCTCATATGAATACTGTGCCATCACAGTGACAGTTCCTTTCTGTTTGATATTGTTTACCGTCCACCAGGACAGTTGGACAGTTATATTAATGAGCTGGACATGCTGTTGTCATCCATCCCTGAAGACGACTGTCCACTAAGAATACTGGATGATATGAACTTCCACCTTGACAAACCATAATCAGCTGGCCTTCTGTGTCTCCTGAGCTAATTAGATCTTAAACAGGTCTGCACCCTTCCTAACTCCTAACTCTTCTCCTGTCTGGTTTCATGGTGGTAGAACCAATTGCCAACCATGATTAGGTCAGCAGATTACCTCTTCTGAGAGTAATATGAGTCTAATATGCTCTTGCTCCATTCCATTTCTTGATCCTTCTTTAGCTCTCTCTCTCAAAAAGATATAAAACTTATTATAGAAGGCTTCATTTTGATCTACTGTTCATTGTACATTGCTTTGGGCAAACGCATCTGCTGAATTAATAAATGTAAATGTAAATTACTAAAATAAAAGGTAAGAGAGTTAGGCCTGATGGACAAGTTAGCAGAAGTACTGAGCCCTACCACATTTCAGCTCTGTTGACATTTTTGCTACTCTTTTTTCCTGGAAAATGTCCTTGCAACTGTTGAATTCTTCAACATAAGATTTTCTGCTGCAGTGAATTGAACTGAGTAGCTTCACAGGGTCAACCGTATTTTTTGTTTAAAAAAAGTCTTAATTTATCCAGAATTCATGGAAAATAAATCCTATTTAAAGCCACAGAATCTCAGCTTTTCTCATCTTTTGTTGCAATATGCTCCAAAGCATATCTTAATGCGGAGAGGTGTTGTCAAAGGCTTCTGTAAGGCTCATTGAACAGCCTGGCAGCAGTACAGAGATATTTCCTTTTCAAGTTTTTAAGTGAGCCTCACCCTTCTGACCAATCAGTGAAGGCCAAAGTCAGGGGTATGTGCTCACTGCTATTAATCAATACATGAACACCTTACTGGTCTACTACTCCTCTAGTGCAGAGACTCCATGCTAGCATTAGCTACTGGAATACATCACTGTGGCTGATTTATACTTCTGTGTTGAATCTATGCAGAGCCTACACCATAGCCAATGTAAGTGGCCTACTCTGTTGTGAGCATTTATACTTGTGTGCTGGTGTGTCTGCGTGGCTCTGCAATTACACCACGAAAGCACTAGTTGGCGGTAGGGTTTCTATGCCACTGTGTTGAGTTTCTTCCGGTTTCTTTGTGTATTTCAAACAATGGCGACTGAAACTGAGTAGATCATGTTGGAGCTGGAGCTAATAAATGTTGAACAACCCTGACTTTTAATGAAATTACTGCAACAAAGAGAAGACGTTGGAGGAGATAGTGTGTACGATCTCAGTTAACGTCTCCTCGATTTGATCCATGTTCTGCCAACCCACATTCAACTCAATTCAAAAATGGCAGAGAAGAAGGAGCAGTCAGAAATGCATAGGAGGAAATGCGACACTACTAAGTGGACCAATCACAGTTGTTGCGGTCTTTGTAACCGCAACGTGTAGTTACATTTCTGGGGAGGTGCATGTCAGGGTACGGCATAGGGAACATGGCTATGCCATACCTATGGTGTAGATTCAACGCAGAAGTATAAATCAGGCTTCACTCACTGGCTAGCAAACTCTTGATACCTGCATTAGTCCAATGCAAGAGCTCTTTTAATTCCAGTCCCTGGGGAGAAATTACCAGTGAATATCATGAGTATTCCAAAGTGAAGGGCTGGGCAGAGCACAACGGAGCAGGGAGAGGGAGAGGAGTGGTTTGCCCTTGATATTGCCCAAAACTTGCATATTGTAGCTTTAAGATAGTCAAGACCTTGACAGCTTTGTGCAACAGATGAATTTAGATATCTATCTACAGTCTGACTATTAATTAGATATAAGCCATAATCAAAGTCTATTTTTGTAAACCCTGAGCTAGTAAATTAAAGCAAAGAGCCTAGACAAATCCACACAGATGAGTTTGACGAAATCTAAGACAGAACCCTGCCACGTTACTACAACAAAGCCTCAGAACGAGGTATCCGAAGAACTGCTGGCTAAATTCCCTAGAAGATAAATCCTAATAAGTTTTGTCTTTTGTCCAGCACAAAGCAGGACTGTGAGGAAGTCCAATCTCGGAACTGGTCTGCGTTGGTACACTATGGAAATGATTGTGATCAGAGAATCTCTTGTGGTAGGAGAGTTTGTTTATTTCCACAAAGTTGAACATACAGGTATTGCAGCAGTGTATGTGTGGTCTGAAATAAACATGAGAAAATAAATAGTTTTAAATTTGACATAAATCCAAATATAACAAATGTGAGTTATTTCTGTTTTACAATAGTGCTAGGTAACTCTATTTAGCACACAGGCCTAAAATAGTGTTAATGTAATGTTAAGTGTTAAGTGTTAATTATTTTTACCATTATTTTAGCAATAATGCCATGATTTTATTGCACATCATCTTTTCTTTTTTGCTTGAACTGTAAGGTTTGTCTGACAACCATACCTGTGAAACTCATGGAAACACAATGTCATTGTTTTTAAAGCACAGGCAAACAATGCTGAGGAATATTGCTGATTCATTGTCATGCTTCCCTGTACTCTGTAAATAAACAGTAGCATCCTTTAGGTTTGCAATCAGGGGGTGAAGAAAAGGCTTAAATTTAACTTGCTGAAACCTGCAGACACCCTGCTGGCTGTGCTATCAGATTAATTATGTGCTTTATGAGGAGAGGGGCGGTCATTGTAGGCTGGTAAAGCTGCGTCAGTCATGTGACAGAGATGGGGCCGATGGGGGACAGACTAACTCCGTCTGCCCAGATTTTAATTTCCTGCTCCCCACCCCTCTGTACCAAAACAACCTATCAGCATTGATCAAAGGATCAATGCTTATCGCTCTTCAACTGCCAATCAAATAATTTACCACTGCTGAGTCATATCATACTTTTCCTTTTTTTCTCCCTATCTCATTCTGGATTTCTTTCTCTCTCTGTCATTAGTTTATTAGGCTGTATTTGCTGCTCAGAGGACGGCAAACATGCCAAACAACAATAAAGAGAGTATGAGATAAAATACCATAAACAACACATTACACAAAGAGACACAGAAAGCATTTTTATCCTCATTTTATTAATCTTGTTTTTAGATGCTTGTTTTTGTGAGAGCCATTATTTATTTGTTGTTTGTATCACTTCTTGTTTTATACTTCCTGTTTCATGGTTTGTCTCATCTAACTTCTGGATGACAGTCTCATCAACAAGTAACTGAGGTAGTGTTGATAAACTATTAATTAGTATATTTGTCTTTAGACTTGCAGAATAGGACTTCATTCATGATTTATAGCTGCATTAACTATTTTTTTGTGGCCACTTGGTGGCAGAGGAACCGGTTGTAAATACAACACTTATATATCATCACTTTAAGGTCATATGGCTAATGTTTTAGCAAACAGTTACCTATTTACTGTACGCATCCAGCAGACTCAGAGTAACACTAGCATTCATTTGTGTTTGAGTCCAGTAGATGAACATAAATCCAATATTCACTCTCCTTTTATCTCTGTTTTAGTCTCCACCAACTCCTGAAATAAATGACTCGTTTGCTGCTAAATGCTCCACTATGTTCACCAGCTAATTACTATCTTTGTCTGTCAGTCATTTGGTGCTGGGCAGGTAGTGTAGAGTGGATTAATCAGAGCTTTCATGCTGAAAACACAAGGCCAGAAAACCAAAACAATAGATAAGAGAGGCTGAAGTGCAGTTTCTGGTGGTGACATTGAGCAAAAATTATATGCAAATATTATATGCCAATAAATAGTTCTGCCAAACACCTTTTCGTAGAAATGTAATCACTGCCAGGATTATGTTCACTGGGAACTTTTTCCAGACAAAAAAAATGCTATACTCTTGTGCTGCAGCGGTTGGTTTGGGTGGATGGCAGGTGTACAAAGCACACAACTTTGACCATGCAGTTCACATCCTGCATTCTGCATGTGGATAACAATTTTCCCTTAACCTTTAGGCAGTAGTAAGTGACTTTTTGGCCATGTGGGGGCAGTAGAGAAACCTGTTAACATGACATGAACATACAGTACCAGTCAAAAGTTTGGACACACCTTCCCATCCTCTTGAATGACAAAGTGTGTCCAAACTTTTCACTGGAAAAACGATAGAATCAGTTGTTTCTATAAATGCCCCCAAATGGCCAAAATATATTTATGCTCAAGTGACAGAAGTCTTCTAGCAGCCTAAGTAACTATGATGGGTGAAAAGAAGAAATCAGATGACATGAATTTTTAGCAAAAAATATTTGTTTCAACGGTGATTTGTAACTTTTTTGGGAAGCACAGTCAAATTATGGTGTACTAACAACTACTGATAACAGGAGTTATATCAGAAAATGTTTGTATGTGTCATTCTGCCTGGACCAACAACATATTTTGTCATTTAATATTGGAAGACTTCAACAGTTGCCTCATTAGACATCCACCAGACAAATGTGCAGCAGGTTTATTAGAGTTTGTTTGCTGAAAACAGCCGTCTGCTGCTGCTGGAGAACAGACAGATGAGAGTGTTAAAACTTATCAAAACAATGAGCTGAAAAATGCTAAAAACAATTCCTTATTGCTGAGGGGAACAGCAGAGTTGGTGACAATTCTCTGTGGGTTTGTTACTTTAAGCGACTTGCACATAGTAATTTTATTTCAATAAAAATGTTGATTATTGCAGCCTTAATCAGGTGTTTTGAGTTGCCTGAACAGAATGATAAAAATATGAATCATGCTTTAGGGGCAACAAGCAGATACTGTAGGGAAAACACATAAAATACATTGTCAGTGAATGTTTTGCTGATATATTCAGTATGACTATTTTGCGACTTTGCAGATACTCAATACAATATTAAAAATCATAATGTAAGAGTGAGTCTGTGAATTAGTTTGAAAAGGCGATATGAAATGCCTGAGAGGAGTTGTATATGTTAAGTACACATCTGGCTGTGACAATAACCTGCACTAGTGCAGAGCTGAGTTAACCAGGCTATCAGCGCAGAAAATAGTAAAACTTAACAAAGAGTTGAACGAAGCAGTGGCAGATAAACAAAATTGTGTAGGATAGAGTGGAGCAATAAATCCAGTGGCCAACACCCCAACCACTAATGGTGTACTGCTGTTAGCCTAATGGAGTAATGGTCTGCCTTCATCAAGAGCTTCAGAGGTAGAAGAAACCACACACTCTACCAAACATAACAGACAGAGCACATCTTTATATATCACAATAATCTGCTTTAGCAGCTATGATAACTGATAAAGAGGAGAATCCTTCAGCAAATGGTCTCACCTTTCAAATGGTACATAATTGAATTAAGCAAGTAGATACAATGGTATGGTCCTGCAACTTTGGCCAGCTATCAAACGACATAAGTGTATCATAGAATCTGAAGTAATCTAACACTGCACTGCAATGCTTGTAGTCTTAGTAACTCTGGAATCAAAGCCTCCACTGTTGCATTTGCATCATAAATCTCGTTGGATAAGTGCATCATCTAGCATGTTTGTGGCCAAATATGTACACATATGTATTAAATGTGAAATAATTGATCCTATGTACAACTGATGATGTTACCTACTGTACCTTCTGTGGCTGTTCCAATTTGTTATCAGGTACTGGTAAATACATCACATGAACTGGACTAATGATGACAGTCCTGGAAAGTGTAAATAATGGAAGTTAGGTACAGTAAAAACACTATTTCAGTCAGGATCCTCACATTGGGGCTTTAACCATTTAAAAAAAGAAAAAATCAAAATTCACAAACTATGTGCTAACACTGAAGGGTTAAGGAGTTAAATTACTGAAAGCAGGCAGCAGTGTAGCAGAGCTCAGTGTTGGTGTGTGCATGTGGAATAAGTGCCAAATGTTTATATGGATTGCCTAGTGTTAGAGATAGGACATGGGAATATATGATTGGACAGTATATTGAACATGTGAATATAAAACTATAGCAAGGCTCAATTGTTTGTTCTTTGTATCAGTCTGGATGGGTATCCTTTGGTTTTGTTTCCAATACTGCTGCTAAAACAATTTTTAAAAAATTGGTACTGGTGCCTGAACTGATAATTAAAAAAGCAAAGAAGCACAAAACGACGGTCAACTTCATTGAAGAACACCTTTTTTTTTTACAGGCAAATTTGCACAACAACATATATACAACAGTTTAAAATATAATTAAATTATATAAATATAAATAAATACAAAACACTTAACAAATTCACATAAAAATAAAACCTAATCCAACTACAATAATTCAATACTAATACTAACAGTTACAGTACTAATAACAGCAAAATTAATTTTGAGTAGCTATTCTTCTATAAACTCCAGCTTCAAACTTCAGCAATTCTTTTGCAGAAATATCATCCTATTTGCTTTCTCCAGCAAAATACAACACCTCTCCTGACTAATAGCATGTCCTGCACAGGAGAAAACCCTCTCAGATAGTATTGATGAGGCCTGTACACATAGGTATGTGTTTGAAAGTGCAAACAATATGGGGAGGCTGTCCTGCTTCCCCCACCACCAGGCTATAGAGTCTTGTCCTGATGGGATTGAAGGCAGATTTCTGTATATCTCAATCTCTATTTGGACCCAGCGATGGAGGGGGCGCTGCTTTTAGTGGTCGTTGCCTGAAGAAGCTCTGGGTCCTCATCCTCAAACAGCTCCTCAAGGGCTGACTTCTTGGCACACTTCATGTGAGATGGAGGCTGAAAAATACATAAAAGTAGTGTGTAGACAAACATGCTTCAAAAAATGCTGAGATGCATGATGAGACTATGACCACCTCATGAGTGTGAAGCATTTGGGATAAGAGCACCTCCCATTCTAAGGCCATGATTTCTCTGATGGAAAATGGTGGATTACTCCCTCCAGGTTGGAGGTGAGTTGCTGCCCCAAGTGAAGGAGTTCAAGTATCTTAGGTCTTGATCACAAGTGAAGTGCTTAGAGTAAAAGTTAGGCTGACAGGCAGGTCAATGCAGCATCAGCAGTAATGCAGGCATTGTACTGGACTATTGTGGTGAAGAAGGAGTTGAGCCTGAAGGCAAATCTCTTAATTTTCCAGATGTTCAAACCCTCACCGATGGCCATGAGCTTTGGGTGGTGAACTAAAGAATGAGATTGGGGATACAAGCAGCTGGAATGAGTGTCCTCATTAAGGTGTCTGGACTCAGCCATAGAAATAGGGTGGGGAGCTTGGACATCCGATGGGTGCTTGTAGTAGAGCTGGTCATCAGTGTTGTGGATTATGTCAATAAACAACTATGACATGTTTGTGGATCCACAAAGCAATGCCTAAAGACCAAAAGTAAATGTGGTGGCTTGTCACTGAAAAGAAATGATGTTAGTCTGCAGTGGGAGACAAATTACAGTACAGGTGGTTCACATAATGAAAACTTCCAACAACTGCTACCTTCACAAATGGAGCACAATGGTGTTGCAGTTAAAGTCCTGTATTTATCTTTCCAATCTTTTCCTCTTCACCTGAGTGCACTTTCTTTTTTTCTCTGATAAAAACCACAAGATCAAATTTGAACTCTTGAACACTTAAGTTTGTCTGTCTGTGTCCGTCTTTTTTTCATTTCTTTACCACTGCCTGCTACCCACGAAGATATAGGGCAGGGAAGTCACACAGACACACACACACACACACACACACACACACAGATCTGCGTTGTCAGGTTTAATCCTTGTGATCAGGGATTACTGCAGTGCAGTTTGGGCTTGAACACAACATACACTGCACTTGACACACAGATAAGTCAGGAGATGGCTGTATTTAAAGCAAACCCACATCCACCAGTCTGCTACCGGAAATACTCACTAGAGAACAAAATGTGGATTAATCTGCCATTAAAAAATAGTTCCCAACAAATGTACAATTTCCTCCTGTTTCAGTGGTTTGTTAATAACGAAATTTTCCCTGTTTTTGTGTGAGTGTATGTGTGTGTCAGCATGAGAGGAATAAGAGAGCTAAAGGGAGCACTTGACCACACAGCAAGATCAATCGGTCAAATGGCAGGAGAGTCATTTTGTGGAAATGGATTCATTTACAACCAGTGAGAGACTCAGAGGAGAGGAGAGCAAAGATAAATGGAAAGACAATAAAATGATAAAGAGAAAGTATTGTGTGTAGGTGTGTATCTATAGATCTCAGCAATTGGTTGAAGAGGCTGTAATCCCACAGAGTGCATTATTTTTCAGTAAACATATCTGCAAATCTTACGTAATGGAAATTTAGCATCTAAACACTATATTGGACCTAGAGTGACAGATACTGTCAGTGTTTGCAGCGGTGCATGATGTTTCACTTCAACTTGAAAGATTAAAACAGATCAAATAGTCTTAAAACATGATTCATTCAATTCAATCTATGTACATATCAGAAATGACTACTACTAAAATTAGTTTTATGAATTACTAAATGAATAAACACATCTATTACTTACTTTTTTTATAGTCTCTGTTTTATTTTATCTTAGCAAAGTTAGTTCAAGCAAATGACATGCTCGATACACTGCTGGTACTCAAGTAGAATGAAAACTATTGACAACAAAGACTGTGGATTATTGTTGAGACTGAGTTTTTTTTAACAAAAATTTTGGATAATTTGAGTGCCACAAATGAAACAGCATTCATCTCTGTTGTATTGGACAGAAGTCTCAGCTGTGAAGATCTTAAAAAGTTTGCTAAATCTAATTGCGATCGTTCTGCATGGTGAGGAAAGGTGAAGTGGCCCTTTAACCCTGCCTTAACAGATGTTTTTTTAGCCACTCTGGGGGTAGCGCAACATGCTGGAAACACAACAATTACATATTATCACCTTATAAATGTTATGTTGAATGCAAATGTCTTACCTCATTTTACCTCTGGAGAGCTTGAAGAGACGTTCAAATCCTGCCTACTTATTCACCACCACACACCTGGTCAATAGCTGCTTGAGTGGGCATGTTTGTCAAAATGTCTGTTTTGGAAAGAAAATAAAATTGTCAAGTGCAATTCCAACATCACAGAGGTGCATGGGGTGAGGGGGTGTCAGGCGCTGTTTGACTATCTTATAAGCCCTTCCATTATACATACTGACACCTTAATGAGACTAATTAGCATTTGACCTAGATGTCTTTTCCAGACGCAGGTGCTAATGACATGCACACTTTCAACTTTAATCTAATCTGGCCACAGCATGGCAGCGATGCATTGACTGTGACTCATCTGCTGGATATTTCAGATGTGCAGTTGTGTGGATATCTGTTTTGGCTGGGTGTCAAGTGGATGGGCATAGAGGGGAAACAATTACCTCCTGATTCTGACAGTTCGATCCAATTTGAGGCTATACTGACAAAATGTTACTGAATTCAGTAACAGATTCTTACCAGCATGTTGCAATTATGAACACAGAGATGTCCCTGAAACATCCTCATCTTCCTGAAATACTGTCAACTTCAGAGGTCTGCAATGTATACACTGCTGATACCAATGTTATTTGTCTATGTGAGACATTCAGTTGCTGTGATGCAACTGCTTGGAAGTCCTCCTGGGAAGCAGTGGACATTTTCTCATGTATTTGAATTAGCATTTCAGCCACATCTCAACATAACTGAGTAAATATGGTAAACATCTGTGTTTTTTACCTGGGGACTGATCAAGCCATAATTCTACACAGGATGCTAACTAATATCTAGTAAACCAATTCATTTAGAGGTGTCTAGTGTTTGAATAATGTTAGTATCAGGCCTCAGCATGGGAGACATTTTGACATGTCACAACATTTAACTGATAACATTAATAATGCTGCATTTCATTAATTACTAATTCCAGGCCTCTGGTATTATGTGTTCTGGTCCTTACATAAATATATCACAACACAGCATTTGTTTCATATTATCTGTATATAATAATCCTGCTTTTCCTACTATAACAAGGTCTAATCTCCTGCTGGCTCGAGAGCTAGCTAAGTTTGTTCAGTCGATGCTGACTCTTTCAAGCCAAGAGCACTTCAGCATGATGAGTATATTGTTAATTGGAGTAATGCATCAGCAGGTGGAGCTGTGGCAGGCTTCAGTAATGGTCAGTCACATCAGCTGCACTTTAAACACTGCAGACACTTTCCAAATGAGCTGAGAGGAGAGTCCTGACTGCAGAGAAGACTGTTCTCTGGGCAGCACAAACCACAAATGTACAACCATGCCAACATGATTATACAGCACCCAATGCTTCAAACTGCAGATGGTGTCCATCCTTACATTGCAGGAGACAATGAAATTTCTGCAGTAAGTTATTTTAGAAGGAAATATGAATGCATCAACTACAGTAGCATGTAGCGGTCCACTTTTGAACATCTCCTCTGTCTCAGTCTAATTCTTTTGTTAATGAACATCATATTTTGTCATATTTATGTATTTATATGTATTGTACATGATCGTCAATGTTCACTTTGTGCTTTTATTATATTTCTCTCAGTGTCCACATTTTTTACTTTTTAAATTTTCATTTAATTCTATTAAAGGGGACATATCATGCATATTTTCAGGTTTGTATTTTTATTTTGGGGCTCTACTGGAATATCTTTGCATGATTTCCAGTTAAAAAAAAATCCTTATTTATGCTGCCCCTCGGCAGACTCCCGCCACCTCTGGAGGCTATGAAAACAAACAATAGTTGTAGGATTTCACTTCTTTTTCTCGTTCTTTACTTGAAATATAAGCTTCTCAAATACATCCACACATTTTCAAGGCAGAATCGGACCGAAAAACCTTAGCAACAACATCAACAACAAAGGCTATGAAATGAATGGCTGTCTGTGGGCATGCACAAACAATTTGATATCAGCTTGAGGGGGAAGTAGAGGTAAACCATAAACCACAAAAACCGTAATATGTCCCCTTTAAGGTAACCTCTATTTCACCTTGTCTCATTACTGAATAGGGGACTACTGTTGTGCATTCACTGTAGTGCAGTGATCTTGGTGAACAGAAGATTTGCAGTGGAAATGTGTGTTAGTGAAAAGCAGGTGATACTGTAACCCAGTCTTTCTCCAACTTGTCTACACCCTCATCTCCACTAGCATCAGAAACTTGTAAGAGAAAACATGAGCAGCCAATCACAGTTCTTGTAATCCCCATGTATCTCCATAGCCTTTATATCCTTAACGTGTAGTTTTTTTTAATAATTACTTTTTGGGCAGTTGCATGCCTTTATTGGATCGTCATAAGTAGAGAAATGTCAAAAATGAGGGGAGAGAAGAATGGGAAAACACATGCAATAAAGGTTTCCAGCCAGATGAGAACTGGTGGCATTGCAGTTCATATACAGTGCCTTCACACCCTAGGCCATCAGGGTGGCCCTGTGCTTAGGCACACATCAGTTATGGTGTAGGCTATGGCGTAACTAACCCAGCTATATGTGCAGGTTTCTTGCTATACTGTAACCCCTCAACAATCAACTATAAATCCAGTTTTGGATTTAATCTATGATGTACAGTACAGGCCTGCTGTATGATGGCTTTAGAGATTTAACCAAGAGAAATAAGTATTTCATACATCTTGCAGAATTATATTCATAAGAATCACCCATTAATCTAAACAATGCAAAATCAGTCATGCATCTTTGAACTTATTTAATCTTTTTAAATTTATTTTAATTCATTCTTATTTGTGAAACAAGACATAACAGCTCAGACAAGACAGTGCGTAACACAAAGGGTGATTTGAAATGTGGTATGACAGGAAATACATGCATTGAGCACATACAAAGGCAACAGTAAAAAAAGGTTAACACTGACTATGAATTGAACCTGATGTGACCAAGGTACTGTAGTTCTTGTGTTAATGTGAGGTATGCGTATTAGAGAAGGACAAGAGCAGTCTGTTGTGTAGAAAAGACTTTAGATGCACAAGCTGTGAAGGAGGGAATAGGTGGAGTGAAGGGGAGACAGTAAGGGGGAAATAATATATGTAAAACAGCAACAAAAAAATAGGACAAACTAATAATAGTTAAAAAAAAAAATAAATAAGGGGTGAGGATTTGTTTGTGTATATTTCATATTGTAATGTAATGCATTTGTTGTATATGTATGCGTGTCAGGGGGTATACATGAGTTTGGACCTAATGTAAGTGAAATCAGTGAGCACAATAATAATAGAAATGAAGGTCCAGTCATACATCAATGCACTCTCAGAAAAAAAGGGATTTTCCATGAAGACAAGCAGACAAACCTAACAGAGCTCTGCATTGCACTTGTTTTTCTGACAGTATAGAGACCAGCCTTAAAACTTGCGCTGATATGCTTTTAAAGAACTTTATATCAGAGCAAACATTCATTTGGATCCATAAAATTCTAATGCCTCAGCTGGCTATTGGAGTAGAGACATGGACTAATCAAAGATGGAATACTGTGTCGCCGTAGCGCCAGTCTGGAAACAAATCTTGCTTGGGTTTCAGTGTCTTAATGTTTATCTACTCACAGTCAGGGGTGATCCGGCCATCTGGACATTCTGGAAAATTCCAGAACAGCCGCTCGTTCCAGGACGTCCACTGGCCACCGGCCTGGTCGATCTGCTGTGCACATTAGTCAGAAGGACAGAGAAAGAACCAGGCTTGTGGTCCTGATAAATAGCCTGGGCGACTAAGCTGCTGGGCTGAAGCTGCTGGGGGGAGAGAACTATTATTATGGAACAACACACGGGATATGTGTCTGTATGATTCACCTACATTCAACACAACTGTGTGCACATGGCATGTTGTGTGGTGCTGAAAGGTGTCTGCTCTGCAGTGTTGACAGTTGCAGTGATTATAGCCTCTGACGTGTTGAACAGGTTTGGTGAACAAGACTCACATATGTTGAGTTTTATGCCCAGATGAATATTGGTGTGACATCTACCCCTTTGATATTATAGCATGGTGAAAAAAATTAGATAAAAAAAGATATAATTAGTTTTATTAATGCTTGCATTTCACTAATATGCAAATATTCTGTAGTTATTGGTGTATTACTGATATATGAGGGGACATTAGGCAGGTGCCCTGAGTCAAAAGTCCAGGGTCATTGTTCATTCCCACACTGTGAGTGTGCCACAGTGTTTATTTATGCTACAGACTGAGAATATGCGCCTTGGAGGGGAGAGCTGAGGTTTGGGTGTAACTTGGCAGTGACACTGACTGGCTTCCCGGCTTCCCATATGGTGGATATGACAGTCACCTCTAAGACTACACAAACAGGAAGGATGGCAGAGAACACACACAGTGATTTTAAGGATTAAGAAAGAAAGAAAAAAGAAAAAACTTAGAGGCACTTTACGTCATCTTTTTCAAACATTGTTCATTCTAAGCTAGTGTTTATTGATTACAGTAATAGATTGCTAATACATTCATCTGTATGGTTGGACAGTAGCAATAAAGTCTTCGAAACACAGCCGGTGACATTTTTTACTCCATGTTTTACCCATTTAGCATTCTGTAAGTGCATTTCATAAAGACCTCTGATTGGTGCTAAATACTGTCCCTATTATTTGTATGTACTACCATATGCACAGCTCTGTGCCCAATGACAGATGTCAACTATACACCATGTTGTGCTGTATACTGCATATTATATCACATCACAGTGTGCCACAGTCTTCTGAGTTCTATCATGTTATCCTGCTGTTGTGTATTGCATAGTTTGTGTGTGGGGGGTTTTGTGTAGTGGTGTGTTGTATTGTTTTCTGCAGTGTTCTATTGCATTGTGCTGTGGCAGGGTTAGGGGCCTATGCTACAGTTACTACTGTAATTACTACTCTTTATTTTAAATTATACTCTTTTGATTTGAAGTATTTTGTAAATTATTTTTTTGTTATTCCATAACAATTAGTAATGTAGTGAAAATGATACCTGATTGGATGAATTAATGTGTACAGGCAGATGTAGATTGGTGGATGTGTGTATACACTCAGCGAGCAGTTTATTAGGAACGCCTGTGCAATCTAATGCAATCCAATACAACAGCTCTGCCATAAATTCTACTTTTATGAAGCTCATACATTTCCAGTTTTTGTTGACATTGTCAGAAAGGTAATAATTCTACTTTATGTTTATTATTGAGTCATAGTGGGTGCTGGTGGTGCACTGGGGTGCATTATATTAAAAAGTGTTCCTAATATCTTTGTCCCCCTCATGTATGTTAATGGAGTGGACAAAATAGTAGGAACACTTTTCAATATAATGCACTCCAGTATACCACCACCACAAGTGCTCCGTGTGTATATATGTAGTGCATGTACATGTATGGATCTGTACGCTTCATAGTGCCACTGTCCTTTGAAAAGCATGTAGCTCCAAAACTCAACTTTTCATGAGCTGAGAAAAGCAGCCCAGTTTCAGCCTTGTGATGATGCATTTTTCAGATAATCCAACTGATAATGAAATATCATTGTTATTAAAGAGGCAGTACAACAGTTTAACACATGAAGATCAGTTTAAACATCATGAGCTGTGCTACTCAGCCTGTGAAAACCGTTGTATAATGTGTTCTGTGGTGCTGGAGGAGCTTTCCAAAGTCTTGAGAAATAATGATAATATCATCTGGGTTATCTCGGTTTTGTCTTGAAACTATTCATTTTCAACAAAAAATCTGTGTTACAAAAAGCAGGCATGGAGTTTGAAAGACATTGACATTTCTGAGAATGTCTAAGGAAAGACACTATGGAGCTGCATTGTGGGAAGTGTAGGATCCAGTGGTTTTGGAGCTTGGCTCATACTAGGAAATAAAAGTCAAGGTATCTGCTGTATCAGTTTTTACAGTTGTCTTTTTAATCCATCTCTTGTAAGTCCCCCAATTTTATATAAGCATGAATCACTGGACTATCCCTTTAACAATCAGTAAAGGAATACTAAATGTACAGTTTATATTTATGTGTTGTGTTGTATCATGTTGATGTGGGCAGTGTGTTGTGGTGTGTGTTTTATCGGACACAACTGGCCTGCAATCTGTCGCAGCTCTCAGGTTTCTCCACAGTCATTTTCCAACCCTGCTCTCTGTCCCACTGTCATTCTCTTCATTTCCCTCTCTCACTTCATTCTCATTCCCACTCTTGTTCTTATTTTGTCTATTTCTCTTTCTCCCTCTGCTCCTGGCGTCTCATCCTTTTACATTATTGATGCAATGTGTCAACCTTGTGCTTAAATCCGTCCTTGTAAAAACAGGATCATACATATAGATGCTGGTAAAATAAATGCCTTCTGCTGTAAAACTGTAGTCATCCATGTGCTGTAACCTTCAGAATTCAGCTGCTGGCAAAGTGATAAGTATGTGTGTGTCTGGCTGTCTGTCATAATATTGACGTCTCTGCATACGTCATCTTTTGTAAATTTTGATTTAAATATGATATTTAAGACTTATAATCAGGGAGAGAGAGATTCTAATATAATGAAAATATAATGGAGATGAAAATAAATACATACAGTACCAACACAGACATGCACACTAACACCTACACCTGTGGTATTCTTCTGTAGATAATCAATAAAAATAATAATAGGACAGCTACTGCTGTATGTGTTTGTTTAGCCTCTTATTGTCCTTGTAATCTCTGCTTTTTAAGTAGAATAGATGAACTGAATTCTTATACAGTATGTAGCTTCTGAAGGGCTCATAGGACTCTCAACTTTTTTTTAAGGTAAACTGACACCCTGGGCTCTGTTTTTGTGTTTTAATGGCTCAGAACACAAGGTGCAGTCAAGGGCACCCAGTTCTTAGTCATTTTGTAGCCAGAGGCATGGTGCACCTGCAGAACAGTGGGAAATACAGAGGAATACATTAACACTGTTGTCTGGTGTGTTGCCTGGCTTAAGTCATGAATAGCTCTTTGGTTTTATTTTAAAAGCAGTTCATACTGCACAGTGAGAGTTTGACTAAACTAAGTGAATATGCCAGCAAGGCCTCTCCTGAGAGGAAGCTGACGAGATGCAAAATTACCATGAGTTCATACAGTATGCAGAATCTCATAGTCACTATGGAATTATTAATGGCTTTGGTCCAGCTTGCAGTGACATTATATACACATATATACTAAGGGTGTGCCCGAATACAAATATGTTATTCGGCAAAGCACAAATAGTGTTTTTGTTTTTACAAACATTTGTTTCATACAAATATTTTTTAAAATTGTTTGTTTTTGGGAAGAAAAAAACAAAACATGTCAAATACCAGCGAGCAGGTCAGTTATAGTTGCTATCTCAGTGTCGCTCCTCTGCTCCGCTGTTACGTCTATCAGCAGGTCTCAGTGAGGGGAGTCACATCCACCTGCTACATGACACATATTTCTTTATTTGGACATCACTTTAATTTTCTTTAATTTTCTAAAATTATAAGCGTAATAAAAACAAAAACAAAAACAGAATTTTTAAGCCTCTTTCCACATTTATCCGAATACAAATACAAACACAAGTAATTTTGCTGCCTCAACAAATACAGATACAAATACAAATACTGGGCCCTCTGCACATCCCTAATATATACAGTATGCCCCGTCCATAAGACCTCTACATTTATGATTGTGTTCAAATTCATTCATTTTTTTTCCTCATCTGTGCATGACTAGTATGTTGATAAATTGCTTCTACTTTGATTGTTACTCCTATACTACTATACTTTAATTGAGCTGAGGTGGGAGGAGTATCCCACAGTAAAGGGCATCCAACCAACACTGTCTCCTAGAAATTACATTTATATACAAATTACAAAATACAAGTTTATGTATGAATTGTTTTCCCAGTTTCACTGTGTTAGCAAATGTAATCACTGTCTGGATTATGCTCACAGGCAATGTTTTTTTAATGAATTAATTTACATTTACATTTATGTACCACACTGAAGTCGGAGGGAGGTGGTCGGTTGGATGGCAGGTGGACAAGATGTAACACTCTGGCAATAGAGAGGTTCACAACCTCATCATCACATCCACAACCACTCATGAATCACAATTTTCTCATTATGTTGACAGAAAAAGTAATTCCGCTAGCATTACAGTCCTGTAAAGCACATTGCAGTATAGTATATAAATGTAATTTTTAGGAGACAAGGTTGATCCAACAGACAATAACAGTATTACATAAATAGAAACTGCAGATAAATCATGACTGGCCATGCCCAATAAAATACTAAAATGACAGGATTAGTAAAATAGGAGAGGGGGATAAATGTGAGGAGGAAGAAGGGAAAGTTTTAGTTCACCCCTACTGTACATCACTCAGAGGAGTGAAGAGAGATGACAAGAGACAGAAACACAGAGAAGAGAGGGAAGAGATGAGATGAAAAATGACAGCAGAGACAAGACAAGTAGAAAAAGAAGATGGGAAGAAGAAGGAGAAAAAGATGGTGTGAGAGACAGCAGTGGCACCTCAGTGCAGTGCTGAGATAGATCTCATTTACAGCATTTCAAGGAGGAAGTGTTCCGGTTGAATGAGTGTGTGTGTGTGTGTGTGTGTCTGTGTGACTCCTACGGTACATTTATGGTCCTGCAAGATAGAAAGAAAAACAGTACCTCTAACAATTAATTTTACCCTTAAGTTTCCCAATAACCACTTCAGATTTAGAAAACACTTTTTTCCTCACTGTTTGTCAGTACACTTCACTGAAGATTCTGTATATGACGCTTACAGAGTGAATTTTCCCAACCAATGATTGCTGCGTCGTTATATCAGATAAAAAATAATCTAGATGTATTGTGAATCATTTCCCTAGAAGTCAGCCTGACATATCACACAGATATCTTTGGAAATTTTGATCTCTACTAATGTGAAATAAAGTTTTCTAGTTCTCTGGGTTTGAACTTTGCTTGGCTGTACAACATGAGTTTGTCATGATGGAGCCAGGAGTAGCTCTTGACCAGTGTACAAGTTTAAAGAAGTAATGACACATGTAAGATGGTCCACCTTTTCAGTTCACTCAAGGCTGTTTCTCTTGTAGACGAGTATATACACAAATAAAATGCACAGTTGTCTGTACATTTTGTATATGTACTACATGCAGATCGGTCACTGGAGTGACTTTCTTATCACCTGTGTCAGCCTTGTTGATGAAGGTGGAGAGTAACATGACAACAAACTATTTACCTTCTACATCTACATCTCTACCTACAGCCTGACATCAAAGTGGAGTTAAATTCTTTGTATCCTCCTGAGGAAAAATAATGTGGTTAAGTGCATTAACAACTCAAAAAAAAACAGCATATAAATGTAATGCAATGTAACACATTTTGTTTTGAAAAATGAACTAACCAGATTTTTTCTTTTTTTTTTCAGGAGTGAAAATTGAAGAAAAGTTCCGACCGGTCTCTGGTGTTGTGAAAAGCTTATATATGTTCAAAATAATCTGCCCTGTGACAGAATAAGCTGCACTGTACACTGCCTAGAGTAGGCCTAGCAAGCCAAGATGGCAGACCCCTACCAAAACAACATATACCACCAAGGTGGTGGTGACAGCTATGGGACTTATGGAGAAGGCGGTGGCCCTGATGGATATGGCTACCAGGCAGACTACCCTCCCCAGGAGGAGGACGCAGCGAGCGATGTGACTGAAGGTCACGATGAAGAGGACCAGATGTACGAAGGGGAATATCAAGGAATACCACATCCCGACGAGGTGAAGGCTGCACAGAGAGCCGCACGGTGAGACACAGCTAAGTTGTTCTTGTAGAAATGTATCATAGAAACTATAGACTGGGGTCTCATGTCACCACCTTTTTAGTCCTCCAACTTGTAGCCCCAACTCTCTCAAACACCAACCTTTTCTGAACATTCTCAGGCTGCTCCTCACTTATACCACACCTTCTTAAACCACAACCCTCTCCCCAACCTATTGACTGTCCTGGATGCTTAAGACCTCTGCCTTCTTAAAGAGGTCATAGTATGCTTTTTGCAATTTTCTATCATTTATTTTGTTATAATATTCATTGATAACATAGTCAAAGTTCCAAAACCTGTGGGGAACGTATGTAAAATGCTCCCTGCAAGTAAAAAGCCCAGGTTTCAGCTGCCCTTAACACTGTTTGCAATATGATTTTTCACTTTCCTGATGAGATGACATCAGCTTGTCATGCATGCTGGAATGGCTGTCCGTTCCATAATCTTTGTTGCTGAGATTGTTGCCGTTGTCCACTCCCATTTCAGATCTGATTAGAGCTTGAACATGAGCGGATGTATTCTAGAGGTTTCCATTTGGAGTAAAGAACGTGAAAAAGAACTGTAATCCTACTACTATAGTTTGTTTGCATAGCCTCCAGAGCCGGAAGCTTGCAGAGAGGCAGCTTCCAGAGGATGGCCAATCAGAACACAGCGGGCTCATTGGGAGACAGGAGCTGACAGAGGCTGAAATGATGGGCTGCATAAAGGGCCAATATAAGATAAACGATGATATTCCAGTAGAGCATAAACCCCTTAAAAACATAAACCTGAAAATGTGTGTAATAGGCTCCCATTAAAGAGGACTCACATTATCGTGGATCTGTTGAACTTTGACCTGAGTTGTGCTGACCTTTGTTGACCACTGCTTGAACTGAAAGATGGACAAAAAACGAATTACTTGTGTTTATGAATTTCCATAATTGTTCAATAACAAATTAGCCTCATATTGAGACCAGACGAAAAAGATATTTGCTTGGTGCTTGGTTTGTTACAAAAACACTATTGAGTCTCTGAAACATAGTGATCTACTGCTAGCAATATAAACTTTTGGTTTGAAGTAGGATGATATTAGCCATGGTGCTATGCTAATGGTGGATGGTGGTGTTCCTGGAGTGAGAAAACCTCACCTTTTCTCTCAGTGAACTCAGTCTTGGTTTCCACTCACTTTTGTATAATGTGACAATCATTTAGCAGACTCTTGAATCTTGCATGAGTGCAGTAATCCATCAGTGTAAATACCAAGTCTGCATTTATTTTTGTCAAAGTTGCATTAACATTATATGAGGTAATGCAGTGCAGACTTTTTAAATCAGTCTGCACATTAGCTGCATTACTAAAAAAGGATGCAGAGAGACTGATGTTCACTGTGGTGTGTTATAATATAATGAAGTAAGTTTCTGCTAATTGATTTAAATACACTATGGAAATGAATGGAAACCAATGGAGGCCTGTAAAATTAGAAAAAAATATGTTCTTTGTCTTATGAAGGCATTGTGATGATCTCCATCCAAAATTATTATGATTATATATTTATTATTATTATGATTCTAATTATTATGACATATATTTTGAAATGTACGGAGCCCTGGAGTGATCATAGAGAAAAAATATATATTGAGGCCACGTTTTACTACATCAAGCACTCAAAATGCTATTGTGTGCACATGAGATACAATTCATTCCAATATTTTGATTAATTTGTAGGCACGAGATACAGCTGGCACATAGCTCTTTTTTATTTAGGGGATAGTGAACGGTGTTGTTGAATGAGTTGTGTGTATCTTTACACATGGTGGGTATGTTGGCCTAGCCGACCTATGCGTTAAAATAGGCTTTATTATGGTGAAGAAACTGACGCCAAGTTAAGGTTGATTTCATAGTTTAGTCCTTAATTTTCAGTGTACAATTGGTGCACTTGGTAGCTCACTGCATCTGTTCATAAGAATATGTGGGTGTGCAAAACATGGCTTGCATAATTAGGCCTGTGAAACCTCATGAAGCCAGTTAGCTCTTAATAAGGCTCTACTATATTCTGCAGATTTGTGTCTGTAGTATTGTCATGAGCAGCTCAAAAAACATTTATGTGAAACAAGTAAAAATATCAAAATGCTATGAGGTGTGGCAGTCAGTACGTCGGTAGTGTTGGCATGTGTGTGTGAGTGGTAAAATAGTGAGTGGAGTGTTGTATGGTAAAAGGAAAAGAAAAGACAAAAATAGGGAGTGTGGAGAGTAAGGAGCAGAGTTTCCCCTTTCTTTCTCCTCATGGAACAAGTCGGGTACACTCTTATAGTACTGGGTACACTGGGCCCAGATATTCGCAATAAACAATGACCTGACCACACCTACTGGGCATCTACAACATGAAACACAAAGACAAGCAGCCATTCCAACAACCAAAAGAGGCAGGGTCATCATAGTATTACTTAGAAAAATAACAAAATGAAGTACATTTTAGGAAGTCCATATGCAGGGTCACTGCTGTCTGCCACTGTGCTTTTAATACCACTGGAGTCAAAATTTACATATGAATTTATTTTCATTCATTTCATTATTTAATCCTACACATTGGGGCTTTAATCAGAAACATTAGTATTTTGCTTCTAAATCAGGAGTCGACAAGCTATATACTCGGTTTATCTGATTAACTAGTAGGGTTGAATACTGGGAGTTGAGATCCCGGCAATTCTCACCAAAATCTGGTCTTGTCCTGGGAAGAATACATATGGGATCCCACAATTTTTATAGAGTGTGCTTATCTGTCCGTATGCACTGGTTTATATTCATTTACTTACCCTATCGTATATACACTAACAACAACACTTTCTCTAAACCTCATTAATGCTACCATGCCAGTTTCACAGATATACAACCTTAAATTGTCGTTATTGCAGTAAACTGGATCAAATGTTCTCCTGCAGCAGTGTTCAGAGGGAAGCAGATCAAAAAAATATGTTAACATGAACTATGCAGATTGTTCAACATGTGGCTTAATCAGATATGAGCTGACATTGAAAAGGTGCAACATCAACTGCAGATGATTGCTTAAACGTTATCACTATACCCAAGAACAATGACCCCGTTCATCAAACCACAGAAATAACACACTGACATTTACCTCCATGATACTGGAGCAGAAATATCTTCAGGTCAGCCCTGTAAAGACGTTCAGACATTCCATATAACCTTGTACTTTGATTCGGGGAGCATGCAGGGGACCTTATTTCAGATCTTGGAGGGTTCAGTCTTCAGACCTTAAGGTGGACATTAAGTTTGTCTTGCAATCTTTTCAAGCATCAACTCTTCACTTAAAAGCCCTCTGTCCTGTAGGTGCTGAGGAGAAGCTGACTATCAGATCATATTGCTCACAGGACTGTTGACATGTCTGCAGCTGGTTGCAGAAATCCAGTCTGATTCTTTCTCCTGTCTGACAATCTGCTTTTGTTCTGACTCACTGGTTCACTGTGTCACACTGAAGGAAAAAAGATTTTACCACTCCTATCATCTGTCGACCCCTCAGTCTCAAGAGCCTTGTTTCATATTTTTATTTATTTTGTATATATATATATTTTCTTATCTTTAAAATTATTTTCTCATTATTATTTTCTCTTTTCACTGTATTTTTTAAAATGTATTTTATTTTGGGATGGGGATTTGTGTCTGACTATGCATCATATATTGTTTTGCATTCCTGTTGTTGACACCTGTGCTCGATCACTTCATTGTCCTCTGAAGACGCATCCATGGTTGCCTGTGGTTACAGCCAATGGCTTTCTAGTTCGCTCGTCTATCATAGATTGCCATCATTTATACATACAGTGTATATAAAATATGATGTTTGCTAGGGCTGTTGGTACCAGAAGATCTGATTGATCTAAAAGTTGAAAAGCAACAGTAAAATAAAAGAAACTTTATGAAATTCTACATCAGATTTTCAGCAATATCAGTCTCCCCAATCCCTCCGATCAAATACGAGTTTTATCTTCTTGTTTAAAGACTTGGAAGACATCTTTTATTTGGAGATATTCAGAACAGTGTAAAAGCTTTTGTGTTTTCCAGCCATTTTTATGACTTGTTCTCTTTCTCTGTTTGTATTCCAGGGCTAAAGCTCGAGCAGCCGGCAGTGCAGTCTCTGAATTGGAGGAATTATCTGAACAGTATGAGGACATCATGGAGGACTGTGGCCATGGGAAGTTCCAGTGGACCCTCTTCATGGTGCTGGGTCTGGCGCTGATGGCCGACGGGGTCGAATGTTTTGTGGTTGCGTTCGTTCTACCATCTGCAGAAAAGGATCTGTGTCTGTCCAATGCAGAGAAAGGGATGTTGGGTAAGGGCTTTAATGATTTATTGCTGCTTACAGGATGGTTTCTTTCAAGTGTTGCTCTGCTGTAAAGTCTGTGCTGCTGTCAGTGGAATTTGTGTTTTTCCACAACAGATGTAGCAATGCATTGATTCTCTCCGGTTAGTCTTTAGCGCCCCTGAACAGAAGTACAGTACAATGCTGCTTCTTTTTTTTTTAGTCTGAGAAGGAGAAGTAGAAGGAGTTCTAGTAATGTGTTTGTCAGAGTTTCTCTGTGGAAAGGAGGCATTAACTTAAAGAATTCTTCATTAACTGATTACATAAATGCTTTCCAGTAGACACAATCGCATAGATCCAGGTGCAGGGACATTAAAGGCATGGTTAGGTATCAAGGTCAGCGGTTGAACACTGTGAACAGGGTTTATGTCCACAATTCTGACAGTGAAATCAAATGTGAAATGTACATTATGCAGAATTGACCATGTGAGGTAGATTACTGGTAATTCCATCCAAACTAAAAGATTTTTATGTTTCCATCTTTTATTTGTTCCTTTCAGGTTATTAACAAGTCCTTCAAATTAAACAACCAGATAGGTGATTTGATGATGTGACTCCAGAACGACACATAGGAGCGTTTTCTAACTGGGCGCCTCTATCAGCAGTAATCAGTGAGACAACATTTGTCTGTGCTTTCCTAAACCGTTACATATCGCTGTTCAGAAATAACAATGTTTTAAGATGTGACAGTGCTGTGGTTCAGGTCTGGTTAGGTTAAGGTTAGGGGATGATCGTAGTTATGTTTTTTTTAAAAACTGTTCCAACTCGCAGTTGGAAACAGGATATGAACAACGGCCTCCTGTGGCAAAGTCCGCTGCTGGGTTAAAGCCTCCATCCACCACTTGTCCTCTCAATGAGGAAATCTGTCCACATATATATATATACGTCATCTGAACTGCACCACTGCTCAAGGTCATAATTACTACGGCCGCTAGATGGCATCTGTCAGTCAAACATAATTATAGGTTGTTTTGGGTGTTATTTTTCTTGACAGGACAGTGAATGCCAGCTTTTATTTGAAGATTAGATTGCTATTCTGTACTCATGTTGTTTCATAGAGAAGATGATCTGTGTCAATCACTTACATGCCCTGTATTATATGGCTCCAGGACCGTACCTGCATGGGCTTAATGACACTGAGAAAATACATTTGAAGTATCATCCTTCAAGTGTAAATCTTTTCTGGTTCCTATATGACAGGGTCTACATAGCAAACCAATACAATCATGAATGAAAGGAATAGTTGTGTGAAAACATAATTGCTGAAACAACCTGCTCACATTGTATCAACTCAGTAACAAACTCTCATCATTTTTACATTTCATTTATTACCAAATGAATATCATTTCCAATCAATTTGTTGCCTGTAAAGCCATAATTCATACAGTGTCAGAGATGTGCTCTACAAGATTATTAAGCTTTATTATTCTAATCTTCCATCGTTAAACATTATTAAAAACTGTGTGAGATTATCCAGTAAGGTGTAAATTGGATGTTTTTGATAACATGTAGAATGAGACTGGTGACACATCAGTCTTTACCAATTGAGGACATGGCTTTTGTGCCCAATTGCACAAGCAGTCCCCAATCAACTGGCCCCCCCCCCACCCAATCGACACACACACACATGCACACACACACACACACACACACACACTAGCAGCCCAGGGAGAGTCAATAATTTCCTGAAGCTTCTTAGGGCTCAAATTAGTCCTGCAGTGTAATTAGCTAATGGACACTGAGGAGGCAGGAATGAATCCGCCTGTTGGCTGGATGGTGAGTAGTATAGCTGTAGTGTATATGGGGTTTATGTATTGCAGAGCATATGTGTTTTTACATATTTATATATATTATATATTTGCTTACTTGTGAGCTTGTTTATCTATGTTTAAGTTAAATAGTTTAGCATGTTTAAACATCTGAAGGCTGCAGACATGTTGCTTGTTAGGAGGAAAGAGGTGATGAGAGTAGGACTGAAGAGAAGTGGGGGCAGCGCAGAGGAGCAGAGAGGGAAAAGGGGGAAAAGACAGGAGGAAAGGAGAAATGAAAAGGAGAGGAAAAAGGAAAGGAAGGAAGGAGAGAAAAAGAAGGAGGGGTGGAATGGATAGAAGAGAGGGAAAGGCAGGAGAGGGGAGGTGAAAAGAGGGAAAAAAAGAAAAAAGGCCCAGTGCATGAGTGGAAGGGAGAGAAGAAAAAAAGAGGAAAGAGGAAAACATCAAAGAGGATGAGTGGAGAGGAGGAGATAAGAGGGGAGAAAGAGATGAGAAAATGAAAGAATAAAAGAGGAGGAGAGCAGTGGAGAGGAGAAGAAAATGAGAGAGGCAGGATGCGGGAGGGGGGGAGGAGAACAAAAAATGGGAGGAGCAGAGAGGGGAGGCTGTTGGCAGAAATGTGAGTGCTGCAGTGCTGTCACACTGATGCATTATAGATGTAGAGAAGAGATTTGGTGTCATTAGATTTCTTCATTCCTGTTGAATCTAGTTACTCAGACATTCAAGTGAATCTCATATAAGAGCTGGATATAAAGCCTGAGACAGCAATATGAGTTTGTTTGTGTATGACATTTCCAGTTAGCAGAATTGTTCATATATTTCATTTATATATTTAATACAGCACTATTGTAGGAGTGAAACGTGATACACCTTAAAGAGAAATGTGACCTTTAGTGACCTCCACTGGTGACCAGCATGAACTGCTGCAACATTGCCAGACCTCTGTCTGCACAAGAAATCTACTGAACTGTCTGAACAAGAAATGTGTTAAACTGGACTCAGTTAGTGACCAGTCCTTATTAAGCAACCTTTACAAAATCCTCTCTCCTCCCTCTGCAACCGCCGGACTCAGCAGCAGACAAGTTTCTCATACTCTGTTTCATGCTTTCTGTGTTTTCATCCTCATCATTTTCAATTTGTCAGTACATCTTTTTTTTTTTTTTTTAAAGCCCCCTCTACCTCAAAAATATGTTTTTCTTTTTGGTCCCTCGTTTGGATGTCTGAGCTTCACTCAGCAGAATGATGTATGTGCAGAGTCTGACACTTGAAGACTGTTTTCACATTCGTCTGCTGAAAGTCGAAAGTTTCTCTGAGCTCGTCGAAAATCTGAGTTTAAGATGTGTACTTAGGAGCATGATTTGTGACATCACCGCTACTTTGGAGCCAATCATGGTCCAGTATGCAAGTGTGTGGTATGTGGAAAGCCTCCAGTGCACACACATTGAGAATGGACTTTACAGTGAAGTAAGAGACATCTTGTGTCCAGCAGATAAACTTTTGACATGAACAATATTTACATATAGATTCTGGAATTTATAATAAAGGAGAATAATGAGATTTTGATGAGGTAATTGAAATTTTTTGGGGAGGAAAAACAATATCAGACATACATTATTATTTGTGTATAGTATTTCATGTTTTTGGAGTGTACCTAAAAGGTCTATACACACATGTACACACACACAATATGTGCTCAACTGTTTGCTGGTTTGGGAATGAGAGATCAAACTGGATGGAATCAAAAATCAATGTTATCTGAAGAACTGAGAGAGAAAAGCAGACTTTGGAAGAACTATGAGATTATTCTCTCAAATATGTCAGGTGCACTTGATTCATCTGAGCAAGCCGCCCACCTATCCTTGCTGTTTTTATCCCTCTACCTCCTCCACTGTCTCCCTACCACGCTCTCCTCCTCCTCCTCGCTATCTTTCTGCTCCTGTCATACACCTCCTCCCTCCTCCCACGTTACCTTGGTTCGGTCCAGAACAGTGTTTTCCACCGAGGAAGACTGTGTGTCTGTGTTTGTGCTCTGAGTCAGCAGACAGAGTCGGCGAATGATCGATACTTTCTGTCCTGACCTTGGAAAGAGATGTACAGCATCTCACTGCTGCTCCATATACTCAGTTTGAAAATAGATACACCTTCTATCTACACAAGTTTTAGATACACTCCATGATTTGCCTTTATTAGAGCAGTGGTTCTCAAAGTGCTTGATGTGAAAAAAGTTTGAGAAGCACTGGCTTAGAGAAGCAAACTCAGCCAGTCACGCATACGCTTTCTCTTAAAATAATCAGCAGCTATTTTGATAAGTGATTATTCATTTTGTCATTTTTCAAGCAACACTAGTGAAAAAATGCCAAACATTCTCTCTCTCCAACCTCCCAAATGTGAGGATTTGCTGCTTTTCTTTCTCATCATTGTAAACTGAATATCTTTGGGTTTAGACTGCTGAAGATCTTGGACTCTGAAGTAAATTAATCAAAAAAATAATCAGCAGATTAATCGATAATGAAAATAATCATTAGTCTTAATTAAACTTTCTATACTGTACATATTTATTGTTTAGACTAGGTTTATGTACATTTAAACTAAACAGCATGTGTTTTGTGTGTGTTTGGGGTTATGGATAAGACTCAACACGATATGATTAGTCACGCTGACAGCATGGCCATCTGCATACTGCGGTGTAATGCTGCCAGGGTGCCAGTCTTTGGCACCATTTAGGATTATACTTGGCAGAGGCAGAAGCACACTACTCATCAAGGTCTTGAAATTTTAAGGCCAGAAAGAGCTGAGTGTGCTGACATCATGCAGCTGAGACATTTTCCCCTTCAGTGTGTGAAAGTGAACTGGACTGAACTGCCTGAAAATGACAGGATGAAAAATGAAACAACGGTTGTTTTATTCACACCGTCCTGTCAGACACTGTGGACGGGGGTTCCCTGCACATTTTGTCCTTGGTGCCCTTTTTAGATTGAGTTTCTAAAATGCAATACTTTGCAAATGCAATGCAATACTTTCAGAAACAATACAAATGGAAAAACTGCCAAAACTTTGAGATTTCAAGTCACATTGTTTTGCAAAATAACTTTTGGATATACATGTCAATGTAAACAAATATGAATTGAATGTGTCATTTTCACACTCAAAAACAACATCAAATGCATTCTTTACTTTAAGCCAAGTGATATCACCTGGAATGCTTAGGACAAAGAAATTTGGAAATTAGAATTTCAGTTTTTGAGTAGGCTACCAATACTAAATAAGTTGCATAAATCATATTACATGATGGTGACTTGACAGCATTTTGCAAAAAGAAAATGGAGATCATGCCGAGCAACAACAAAAAGTTGAAAGAAGAAATCTTTCAAAGCTGACAAAGTTCATTTTAATATAAGAAATATTCTATAATACTTTCCTAAAATAGTACTGCATTGATTTAGCTTTGCAGTCGTGACATTGTTGAACTCACAATAGACATTAAAAAAAGAAAAAAACGGCATCAGAACCATGCCCTATTCCATGCCTTCTTCTTCCTTGTCAAAACCTGGCACCTACATTACTCACAATGCAACTTGGCTATCTAATTAGCATAATTGCAAATAACCAGTATGGGTCTGTACTTCTGATCTTTTAGCTAAAAATCAGAAATGTGCTCAAAATATCAGATCTCTTCAGCTATTAACCAAAATAACTTTCTTCACACATTTGAAGAAGACCTTGCTGCAGCACATTCATGTCTTACATCATATATTCATATTTCCATAACACCTAGTTTTCATAGTCTTTACCAAAGTCACAGTTTCATCTAAATATTCGCTGAATTCAAGAAGCATCTGACTGGGCTTAATTAACTCTTGAGCAGTTGTTTCCAGTTTTCATCCGGTTTTCTTGTTGCAAAAACTGAGCTCAGGACACGCAGACTGACTGTACGACTGTGAAGGTCACGCTCTCAATGAGACTTTTACTTGGTTAAATAAAGGAAAAGAAGACATGGCTAAGTTTAAATATAATTTCAATTATATTTTATTTGAAAGTTTGAACAGAAAAGGCAGGATGGAGGGATGTTAACAAGCAAAGAGGCTGTGGACCACCAGTTTTAACTGAAAAGGCTTTTCTTTTTTTCTGAAATAACATAAAGCTCTTTGGTTGGTAAAATTATATCCCTGGCTTTGCACAAGCTCGTCAGGGGTGGGGGGGGGTCATGGTCATACTGGGCAGCTCCAAACATTCTGTAAGTGTGTTTTTTTTACTTGACTGACATGATGCCACTGACAATCTCTCCCCCTGCTTCTGTTTCTCTCTGCAGGTCTGATCGTCTTTCTGAGCATGATGGTGGGAGCGTTCTTGTGGGGAGGTCTGGCAGACAAAGTTGGCCGTCGGCGCTGTCTGGTTGTGGCATTAGCTATAAACTGTGTCTTTACCTTCCTGTCCTCGTTTGCTCAGGGCTACGGCTTCTTCCTCTTCTTCAGGCTACTGTCTGGCATCGGGTAACACACACACACACACCTCACACACACACACACACACACACACACTAGATTTATTGTTTCAATTTAAACAGGTTTTAACACATAAGTTATGTTTATATAACATTATAACTCTTTAGAAAATGTCAGAATACATAAATGCTTTGTGAATCTGGCATGAGTAAAAAGCCATATAAGAAATATTTGACAAAAAAAGGTCTACTTATAAGCTTTTTCCAGAGCTTTCAACCAAATTTCATCAGTGGATGGAGTTTCAGTGCTCAGAAATATATCGACTGTAATTTTGTTTATAAGTCATCAAATGTACAGCATCATAACATCAGGTGACTAAAGAAATTAAATCTTCAGTGTACATTGATAAATCCTCATACTCTGTTCTATATGGACTTCAGAATGTTTGGTTTGTTGTTAACTCATGTGTCTGAATAATTCCATGAGGGATGGGTCATGTAAATGGCCAGACACAAAAATAAAACCGTTCATTCATTCATTCAATATATGCTGCTGTCAAGTGAATAATTACCTCTGAAATTATAAACTTTTTAGGAGCTAAAAAACAGTGATGTCTTGACAACCATGTATTTTCAAAGCTGCACTAAGAAAGATTTTAATTCCTCTTTTGTCGCTCTGAAATTGTTTGGTATTAACCTGCAGAACAGTGTTGTCTGCAATGTACTTTCACCTTACAGGATTTCTGGGTACTGTAGTCCCTTTTTGCTGTCACATTGTTGACACCGATGTCTAACAGTTCCTTTTTCTGCATACCATTTTTTCAGTGGCTATTTCAAAGGATTCATAAGTTTTTGGCCACTAATGCAGTCCTTTAATACGGAGATCATACATTTAACCAAGCTCTACATGCACAGTCTGCTGTGTCACTGCAATAAACACCAACCAGAGTGTTCTGTTTCAGAATTACTGTAGTCCACAGGGAGCCACACACTCCGACTCAGAAATCAGGTCACATACTGCACAGACACAGCACAGTGCAAGTGATACACCACCACCAACAGTTCACACCACAACACCACATCTCATAGGTAGATATGCTTTACCTGACCTTACTGTATATAACACATCTGGACCACCATGTCATAATATTCATGTTTTTACTTTGTGTCACAAAATAAATCCTTTGTTCCCCTTGAGAGAAGCAAAACCTTTGTTCTTGTTCTTGCACCCTGACTTTTAACTCTTCCTGTAATGTTTGTGGCAAAACTCCTAATTAAAGGCTTCCTTTAATGGATACATTTTTACAATGAGCATATTTCTTTTTTATATCCTTAATTTTGCCCATAACGCATCTGAAATCCATTTCCTCTTACACTTTTGTATAATTATTCCTCCATGAAGAAAAATTGGTTTATTTTGTGGTTATATTTTTGGAATTTTCAATAGTGATTATAACTCTCCGTCTGTCTTTCTTTTCTCTCTCACTGTCTGTCTCTCAGTATTGGTGGCACAGTGCCAATCGTGTACTCGTACTTCTCTGAGTTCCTTCAGATGGACAAGAGAGGAGAGCATCTGTCCTGGTTGTGTATGTTCTGGATGATTGGTGGGATCTACGCCTCATTCACTGCCTGGGGAATCATTCCCAGATACGGTAAGAAGTTAGACATAAAAGGTTAATACTGTAGTGAACACTAAACAACATGCCTTTAATGCTCCATGTGAGAAAACTTTACAACTACTAATACAGAGTTTACTAAACCCTGAGGTTGATACAGACAGGACTGCAGGACCGACATGTTGACATTTGTAAAATTTCTAAATAAACTAAAATAAATGAAATGTGTTGTAAATCTGTCACCATTTCTACACAATCTGCATGCTGCCATTCATTCTTTTGAAAACAGAATACACATTAGTGCCATACGCATGAGATTTGTGGCATCAAAAAAAGTCATGGGCTAAGAAAGCAAATAGCCTGAGTGGCACCCAAAGCCTGCTCTAAAAATGTGTTGTCCCTCTTCCCCCTCACAAAAAATAAAGATAAAATAAATAAATAAAAATAAAAAAAATCATGCTGAAAGTTTTGAAAATATTGCTCACAACAGCAGGGTAAACAACAGTACTGCCAATCACATCAACTCCTCTCAACATTTTGAACCATTAAAAAGCTGTTTAATGAGCTGAGAAGAAAGCAGGGAGGTTTTTCTTGAGAAAACTCTTCTTCCCCAAAAAGCAAAAAAATACAGCACCCAATATACAGCACCCTAAACAACAACATACACAACACTAAATGTACCCCAGAAGTAGCTAAACCATCCCAAAAAAGTGACATTTTTGGGACACATAAAAGTGGCATTTACTATCTGTGCCAGCTCTGTCTATTGACATCACAGACTGCACCTCTAAAATGTGGTGAGGCCACCAGTAACCACAGACACCTGGCCCCAACCTGCCCCCACCTGGCCCCCAGTGAGCAGATCCATCAAGCTGTCAATCCAAATGCAATTTACTGCTGCTTAAAGGCCTAGTCACATTTAAAACTGTAAATTCAATTCATTCTAATGGAATCACAGCACTCAGTGGATTTGCCAATAAAATCATACATATTTTTCACATCTGTTTCAACCTTAGTGAACTTTGACCTGCAAATTTTAGCTGTTGACCAATAGCAAGCCTTCTTGTCAGTGTTGACTTTTGGTGAGACAGGAAGCAGACAGTTATGAGAAAGGAGACGGTGGTACAACCAGCTACTGGGTTTGGAGAGCTTTATTTTCCATCCTCAGTAACTTTTTATTGGACAAAAATACCAGAAGGAAAAAAAGAACGGTTGAGAGAAAATATAGAGAAGCTCAGACTGACTGACTATCACTAGCCTAGCTGGGATAATGGTTGACTTGGAGTCTTTTCTCTTGTAGGACCCAAAACTACTGTATGAAAACACTTCTGATTCATAAATCTCACCTTTGTGTCACTTGACCAAGTCTGTTGTCAAGTGTGGAATGGGCTCATTGTATCCATTTGGGGGGAAAGCTGACTACGACTTTGGTCCTCACCAACTGTCAAGCAGCCTACCGGCCTCAAGGGGCATTACAGCTTGGTTGACCAGTGGGAACACTCATGCACTGTGAAATGAAGAATATTCTAATGAGTGTCATCACCATGTTTAATAAAAAATCACACTACCAGACCACAAACTGCAGCATGGCTCTCATACACTGTTTACAGTCTCACATTGCAATGCTCATCATTTATTTATTACCCACATCGGAACTGTGACATCACATTGTGTTTCAGGAATGAGAGGAAAGCAGTTTTGTTGTTTGCAAGGCTGGTGTGACCATACCTCTATTAGTGCATTAAGTCTGTGACCTTTCCCAGCAACCGGGCTTATCCACCAGAATAACTGAAAATGCCTGTGCAGAACCTTTCATTGTTGGCTAACTGTTGGTCAGTCAAAGCAAAGCAAGTTTGCCATTTGTCAGTTTGAATGGACCTTTTTTATTATTTGTTTACTGTATTCATAAGCCTACACTTAAAATTTCCAGCAATGATTGTGAATGTCATGGTAATGAATGGTGTCATGACAGTATCCTTACATGAACAGTATGGAAATATATATGTGTGTGTGTGTGTGTGTGTGTGTGTGTGTGTGTGCAGGTTGGGGGTTCAGCATGGGCACAGAGTTCCAGTTCCACAGCTGGAGGGTGTTTGTCCTGGTTGCAGCTCTTCCTGCCATCGCCTCTCTAGTTGGACTCACCTTCATGCCTGAGAGCCCCCGCTTCCTGCTGGAGGTGAGACTGCTGTCATGTGAACTGGACATGTTCACTGTAGCAAAAATGAAACTGTTCATATTGGTATTCAGGTTACATGCGTTTTTACATTCCAACTCTAACTCTTTCTGGATGCGGTGAAAGGCTGACAGTTTATAGTTCAAAAGGTTCTCTGGGCTTCATTAAACCTGGAACTCTCCCAGCTAAATTATGTTGACACAAGTTAAATTACTTGTGATTTCAACCAAGAACACAGGACCTCTGATGCTGAATGAATCAATAATGCATTACACATTTATACTTGATCTGCACCGTTTTAATCTTTGGAGTGTACCATGGTGACCTTGCATATGCTTTGCATGCATAAAGGCCTGACTTCAATGCATTCCCGTAAAATATGTACATAGTAAGTCTCAGAGGGAAACACACAGAAACAAACTGCTGTGTGATAATGGTGATGAAATTGCAAATTAGTCCTTTATTTTTTTCCATTAATACAAGTTTCTCTGTTATTTTCATTGCTGTGTTCGTGTGTGTGGAGCAGAATGCCAAGCATGATGAAGCGTGGATGATCCTGAAGCAGGTCCATGACACCAACTGGAGGGCCAAAGGACAGCCAGAAAAAGTCTTCACTGTGAGTACATGTAGCTGTCCAACACAAGTTGGTTTGCATTGGAGGCAGTTTAAAACCGAGAGTTGCAGCTTATGGTTGGCGCCATCTTTCCTTCCAAATAAGGAGTGCAGGGTGTTGCCTTTCATGCTCTAGAAACATGGCCCGCTACCTCCAAACTAATGCTAGCTTACTGGGAACACTGAGCACTGCACACTTGGCCTAACGTTAACTTCTTCAGCTAAATTGTGCTAACAAGGCAGGTATCATAATCAAGTTGTCACATACTGAATGGACTTTCGGTTGTTTTTTGGACTTTTTTTTTTTTGTTCTTTTGAATTCCTTGGTTGTTATTATCCATCAGATGCCCCCCCTCCCACCCCCCACTTTCTGGCATTTGGGTTGCCTTTATTGGTCGGACTGTGCTTATTGTGTTTTTGGTTTTCTGGTTTCCCTGTGTTTTCTCCTTCTGTGTTGATGTGCTACTCCTCTCACCTGCCCTGCATTACCCTCATTAGCCCTGCCCTGCTCTGAGTCTTCCCCACACCTGCCCTGTATCAGTCTCGTCGGCCCTGCCCTGCTCCCTGTGTTTCCCTCAGCCAACCACTCCCAGCCTGTCCTTTTGTCTAGTCACCTGTTCCCCATTCCCTGATTAGTTTAGTATGTATTTATAGTCCAGTTTTGAGTTCAGTCCTTGTCGAGTCATCTGTGTTTGTTCTGTGTTTCTGGTACTTTCCTGTGACTCAGTGTCTCCAGTGACTTTTTGCATTGTTTCATTAAAAATTCTGCATTGTATCTTGCCTGCCTGCCATCTCTTGCGTTTGGGTCCATCTGCTCCTCTCACTCTCATGACACAAGCAATATTAAACTTAGTGAAATATTGTGAAAATTGTGTGATTCAGTGTGAGTCCTGGAGCTGGGGAGAGTAGCAGGTGATGCAAATGTCAATCACAGCTGTCAATCAATGCCCACACAGCAGACATCAAAGCTACTAGTATTAACGGAGCAATAATTTCCAAAATGGCCACCAGCACACTTATTAGAGGGCCTGAATTTAGAGATTGAGAAAATAATGACTCATTGAAAAAAAATTAACTTTTTGAATTGGAGTGTGTCAGAGCCAGCATCTAGCAACCGTCAGTGACATTGCACTTTAACATATTTTTATTGGCTAGGTAGTTGCCACATGGGACAGTCTCAAAAGTGCAGGACAAATAGTCCTTCAGATTTGATTGGACAGCTAAAAAGTGAGATACATTCAAACAGATACATTAACTTAATGAGTCAAGTATCTTGCTACTCATCTCATTTTCAGGTTGGACTGTAGATACAGGTTGTGAACATTATTTAGGCTGCCATTAAAAACTGTAGAACTTCTAACCTTAAGTTAGAATTGGGGCGAATGTGGCTTAGGAGTTAGAACGGGTCGTCCACTTATCGGAAAATCAGTGGTTCGATTCCCGGCTCCTCCAGTCCATATGTCGAAGTGTCCTTGGGCAAGATACTGAAACCCAAATGGCCAATTGCCAAATTGTGAATGTATATGTGAATGAGTTTGTTTCTACTGATGCACAGGTTGGCACCTTGCATGGCAGCCCCTGCCATCAGTGTATGAATGTGTGCATGAATGGGTGAATGAGGCTTGTGGTGTAAAAGTGGTCAGAAGACTAGAAAGGCACTATATAAGTGCAGTCCATTTACCATTTAGAGACCATCATCAGAGTTGTATAACTTGTAAATTGTATAACCATTTGCTGCAAATGTGTCTGACTGAACTGACAATTACAGCGAGCTGGTGTGATCAGATGTTTCAGATCACACTGAAAAGACAGATGTAATAAGACCTGCTGTTTTCATGGCTTGGCACAGTCACAGACATAGTTTCACCCATAAAGCTGGTGGTTCATAGTTTTCAGAGTGTAAAAAGACCAGTATCAAATATTAACAAAATACCTGTTTAAAAAATTGACCAGATCAGCTCGAAATGCTGCTCCTACAACCTCTGGGAGGAATGTTAAATGTGATGGATTATTTCCCCCTGAAAATGTGAAAGTCTCATTTGTAAGTCACTAATAAATCTACAAATATATTTATAGATTTTACTGATGACTAAAGAGCTGACTTTTGAAGAGCTCTTTCAGACACAACAGAATTTTAGTTGCATCCAGGAGAAACTGATGTTGTTTTCCCTTTCTCGGTCTCCTTTTAGGTGACTCACATCAAGGCTCCTAAGACAGCAGAGGATGAGTTCATTGAGATTCAGAGTGCTACAGGAACAGCTGTACAGCGTTGGGCTGTCCGCTCACTAACACTCTGTAAACTGGTACGTACTAACACACAGTAAAGGAGACCACATCTGGCAACGTGCTGGCTCAGTGGTTGGAGCTGTGGTAATGATGTGCGTTTGTTTTTGTACTCTGTACTTGTTTGCCTGTTTCCTGAGTCTTACAGACTATCAGACTCTAAATTGCCTTCATATACTGTAGGAATATAACTAATTGTGTAAGCACTGTGATCTGAGTGTTGCACTCTGCCAGTACAGACTAAGAGTTTTTTTATGAGTTTATGAAAGTTTTTACACACATTCATGGTCCCCAGAGGATGAAATCTAGACTGTGATGATGTCCTCTAGCATCACAATGAGGTTGACATTTGTGGATCAGACTGAAATATCTCAGCAGCTATTGGCTGGATTGTGATGATATTTACAACAGATATTCAAGGTGCCTCTAGGTCACTTTTGTGATTCTCTGACATTCACCAGCAAGTCATTTTTCCTTATGCTGTGATATACTGTATCTCAATATCTACTTGGATTGTTATAAAATTTGGTACACACATTCATGGTTCCCAAGTGGCGTATTCTAATGACTTTGGTGATCCTCTGACTTTAGTGCTTTGTTTTATGACCAAACACCTGCAAAACTAATGACATTCCCATCATTAGCTATACTTGCTGGGTTATTAATTGATTAATTAGCATATGTTAGCATGTCTTCATACAAAACCAACACAGTGAACATGGTGAACATTATACCAGCTAAACATCAACATGCTAGCATTTTCATCGTGAGCAAGTTTGTATTCTGATGTTAGCGTTTAGTTCAAGTACAGCCTCACAGACTTGCTAGCATGGTTGTAAACTCTTAATCTTATTACTCTACATTTCCTCCGATAATAGTTAATTCTATGTAACATTTCATACAAAATTAAAGTAACTATGTCTAGAATTTGAAAACTGAATTTGCACCCACTCAGTGGTAGAAGCATTTTATTAACATATTAAAGCACATTAGAGGCTGTGTAATATTTTAACTGATTATCAGATCTTAGGTCTCTGTAAAATGTTAATGCTAGCAACAGTGGCACCTGAAACACCAGCAATGTTATCTGTGTCTTGAGTTGATTAAGACATGCATCAATAATGCAGTGTAATGGAAAGGACAGACATTCACTGAGCTTTGTCGTTGTATGTCTAAAGGCAGAAGACAGTAGTTTTGGAATGTGGCTTGTTAGGAACCTAAAGTATGACTTACTCTGTCCAGCCACATTCAAGAGAAGAAAGTAAGCAAGTGATTTCCAACTTCATGTCTGAAACAATGCTACTGGTAAATTTAATATTTTCAGTTCAACTGTAGGATATTGCTCTTCCTTGGTCTGAGTAAGTACTATGACTTCTTGGACTGATGAAACAGTTGTAAAAGCTGCCTCATAAACCCCAAATGTAACTCAACTCATGGTCAAGCTTATAGAAAAAGGCAGTTTTTTTCACATTTCCTGAAAACATGAGATAGAAGTTTTCACCCAACAATGACAATTGACACCCTCTGACAAAGGTCAGAATGTGTCACCTTCCCATAGGATTCATGGATATGGAAACTTAAGTGTAAAACAGGTCCTTATATTGGAACTACATTATGAAGAAGGAGCATATAGAGACTAAATCTGGAGGGACTTGGTTCTTGGTTCACTGCTGTATGTGCATATTTGTCCCAGGTGTTGAGGAACGTAGCATCTCTCCTGTCTGCTGAGCTGAGGTTTGCTACACTCTTCATGGCCATCATCTGGTTCTGCATGGCTTTCAGGTTAGTTCACATTGTCATCTACAGTAAGCGTTTCCACCACTAGAGTAGAGTTTTTGCATTTAAAAGCAACCCATATGACTCTGTCTTCATCTGCCAGTTCTTACTGTGGCACAAAGTTACATTCTGATTGTTCTGTGAATCTTTTATTGACTCTGTCGTCTCTCAAACTACACTGTCACAGTTTCTACGGTCTGTCTGTATGGTTCCCTGACATGATCAAACACCTTCAGCATGAAGAGTACCAGTCCAAAGTCAAGGTAACAACAACAACGATTATCCCTTTGCACCTAAAGGACACAATTTGTCACTAAACGTACTCCTTCTTCACAGAGTCATAACTCAGTCAATTCACAGACACAACACATCTTGTTAGATTTTATACTTTTTGGGCCTTATATGTCCAATGTGCCTGATCATGGAACGATGTCCATAAACCCACTTCATCTTTAATTCACTGTTAGTATTATGAATCTAACACCATGAGTTTTGATGTTGGAGAAAGCAATGATGTATTAATTGCTGAAAATATTAATGAATTTGTCAAGAATTTAGATCTTCAAGTCATTTAAAGTGTTGTGCAGTATATGAGAATTTGCAGTGCAGGTATGTTTTGTCCCCCTCAAGTAAGCATGGAATCATTTTGTTAAAACATTTATGAAATTTGGTGTATCTGTTCATCTTTTTAAGTCTGAAGTGACACTGTTTGGTTCACAAACACCTGGATCTGGTTAATGTCGTTTCTGTCTCTGTTTAGGTATTCCATAAAGAACGAGTGGAGAACTTCCATTTTAACTTTTCTTTGGAGAACCAGATCCATAGAGAAGGGGAATACATCAATGACAAGTAAGTCCCACTGTGCCACACACCAGACGCAAAGATATACTGCAAACTTGAGGTCACTAAACTTTTGTTTCAACCAAACTATTTGAGAATTGAATAAAATCCTATAAATCTTCTGTTTCAATTGACTGAACTGAGATCAAAGAGACAACATAAGAATGGAAAAAATCCTGTTTATTCACCTTCAATATATAAGAGTACTTTTTTTCCAAAACCATCATCAGAATGTTTCCAGAGACGCTACAGTATGTAGCACCCACTGTCCTTCTCCATCTATGATTTTTAGCATGAATGCAGTGAAGCTACAGTACTGTATTTTCTAGGGATCTTGCTCCTTTGGTTGAATTGAAATTCTTGTAACTTTTCTAAAATACCTTATTCTAAAACATGCTCAGGAGAGCACAGCAGTACTCAATCTACCAAGGAGAAGTCATGCGTGTAGACAGTACTCCTTTCCATGTACTGTTGAAAAGGACCACTAGAACCTTGTTCCAATAGACACAAGTGTTATTATTGTAGTGTATCAATCATTTCATTCTCAGTTATGTTGTTATCACAAAGCAGCATGCTGCGTTAATGTGTATGTGAAACATTAGCTATATGTCTACAGGTAAACACTTTACTGCATATGCTAATGGTTCACTTTTTTATTTTATCACTATATTCTGATATAATGTACGGTATACTTTTATTTAGTATACAACCATATACTAAAGGTTCCCTGTCATGTGGTTGAAGTAATTAAAGATACACCCCCTTATTTTGTTACTGCACCTAATAAAGCACTCACAAGTCCCAAAAGTTCCTCTGAGCTCACTGTTGATGTTTTAAAACTAAAACTGTGAATAAAAGTGTTTAAAGTCAGAGGGAAGGCAGAGCTAAACAGGCGTTCAAGCTTAATGAAGTGCTCACACCAAATGTGAAACGAATTTTCACCTTGCATTACTTGCGCGAGTTTGACTATGGGATCATTTGTATTAATTTGCACCAAACAGCCAGAATACATTAGCAGTAAACTAGCGAGCAACGGCGAGCACCAACTCTGTGTGTGTGTGTGTGTGTGTGTTTGTGTTCAGTTCAGCCTCTGACTGAAACTCACCAGGAATTCGGTAGTTCTTTCCATTATTTCACTCCAGTCTCTCTTCTTTTCCCCCTCTCCTCTCTGTATGTCCATGGAATACATTCAATTACATTTCCCAGCAGTCAACATGGACGAAGAAAGACTAATTACATTAAGGGGTCGGGAACTCCGCAGCTTGCTGGTTCAGAAGCAAGAGTGCACACAAATCCACTTTTTAATCCCAAAAGCATTCATTCTTCAGACAATATAATTATATTACTGGTCTTTTCCACCAACGGTGAATTTGCACCCTGTTACGTTTGCATGAATGTGATTTTGAATTTCCATTTATTAAGACAAGTGCATCTTCTGGCTTGCACCAGGTAAATTCTAAAACATCAGTAGTGAGCTGGCTGGAAACATGGGGATTTATAGTTGTGATTAGGCTGTGCATAAAAATAAGGAAGTGTATCTTCAAGGATGCTTCACCTCTGCAACAGAGAGTTTTCAGTGCAGTGTATGTTACACTACTGTATATCATTTAACTTCTATGCTTTTTGCAGAATTAAAACAGACAAAATGGGTCTTAACTTGCAAACATCATGAATAGTATAATCAGTAGGCCTGCCACTGAGAATATAACATCACCATGGAGATGATCACTCTGTCCACATGTGAAGCAATACTCATTTCCATGGCAGTGTTATCAGTGACAGGCATATCAGATTTACCACAGTGAATTACTGTTCAGTGGAGCCCATTCTGTCCGTTCTGGTTCTGTGCTGCCACAGCGATAGAAGTCAGTCCATGTTTTCTTTGTCTGTTGGTTTGTGTGTGTGTGTGCTTGTCCCATACCATCCCCATAGGTTCATCAGTATAGAGCTGAAGTCAGTGAAGTTTGAGGACTCACTGTTTGAAGACTGTCGCTTTGAGGACATCAGGTCCACAGACACGGTGTTTGAGAACTGCACCATCCGCTCCACTGTCTTCTATAACACAGGTAGGTTCAGCTGGAGTAGGACTTTGAGAAAGTTAGAGATCAGGTGTGGTTTAAAGTGATAGCTGATGTACTCGACCATCAGTCATCAACCACAAACAAGGCATGAGGTGATGTTAGCCAGAAACTAACATGTTTAACCACTCCAGACCAGAAAGGTTAAACAAATGTTTGCAATGCTCAAGTCCCTATCAATATGAAACATGACATGAAACAAAGTCATTAATCATACCATCAGTGTTTCACTATAAGGCATGTCATATTGACACAGCACTGCATTGCAAATCACATTACTTGTTATCAATCGCATTTAACACCTCGGCTGTTGAGGCAGAGTAGTATTTGTATAATGTACTGATTCTTATCACATTTCCAAAAAAAGGTTAAGCCTTTTGGTACCACTTCATGCTAAGACATCTTTTATAAAGGCTTAAAAATATGTCACGAATGGCTCTATTAATGGTTTAATAAATTATTTATGAATCTTTCATAGACCAGTTATAAGCAATTGATAACTTTTGTGTTGCCAAAGTAAAATATATCTCCCTCTAATAAGCCATTAGAAAAAGTTAGTAGGATATTTGCAATCATAAATGTTAATAAAGTATTAGTTAATGAAGAGGTTTTAGAAATATTCAACAAGTCTGCAGATGTAAATGTAAAGTCATTAATACATGGATTTAAACCAGATGCTCTACAGAAGATTTTCAAAAGGTAAGCAGTTCATAGGATGATTTTTCCTGATGAACTAAAAAGCTAGCTAAAAAGACAATTAAAATGTCATGGTGAAGGAAAATAAACTCCAGCCAACATGATTTTTCACAACCTGGCATCCCACTTGGTGTTCACAACAATGACTTAAAGCTGCTCGATCAATATTTTTATATGAACAATGGATCAAAAGATAATGGGCCCCATCCACAAAGAATGGATTGCACCTGCTAATAGCACTGTGAATTGTGCTGCATTTTCACTCGCAATCTGCTCCGTTTTGAGGTCCTATTCACAAAAGATTTTGCGCTAATGATATGCCGGTGCAAGCACGCCCACAAAGTTTTGCAGCTGAGCACAATTTGCCCTTGATTTGCATCTGTTTGAGTGAGCGGAGCTGTTTCTAGTGTTTTTCTAGGAATAAGTATTCATGCAGTTAACACCAACTCTCTGAAGATGCTAATAACTCCACCCTAACTGTGTGTGGCTATTAGCACTGGTCTTTGTGAATTAGACTGTTTTTGCAACAATGCTTGTTTGCATAGAAAGGGGCCAGTTTTGCACTGAGTGTATGAATATTACCTAATTTATGTACATGCAAATGGAACAGGTGCACCATGACGCTATTTGCTTGGCAGCACAATTTGCGATGCATTTCTTCTTAAAAAGGTTCTTAAAAAGGTTCTGCTGTGTTCCGTTCCTTAATGATTTTGTCAGTGTTTTGTACTTTATATCTTTAATGGTGATGATGTTTTGGGTTTTTTTTGGATTTGTGTGTTTTCTATTCTTGTGATGTTGTTGGTGTGTAAAATTATGCTGCTCAGTGCACTCCCCCCACTCACCCAATTAAGGTACACAAAGCTTTCTAGCTTTGTTGTGTTTCATAACTTTGCTAGAATGTGTATGAGAAGTCAATCAATTAAGCTATGAATTTCACCTTTTACAGGTGCTTTGTGAATTACACATCTTTTTGTCTCATTTGCACAGGTTTAGCAGCCACTAAAGCCACGCAATCCCTTTATGGATTTGGCCCATTGTGTAATGTACAACTCTTGACAGACCCACATAACAGAGAATTATAACTCTGCACTTCCCCTCAGCTCCAAAGAGCGGTTAAGAGTCTTTCGGCTCATTGTTTTAATTTTAGAGTTGGCAGCTTTAGGGTTTGGATCACCCTCACATTAGCAGCAGTGTGCAGCTGTTTTCAGTGAGAAAGCTCTAATAAACCCACTGTACACTACCTGCCAGCACCAAACAGCAGATAGACAAAGTTAGAGACCAGCTGGTGAACAAAGTGGAGCATCTATCAGCTAAAGAGATACAGATTTTCTCAGGAGCTGGTGGAGACCAAAACAGAGCTAAAAGGAGAGTCAATCCTGGACTTACATTTGATGTTTTTGTCCAACTGACATTCATAAGGTGGACAAAAACACAACTCCAAATGAATGCTAATGTTTCTCTTTGTCTGCTGGATATGTAAAAAGGCAACTGTTTGCTAACACATTAGCCCAACAAGGTCTCTAATTAGGTGGTAAAATGTCAGTGTTGTGTTTGTTTCAATGCACCCAAGTAGCCCAAAAAATTGGTCCTTTAACCTTCAAAGGCCCTGTTTACACCTGGCACTAACATGCATCTCAGGTGATCCGATCAAAAGTGGACAGCTCTAAATACAGGTGTGAATGCACCCAGGACGCATTGAGGACGCATTGAGATCCGATCACTCAGACCACTTTCGGAGGTGGTCTGGGCTGCATGTGACCACATTCATTTAGCAGCGTAAATGCAATGTGTCCTGGGCCACATTGAGGGACCGCCTACTCAACTGACGTCCTCTATTTTTCCCTGTTTTTCCCATTTCGCTAACTGGTTTTCCTCATCAAATCAACAATTTGAATAGAAATTAAACCATTCATTTTTCACTTGTCTGTCTAAAAAAATATTTCAGAAGCTAAACTTTGCTGGATAGTTTCCTCTGTCCTGTCAAGTTGATAACTACAGTTTTTAGTTTTGCCATGCTGCTAAACATAATGAGCTCAGGATTTATCAGGAGTACGGCTGCTTTACTCCAAACAGTTTCACTGTATGAACCTGGACTGTGTGTGTAACAGCTGACCTATTGGATGTGTAGAAAAACACATAACGTTAATTAATATTAGATCCTGACCGATCCTGTCAGCGTGTTGGAGATTTGAATAATCAATGAAGTTAAGCTGCTGTGACTTGTGCGTAGATCTGAACAGTGTCTCTCAATGGAGAGATGTAGCTGCGGGGAGATCGCTGCATATAACTCTATATATGTGTCTATATTCCGATGTGGCGCTAGAGCAAATCAATAGGACAGGCATTTGGTTTTCGTGAGGGGGCACACAATGCATTGTATATTTGTTTATCCTATTATCAAACAAGTTGAACACAGCTTTGGACGAAGGATACATGGACCCCTGTTGGTCCTCCCGCCGGTTAAAAACAAATTTAGTCTTTGCAAACGGAAATGATGTGTTTATTTGCATATAGAGCGAGGAAGTGAGATCCAATCACAAGTGGTCACTCAGGTGTAAACAGACGTACTTAAAGCTGTCCACTTGTGATCAGATCACCGGAGACACATGTTAATGCCAGGTGTAAACAGGGCCAAAAAGCCATTAACAAAGCCTTTAAAAGTGGTGTCTGTCTGTCAGTCTGTCTGAGTTTTTGAGAGTTCAAAACCCAGGTGCTGTAGACAGAATTTATGGTCCAATTATTCCTCCAATACTGACCACAATTCTTCAAAAATTATCTACACCTCTTTTAGAAATGTGCTGCCATGTAAGTCATTACTGTAGGGACAGCATGGCAGTTCAATTCCAACTGCGGTCCCAAGTGATAAAAATGGCAAAAACGTTTACATTTATTTTCAACCAGGAATAAAAAAAACTGACATGAACAAATTGGAAAATAAAGGAGATAAAGAATTTAGAGAGCACAAAATATCCACTGCAGAGAGGGCTGAGAGGTTTGAATGAAAAAAGAAAATTTCCAACAATATTCCAGATATACAAAACCTTGACAAATGTTTCACTGAATCAGGTTGAAGGCAAATCAGTTGACCTTGTCCTGTAAATTCCATCTTATGTTTCATGGTCTCCTTGTACTCTGTAGACCTGTGGGAGGAGAAGTTCATCGACTGCAAGATGGAGAATGCCACCTTTGAGCACAACAAACATGGCTGCCACCTGGACACTGTTGAGGACAATGACGTTCTCATTTACCTGGTTAGCTTCCTGGGCAGTCTGGCCGTGTTGCCCGGCAACATCATCTCCGCCCTCTTCATGGAGAAGATCGGCAGGGTCAAGATTATAGGTGATGTTTTGGAAGTTTGATCTTATTTTATAGATGCAGGCCAGGCTATTAGGGTTAGGTGTGAAGTGTCCTTTGTTGCCAGAGAGTTTCTGTGTAACTGTGAGGTGCATGTTTTCTAAAATTTTGGATCCAACATGGACTCATGGAAACTCTTCCCAAACCCAAACCAACCACGATCTTTCCCTAATCTTAACCATACCATAGTTAGTGTTTAGAAAACTCTTTAGAATTTGATCTCAGTTCTCAGTTAGTACAAAGCAAGAAAACCATGAAGATTTGGGGGTGGGTTTGGCTAATTTTCATCCTGAAAATGAAGGACTTGAATGAATTGTAGTCTAACCTAGTGGAATATGGATGGGATGGCATGCCTCCCAAAGCCCCAACACATGGTTCATATACAGCCCTGTTTGTAGTCCATGTGCACTACAGTTGTGGCCCATGTAGTGGGGTATACATTGTCTACAGTCAGTTTGGTGCTTGTGGAACCTACAGTTATATATCAGCCTCTGTTGAAATGCAGAGGCTAAATAGTAAACGTAAACCTATAGTGTGTTGTGTCAAACATTGTGGGCTGGACTGATGGCTCTTTAGTTTGATGTTCTGATACAATTGTTCTCTCTGTGAGTCTTTTTTGAGTTCAGCCAAAGTCTTAATTCTACAGATATGTGACAATATATTAAAATTACATACAGTGAGAAAGGATTCATTGTAGGATCTGTGTGTATCTCTTCAGGTGGCTCCATGCTCATTTCAGCAGGCTGTACCTTTTTGCTGTTTCTGAGCTTCAGCCAATCAGCGATCATTGCCCTGCAGTGTCTGTTCTGTGGCGTCAGTGCAGCTGCATGGAACGGCATTGAGGTGGTGACCGTGGAGCTGTACCCTGCTTCTAAAAGGTACCAGACTTTGTCGTCAAAGCTGTGTTGATATTCCATATTATGTGTTAGATGAACAATGCGAAACAAGTCTGTTTTAGTGTGCAAACTGATATAAAATTTGCAAATCTGACAAAAAAGCCATGTTTAAAGATCTTTAAGAATGGTCGTTAAAAGCCGTATCTTGCTTCTGTCTCCCAGGGCCACAGCGTTCGGTGTGCTGAATGCTCTCTGTAAGCTGGCGGCGGTACTCGGCAGCTCTATCTTTGCCAGCTTTGTGGGCATCACCAAAGCCATCCCCATCCTCCTGTCTTTCACTGCACTGGTGTGCGGCGGCCTGGTGGCCCTCAGACTGCCTGACACACGAGAGAAAATCCTCCAGTGAGGTCATGTGAGATGCAGTGCAGGGGGTGGGGGGGGTGTGATAAGGGGATTAAGAGGCCAAAATATATCTGCTTAATGTTGGAACCTGTTTGAGTTACAACTGAATTTGACTTCACTTTGCATTTGAGAGAAAGCAAGAATGGAAATAACTCACACCTATTAAATGTAAAATGCCAAGCTCATTTTTTTTTCTTTTTATTAACTGTGTAAAACATTTTTATTTTGTGAAGGTTTCAGAGAGGAGCGGTCGATCATTTCACTAAGGATGGGATGTGGTGGGGGGGGTTTAGGTGTAAACAAGTTTCAGTGTTCAGAAATGATTTCTGTTGAAAAAAGTGTGATCCTTGAATAACACAATGAATCTATTAAGACACTAGATGATGATGATGTGAGGATTAAATCACATGATCTAACTGGTTATAATATCCTCTGCTCCTTGTATTTCTACCACCAGTGACATGCATGATGGGAAATAATGTCAGATACTGGCTACATGTTGGAAAATTCTTTCTGTGGCTTTTTTAAGGCTTTCCAGCAACTTTAGCAAATATCTGAGTCTATAAAATGGTTGGCTCTTCTACAAATCAGCCTGAATGTTGAAAAAGTGAAAGAGGCTGTTAAGTTTGGAATTCTCTGACGTTTCCTTCTACTTGTTCTTGAAATGTTGTGACTTTACAGCTGTGGCCAACTAATGACTGCATTCAGCTTGTCCAGTTGTCAGCAATTTGTCGTTTTGTCTTCTAGTTCTGGTTTGAGCTTAGTCACGTCTGACTGATGATATCTGTAGCTGTGCCATCTCATTTTCACTTATGATTTTATTTTTGAATTATTTGGGAAATTTAGGGAAGTTAAAGCCAAATGAAATTGTAATTGTCTTCACATTTTAAGTAAGGAAATATAAACTTATAATGACACTGAATTGTGGCTACTGTTTCTGGAAATATTAGTGGAAACTCTGGGTGGGTGTACTTCCCCTTTTTTTCATAGTTTTGTTTAGTGATATAATATATCTGCTCCTTTACAACATTCAACATTTTGGAGGACCCAGTGTGCTGTTAAGTTTTTATTTCACTTAGACAGTGGAAAATAATTACTGTTGCCGACAGAGTTTAAGAATCTATCCTAAAGGAGCCATTCAAATTATTTTGTGCAATTTTCTTCTGAGTAAAAATTTCCCCTGCAACTGGTAACCTGAATTCCATGGTTTTTGCAGTGCCATTTCACTAGCAGTTTCTGACTTCTCATTGCATCAAACTAATAGAGAGGTTTAATATACATGAATACTGCAGTAGTATTACTTGAAATGAAACAACTACTCGTGTGTGTACCGAGATCCAATAGTCTGTCCTATGTGCTGTATGTTGTGTATGAACACCGTCTCCTCTAGTCTGTAGCTCAGTCTGAAGTTGATCTCCTCCTTTCCTCAGCACAGGGAAACTACTTTCTCATTTTGCTGGACTTGCACAGACATAATATGTCTCAGTAAAACTGTGTGTACATTTGCTTTTCTGTCTTCAGCAGATGTACATTATAGACAAAACCACCATAGATAACATTAGGTCTGTTGAGTGTGTTAATGTAACCCTGTCTCTTTCCTTTTCAATAACTGTTACCTTCCCCCTCATTGTCCCACTATCACTTGTCCTTGGCCTGAAATGAGTAATGGCATTATTGCACCATCCTGTGGAGGAAACTAACCATCACTGTTGGTTTGGCATCCTGTTTGCATGTACAATATAAAATCCTGCAGTGGGACCACATACTGCCTTCCCTGTTTGAAAATGATGATGAAAATGCTTGTGAATGGAGATCAATGGTATACTGATATATACAAACATGACTTCATGAAAGCATCTGCCATTTGTCATGTAAAGTCAGCCGTCTGTGGTTAGAAGTCCAAGTGGAAGACAACAAAATTAACCGATGCAATTCATGAACTGAACAAGAAAATTGATAAATTGCCTTGTGCTCTCAGTCATAAAGTCAAAGGGAAATTGATTTAATCACTGAAGCTCAGCAAACACCAGATTTCCCATTGTTCCTGTTGACAGCAGGCTCAGTGAATAAAGTTTGTGCACATATGTGGTTTTTGATTGGCCTTTAAAAAACTGAAAAAACTGCAGTAGTAAAAATGACTGAGGTAGAGCTGAATGTGGTTGACAGACAACAACTGTTTTGATAATTGATGATTTAAGTCATTTATAAAGTAAAAACTTCAAATGTTAGCTGTTTTGCTCTGTTATGTATCATTGTAAATTTTGAATTTGATATTTAGGGTTTTTGGCTGTTGGTGACTAGTTGTGATGGGCGTTTGTTATTACATTTGCCATTTTATTGAGTATCTAAATTAATATATAAGAAAATAGTGAAATACCTTACATGACAAATGGCAGTTTTGGGTACATGATGAATGAAAGCCAGTTTGTAACCATCAGCTGTGAAATCGAAGTGCATTTGAATTGGCTGTCACTTTGTAATTTATTAACCTCATCAGTGTTCATCATTTCACAATCCTTTTCATCACTTTAGCTTTGATTAGTTTGTTTGTTGATGTCCACCACAATGAACAAAATGGCTGTTCTGCAAATCACATCAAGCCTAATCTGTTCACTTCACGTCATATCAAATAAGTCAACAAGTCCGTTCCCTTCAAAAAAAAAAAAATCTTCTGACTTGTTTTCAGTTATAGGCAGTTTCATATTTTTTATCATCACCACCTTTGCCCGGATTTACTCTTTTGCTTGTTTCAAAAATCATCTCATCACTTTCTCTATCAACACTCTCAAAAGCTAAACTCAAACCACATACAGTACAGAACAGTACTTAATGAGTTCATTGTTTTCTTTTTCTTGTACAGTTTAATGTTGAAAATGTATTTATTACAAAGGGTTTTGTGCTGCGACTGGTTGTGTAAATGATGCATGTTTGTCTAATGTTTTCTCTTGGCTATGTTTCAATGTGTCTTCAACATAGTGTGTATGTTTAAAACTGTCTGGGTCCAAAAAAAGAAAGGAACAGCTGCACAGATAAATAAAGCATCAATGGTTGGATTTCCACTCTGCATGTGACACAAATCTGATATTGTGTCAACAGTGAGAGCGCTTGACTGTGTTCAGTGTCTTCCAAAGAGAGTCATTTCTATTTGAACCGAGCATATTCTGTTACTGACCACATGAGGCAGATTTCAACCTCAGTCTCCCTCTGCTGTCGTCTGCTTTGCTTTGATCATACTTTGGCTGTGATCTTGGAGCTGAAAAGGTTTTTTACTGTAGGATGAGAATCTCCTTTGATAGATTGTTGCTTTTTTTTTTCTTTCATCTCTTTATTTTTATGAGATACACATTCATAAGCTGTTTCCTGTCTTGTGCGCCAGCAAAAATGTGCATTTGTAACAGTTCAAGAGAGCGGGAATGAATCTCTTTCATCAGTGATAAGAAAAACCTAAATGGGTGTAGTGTGGGTGGTGGGTCAAAAGAATAAAAAGAAAACAATGCAGTTTTGTAAAATTGCTTGTCTAGTTGAGGCTGAATTGTTGAACATGTCTGTGTCTAAAGGTGTTGGGTGTTGGCAGCAGTGTTTGAGTTTTCTTCTAACTAAGAATCAAACAGCAGCTCTTTGTGGAGCTTCTTTGACAATATGATTAAAAATGCTCTACCTTGAAATGAAAATTCTAGTTTATTTATATAGCCATTCATCATGAAAATGGCTCAGAAGACTTAACATAGAAAGAGGCAATAAATAATTAATTATCACAGAACATAACAATATTAGACGTTCAATGATGGTGTATTCATATTTGTGATTTTCTTATTAATTACACTTGATTACTATTCACTTGTCAAATTTTCACAATATTTCTCCCTCAGCCAAATGCAATGTCTTGAATCAAATGTATTTTGGAGAAGGTTCTATAGAGACATGCAGTAGTTAGCATCCTAGATTTCACATACCATCTGTCAAAATGGTTATACATGGGAGTAAAGCATCAGTTATTATGTCAAAAACAACTTAGATTTCAGAAAATATGTATATTGAAGCTCATAATTCAAAAGCAAAGGTGCAAGTGGCAGAGTGATGTGATTACTGTTGGGCAAGTTACTTGCAAAAAGTAACTCATTACTTGAAACTCAATTACATTAATAGACTTATGACTTAACAGCTGAAATGAGTTACAAAATGTGTTACATTGCTTCCTTTACTCAGCCCAGCTCCTTAGAGGTGCCTTCCAACAACTCTAAAGCTGCTACACCCACAGGTCTCATTTTCTGTATTTAATAAATGTAGAGATAGAAACCAGGGTTCACACACCCTCCAGCTATGAACAAAACCAGCTGATTTCTGATTGTAGGCTTACCAATGGATAATGTTATCAAGACAGCTAAGAAGATACTCTGTAAATAAGACAACTTTGAAGTTACCTGGTATTGTTTTGTAGTTCGTCCTCCTTAGAATAGTGCTTCCCTGTGTGTTGTTGGGGTTAGGTCTTAGGTTAGGTTTTGCAGAGATTACTGGGGTTAGGACGAAGGTTAGATATAGGTTAAGGAAAGGGGAAACAAAGCAATGGAGAAACAGACTCCACTGCAGCACCAGACAATCTGTGCACTGAACATGGTAAGAGAGCAAACAAGCCGAGCTCCAACATGTTGAAGTGATGGAGAGGTAGTTACTGTAATGTCAATTTCAAATTGTAATCTCTGACACCACCCTTTACTGAAAAAGTAACCACATTTCTATAAAATGTTAACGAGTAATATGCTCCTGCCCAACACCGTGTGAGACAAGACAGTCCTTGCATAACAATAGAGTCCATGCGTAACAACCTTTCCCCCTCTTTTTTTTTAAATGTAAATTTTATTTACATTTTTAAAAAAAACCTTTTTACTGCTTGCAATATTGCCAATGTGTTATTATAAAACATAAACCTACTTTAAAAATCTCTCATTTGACTCAAAGTTTCAAAGCTTTAACTAACAGTTTACCTGAAGAGATGTCTCAGACTGCTGGTAACTGAGACTTTGCTGCTCTGTGGAAAGTTGTACCACTACTATAATAAGGCATTTGCAACATGTGAGTTTTCCTTTTATATCCCAGTTGAGAGAAGATTCTGTTCTCTTGCACTGTAACATCCCAAATCAAGTTTTAAGAATGAGCAAAAGCTTTGCTGCAGTCCTCACTATTTCTGCTACAGTGCCATCTGCAGGATTTTCATTTGACCCAGACCTCATGGTTGAGATGTTCAAACTGACAAACCACAAAGCCTATTTAGAAATTTCTCTTAATGATCAACTATGCACTCCAATCACCAAAACTAGTACTGGATGGGTCAGTACGGCTAGAAAGCCCAAATCTGTTAGTGTAAGATTATCTTTAAAAGTCTTGATAGTAATGTTTGTTTTAGTTTGGTTGATGCATTATCATGGCTCCAATAACCACAATGAAATGGCTTATGAATAGTATGTTTTTGATTTATTCACGTCTTTATTTGGACCCGTTGTCTGTCTGGCACCACTGTAAAAAAAAGAAAAAGCCATAATTTGTTCTTTGTTTAAATATTTTGTATTTTGAATCATTGTCTTTCTTTTCATTGATGGAGGAGAGTTTCTTCTGTGCAAAATGTTTTATGGTTTGATTTGATTTCTGTTTGTTACCTGTGTGTATTTGTGGCTGTGACAAATCAGACCAATAAAATGAGTTCATCAATGCACTAACATGCGTCTGCTTCCATGGTTTGCCTACAGTTTAGAGGTATTTACTGACCATCAACAGCTAGCTTAACATTAGCCCCCGTGACTGTATTAAGTCCCCTCCTCTCTCTGAAGCTACTTTGTTCTCACAGCCTCCAATGATTCCTGGATATTGCCTTGCCAGTGGCTAACGTTAGCCAGCTAAGAAGCCAAAGCATGCGTAAGAAAACTTTGGAGTTGCCTGGAATCACATTTCTCCTCCTCAGGTGGCAGCTTACCTTGTCCGCACACTTCCAGCCCCCACGTTAGCACCAGTCTGTTCAGCGAGACCAAAATGATATGATGATAAAACTGTGCACACAAATATGTTTGGTCAAAGTTAATAAGTTAGCTTAGCTAAGCTAACCTTTGGGTTAGTTCAAACCATACATACAGTATCCAATTTTTGAAAGTGGGCCCAATGGGGTAATAAACACAAACAAACACTTTAGCCTGATAAGATCACTTATAGATCAATTTGGAGGTAAAACTGAAAGAGAGCAAGCATGTAATGTCGCAAGTAAAAAACACAAGCAATCAAACAATCAGATACTTTATAGTAGGTGTTAAACAAATCTGTAATTACACAAAATTATTTGGAAAACAACTTTCTGTCTCAGCTATGACCTACTGTATGTGCAGACAGTTTTCCTGAACAATGGAAGATTATATGCGACATAACATATACTTATTTTTTACCAACAAATGTCAGTGTCAGTGAATCAGAAAAAAGTGATCATCTGACCAGTCGTGTTTTTTTGCTCCATTGGGCCTATTTCTAGTGATGTTATCATGTTCTGCAAGGTCAGCATTTACTTTGGTGAGTACAAGTTTCATAAATAACAGAACTGATGACTCAAGCTGTTAACATAAAGCCCAAGTAGTAAACCATAGTATTCCTTTAAAATAAGCAGGTTTACTTTCTTTATGATGCTAAAACAAATTTCCAATACATACTTTCTTGCATGCATGTATGCATCAGATGAAATACACAATTTATTAAGATCTGAAACATAGAAAATTGTAAAAGCAGAAATCTCTTTTTTGAAGGAAGCATATATACCAAGTTTGCTCCCAGATAGAGCATGAGGATTTCATGGAGATGTATTCAAGCTATACTGTTGAAAAGGTTGATAAAAGCACAGCCAGTTTTGTTGATTTTCAGATGTTTAAGGGTTTAAAACTGGACCGGACAGTATAATCACTGTTACAATAACATTTTGAGGACTATATTTCAACATGTAGTAGATTTTACAATATCTCCTGGACTTATTTCTTTGAAAAAGATGCACAAAAGAGGTTAAAAATTGAAAGTTTTCAAGTAAGATTCCAGTGCAGAAATAGAGGCTGATATACTTCCTCCTAGGACTCAGGACTCGGTCTTAGGAGGAAGTTCTCATCCCCTGATGAGAAGCAACTCTGGTTGCTTCTCAATAGGAGTTTGTGCATTTGTTTTATTGTTCTTTTTGTTCACAATGAAAAACATGAAAACACTTGTGATCTGTGAGATGAGTCACAACTCCTAGCTCTGTCTTCCTGACTGTGTATTAGCCCATCTGACGTCCAGTCTGGCTGGTGAACCAGTCCAGGATCTCACGTTTGTTTTGCTGCAGCCAGTTGATGTTGGCTCTGGTGCTCTCTAACGCCTGCTCCACAGCCAGAGTAGCTGAGCCAAACCCTGCTGCACTGTGCTCCTCCACAAACTCCTCCAGCTGCCAGAGGACACATGGGGAAACAGTTCAGACTACAGATTGACATTCATAGGCTAACAAGTAATTTATCTTAAAGGGGACAACTTATGCTTTTTGTGATTATCTGTCATTTTTACACTGTATGCCGGATGTTTATTTTAAACATGGTCGAAGTTACAAAACTTACGTCAAAAATGATGCCTTCAAATCAAAAGCCCAGGCCTCCTTATGCAAAATTACATCTACTTCCCCATCAAACTGATGTTAGATCATTCGCACATGCCCACAAACAGCTATCCATTTTATGGCCTTTGTAACTAAGGTTGTTCCACAGGTTGTTTGCATTGTCCACTTGCATATTTTCAGCGAGATATGTATGAATATATTTGAGAAATTCATATTTGGTAAAGAGTAAAGAGTAGTGAAATCCTACTACTATTGTTTGTTTACATAGTCTCTGAAGCTGGCAGAACTCTGCTGAGAGGCAGCTTTCGTGGCCTGGCCAATCATCTGGCTCATCAGGAGGGGTGCCTTAAAGGGACAGGAGCTAAAATGGCCTGTTTCAGATAGAAGCTGAACTGAGGGGTTCCATAAATGACAAGTATAAGATAAATAAGGAGTTTTTGAACTGTAAATCATGCAAAGATTTACGATTCAAAAACTCCTTATTTCATTCCAGTAGAGCCCCAAAATAAAATTGTAAACCTGGGAATGTGCATGATGTGTGCCCTTTAGGTGAACTAGGAAAATATTTAATTGTGGTGGACATACCTGTTGTAGTTCAGCAGTTGTAGAGAACCTTGCTGTGACTCCACTGATAATAGAGGCAAAGGAGATGGAACCCACCCCGTATCTGGAAAAATATAAACTCAAGTCAAACAAGAGAGTAAAACAGACTTTCAAGAGGTGAACAGGCTTGAGGTTAACCTGACCATCACCTGCCTGCACACTTGCCCGATCAATTACTAGTATATTTACCGTGCCACTGTCTCTCTCCATTGGCCAGATTGTCGAATGTAGATGTCCAGCCTTTGCCCCGCCTGCTTTCTTATGATTTTTGCCTATTTTTGTTTTTTGTTCGACTACTCCCTTGTTTGTCTTCACTGACTACCAACCATGTTTTTAGCTATGGTAGCAGCATGGCTCAAGGGATGGTAATGTCGGTCTGTCAGTGGGTCAGTCCACCACTTTGGGCCAGACTGAAATTTCTCAACAACTATTAAATGTATTTCCATTAGATTTTGTACAGACATTCATGGTTCCCAAAGGATGAATCTGACGTTGGTGATCCCCTGACTTTTCCTATACCACCAACAGCAAGTTGACATTTTTGGTTCAGAGTGAAATATATTGACAAATATTAGGTGAATAGCCATGACATTTTGCACAGACATACTGTATATGCCCCCGCCAGGATGAAATCTAATGACTTAAGTGATCCTCTGATTTTTCTACAAGTGCCAACATTTTTGTTTTTTGGGATTGCCATGAAATTCGATTCAGACATTCATGGTCCCCGAGGGATGATTTGTAAAGACTTTGGACCTCCCTCGACCTGCCATCTCGCCGGTCGAGGGAGGTCCAAATTTCTAATTATCCATTACTTACATGACAGAATACCTGCACCACAAATAACATTCCCATCAGCCTCAGCTCTACATAAAGTTTAGTGCTAATTAGCCAATGTTAGCATGCCAACATACTAAATTAAGACAGCATTATACCTGATATAGAGCAACATAGAGTTATCCTTGTGAGCATGTTAGCATGCTGATGTTAGCATTTAGATCAAAGCACTGCTGGCATGGCTGTAGACTCTTAGTCTTGTTGAACAAAGGCCAAAGAAGCTGCTTTTTACCTTACCTGCTCTACCTCAGCATCCTTTGGAACCACATTACAACTCACCCCAAAATTGCCACACCCATGTATTTATCACCTTGAATATAATACTCACTGTGTGAACATGTATTTCCACTGTGCCCTGACAAAGTCCCAAGCCAGACTCTGTCCCACTCTGTTGCTGGCGACAGATGTGATGACTGAGGAGACGTCCTGCTTACGTATCATAGTTGAGTTTAAGGTGTAGGAGAGATACCTGGACAGCCAGAAAAGACAGATATGACACAAATAACTGAGTATAAACAGACAAGCTTGTACTTTGTCCAGCATTTCCTTTTTTTCCATTACCTAACTTCTTTATTACATTCCTGCACTACCTTCCTGATCTTTTTAAAGGAAAGACAACACACACACACCTTTCCAGCAGTTGTGTGTTGTTTGTACAGGCCAGTGCAGACATAATTTTGCTGGCCTCACTGGCCGAAGAAGCATTCTTAAACTGGGACCAGCCAAACTTCCATTCTGCCTCATCACCTGCTGCCATGGCACTGCAGTACACTGCAGAACGCAGGTTGGGATTGATCCTGGCAACAAAATCAGATTGAATTGAATGATTATCATAAAACAAAAAAGTATGTTAAAATAAGGGACATTATCAAAGACTAACAAATTATGTTGAGGGTTGTCCATCCATTGTTTGAACCATGTGGTGGTCAGGTTTTGGCATTCTGTTACTCCAGTCTTGCAGGCCATACGGACAGCATTCACCTGGTTATACCTGCAGGAGAGACAAACATGGTCAGTGATAATTTAAGTTCTCAGCTTCTCAAATACATCTGTGTGTGGTAAAATTATGTCCTACTTGAAAGTTGTGGGTCAACTTGGGTGTTGAAAAAGTAAGAATTAAAGCTTTGAAATCAATAGAGCAATATAGTACATTCAGTATATAGTATTGTCTTTTAAAGAAAGGTCTTGAGCCATACTATGGGTATACTAGGTGTAGTGTAGTATGCCATAACATGGCATACACTATAGTTTAGTATAGTATTACATAGTGTGTGCCATAGCATATAACAGTATCACACAGTATATAGTATATCACATAGTATAGTATTAATATTATAGCATATAGTGTGTATTATAGCATGTAGAGCAGCAGAGCTGAGAATAGCATAGCATAGTATAGTATGGGATAGCATAGCATATGTGTAACACAGCATATAGCATAGAATATCATAGCATATAGTATTGTGTGATATAGCATATAGCACAGCATAGAATAGTATAGTATAGGATAGAATAACAAACTATAGCATAGCATATATTTTGTAACAGTATGTAGCACAGCATAGCATAACAGAGAATAGCATGTGGTATGGTACTGTATATTGGTATACTATTCGCAAATATTGTCTGGGCCATAGTGAATAATGGAAATAATAGTCTTTAAAATGTATACTGACTATTTGCATTCTCCAAAGACTTGCAACAATTCTAGAGAGGTTCAAACCCTGCTAATAATATGAAAATCTTGATCTCAAAAGTTTTGCTCTGCCAAATCACAAAGTGACAAATTGTAAAAATCTTGAGCTAATTCAATTTTCCTGTGGAGGACTAGAGGCTTCAAAATCACACACAGATGTTACAGGTAATGTCAGTGATTAATTTTTTATGTAATTTCAGTGCTTTTTTGTTCGGTGTGTATTACATTGTGTATCTGGGTGAGTTTACTCACTGGTCAGTGTGTCTGTCTGGAACATGGTTCCAGTCAGATGTCATATTCTTAAAATATAGGAAGAGGGGAGTCACCAGCTTCTTCATGTAGTCCTGAAAGTGTTACAGACAGGAGAGTAAAGGACACTAGTTTGTAGACAATGTTTTGCCTCCTAATGGCCACCAGGGGGCATACAGACAACAATGGGTCTGCCTGAAGGGTCCATGAGCTGCTTTGCTGCCAAAATCCTCCTAAACCTAAACTTCAGTCTTTGTCACAGACATTCACAGATAATGTCCTGTACCTGCATAGGCTGATAGACTTCAGTTCGATCCAGCATGAGATAATAATAGTGCAGGTTGTCCAGAGCAGACTGCCAGGGCATGTACTCAGTCTCCATAGACAGAAAGGAGGTTGTCCTCAGAGCAAGAGTGGTGGAGACCAGCTGAGCCCTGCAGACAGAGCAGACACGTGGTCTTGATTATTTAATATAAAGTTCACCCAAGTTAAGATGAGATGTCTATCTTTGATGTAGTTGTGTAGTTTGGATAAATCAAATAAAGATGAACTAGAGTGTGTATTTTTGAGCACTTTGGTCTAACATGGGTAATCAGTCTCTCTGTTGGTCCAAGATTGCGGTACATAAGAAATTCTTACATATGTTCTTCTCTGAAAAAATCCTCACTTTTTGCACCACCAAAATGCCAAATTTTCATCTTGTACAAAAGAAATATTTAAACCTAATGGGGATATTGCAATGAAATGTATGAAGAAATTTCATGCTCTCCAGAGGACGATCTCTTTCCATTTTTGGAGAGAAAAAAAAAAAATTCATTCAGGGCTGCTTTCGGGACAAAATGTCATCTTTGGACAAACAATCTCATAATCTAAAAGGCAAGCACAGTCATTCTTGCAGGGGGACAAACTCTTTTGATTTTAGCTCCCTCAAAAGACTACTCCACTGATTTAGCATTGCACTCCTATAACATTGTCGGACTCATAATGAACAGGTTTTTTTTAAATCAGTGCAGCAGAGTCAGAGCTATCGTCTTTTTTATTCCAGGTTTTATACCTTTTCAAAACCTGATTCCCACATTACCCACTGCTGACATTTTAAGTTGGAGATTATGGTGTGTTAAGCTAGTAGCGGCTAATATAGTCTGGAGCTGCTAGCCTCCAGCAGAGATGATTAGTGAACTACAGAGGTCTGGAAACATCACTTCTGTCAGATTAGTTTCATTTTCAAACTTGTAGTCTTCAGCCCCAACCGACACTGACTCAAGTGACATCACTTGAGGACATTTATCAGATTTCACACAGCTGCCTCTGGAAACACAAAGGGCTTGTTTACCTGAAAACACACGCTGATGTGGAAAGTCAGTGGAGTTCTCCTTTAATGATATTCGATAAAGATTTCATTTTGGCCCCACTACTAGTTATGCTTTAAGAATAGAAAAAATGTTCATGTCTTGTTTATATTTTCAATCTTGTTTAGCTGTTTAGCCCTTTTGATATTTCAGAACATTTTCTTTTGTATGGCAGGTATGTTCAGTGTTTCCTGGATCAGGTCTTTTCTGTCATTAACAATGATAACACGTAATAAGACGTTGCTTTGGTTTTATTTGGGTTCTAACTCACAGACACTAATGAGTCCAAGCATCTAAACTGAGTTACGTGAAAGTGCAGGAAAATCTCCAGGTGGATAAAGTTACCTACCTGGCCAGATTGAAAGCATCATCCACAAGCTGGGCTCTGTTTATCAGTGGTATAACCTGCACAACAGATTTTGTGTCAAACATGATATGAAATACAAACAATTGCTATATAATCTGTTAAGAAATAAAAAAAAGAAATGAGGAGAGAATGAAGACTTAAGGAACAACAAATTTGGTCCTCCATCCATCAGACTCTAACATCTCACTGTGTACCTGGTGCTCTGCATTAAGCTGAGCGAGGAGTCTTTCCCAGTTCCCCAGGTCATAGTTTACTCGGTAATAACCAGTCACATTGATATTAGCTAGAACCCACAAATCACCACTCCTCATCTTCACGTTTACAGCTGAGAGAGAAAAGACAGCGTGAGATAGAAAATGGGTATCCAGGTGCAATTATTTATTATACGGTAGCAAACAAAATCATGTTTGCAAAACATATATTTTAATCATGGTATTTTGCAAACTTCTTATATAAAAGGTTGGTCCTTGCCATGTTTTACATATGTATTAATCCATATTACTTCATACCTGTCTCTTCCATAAGCCACCAGACATCTCCCTGGACCTCACTGGACTTCATCCACCTAACAGGAATCAGCCACTCATAGCTGTGGAGGAGGAAATGCATTTAACATTTATTCATGACTGAGGCAAGTGAGGGAGGATAGCAGGTAGCAGATAGAAGAGGAAGAAAAGACAAATACGTATCTCTATATATTAAGACATATTTCAAGGAAATCAAAATCAATTCATTGTAGTCCAAACACCCGTTCATGCTGGTTCTAAAAATGATGTGTTTGTCTGAGTCACTATAAGTAATGTAACTCAGGATGACTACTTTTGAGGAGAAAAAAATTCCTTCAGATATCTATATCTTGCCGTGAAATTCTGTAGCAGTGTTGCGTACTTGTAAGGTGATTCAACTGTGATGTTGGACTCTGGGTCCAGCAGAAAGTGCTTCTGGGATACCTCTCCTGTGACAGTATCAATGGTAACTACAGGGAAACCCATCTGAAGCACCCAACGGTTCATGATGTCATGAACTGGATGAGGAAGGGATACATTATTGGCTTTCACCACCTGTTGAAAAAGGTGAAAATAATCTACAAAGTCAAACATTTTCATTTATGTATCTAGTTTAGAAAATTTGTGTTACATTTAAACATAACCTACAGTGTCACTATGGCAGTACAGCATATACTACTTGCAAAAGTAGAAAAAAAACATGGTTAATGTAACCTAGCCTCTGAACTCCTTCCCTCCATCAAAAGGAACTCACAAAAAATGGCCCTTGTGACCTTTATTATCTGGCCTTTGCCATCAGGAGTTATACTCATGTATCACTATATGCAGATGATACAGTTTTGTTTTTAATAAATGTTGCACAATCACTACCAGCTCTGACAGATCTATTAAAATCATTTCACGCCTTCTCTAGGTATGACATTAATAACATAAAGTCAAACTCCATCTTACCATTTCTAGATTTTCCCACAAGTCATTCCCTACTGTGTTACTGTAGGCAAAGCGGTTGAGGTATCTCTGGGGACAAAAGAAAACACAATGCTATGAATCATAAACATGAATCAGTTTGTCCCTGATTCATCTCAGCAGGTTGTTTAACGCCAAACCAAAATGTACATATAATGTTTGTTTGTCTAAAAATAAATTAAGAAACATACATTGAGTCCTTGGACAAAGACAGGCTCTGAGAGGAAATCGGACAACATCCTCAACACTGCTGCACCCTGAGGAGACACAGAGACACACACAGGCAATGGATCAGGACAAAAGAGTTTAAAATAATGGTAAGTGCATATTTAATGTACATGTTTATGGTGTGGGATATATTTAAAAAAGTAATGATAATAATTGAAATATATAAGATGATCTTGTTATTGCCTTTGTACTAGGGATGCATGACATTATCGGCACGTTATCGGTATCGGCTGATAAAAGCTCTAAAATGAAATATCGGCATCGGCGAATTCTGGTGAATTCTGCCAATTATGAGAGGCTGATATGTCGCCATCTCCTCCGCCGCCTCGGCTGACAGGATGTACCACTCTGTTTGGGAAAAAAAATCTTCTTTTTGGTTTATAATGGCGGTTGGCAACCAGCATATAAGGTGCATTACCGCCACCTTCTGCTCCGGAGTGTGAACCAGAGATTAATCCTACACATTAATCCTGTCTGTCTAATAAACTCAAAGAAAACTGTACTGCTCCACCCACTTGGCAGGTTCATTAAAGTTTTAATGCTGAGCTCCTGAACTCCAGTCTTCCTAAATTCTTCCTTCATATATTGTCTTTCTTGATCATACTTAGTACAAGTCTATGCTTGCATGTGTAATAGTCTCCTCAGCCAGCTGGAAAAAAATATGTACATATATCAGTATAGGCATCGGCAATCGGCCACAATGAGTTGGAAATATCGGCATATCAGATATCAGCAAAAAATCCAATATGGTGCATCCCTACTGTGTACCTTGCTGTATGAGATGGCGTCAAATTGCTCAATGATCTGATCTGGCAAAATTATACTGTCCTCTTTAGAAGACAAAGGATGAGAGGAGGCCAAGGCATCCACTGCAAAGACCCTGTGCACATCATCAAGTACAATCAAGTCTTTCTGGAACAAACAGACACAGAAATATATTTAGATAGTTATTATATTTTGTGTATATGAGCTGATAAAAAATGGATTCATAGAAGAATAAGTTAATAAATACAACCATCAATACACCATGTTCTTTTCTTTAGTATAAATGCAATAACTCTCCACTTGAGACCAAATGATGACTCAGCAAGGCTGATATATTGACAGATATTAGCTTATCACAGATATATTGCTATTGGTATATATGTCTGTCAACAAATATGACAAAATGGCATTGCAGAAAAGCCAAAGACATGTGTGATGTAATTTAAAAACAGTGTCTCCATTACACTATTTGTCCATCAGAGAGCACTGACTAGTTTATTTTATAACTGTAACATGTCCTGCTCAGTTCGTATCTCAGTCCCTATTCTTCATAAACCTAGTTTAAGGGATTGTCAAAAATGTTAATGTAACATTTGAGTATTGGCTCATATTATTAGTTAATAATAATTTAATTTAATTTAATTTAAATAAAACATTTTCTTCTTGAAAACTCTCAAATAGTAGTATCAGTATCAGCTTCAAAAATTCAGTATCAGTCAGGCAATACTGTGGCTATGTACAGTTCTAATTCAGCCACTATTTAAATGACGATAGTGCATGGATCAAACCAGGAAGTTCTAAACATGCCTGATAAACAAATGAGGAGTGAGGGAAATTCAAACTAAGGAGAATGTGGATGTTACAGTAGTAAAATGCAAGCTAGTGTGTGTTCTGGCAAGGGAATTCAATATTGATACCAGGGAAATGTAATAGTGGAAAATGAGATCTGGCATACAATCATGACATGTCAATACCAGCTGGAAAGAGTACCAACGGTCAAAATTTTGATGAAATGAAAAACCATTGAAAATTTTGTACAGCGTTTAACTATTTCAAATTGTACGTATTTTACTTTCCAATTTTTTATATGATTTTCAAAATGTGCAAACCAAAGTGTGTATATAGTCTATATAAGTTGTGTGTATAAGCATAAAGAATATTGAATAAGAATATTGTATATACACATATGGACACATTAAAACACTGACATATGAGTACATTTTTATGCATAAAAGGAAAAAAATACATAAATTCAAGATTTAACTTTTTAATTAAATATAAAATGAATAACACATTACTGGTCAACAGAACAGTAGTAGTAAGGAAGAGGGCAGGGTATTCACGTATTGTGGGTGGCTAATGAATTGAATATGGCAACAGACAAAGACTGAGATGAAGTCCTCACCACATTCCAATTAGGTTCAGCCCTGTCTGCTCCCAGATAAGACACATATGAAGCAAAGCCTTCATTCAGCCAGACCTCGTTCCACCATCTCAGAGTCACCAGGTTACCAAACCACTGCAACACAGAATGTAACCACATCAGTCAGTTAGTTTACTAATCAGCCAATAAATCATTTCGTAGTCATCAGGTCATAGTCACAATATAAAATTCAGTGCACCATGTGTGCCAGTTCATGAGCAATGATGGTGGCAGTGGTCTCTTTGTTTCTGTTGGAGGAGGTCACAGGGTCATAGAGCAGGTTGGTTTCTCTGTATGTCACCAAACCCCAATTCTCCATCGCCCCAAAATAGAAGTCTGGCAGAGCAATTTGATCTGTGAGGCAGAGAGCAAGTTTAATGCAGGTCAAAGGAACTGAACTAAAGAGATTGAAGCACTGAAAAATAATCAACTGTCAACTATAATGTCAACTAAAATAAAAATAAATTATTTTCACAGGAGTACTGTGATAAGCTTGTGACTAAAACAATCACACTTCCCCTGCAGCAATCACCCTCAGCCTTGGCAACATCATCATATAGCTATGTTATATGTTTGTGTACCACTATTATTTACCATACTAGTCTTTTCTTGACAGAAGAAATCCAATATTAATGGTGTGTCTGAATTATCAGCAGCCTGTGTTTAACTAAACCCATTTTTTTATTTTATCACTTTTTGTGCTCATCATTATGTTTTTTGGTCTTTTCTTTACTTTTCAATGCTTGTTTATGATTTTCTTTGTCCTTGCTGAATCACATTACTTTACAGTTTCTTTTCCCAAGTGAGAAATCAGGATCTGTCTGTGTGACATAACAGGTGTGTATAATTCAAGACTCTTCAAACAACAGAATGGAAATAGTCAAAAAGATGTGAGTGAAATGGGCAGTCACAGAAAACAGTAGCTGCATAGGTAAGCAGAAAACAAGTCACAACAATGGTCAGCCAACACTGACCAGGCCTCAGATGAGTATAAAGCAGCCTGACCTGACTTGCTCAGAGGGTAGGAGATGTTGTAGTACAGCTGAAAAAAGTCCAGTATGGGTCCAGTCACATTGAGGGCGTAGTCTCCCTGTCCCTGCTCAATCGCCTTCCTACGAGCCCAGATACGGATCTGAACACATAACAGCAAACACTTACATGTCTTATGTATTATTATGTATTATCAATATCAGTATATATACACACAGGGTGCAATTTGTGAAAAAAACATTGGGGGGGGGGGGGGGGGCTGTTACAGTAACATTTATAAAAGAATTATGAGCTTCAATAAAGCAATTACGGAACTTGAACTTGACGACTGCATTTGCAGGAATATTTTCATCCATTTTTTAAAATTTAATTCACCAAGTAGTGCAATAATCAACATTTACCAGAGTGTCTCCTTGTGTAGCTCTCAGGTGTGTGTAGTCAGAGATAATGATGGCCAGTAGATATGTGGACATTCTCTTGGTGGGCTCAAACCTGGTCTGTGTCACTGTTACTGCATCAATAGTAGTGTTAACAATATCTGAAAAGAGCACAAACACACAGTTAGATGAATGCTAAACAGTGGGTTACAAATGAATGTGATTTAGATTTTTAGAAAAGGTTTTAGGAAAGTTATAAATTATCCTCACTAGTCTCTGTTACAGAGTATATACTGAACATGTTCCCTCATGGGTTTGATTTTATTCTCTTTCTCTGTATTCCCACTTGGATCATTTCATTCTAGACAGTATTTTCACTTATAGCAATATTGATCTTATTGATCTCTCACTGGCAGTTGCTTGCAAACTCTCATTTAATCTTATACTGACTGTGGCAGCTGTCTGTAGCTTCTTTCCAGAGCTCTCCATCATCAAAATTTCACACAAGGATCATTTAGGTTTAATGAATGAATGAATGATGAATAATGAAATTTCAGATGACGTCTCCCGAAATAAAACAAATAAACAAAGAGGCAATACCAGAAAAAAGCAGTAATTTTAATTTATTAGTGTGTATTTTGACAATAGTAGAATACTATATTTTATGTCTTGATATTGTCTTTTCTTGTGAAGCGCTTTGAGACTTCTGCTCTAGAAAAGTGCTATACTGTATTAATAAATCTAGAGCCGCAAGGATAAAACGATTAGTCGATCAACAGGAAATTAATCAGCAACTAGTTAATTGATTAATTGTCTTAGTCACTTTTCAAACAAAAATGCCAAATGTTCTCTGGTTTCAGTTGCTTAAATGTGAAGATTTTCTGCTTTTCTTTATCAAGCATGACAGTAAATTGAATATATTTTGGTTTTGGACTCTTGGCTGGACAAAACAAGCAAATTGAAGACATCACCATGGACGTGGGGAAAAATATTGACTATTTTAATATTTTATAGACTAAATGACTTATGGATTAATCAAGTAAATAATCTGCAGATTAATAGTTAGTATCATGTCAATTATTTGTATTCATTTGATGAAACACACATTTATTCAGGAATATGCACCAGGAATACGCATGTCCTTTTGGGGCCCCTGAGGTAGTTTCCTGCTTTGCTTGCTTGGATATAGATACTGAATTCTCTGAAATGCATATGGCTGGTTATGGAATTTGCAAGCTGTTTATCTGGTTTGCATGCATGATTTAGTTTAATAATTCTAACTGTGTGTTTCTGCAAATACAACATGTTGTTATACATGTAAACCGCACCAACCTCTTTCCATGCCGTTGGACAGGGCTACAGTCCCTGGGGGATGGATGAGAGTGATGTGGAAAACAGCTTTCATAGCTGGCTCATCAAAACAAGGAAAGGTCTTTCTGGCATATGTTGGATGCATCTGAGAGGTGGCAACAATCCTGAGAATGAGTGAAACATTCTGAACACAAATACTAACTGAAGTGATCTCACCACAGCACATCTACATATAGAAATAGACAAAGAGAGAATAAAGAGCTTACTTTCTGACTCCATCCTCATCATATTCACTCCTGTAAAAGCCGGCTAAGTCATCAGCTAGTTCTCCAGTGAACTCAGTGTACAGCTGATACTTCTGTTGTTGATTTAATTTACCATTCAGCTGGATAACCAGGTACTGCGTCTCAGGCTGCAACCAGGAGGACTTAATGCCGGGAGCGGACCCACCACCTGGCCAACGAATAGAAGTAAGGGATCCGAAAAAAAGACAGAAACAAGCCATTCTACAAACAGTAACTTAAGACTTCACAAAACAGAAGCTTTTCAGGGCTTTCACCCTACTCCTACTCCTAAATGCCTAAGTCCTAAAAAGGGAATTTATTAGTATTTCATTTGAATATTAGTTTGATTATTAATGCTTTGCTGTTTTTTAATATCCATATCCATCACAAGTTGTTCATTTTAAAACCATGTCTTCTTGCAGCATGAAGCAGCTTTTATATGACATATATAGGACATAAAATGTGGTTAAAAAATTGATTGAAACTGAAATTAAACTGCTCTCTAGGAGAGATCAGTGCAGATTTCCCCCCACCTCCCTCGCTCATTTATTTAAAGTAGGTCAGACTTGAAGTCTGACTGAAGAACTATAAAGAAATTCAAAACATCTATAAGTTTTGTCTTTTATTTTGTTTATTTTGCAGCTGTGACTGTGACTGCAGAAGACAAGAACATACTGTAGATGTGCTCAATAATCATTAATGGAAAATAATATTGTCTGTGTTTGTGAAAAGCTTATACTGTATCTCGACTTGTACTGTGTCTCTCACAAGTTTACTTTACTCCGTCTTAAGACTTTTTCTCCCTCTTAGTGTGCATGGGGGTGTGTGTGTGCGTGTGTGTGTGTGTGTACATGTACACTGTACCTGAAGCGATGAGCATGGCAATGTGTGTGTTCTCCTGCAAAGTGTAGTTGAGTTTGTTGGAGTGGATCAGGATTAGATCTGTTTCTGTCGCACACTCAAACTCCACAGTGGATTTACCTGATGGATGTATGGAGAACAGCACAGACATGAATCCTGGATAATGCATCTTGTTCAAAGACGAATAAAACCCCCCCAAAAAACAAAAGCCAAATGAGGATGAGCTCTAACAAACAATATGTAATAAATAGTAATGCATAATTAAGAATAATGAATAATTCAAGAAAAAAGCAGAATAATTTTTAAATACTGCGCATATGGAGCAGGTAGTTCAGCTGAATTCAGGAAAAAGGGAGAAGCTTTTGGTTAGATGGGATGGCAGACAGAAGTGGATTACGTACACCTGCATTACAGTACTTTACTTTTTTTTTTACTTTTTACTTTTATTTTATGCTGGACAAAAAAAAATTACTGATCAATGATAATAAAATAAATGCTCAAATGAAGAAGTAAATCAGTAAAAATGTAATCAACAAATCTAAAAATAAAAATAAATAAAAACTTAATACAAAATTAAGCCATTACATGAAAACAGTTGTGAATAAATGCTGGTAATTAATCAGGAGATAAATTAATAAAAGTGTTTTTTATTTATTTATACAAATGTACATGTACTTATTTGTGTTTTGTTACATTTATGTTTTTATTTATAAGTGTATTTCTCGAATTTTTTTAACAGTATTTCCATTTCATTCGAGGGTCCGTTGGGTAAACCAGGCAGGAGCACTAAATTAAAGACTTTTGAAGTATTTATTTATTATTAACTAACATTTATGTATTGATCCATTCAATTACGCATGTAATTACTGTCTTTATTTCAGCATTCATGTATATTTTTTACTTTTTATGTATTAAAATGTTTGTTCATATTAATTTTTGTATTTCTTTACTGACTGTTAAAGATCCCTTCCAGACATGTTTTAAGACGTATATGAAATAGTTCAGTACTTTCAAAAAAAAAATAATAATTTGGCGATTTCTATCTATAGGACATTCCATTCAATATAAAGTGTCCACTGTTTTTTTCTATCTTATATATTGTACTATCCGGTTCTCTATTATCTCATCATCTCTACATTGTCTGAAATGTTTAAAAGAGCTGCTGTGAACAGTATTATATCATTATACTCCACAAGCAGGGTCATTCTGCCTCCAAAACTCTTCAAAAGCAACACAGAGAAGGTCTATCATTATGTATGCCTATCATTTACACAGAAGGATTACAGGACAACAAGCAATGTTAGATAAACCTCTGGAACTCATTGTCTTTTCTGGGCCAACAGCACCAGCTTGTGGTGCTTATCTGTCAGTAATGAGGTGGAACAAACCCTGTCCTGTTAATGCTCTCTGACCTCATCTGAACCCCCAAATGGTCTTAAATTATGTTTATGTATGACTCAAACATATTTGATATTTGTATGTGTCAATGGCTCAGATATTTGTCTATATATGATGGAATTATTTTTATTTTGTTTGTTTGTTTGATTGTTTTGCATGGTATATGTGAGAGTTAACTGCATTATTTGTTACCTCTTGCATTTCTATTATTTTACTTATTTCTACCAGTGAAAATAGCAGGGGACAAGTAAAGTTTGGAATTTTTTGCAGAATTAAGTAGCTAATAGTATAATAAGCAGTAAATGTATTTATTTGTATTCATTACAAGAATAATGCAACTAAGTCCATGCTTAGACAATTAAAACATGGCCACTGTTTGAGAGGAAGGACAGTTCGAACTTTTTATGGTAACCTCTCAGGCAAGGAGCGTGGTCATTTTTCCTTCTTCTAAAAAATAGATTCCAGATAGAGACTCACTGAACTACAGTATGATGTGAGATGATTTGCAGAGTGCAGGCAGCTTAACTAGGGATAATATACTGAAGAATGTGAAGATCTCAGTTAACAGCTGAACATAGATTAATGGCAGTGGGTTGCCAGGTTTACCATTTTCATTTAAAATGTGGCTAGTTAAAATGTAACTGTTCCTAAAAACTTCATAGACTAATCGATTTTTGCAGGAAATAAACAACCTGGCAACTACTAGCATGCGTCGGTTAGCACATTCAGCTGTATACTGAAAGGTTGGTGGTTTGAGGCCAGCCAGGGACCAAAGCTCTAAAATAATGAATAATAAGCATTGTTTAAAAGACATTATTATATGTGTATGTTTTTTATTTTATAATGAAGTAATTAATAATTAATCAGGACATCTGACAGTTTCTGTAATGAATATAAATACATACAGATAACACATAGCCTACTTTAATAAAATAAATAAAATGTTTTTTAATGATAGAACAGTTTCTAACAGCTTTGCTTTGCACTTTGGTCACAATTCATTAGCCCTTTAATGTGAAGGATGAAAAATGATTTATTTATCAAAACTGAATACTGAAAAATATATATACAGTATATAGTAATTAATAAATAAATGAAAACTGAAAAGCATACACATATGAATAATGAAACATTTGAATGAATGAATAAATAATAGTCCATTTTTAGCAATGGAGAAGTAAATAATAATTATTATTATTATTATTATTTCCCAATTAATTTAAAATATTTATTTATGCATTCACTTCATCTTTTATGAATTTGTTTATTTTTATTGTTGAATATGTCGTTTTTCATCCTGCATTTCATAGTTCACATGTAAACAATATACAGCACCTTTACATATATTGTTTACATGTTTTGTTACATATATATTGTTCATTTGTGAAACACCAGTAGGCTACAAATGTACAGTATGCTCTTCATAGGGCCCATGTCAACCAATAAACCATCATTGCTCCCTCATTTGTCTTAAAGAAAGGTCTTTTTTGATTTTTTTTTTAAATATTCACTGTGAAAAATCGACTTCTAGCAAATCATTTGGTGTTTGAGCTGTAAAATTTAGCGGACTCATTTCTCTGGTATTCCTGGAACAAGAGGAACTCTAATTGTAACAACTGGAGTCATAAATTCTTAGAAGATTTTATTGCAAAGACTGAGTGACAGTGACAGTTTATGTGGAGTAGATGTCGTACATGTGTTGCAAGGTTGTCATTTTTTCCCACGTCAGTCAGTAATAAAACATTCAGTATTTTATTACATGTTTACAGAATGGGGAAAAAAGATGTTTTGACAGTTATCCAGTGAGGAACAGACACATACGTAAATGGTCAGCCTCAGTCTAAACGATGCTCCATCTCCAACAGAGACAACACAGCAAAAACTACACAGTAAAAACTGCCACACAGTCATAGAATATAGATACAAATATGAAGAGGACCTAAGATCAAAATAAATATTAAAAACTGCTTATAAAATGCAAAAAATACAGAACTTTTTAAAATAACTATAAACTATTAAAATCCTAAGTTATCCCTCTCAAGTATAAGCTTCTAAGATTTTTTTTGAAAAGCCTTTTTGCCCAGTCAGTACCACTTAAAACCAATCCATCGTTGAATTTTTGGCCTCATAAATGTCCACTGGGTGTTTTACATTTCCATTTTATAATGGCATTCCTGTGTTATATGATTAAACATTTGTTTCACCAGTTTATATGGTTTGCAAATGCAAGCCACCACACCCTGATGGGTCTCATTAGGTTTAAGTTGTTGTTAAATGCAAACAAAATTATTTTATTTTTTGTTTAAAATGACAGTGTGTTCAGCATTTACTGCTGAGCATATGGACAGAACCCCCAAGTACATGTCTTTAGGAAACCTCAATATACCAGAAGACAGTGCAGCTACCACACATGTGCAGTGAATAAGAAGTGCAATTCACTTCCCTTAAGTGGAAAAGAACTCTCTGCTTTATGCTCATATTGTCTTGATTGCTGTTGTTGTTATAACTGACAGGAGGAAGTAGTCAGATGGCGCCACTCTCTCTTTACATTGTCTGAGAAAAGTGGGTACACCATATAATAAACTACAACAACTCATAAAGTGGATTACAGTATACATGCACACATTACGTACACACAGTCCCATGTGTGGGGCTGTTGCTGTGACTCACCTGTGAAAATGTAGAGGCCAGTGTTTGGGTCAGGGCTGAGACGAGGCCACAGAGTGATGTTGTAGGATTCAGGGACTAAAGCAGTGGGGAGACGGTACCTGAGGGAGATACGTACATGGGTTATTAAATGAAATAATCTTGTTCTTTCAGAAGCAGGACAAGGCTTGACATTCCCTGGATGTCACAAACCCTACGTCACTATTGTTGTTCTGTCTGAGGAGCTGACTCCTCTCAAGCTCCACACACTGCTGTGTCACAGTAACCTTCATTAAGAAATAAATCTGCCCTATCAGGCCTGTTACTTATACTCATAAACACTGCAGAATTTACACAGTTCTTCTTTATGTGGGCATCAATAAATCAATATGATGCAAATGAGCCAGATTTATCCAGTCCATGTGCATTACATTGCACTGCATCGGAATCAGAATCAGAACCTGCTTTATTGCCAAGTAGGTAATCAGATTACATATGAGGAATTTGACTGTAACTTTACCTTGTATCATAATTCACAATATTTTTTAAATAAAATCCCAGTTTGATTTTAGTAATATATATGATAAATAATACATATTCTGTGTAAGTCTTTATTCACATTTACAAAATCATCATCATCCCCAACTAAAATTCCCAACAGGTTTTCCAACCTAAATGACAGAATAGGTCATTTGTCTTTGCTTTCCAAAATGACCATTATGAATGTTTTCTGATCTACAGTAAGATTGTGGCAGTGGTGTAAAGTAACTAAGTACATTTACTCAAGTACTGTAATTAAGCACATAATTAAGGTACTTGTACTTTACTTGAGTACTTCCATTTTATACTACTTTATACTTCTACCCCACTACATTTCAGAGGTACAGTGTCTATACTGTGCCTGTGCATAATATTGTGCATAATATATACAAAAGTAAAAGTAATCCTTAATAATACAAAAAAGAAAGAAAGAAAGAAATTTACAATAAAAAAATATGTAAAATATATTCTAGGTGAGAAGAGCCGCTGCAGGTTTAAATTTGAAATTGAAAACAATTAAATGAAATGTACAAAATATTGACCAGGATTGCCAATGTTCATCATGTAAAAAGTATGTGCTGTGTGCAATCATTATCATTATTATTATTATTATTACTATTATAGAAGTTGTTAATACAATGCGCCATGTTAGAGCAAAGATCATCCCCCCACCCCTCCCCCCGTAATATCCAGTAATCTTCTAGATTACATAGTATGACGTTATGCCAAGTATTATTTAGCAAGCTGACCCATCAGGCAGTAAAGGGTGTTGCACAATATAAAATGCACAAAATATTATAAATTGTTATAAAAAAGTGTGCACGGAATCCTTTTCCTCACGATCAACATATTTTGAACACTGGGACAGGTGTGATTGTTAGTGCAGGACAGCAGACAGTCAACAGATGATACCTCAGATTACTGCAATTGGATATAAAGACTCATAAATGAAATGAGTGTAATAGGCATTTTTTTACAACAGACATTTCAATTTGTCATAGTAGGAAAAGCAGCAACAGTGAGTCGACATGCACAAAACCAGGACCCTGAAGTTATGATTTACACCTGTGCTGTTCTTACTGTGACATGTCAAAATGCCTTCGGAGAAAAAGGCCTGTTGTGTCACCATAGTAACATATCAAGGCACACCTAATCATTTTGCTTTCAAATGTAATAAAGTTTATTTGAAAGTAATATGCACAATTTAAAAACCACTTTGTAGGGCAGCTCTCTGCTCTCTCATGTGTAGTCATGGGGAAATATTGATGCCAATGGGAAAGAGCTTCCAGAGCAGCTGAGGTTTGGACATTGTACATTTGTGTCTTTCATTCATTTAAGAATTGTAGTCTTTGTTTCACTAACAAGGATTAAATTAAACCAAGATTAGAATGTTGATCCAGGATTATTTCTAACTCATATTGCACCATTGATCACTATCCTGTGAGATACGTTGGATCTGTAGAGCAGCAATATGTATCTCCCTTCAAGGACGCAGATCTGTTAATATGTAAAATGTCAATATCCTACCTGTCCCAAGGAGCTGTGACATCATCACCATTGTCTCCTCCTGCCAGGGCAATAGTCCACAACGTGACAATGGTTGCCACGGCAACTAGGGCTAAGACCACGAACAGAATGCACAGCTTGCTGACTCGGCAGTTTTTCCCCATGGCCTAACAAACAGCAGCTGACAGAAGTTCCACAGATAGATCCAGACTGAATGAATGAGAGGAAAGTCTCCCACGACTAAGTATGCCTGCTTCTCTTAGTCAGATCTCATGCAGAATGACAAACACCAGTGATTGCCAGCATTTAACTACAACAGCCCCCCCCCCCCCCGGTTCCTCTATAATCAAGCTCTCTCACTATTTGGAATAAATGGATGATATATTATGACAGAACAGCTGTCATGGTGGAAACTATTGATAACTATCTGCTCAGAAGTGTAATAAGAGAGATATATTATCTAAGTGTGATAAGAGTGATATATTAACTACAGTAATGTTTAGTGGATGTTCACATGTGGCTCATAAAATATGGAATGTGAATTGGACCAAAACATCTAGTTCTGCGGTTGCATTAATACGTCAAATTTGTATGTCTTAAATCTTCAGTGTGGAACTTTCACATGTAAATTAACATCTGTTACATTAAAGTCCTTGCCATACGTGTTCACACAATGCTGATTAGCTTATCATCGCTAGATAAAACTCTCTGCACTTCATAGTGAAGTTCATAAAAAAGCTTTTTGACCGGGGAAAAGTTAGTAGTCAACAAATGTGCTATATACTGTACTCACTACGCAGAAGTAGCAGTACTAGAATATGGACAGACAATATTACATTGAAGCTGCATTAATTGATTTTTTTTTGGTCATTAGGGAGAACATTATTCACATTATTAGCATTATTAGCAGAACAAGTTAATACAACTTTAATATATCCTCACCTTAAAAAGTTGTTATGGCTAGTTGCTCACTATGTCTGCTGTTTGGTGCAGGGCAAGTAATGTACAGTAGGTTTATCAGAGCCATTTAGCTTAAAACAGCTGCCTTGGTTGATGAGAGCAGTATGCCGTAAAACTAAAACAATGGGCTGAAAGACACTAACAGGCTCCATAGAGCTGAAGGGAGCTGCAGGTGATAATTCTTCATACAGTAAGTTTGTCACTTTAGGAGCAACCTCTTTAGTGCAGGTAAATAAAGTACATTAGATATTACTTATATCATTAAATATTTAAATAGTAAACAATCCAACAAGTGCTGCTGTACTAAACTGTCTTCACTCGTCACTAATAACTCACAGTAAATTGTGCAGAATTTGCACAAAACAAAGAGTAGCCCATATCTGAACTTTAGCTTTAGCTAACACATGCTCATTTCTACCACCAGCTAAGAGTTTACAAAAGGAAGAAACAAGAGGATATTTAGATTACTGTCTAGAAGCATAAAATATTTTGTAGATATTTAACATTTCAGTTGCACAACTAGTCATGAAAACCCTTATTCAACCACATCTACAGCAGGAATATCATCCATAGGAACGGAATAATGACTGGATACAGTAAATTCCTAACAAATCTGTTTATTCTCCTTTCCAGAATAAAGTACAATCATTGCCTTGAAATATCTACAAATATCCACAATATCAGTACAAGATGGGGGTTATTATATTATTATCTTGTAGATTTTGAACAATGAATAAAAGAATGTATTCAATAACAATTCAGTTGTTCCACAGATTATTTTGTATTGTGACAGGAAATGTCTGCACATGTGTGGAAAAAAAACGTTTTTCAGTGTTGCCACTTTCAGAGGCTCAATATTAAACATAGAAAAGAAAGTACAAATGTAAAAATGCAGTTAATTTTGTTGTTGTTTTCAACAGGCCAATGAGGGTGTGTGTTTAAATATGTCTCATATTTTACTCCAACTGACACAGATATACAAAATAATCATGTTATAACCACAACATAATTATTTTGTTATTACAACATCATTAAATAATTTTTCAAACATTACAAGAAAACATTCTGAATTTCTGACACTAAGGAATACAAACATTTTATTTTAAAAACTATGATTTTACAATAAGGTAAAAAAAAAAAAAACAACACAAAAATTCTCATGGCCTTCTCACTCAAAGTATCGATATTTAATTTTGTAATTAGTACTACACATTCAAGGATTTTTTAATATATGGTAATTCTCTGTTTCTCTTTTTTCTGTTCTAATCAGCTTGACTTGAAACAAACTGAGGTATACAACAAACACCCTGCCAGCAAATTTAACTCCAAATTTGTTTTAAAGAGGATCAAAATATGTCAAAACCTTTTTTTTGGTACACTTCACACTCTGTCAAGCAGAACTAGAGTAAATTTAAATGTATCTTGTGATACATTTACATACAATGAGCATTTTTAAATTACATGAAGTGAAGGCCTCATAAAGATTTTGCCTCTGCTTCAAACCACTTCTGAACATTTTGCTTGTTTGCTGCGATCCATTTCATGTTGGCGATTGTTCTCTCAATGGACTGATCCACTGCCAGGGTTCCAGAGCCGAAACCGACCTCAGAATTATCTGCCTTGAACTGCTCCAGCTGTAACAATAAACAAAACATAAAATGAGTGTCTTGCTTGGGAAGGTGATGAAGCCATTTGAAATCAGGCAGCAACAAATAACAACACAGGTCTGTTGTCCTAAAACGACACGGGCCCAGATTCAAGCAACTTTAAGGCCAGTCTGACTAGAGATACAATTTTACACACTGGTTGAGTGTGTAAAATTGTATGTAATGGCTTATGTTTTTGGTTACTACAACCCCAGTCACACCACCTCACGATGTTAAGATGGTGTGAAGGGTTAAGGTATTATAAGGGCAAGGTAAGTTATACATCTACATCTGATAGCATATCATAACTAACAATATCTAAAAGTAGAGATACAAATGTGTTTGATTGTGGGTAAAACAGGGCAAAATTCTTTGTGAAGAAACATTGTGGACAACAAGGTGTAGAATATCTAACCTGCTGAAGCTCAAATTCAGTGGAAAAGCGTTTGGTAACTCCATTGATGAGGTTGGAGAAGGAGAACGATCCACCACCATACCTGTGAGTGAAAACAAAACATACAGGATAATCAGGGCCAGTTGTATCCAAGTAAACAGTTTAGTCACTTGAGAATATTTTTCTTTTCACTGAGCGTTGAATTTCACTAAAAAGTCAGCTGAGAAATTAACTGTATTTACAGTGTACAAGGCACAGTAAATCAAAGAGAGGCTGCAAATTTTTATTGCCAGTGCAACATGTACATCTTTTATCATATTTCAAGCTTCATGTAATTGTGTTGAAATATACTCAGCACCTGTGTTATGCTTTAACAAGGGGAGGCCTGATTGGTTTATGAGGAGTCAAGAGCAAAGGTCGGCCCAGGCAGAGCTAAACTGAGCACGCATTGTCAATAAAAGCTGTCACTGATAATAAACCTGACTATAAAGCTGCCTTTCAGCAATTATGTGATTATGTTACAATGAATATTTTATTGTGGGACTGTGATTCAGTTCAGCCTGTGAAAATCAAAGGTCACTGAGATTTGTGTTACCTAACACAAGCCATATATCTATATTTACACAAATTTCACTCAGAACTGTAAAGCTCATTTTAGCACTTTTTAAACTGTTGTGGAGAGATGACTGAGTGCTCTGCTCATTTGGAAAAAGTGAATTGTAGACTGAACAATTGGTGCCTTATCTTATATTTCATGGGAATATAGTGGTGTAGAGAATAAAAACTACTGTGTTGTACTCACTGAGTGAAAATGTATGACCATCGAGCCCTGACAAAGTCCCAAGCCAGAGACTGGCCAACCACATTGCTGGCAATGTAGACAATGGTGGATGTGGCATCCTGCTTTCGGACCTTTTTTGGATCCAGAGTGTAATCCAGGTACCTGAAGAAGGGGTATAGTATATGTGTGAGTACCGATCAGTAATATGCTGTAGTATACTGCATTATAGTATTAATAAGGCTGTGTGTGAGCAGACCTGTTGAGTAGCCAGGGTTGCTTCGTGCAGGACAGGGCATAGCGCAGTTTGTCAGCTTCAATAGCGATGGTGGCATTCTGAAACTGTTCCCAAGCAAACTCCCACTCTTTAGCACCACCTGCTGCGATGGCGTTACAGTACACAGTGGAACGGAGGTTGGCATTAATCCTGAAGAAAGATGACATTTTTTAAGTTCAGTCCACCATAGACAGAAAGTTGCACATTGAGTAAAGTAAAGAGTAATTAAAATAGTGAAGAGGCAACAGGTTCTACATCGGGCTGACATGTACACTCACTCATTTTTCTCAGTATCCATCCATTTCTTGAACCATGTCTTGGTCAGGTTTTGGCACTCCTCGAGACCTGTCCTGCAAGCCAGGCTGATAGCATTCACCTGATTATACCTGCAGGAAGGAGTATTAACAAGAGGCCAGAATGAAAAGATGAAGCGTATGCGTCTTACTATTAGAGGATAAGAAGTAATGCTTTGTAGTAGTGTTGTTGATAATACAATTTTATTTTGAGAAGGATCATCTGAACAGTACTGACTAGATTTCCCTAGTCATAGTTAGCATGATGTTTTTCAGCAACTGCTCCAAAGTTTCATATGGTGGGCAGGTAAAATGCTGTCATCTCAGTGGGGCTAGTTATGGCTTTGCAAGATAATTCATGTTAGCATCTAGAAGGACACGTGGTAATAGTCAGTGGTGATGCTAGCCTCTACTAGCTATCAAGTACATTAAATATGTTTACAACTAAACAGTGACTGTCATCTGGCCAGTTATGTTACTAAAGTGATGCTAACAAGGTAGGAATTCCATCAGTATACAAAATTGATTAAATGCTGCAGAGACAACTGACCAGTTCCCAACCAAAATGTAAAAAGAACTTAAAATAGAGCTGTGTGCAATGAACTACAGCTGCCCCAAGAAATCAGGACCTTTATTGCTGCCAGTTACAATGTTACAATATCAAACACTTTATATAGTCCTTAAAATTAGACAATAGTACTGACCAAGTTTCGTCAAAAGACGGTACTATACATCTTTCTTGTAATTAACAACAGAGCGTACTTTTACTTGCACATTGTAACTGGGATCCTGTTTTCCAAATGCATCTTTATACTAAGATGATCTCAGGGGCGGACTTTTGAACATTTGAAGAGGTGTAACACATTGCTGAGAGAGACAAACCACTGTTTTAATGTTTAACTCTCTAATTTGCAAGTGTATATTTTTTTTGCATCTCCTAAAAAATATGATCTCAAGAGCAGTATGCTCATGTTTTGATAGCTTTACTCACTGGTCCATGTGTCCATCAGGTACTTTGCTCCAGTTGTCGGTCATGTTTTTATAGTAGTTAAACAGAGGGGTGACCTGCTTTCTCAGATAATCCTAAAAACAAGGAAGAACAAAGAAATGTGATAATTCCACGAAGATTAGAAGCACAGGAGTTAATTCTTTGTATTTAATTTGTTTTGATGTTTATGCTGATGTGTTTAGCTGAAAGAAAGCACACCTGTATGTGACCATAAATCTCGCTGCGGTCAAACATGAGGTAGAAGAAGTCCAGGTTGTTCAGGGCCGACTCCCAGGGCATGTATTCTCTCTCCTTGTTCAGGTACTTGGTGGTATTAAGAGCCAGCACTGTGTCGATAAGCTTTGCTCTTTGGGATTACAAGATTGTGAAAATGAATGAGCCATGTACATTTCTGAACATCTTGATCATCATTTAGTACAGTAATAGCCTTGTGTGTCTCAGTTTTACCCTGTTTTCCAATACTTTGCCAAAATAGTTGTTTACCTTGGTATAGTCATGGTAAAGTAATGAGTCAAAATGACTGGCAGCATCTGTGTCATGCTAACAATGTTGTGTAGTGGTTATATTTGACTAATTTTAGACCATTTCCCCCATAAACCCTGTTTTAGATTAATGTGATGCATAGACCATTATTAATGAAGTATTTTGGCTTTACTGACAAAAACAAACAAGTTCCACATCTCAGTAATCCATTCCTTTCATTATTATCATCTATTTATTACAGCAATAGCAGAGCTTACCTGGCCAGGTTGAAGGCGTCATCCACCAACTGAGCTCTGTTGATCCTTGGAATGCTCTACAGAAACAAGAGTCACTACTATTAAAACAACTCAGATCAAGTGTATGTAATCAGTGTAAGAAAGCAGAGGTCATAAATTATTGTAAGTTATCCAGAAAAGTTGCAGGTCATATCAATGCCCATCAGACAGCTATATCTTACCATATGATTGGTGCTCAGAATATTTAGTAGTTTTTTCCAGTTGCCCTGGTCATAGTTTACTCTGTAGTAACCCACTGTGTTGATGTTAGCCAGCACCCAGTCAGTCTCTGTTGTTGCCTTCATCTCTTCAAATTTGGCTACAGAAGAGAGGGAGGTCAGAGTTATCAATTATTGTCATGCATAAGACCAAAAAATGTAAGATTATTGTTTGATGATTGGATTTTCTGCTAAGTCAGCCTGTGAGCTTTCTGCCAAGACAAGAACCAGTCTGCAATCTGTGCTTTCAGCTTTCAGCTACAGTACAATAGAATAATGAGACAGTCCTCACCATAGAATGACAGCACTGGTCATTTGTTCAAATGCATAAAATAAAATGTTTATGTTTCCCTAACAAGGAGCTTGCCCCTGTGAATTATAACTGTTGACTCTTTTAATCAAAAGCAGAATTACTATAATACTACTATAGTATATATATATTATCATAAGGTTTTGCAGTGGTATAACAACATAACACTACTTCGTTGTAAAAGGCAACGCTTTTATCCAAAGCAGCTTACAAGGGAGGCAAGACAATCAATGTGACTTTGATACAGATGACCTTTGTTCTTTTCTCAACATCAGTGTTGGTTTCCATGACCGTGACCTTTTCCTAACCTTAACCAAGGAGCTTCTGTGCCTACCCAACCACAATCTTAGAAATGGTAGATCAGTAAACAGTCAACCTGCCAATAGGGAGACCACATCAGAAGACGCTCACGTGGATCATTTTGGGGAAAAAAAACAATGTCAACTGACCAACGTTGTCATGTAGTCTGGAACTGGCAATGACAGAATGACACTGACAAAAAAAACTCTCAAAATTGCGCTAAGGCTGGTTTATCTTTTAACACTTAATCAGCTCCCAGTTTAATCATTGGCATTGTACCTGTGCAGAGCAGTTTCTCTTCATAGTATCACTAATGTTGAAATATTGTGTTGCCCCTTGCAATCAATACTATACTTCGCTTTGAATGTAATTTCTAGAACAGCATTATAAAAACATATTTGTCATAACAGCCAGTCCCCACAGGTGGTGGCAAATCTGAAACTTGTGCAATACAGTCATGAATAATCAACTGGCCCATTCATGTTTCTTTCATTCTTCCAGATTGTTTTTCCTCATCTTCTCAAAGCGTTTAGGCTTCTTGTTAGGCTAGTTTGGGTTATGTTATAGATAATTCTTTAATGTATTTTCAACATGCTATTATCTGTCTGGAGCTTAGTTTTATGTTTCTAATGCTGTATTGCATTATTTTGACTTATAATTGATTGCTGATTGGTCAAATCCTGAGAAGTTGTTTTTTTTTTTAATGTCCTTTAACACTTGCTTGTAATCAAGGAACCAGTGAATACAAATGACTTGTCTTGATCATCAATAAAAGCCAAAAAACGTTTATCTCTACTTATTAAACTATCAGCAAACGGGTGTATCCTACCTACCTTGTTCACTAATCAACCACTGTAGTTGAGTTTCACCTCCATTCTTCTTCCACTTGATTGGAACAATCCATTTATAGCTGTGGGATTAACAACTGTGTTATTAAATCTACATGTACTTGCATCAGTTGTATCATGACGACATTAAAATGAAAATGACAAGTAGTAAAAAATAGTAGAAAGTAATGATAGATAATATTTTTTTCTTTTTCACTGCGTATTATTTTTTGTGATAATACTAGTAGTTATAATAGTATTAAAGATAGTAGTATTACTGTATTATTATAAAAGCAGTGTATTAGTATAAGCAGCAGAAGTAGTAACAGTGATAGGAGTTATAATAGTTGTGATTTACATAGCAGCAGTAGTATTAAAGACAAACACATAAATAATAACTTGAGAGGGAGGGATGAAAAAAGAAGGCCAGTATACATACTTGAAGGGAGATTGAACAGTAACTTCAGAGTCTGGATCCAGGAGGAAGTGCTCCTGGGATACCCTTCCAGTTTTTGTATCGATGGTAACTGCAGGAAAGCCCATCTGCAGCACCCAGGTGTTCATGATGTTGTCGATAGTGTCAGGAAGTTTAGTGTTACTTTTGTCAACAGCCTGTGGAAGCAGATGCAGGGAAATTGATGTGACAAACTACAGCAGATTGGAATATACTGGAGATCCTTCTGGTTAATATATTGCCCAAATGTTAATTGAAATGAACTTGCCATTTGCAGATGGCTCCATAGGTCTGTGTAGACTGCGTTCCCAAATGCAAATTTTGCCAGGTAGGACTGCAGGACGGACAGAAAAAATTGGAGATAAATGGGTGTTGGGAAAAGTATTTTTGGGTCATCCGATGCACACAGTTATGTCACTAATAGAGAATTAATTTGTCAAGGACATGTGTACCCAAACACCACACAGGATCTGTTATGCTAGAACTTTTTTACAGTGTCAAATAAAGGAGACTAAACTTTACAATTGCATGTAAAAAAGTTTTCAGGTAAATAATATATCCTTACCGTGAGTCCCATTTTGAAGACATCCTCAGTAAGGAAATCTGACAACATTCGCAAAACAGATGCTCCCTGAGGATAACAAAAAACATTTTTTAGCTTTTTAAATGTTTTCAAGATCAGATGAGGCATCTGTGGTTTAGGGGCACTGTGACAAATTTGTTAAATATTGGTCTAATATTATATATTAATATTATATCTAATATTGCAGATTGGTCTAAAGATGAGAAATGTGTTCAGCTGCTGTTTAGGTTACCTTGCTGTAGGAGATGGCATCAAACAGCTCACTGATCTGTGCTGGTTTCTGGATGTCCTCTTCTTTAGAGGACAGAGGGTGAGAGGAGGCCAGGGCATCAACTGCAAACACCCTGTGGACATCATTGAGCACGATAAGGTCCTTCTGTTATGAGAAACATAAGACAGTATGGTCAAAACTTCATTGATCACTGTCATCACTATCCTGCATGACACAGATTAATGAGGTGGGAGGGTAATCCTTACGACGTTCCAGTTGGGTTCAGCATTGTCTGCTCCCAGATACTCAACATAGGAGGCAAAGCCTTCATTCAGCCACAAGTCATTCCACCACCTCAGGGTCACCAGATTCCCAAACCACTGATGGAACAGCACAAACAGAAAATTTGAATGATTCAGCAAGAAGCAAACCAGAAGCTTTGAATTGGTAAAATTCCAGAGCAATAAAAAATGAGTAAGACAGGGGTAGGCAGACTTTGCATAGCCACACAGATTGAATATTTAATGACTAATCATTAAAAGACTTTGATGAAGAAACTGTTGTGTTGAAAGTGCTCTGGTTGCACTATTAAAGCCTTCAAATCAGTCAGTGTGCATCAGTCTTTTCTGATAAGCACCTGATTCAGTTGCACATTGCTAAAAATGCACGGAGAACCTCTTTCTATATAATGTATATATATACATTAAAAGAACTTGGTCTCAGCTGTTTAAAAAATGGCAACGATACAGCTTTGGAAGGACAATCTTGATATTCATTCAATTCAAAATTTTAACATGAAAGACTTGAAAATTACATGATGTTTGCTTACAAAGAGTTTTGATTTGACTTGTACTTGCTCACAAGCACTTGTCATAAAACTTGCTTTGACAAAACATGAGACTTGATTTAGAATCTGTTTTGATCATTTTTGAACTTGACATGGACTTGCCCTCAGGGACTTAAAACTTCACTTGAACATGAAAAAAAAGTCCAAAACTCAAGAATTCACTTTGACTTGTCTCAGTTAACTTGAGACTCGACCCAGACTTTATGCAAAAGGCCTCAGGTCTTTCAAGGTCATGCAGAATCATTCCAAATTCAGTTCTTCAGTTTAAAACTATTTAGATAAAAGAGTGAAACATAATAGCCAGTAAGAGTTAGACCAGTTAGACATTATGAAGTTGGCAGAGTTAAAAACAAACCATGTGAGCCAGTTCATGAGCAATGATGGTAGCGATCCTCTCCTTGTTGGAGTTAGAGGCGAACTCTTTATCATAGAGCAGAGCTGTCTCTCTGTATGTGATCAGACCCCAGTTCTCCATGGCTCCAGCATTAAAGTCTGGCAGAGCTATCTGATCTGCATTAGGAAGGAGATTATTTGTGGTTTATTATCTCTAAATGCAGCTGAGTTAAAATGAACACATCCTCATAATTAAAATCTAATGTGATCTGGAGAGATGATGACCCAGAATCATTTATTTCCTCACACATTTAAAAAATCTCTATAAAAGGTAATCTTATTGAAAATATTTCTAATAGGCACCTTTTAAAGTTCAGTTAGAGACTTCAACAGTAGGCTGGGAAGACATTTGGAAATTTGGGTACATGATTGTTTAATCAACTTATCAAGTTTTATCTGTTAATAATTGACACTGTACAGCTGTGTCATTAAAATTCTAAACTGAGAGATACAAGTAACCATGGGTTAGCAGATAAGTCTAGCATCAATAAACGATAAGAACAGAATGAAGGACAAATGTTTTATATGGTGCTCGAAATGGTTGACACAGCTGTTTTACTGGAAGTGACAGCCAATGTCTCAGTCTACAATATGAGGAATAATATATTTGGGGCTGACCATAAAAACGCACATGATGGCAATAAACATGATGGCAAGAACTATTGACCACTGAGGTGTGGTGGGGCAGTTAAATCAGAGGATTACATGTGTGACTGGGTAATTGTACTTAATACATGTGGAGGAGAGTTCATAATAAAAGCTATTCAGGCAATACATCTAATTGCATAAATTCAATAAAGATACATATAGATCATGAAAATGAATCATGTCCTCAGAGAAAAGAGGGCATGGAATTTTATGTACAGAAAGTTTTAAATGGGGTTGTGTTGATTAATTGAAGGAAAATTCAGATATTTTTCAACCTGAGCCATTCTGACTGTGGATTATTTGCATTCACCACCCCCATTGTAGAGATTAAGAAAACACAGAATTTCAAAAAAAAAACAAGCAATTGTAGTTAATTGCAATTGTAATAAGGAATTGTAGCTGACTCCATAGTGACCTATGTCAAATCATCATGTGTGGTGGACTTACCAGACTTGGGCAGAGGGTATGTGGAATTGTAATAATTCTCAAAGAACTTAAGGATGGGTCCAGTTATGTTAAGGGCATACTGTCCTTGCCCAGCAGCAATAGCAGGCTTCCGAGCGAAGATCCGGATCTAAAACCACACCAAACATAATATGCACACAATTTAAAAAATGCTTTTCTGTCAATATAATTATCAGAAATCATTGAATCTTCTTGGTTTTAACTTCATCTCAGCTTTTTAATTGCATGATGTTAAAGCTACTATGTGCAGATTTTTTTTAATGAGATTTAATCCTGCAGTGCGGAACTTTTACATATAAATGACTGTACGTTACATTTCAGCCCTTGTCAAATGAGTTCACACGATGTTGATTAAGCCTATCTCCGCCAGATAAATCTCATATTTCAAAGTATATAAAGTTTTTAAGTCTCATGTTGGGCGCGACATTCCTGTGCTGGCTGTTTGGCCTTTAATCATGCTGCTCTTCTAGACTTTCTAAATGTTACTGGACCAAATTAATCAAATTCTGATAGTGAAACATTGTGGGGGTCGTATGACGCTCAAAACTATTTATCCACCATTTTCAACCCAATCTCTAGAGGAAAACATCGGCATTGAACGTTTCTGCAAACCACAGAAACATTGAATATATACGTTTCAACACATGAAATACATATCATATCAACAAATGTAGCATATTAACATTTCTACCCGTTGAATAATGATGTTTTATGGTGTGACAATGCTGTAATTAAGGTCTGGTTAGGTTTAGGCACAAAGACCACTTTGTTAGGGTTAGGGAAAGATCATGGTTTGAGTTAAAATAAAATAAAAAATAAAATAAAAACAGCAGATGTCTCACTAAAAACAACCGGTTTTCTCACCAGAAAAATGGCTGCAAATGTCCTGACGTCTCACTAAAAACACCTGCTTTTGTCAGTTGAAATGGGAAGTGGACATTGGTTTCAAGGTGGTCTCTAACCGTGCTCTCTGCTGACTTCCAACTTGCTGCCAACAAAGTTACTAACCATCCACCGACCCCTCCTCCTCCCAGGAAAGATCAGCTCATATAGATCGAATGTGAACTACGTCACTTTACAAATGTTGAGATGATACGTTTTGTTGAAATGTTGACATAATATGTTTTGTTGACATTTTGATATGATACGTTTTATTGAAATGTTAATATGCTATGTATTTCACATGTTGAAACGTAGATATTCAACGTTTCTGTAGCTTGCAGGCTGCCATTTTATAGCCGCAACAGTAGGTTACAGCCAGTGGTGTACTGGCCATCAGGCATACTGGGACAAACCCTGGTGGGTCGATGGACAGCCAAAAAATATGTTTTTTGGCCGGTGGACCATCAAAACATATCTGTTTTTATTAAGATGTTGTTAGTTATTGTCAGAGTCCAGTGAAACTGTTTCAATCCTGTTAAAAATTGGTGCAGTCTATATTATGCATTGCTTTGTGCAACAGTGTCTTCTTAGATACATGAACGGATGGTGCCAGACTTAGAAATCTGCAAATCCTACACAAAGTAGCTTTAACTTGTATTTGTGTTACATCATTAATATGTGTGCCTCTCTCCAAAACAAACTCAGAGTTACAATCACATCCCTTGGATGACTACAAGAATGGGACTTTTGTTTTACTTAAAAGAAGAATGGCCAAGGGATTTTAGGGGGGAAGTCAACTGAAAAATGGCTGAAAAAAGCTCAAAAAGTAATTGCAGCTTAAGAAGTGTCAGCTAGTTTAACCGAAACACACAAGTTTTTGACTTTTCAGGTTCAGCTATTTATCTTGTAAACAGCTAACTTTACCATGTCTGCTGATGTTAATGTTAACCATCAAAGTTGCTTCTACTATATGCAAAAAACTTGATTTACTTTATTTTTTGTCTTAGCTTACTATACTTTGCTTAGCTTGATAACAAGCTAATATCTAATCACAAAGTTACATAGCCTGTGTCACCAATAATGGAATTTCTCCATAGAAAATGGCATAAAAATGAACCACACCTGTTTACTTCTTTTAAAGTACCATGTGCAGGATTTTTAAAATTCCTACTATTATGGCGTCCCCTGTGTAGTATCAAAAAGGACGCTGGATGAATACATGCCGCTAAGTCTCCTCGAAATACAAACCACATTCATGAAATAGGGACAAAATCCAAATTACCAAAACTCCATCAATGGTGTTATTGATGAAGGCATAGTCGCTGACAATGAACGCCAAGAGGTAGGTGGACATTTTCTTGGTTGGCTTAAAAACAGTCTTTTGCAGATTCTTGTTTTGGATGGTGATGCTGCTTGATTCTGTAGAAGAGAAATTTAATTATATAATAATATGTGTATTTGATTTGATTTTCAAAAAGTGACTATAGCCTAAAAATTAATGGAATCATTGGCATCAATTTCTTTATTACTGATCATTATCATATCAGATCATTATTTATATTATTACCCAAGATCACAAAGTTAACTTTCAAATTGTCAAGAACTAGTTTTGACAGGTTTTTGTTTTGTATATGTTTGAGTTCAAATTTCAAAAACGTGTCACTTTAGAATATCCTTCTGTCCACAGTTTTAGTCAACCATATAAATTCTGTTATATTCACTTGTAAATCAACAATAATCTTGTCCAATTATCATTGTAGTGTAACTAACCTTTTTCCTCGCTATTGGACAGGGCTACTTTATCACTGTCGTGGATCAGGCTGATGTGGAAAATAGCTTTCATGGCTGGCTCGTCAAAACAAGGGAAAGCCTTTCTGGCATCTGTTGGCTGCATCTGAGTAGTAGCAACAACCCTGACAGAAAATTGACAAATTAAGCTTGATATTTAAAGAAACAAACCTGACATTTCTAGCAATGTGCTTGTTTGGTATACTTAGAGCCAGATGAGAAAATTGATATCAATTTCAACTCTGTGCATCAAGTACAGAGATAGGCCTGCAAAGCCTTTAGCAGAAGACTGGAAGTAGGGGGAAACTGCCAGTCTAGCACTATCAAAAGTAAAATAATCCACTTTCCAAAAGCTCCAAAACTGACTAACATCTTGTATCTTGTTTATCACAAATTACACATTGAGAAATAGAAATGTTAAAAGGAGACTGTCCAGTTAACATTAGGTACCAGAGCCACTCTTCAACCAAGTGTTGATTGTTGCAGACTGACTGCAAGGCATCTCAAAAAGAACCAACTGTGCGCTATGAGGTATTGGTGACAACTTTGTCTGTTAACAACATAAATTAAACAGTTTTGAGTTTTTTTTAAGCTAGGCTAAAGCTGGTTCAGACACAAAACTGACATAATTAGATCTAATCTGACTCTTAGAGGGCAAACAAGCATATTTTCCAAAATGTCATCCTACTTCTTTAAAAGGGTTAATATATGTCCTGTGTAACAACTCATTTGGAACATTTCTTCTTAGTTCTGAAACTTTCTGGACTTATTTTTGCACTAGTTATATTTCAAGGCCTATTATCTGACACCCAATGCACATACTTTTTCACTCCATCCTCCACGTATTCGCTCCTATAGAAGCCTCCCAGGTCATCAGCCAGTTCTCCAGTAAAGCGTGTGTAGAGTTGGTACCTATGGCCCTTCATCAGTTTACCATCCAGTTGTAGGACCAGGTACTGAGTCACATTCTGGAGCCAGGAAGACTTGATTTGGGGGGCTTTGACTTCACTACCCACTGCAGTGAGTGTTGCCCATTGGCCATTCTCGAGTTTGGTGTATTCCAGTTTGTTGGAGTGGATGAGGATCAGGTCAGTCTCCTCAACACACTCAAACTCCACACTGGAATTACCTGAAACAACATGGAAGTAACTTTAATTGTGATCAGTAGGAAGTATCAGCAGTAAGAGGAGAAGATGAAGCAGGTGGAGGAGAATGTAAATCCATTGACTTATTAAATTATATTATTAGATATGTTTGAAATTATGTAATTTGGGCTTTTAAAAATCAAGTAAATAATTAAACTTTCTGTTCAAATTTTAAAAAGTGGCAATTAAAATGTCTTCAAAGAGATGTTAATGTCTTAAAAGTTTATTTCACTTCTTGTAATGTGTGTATGTATGTCATGCAGTTTGCTCATCCAACCTCAGTTCCATCTAAAACCCAACCCATTTACTCACATTACAGTTTTATTGACTGATAAACTTGGAATGGAAAACCTGAATCAAAGTTTTAAACACCCTTCAGAAAGACACAAGTGAGGTCACTGACTTTGTCCATGTTTTTCTACAGTCAATGTTGTTGTCTCCAAGGTCAAGAATAAGCTGTCAAGCTCAATGTAAATTCTTATACATTGTGCTATCCCTTTAAAATGGACATTGGTAAAGCAGGGTGTGTTGTTTTCCCTCCATTTTTTCTCTTATGTCTGCTGTTCAAACTGGTATAATATACACTTGATACATTTTTTATTTGTAGGCAATAACATGTTTAAAGCTGCAGCCCACTCACACACCAATTATCTTCTGGGTGTGTACAGACCATACCTGACTGACATCTTCTCCAGAGTTATGACCACTCTCCCTGGTTAGTTAGTTTTACATGGAGAACACACATTATATGAAGTTAAGTGACCTTATGAAACTTTCTCTCCCAACTTTAACTGAAACGATTTAATTGACAACCCTGAATAGGTGTATCAGGTGTGAACAGGGGCTTTGAAATGCATTTATAAATTATACTTGAGAGATTGATAAGATACAGTGTTCTTTATTAGTCCATAAAACTCACATCATAAGCATGCACTACTACTTTGGCAGTAGTAACAAAAAGGACACTGTGGCAAGTCGCTGATAATGAACACCAAGAGGTAGGTGGACACTTTCTAAGTTGACTCAAAAACAGTCTTCTGCACATTATGGGATACAGCCTGATGCACAAACTCTGCAAGCTACAAGAAGAAGGATTCCTGAAAGATGAGTGCTTCTTCGTCATGTCTCGTTTTCTTTTTACATCATACTACCTTAGAGATATAACTTATCAGCCTTCTATCGGCCTTTATCTTCATCCCCTTTTCCTCCCAAAAGAATGCCTACAAACTCTTGTTGGTTTTAATCCTTGTTAAACGATGAGGATTGATTTAGGCTCTGAATACCAGATGAATGCTACTAAGAAAACCATCTGTCCATAACATAAAGCCTTACCTGTAAAGATGTAGAGTTCATCTTGTCTCGTTGTTGTTGACTTAATTGGAGTCAGCTGGGGCCACAGGGTGACGTTATAGTGGTCTGGCACCAGGCTCTTGGGCAGACGATACTTGTCCCAAGGCTCATTGGATGGGGCAGGTGTCGTGACAGGTGGTTTTGTTGTTCCTCCGTCCGTTGGCGACACTTCATTATTGTCATTATTTTTAGCCTTTTCCTGCGAGTAAACAACAGACAGAGCTATGATAGTAGCCAGGGCTCCTGCACCCACGATGATGACCACTATCCCAACAGCTTTACTGATGAAAAAACCTTTCCCCATGTTGTCTGCCTGCGATGGAGCCCCACACTGAGACAGTGCATGCAAGGGTAGAAGGTGAACTTCTATATGTAGCCATGGGTAGCATTTCCCCTCCCATTCACTTTACCAGGTGATACATTAACAGTGAGATTGTAAACACCCACCCCACCTGATGAAGACAAAACTGGCTCTGTCAGATATTATAATAACTGACCTTTAACTATAATCTTACAATACTAACAATATTAAATTATATTTTCTGACATAATTATAGAGTTTTCATATCATAATGTAGACATTATTCCAGTTCATCCAAACTACACTTGACTATCAGCATTGTTGTCACTGAGATAATTTGAATCGCTAGCCTTTTAAACAGAAGAAAAGTTCATGTAAATCAATGTACATCATATCCACACTTTACACACTGAAACATTTTAAGACCCAGGGCCATAGCAAAGATTTTGGAAACACTGAGGCCATAAATCTAAGTGGGCCCAGCCCCCTCTTACCCCAGATCATTTTGAAGGCCGGAAAATTCTGTAAGATTTTCAGTTAATTTGTATATTTATGTATATTTAATTCATTCATGTTATGAGAGATTTTTGTGCTGGTAGGAAAAACTCTTATTTATTTATTCATTTATGTATTTCTTGATTTTTCTTGGATTAAAAGTTTGTCAAATTTAAGGATGCTGAGTCTAAAAAATATTGGTATATTTTAAAATCTCACTATGTGTAACTTAAAATTATAAAACATACTGTATATATAAGCTGTTCTTCAGGTCCCCATATTCCCTGAGATAAAAATTCAGAGGACATTTGTGTCCTTAAGCTCTGTTAAGATCACAAGATCATGAAAAATCCTAATTGTAATAATCAAATGTCAGGGGGTCATGAAAATTGTGGGACAAATAAGCCAAAAGCCTCTCTGTATTTAAAGGCTGCATCCTTTCATACACTGAAATTGTTACTTTAGTACAGGCTCATCATAAATCCTTTAGATATGAAAAAAACGAAAAAGTAAAGTAAATAGGGCGCAGACGCAAAAACAAAAAAAAGGCCTGCGTATGAGGAAAAATGCATAAAGACTGTGTTTGCACTAGCAAATAGGGCCCACATGTTGTTGAGGAAATGGCAACAACATTGTTGTCCCCTTCATTCTTCATAATCTCCCAGGAAATTATCTGATGTACTATTCTGTAGTTAGAATTTAACAGGGGAGCAGTTTCATAACCCTACCATTTTATGAATGTCATTTTATGGATGCAAAGCTGTAAAGCACATGATGAGCAGGAGGAGAGAGGAGTTATCCATTTGCAGCCCTTAACCCTTCCGGTTACTGCTGCCTCTCTGCCTCTAAATCAACCCTCTACCCTCCCTCTCAGGTGGAATCATTTCACAATTTTTTCAAAGAAGGCTTTTTCCTCTTATATTGCAAAAGCAACGGCACTTTGGCAGGGATTTAAAGTGGATGATGCAGAAGATTGGACAATGCTCCCAACTTTGATATGAGTATGAGTATATGACTCAAGTTTTAATGTGATGTTCTAATAGTTTAATGTTTAGTCAGTGGCTTCAGTCTTTTTTCTTGGATGTCTTGGATGTTTATGCCAGTTCAGAAAACCTGAAGAAATAGTTGAAAGTGACCATCACGATAGGTTGCCCTGGCTTTATCAGATATCAATATCTCCTTATACCTGTAAAGAGCTTACATTTTGGGGCCATTTTTTTCCTATGTGATTGAGCTTACACATCAACCACCACAGTTTTCCTGAAGGAGGACTGACCCTTTCTCTGTCCCTGTTGTATAGTATAAGTATATTTAAGCTAGTATGTAGTATGAAGTAGTATGTTTGCAGACTGTATGTAGTGCATTCACACTGACAAATGACAAAATTAACTGCACTTAAAGCTGCGTTTATCAATATTTTTATACTAACAATGGACCAAGTGAATTTGTGTAATGTGAAATTGGTTGCTCATAATAACAAACCCACAGAGAATTATCCCCCAACTCTGTAGTTCTCCTAAGCTCTACAACACCTTTTAGACTCTTTTAGCTCATTGTTTTGGTTTTCCAGCTTGTAATGTTAAAGACAGCCAGTGAACACTTTGGAGCATTTAGCAACTAAGGAGCCAGATATTTTTGGTGGAGAGTTGGTGGAGAACAAACGAGAGCTAAAAGGAGAGTGAATACTGGACTTACATTCATCAGTCGTCTGCTGACATGTTCATCATAACAACTTTATATGGTGATAATATGTCAGTTGTTGGTATGTCAGTGTTTTCAGATCCACTACCCCAAGTGGCCAAGTGTTGAGTAATGTTTGACTTGATTATTGTAGGTGTTTTTATCATACCACTTCAAATGTTACTGTGGTTTGTGTAACCAGAGTAACAGATTTTATATTTCCAGTTCACCTTGACAGTATACCTGCAGCCCAAGATAGTATATGGCTTTTATTATAGTGAGAGAGAGGGGACTCTGGGGTCAGCTGTAGTTCAATGTGTTTTTCAGGTTTAAAGGGGACTGTAAATACATGCACTTGTTAAAGTGTGCAGTGTTTCCTAAGATCTGAGAAAGATGTGGAAATGCTACACGTGCTATAAAGCCAAGAAAGTACAGGTACAGATACAGCCAATGTTTAAAGGTCTATCTCACATGACTCAAACTCTCCTTTGAGATTGTGATATCAACAGCCTACCAAGAACAATATGTCCAACACAGAAAGTTTTGATAGTTTTATAAGTTGTTGTTCAGGACACATGATATGATGTTGGAGTTTACGATAGAATCCCGTAAATGTAGATGAACAGACAGGTTTTACCACACAGTCTGTAAAATATCACCTTGGCAATTGTGATGCTATCTCTGGCCTTGTTTTTATCTCTGTAATACTCTGATAAAGGTTTCTTTGGCTTTGATAGTCAGGTCAAAGGAAAGAAAGAGTTCACTGACAGATTAGAAGGGAAAGCTTTTTTACTTACCATGCAGTTTGATGATAGAATTATGACATGCAGAGCCTTTGAGTTTCTGACTGAGGGTCAACAGAAAGCCTGATTTAGGCAGTTGATTTTAAAGATGTGGTGTTATTCTATATTTTTCTTGAAGGTGATAAGTTATTCTTGATACTGGAAAGCAAGTTTGACAAATAAACTCATGGTCCTTTTACTAACTTTTTCTGGAGTTTCCAATACATTGAATTGTCTTCCTCAATGGCTATAGTTTGCTGAGTTACACTTAGCCTCAGGTTACTCCGACGACTCTAACAAATGGTCATTACAACAGCCAGGAGCACTAACAAACCAAGTGGTATCAATTACCTTGATAACGACCACACAGAGGTTAAATACCCGCCAGTCAGTTAGAACTGAAGAAGCCTCTTAGATAAGAGGCAAAATGTCTTCAAGTATCTACAACCAAGAAGTCCAGTTGCCCTCGATTCAACCCTCCTTGGATAACCATGACCTGGATGACTGAGAATCTTCACAGACAGTTTGCGGAGTTATTATGGAAATGACATGGAGATAACAACGGAGTGAACTCCATCTCCTGAGGAAGAGCGGAGAGAGGTTCTAAGCTTCTTATTGTCAACAAATCCAATGAAAAGACCAAAACCACCTCTCCCTCCTTATCCTTTGTTTGGTACTCAAGGCCATTGCTTCCTAATGAAGATGCACATCTTTAAAAAGAAATAGAAATATAGTTTAATTTTTAACAAAACTAGTCTAGAGCCATGCTAGCACCTCTGTGGGGCTGTATTTAGGCACAGTGGGGATTTCAGCTAAATGCTGATATCAGCATGCTAACATGCTCACAATGACATGGTGATGTTCACATGCTGGTATAATGTTTACCATTTGTCAACATCTTAGTTTAGTGTGTTAGCATGCTAACATTTTCTAAGTAGCACTAAACATCAAGTACAGCTGAGGCTGATGGGAATGTGATTAGTTTTGCAGGTATTGGATCATAAACCAAAGTATTGGACAAAGTGAAGTTTTGACCAGAGGCCTGTACTACGAAGCAGGATTTGGGGTTAGTGAGGTAACTTCAGTTTTAACTCTGGGTTTTCAGTCCTACGACTGTGGTTCAGTTTTTACTGGACTACATTACCATGGTAATCCAGAGCAGGTTAACTTCAGAGGATTGGCTCACAACCTGTCAACACCACGACCACTGACCAATCATATCACTGGAAAAAAATAATCATCATTCCTACAGGATCCCAACATGAATAAAAGTCCTGAGTTACAATTAAGTGACAAGTAAAAAAGAGCAATATATATTTTTATAGGTCAGTAGAACCATTTTATTGTTCCAGGCTTTCTATTTCCACTCTAGTTTTAAAACAGAGCTTCTAACAAATGAAGAGATCATTTATGACACTAAACACATAATAATGCATTTTTTAATTGTGTAAGTTTATTTTATCCCTAGAGTGACAGCTGACAGTGTGGATGATTTTACACTCTGATTCCATCACTGCAGCTCTGTGTGATGATAACTGGAAATAAAAACCAAATGTTGTCTTTTATTAGAAAAATAATCCACATTGATAATTGGCTCCCATGATTATAGATGCAACATTTGGGTCAGATAGACCTCATCAGTCATTAACTACTTTTCCACTCTTTGCCTCAGTAGCAGAAACAGTCTGGCATTACTTTTAAGTTTCTGTTCAGTTTTCTTTTTATATGACATATTCAGAATGGTTTCTTCATCATCCAACTAAATAGCAGGAATACTCACTCTATACTTAAGTCATATATAATAATTCCTACGTGTATTTTAAGACTTAGCCTACTTTTAATACGTGGAAATTATTTCTAGTGTTTCTACATCTTCTTATTCTGTTGTATGATTACAGGCTATCATTTACATTTCACTTCGATGAATATGACTTTTTGCTGTCCCTAAATAAAAGTTTTCTGCAGGTACTTGGTATCACAGTTTCATCTCACACTGTATGAAGTACTTCATTCATGGTTCTGATGATGTCACTCATAATTAACAACTCTTTCACATGAATGCACTTGTAGCTGGAAAACGCAGAGTTGACTGAGCTATTTGATAGGTTGCTTCATCGTACTGGTTATCTGGACAGCCAATGTTAGGCTCAGTGAAGCCATGTAACGAAAAGATACCCTGGGAACTTCCTCTGGTGGCCTCTGATGATGGCCCTAGAGGAAAAGTCAAGGGATCATTGAAGTCTTTATAATTATCCTCTGGGGAACATGAATATCTGTACAAAATTTAATGGTTAAGATATTTCAGTCTGGACCGAAGTGGTGGACCAAGCAACCAACTGACAGACAGTCCGACTGATAAATGATGATGATGATAAAATTCCATCAGAAATTAAATATTCTTACATGCTAACTATGAAAGTATGATATCTTTTCACATGTTTAAAATGAGAACACTTGTTCACATGGCATAGACACACAAAGGAAAATCAGCATTACCAACACTTGTAAAGGACAGTGCAGGTGATGTTAAAGCATTGCATCTCTTTAGAAAACTGACACGTGACTGACAGCAGTACAATCTCTTCAGTCTACTACTAGAGCAGCTAGCAATGTTAAGTAGTAAAGGCAAAAAAGCCACTATAATTAACCAGACTGGTTGCAGACACCAAGACAAATCAGAGATAATAGAAACGTCTTCAGACCAGAGTCTGGTTCTACAGTTCTGGTGGTATCATACTAAAGTGAAAAGACCACTTTTATTCCTTTTCATCTGTGGTCCAAACATGACCTCTTGCCTGAAGAGACAGACAGAGATTATCAATAACTTTAAATCACTTTTGAATACAAATAATTAAACAAGTGAATAAATATACATTTATTGTAGCGAGGAAGGCCTATAATAACTTTGAAATGATACCTCAACAAATTAAGTATATTTAAAAAGCACTGAACACCACCAGCCTTCTGTAAAGAAGATCCAGCTGCCTCAACAGTAAAGCGGAAAATGCCTGAAAGGTATCACGTTGACCAGGCTGATAACATTGTCTTATACATGTGTCAGTGTTTTAGCTTCACTCCTGTCTGGTGGTTTTACTAACAGTTGAGCATGACTTCAGCATTCCCACCAGACAGAGCCTAAACCATTAATTGCTTGTATAAAAATCTGATTTATGAGTCAGATTATTTAAATTTGTTTAACTGTTGATTTATGGTCATTACTCAGCATTCCAGGTATTTAAAACTTAATAATCATTATATTGACCTATCATTAAGACATATAAGAACATTTATAGAAAGCTTTCAGTTTTATAATACTGCTGAACAGGTTTATGTCTTAAATTCTACCTGCACTGTACACCTGCATTAAGGCTTTTTGTCTACTGCTTTTTGTCTATTTATGTGTAAATTATATATAAATCAATTCATAAGTTGGTATGACTAGACTACCACAAGTTCTACCTTTGCATCACCCATAATAACCCCTTTAATTTCCTATGTGACATGCACTATGTACTTCTGCCTTTGTGCTGTAAAGAGTAAAAAGTAAAAAGTTATTGTACTGCTGCTGCTGCTGCTGCTGCTGTTGTTGTTGTTTTTATAAATACCCAGACAGCAAGGAATCATTAACTCAGTGTGGGATACAGTAAATTGCCAAACGTCCCACTCAAAAACCACTGGACGAGTTAATCTAATCCAAATTTGACAAGTATACTATAAATAGGCGACAATATTTATTTTTCTAGAGCTCGTCTAATGTGGTCTTTTCTTTTTCCACAAATAGAATGAAGGTTTTACAAATCAAAAATGTGATTTACGATGATCTTTACTACCTCTTGTATAATTTTAAAAGGTGTAACGACAGAAAATTAGACGATAAATCATCGTCGTCATATTACACTGTGTAATAGTGATGTTTCCTATACACATGAAGGCAACATGCGGGCTCTCTGGTCACCATAGTGACAAGACGCCCGCCATGCAGCAGCAGGCCTACTAGAACCTGTAGCTGGTAAATGTATTATGGTAGCTACCGTTCATTACTCTTCGTCCTTTATCACAGAAGTCCATTTTTTTTCCATCGACATTTTACGCAGTTGGTTTTAAGCTACTTCCAACTAGCTGTTAGTACAACTCCAGCAGGAGGCTGACTCTGGCTGGCAGTGTTGGAAATGCCTTTGCTGGTGACAGACTACTCATGGACGCAGACAGACTCGACGGTTTATATAAATGTGCCTTTAAAAGGAGCGAAAGCCGGGAAGGTGGATATTCTGTGTACAAACGAGTACCTGAAGGTAAAGTTAACCTAATTAACAACAACGTGGCGGTCCCTTTATGTAGCTAGTCTCACCGCACTGTTCATTATTCATACACGAATAAAACCCTTGCAAATACTATTTAAAATATTTAGGCAATTCTTGCTCTCCTTATTTAGACATTGTTTGAATAACATTTAAACTTGTAGGAGTTTCATCCAATACAGTACGTCACACTGAACTCTGGGATGGTTTCCCCTTTCTTGCCTGCTCAGGTGCATTTCCCACCATATCTGTTTGAAGCCGTCCTGTCTGAACCTGTAGATGATGACAGAAGCACAGCAAAGATTGGAAATGGAGTTGCAGTCATCAGTTTGCAAAAGAGGACCAACAAACTGTGGGAGCAGCTGATGATAACCACAAGTAAGAGAGTGCATGGATTGATCAGCTCATTAGGGCATTGTTTTACTTTTGGACTTGTTGCTACTAAACCCAAACCATGACATGTATTATTTTTTGACATCCTTGTCAGAGTTTTGACAAGGATGTCTCATTATAGAGTTTATTATAGAGTTGTGACAAAGGTACTGAGAGAGAATAAAGTGTCTGAAAATAGTCAGAAATGCACATTATTATTTCTCAGATGCATTATTATTTCTCTATGCATGTATGTATGTAGAAAAGCAGAACAAGAACCAGATGTTGGGAATTTTAGCTCGATAAATGACTTAAATGATTTTTTTTAAGATTGACAATACATACAACAAACATATATGGATTAAGCTAATATTAGCTGAAAACATCAGTATGTTAGTGTTTCAGTTTGGGCTCTTAAATTGTTACACCCAACTCTCTGCTTAGAAGGGAACACTGACTCTAAATTCTCCCCCATCAATATGATTTTTAATGTCTGCTTGATTTGACTAAATTTCTCCCAAACCTTCACACACAGATAAATCTGCCATTATATGTCAATATGTTTCAGATGATAAAGAAAAAAAGAAGGAGATCAGAGAAAGAGCTCTGCTGAAACACCAGGAGAAGCTTGCTGCAGAGTCCAAAGCCAAGGCAGAGAAACAGCATACAGAGAAGAAATATGCTCTGGAGACAATGATGAAGGTAAGATACTCACTAAGTGTCCAAAAATGATAATTTAATACCTGCTCTGATGTCTAGAAGGATGTTTATTTAAATAACTGATCATATTTGTTCACAGCTTGAAAAGGAGGAAAGAGAGAGGATCCAGAAAATGAAGGACACTGAGCGAGAGAGGACCACAGCAGAGCTGGAAGCATGGCAGCTGAAGCAGAGAGAAAAAGCAGAAGAAGAAGCCCAACTAAAACTCCAAAGTCAGAGAGGGGATCAAGACAAGGTGAAAGCCGTGACAAAAAAGCATGAGAACGGATGTTCAGGCGGGAGAAAGGTCAAACTTGGTCAGTAATCTCCTGCACGATCTAATGTGCCTTACTGTTTGGTTTCGGTATGTTAATCACTGTATTCCTGTGTTTAGATGGAAGGGGCAGCAGTGAAGCAGAGAGTAAGAAAAAACACGTGGATCTGCCTCCTCCAAGAGTCTCTGGAAATATTCGAGTCACATTCACCCCACGGGTTTTCCCAACAGCCCTCAGAGAGTCCAGAGTGCCAGAGGAGGAAGAGGTACAGTCATGAAGTGATACGTCTATGAAATAAATCATTAATCTAATTTATTTACAGCTGACAATTGTGATTTATTCAATGTAGACTCCTGCAAATACAATTCCTTCAATAGTGTTAACATATGTTACTTGTGTCTCTAATTGACAGCTACCTGTTTGATCATATTATGTTATTTGTTAGATTTTTGTGGCAAGATAAATTTTATTTAAATCTATTTCTGTAGTGTCCAGAAGTAGATTAGTATCTGCATTTATACTTTGGAGTTAAAGTGTCTAAATTGTCCAGATATGGGCAAGCTGTCACTTTCAAATACATGTCGTTTACATATCAGTTTAATTCAGTTATGCTGGCAAAATATCATTTTGATCACTTTGGACATATTTCATGGGTCCATCAAAGTGATATTTTATACATAATACTATGAAATAACATAGCATTTTTTTTTTTTATCCAACCAGTGGCTCAAAAAACAAGCAGAAGCCAGATGTGCAGTGAATGCAGATGTTAATGAGCTGAAGGACCTGAAGGAGGAGGAGAGGAATCCAGATTGGTTAAAGGAGAAAGGAGAGTGAGTATTCAAAACCATTGTTAACGTCAACTCTTGTTTTTATGTATTATGAAATCATTAAATAAACTCCTTTTCCTCCAGCAAATGTTTTGCGACTGGAAACTACCTGGCTGCAGTGAACGCCTACAACCTGGCTATCAGACTCAACAGAAAGATTCCAGCTCTGTATTCAAACAGAGCTGCGTGTCATCTGAAGTTAAGAAACCTTCACAAGGCCGTTGAAGATTCCTCTCAGGTCTGTACTGTCTGTGTGTTACACATAGTCTGTGACAGTCTGTGCTCTACTGCTCCACACATACAATTTAAACTACACAAGACAACAGGTGATACTTATGTCACATCAATGTCACATCTCCATTGAGTTTGTGGAGTAAAATGTCAAAAGTGAGAAAAAAAAGAAGAGGAAGAGTGCAATTAAGTTACTGAGGTGAAAAATTATTGACACCTGTAGTAACGTATTGGAGTTTTGGAAACTTTTCATTTTCACATCAACATTAAAGGATAGGATGTAATCATTCCTCCTGTTCATACTGGCCATTAGAAGGCAAGACAAGTTTATTGATATTGCACATTTCAGCAACGAGGCAATTCAAGGTGCTTTATATAAAACATTAACAGCATCAAGGCAAAGTGCAAAAGAAACACACAGTAAAAGAACATTTAAATGCAATTCAAAACAGCCATAAGTAAGAGAGGTATAAAATACAAGAATAAATGTTACAGTGCAGTTTTGACTCTGGGGACAGAAAGCAGACCTGTCCCGGATGACCTGACAGGTCTGGATGGTTCATAATGTAGCAGCAGATCAGAAATGTGTTTTGGCCCTAAACCATTCAGTGCTTTATAAACTAACAGTAGTATTTTAAAATCAATTCTTTGACAGACAGGAAGCCAGTGTAAAGATCTGAGAACTGGAGTTATATGATCCACTTTCTTGGTCTTAGTGAGGACTCGAGCAGCAGTGTTCTGAATCACCTGCAGCTGTCTGATCGATTTTTTAAGGGGACTGTAGTCAAGTCTACTGAAGATAAATGCACGGACAAGATTTTCCAAAAATCAGAAGATCACTTCCATAATGCTAAAAAAAAACCATCTTTCTAAAGCAAATCACTCCATGACTAATATGAGAGGTGGTCATGTGACAGTCACAGAGATATTAGAGGAGAGAATATTACAGCCTTCAGCAGGTGATGTTACACTGTCAGCTGCAACACAACATGATGCTGGACAGGGAGCTGCAGAGAGACAGAGGCAGCTGCTGGAGTGAGAGAAGTTTCATAGCAACTACTGAAATGTAGAAGCTGCTGCGCCAAAATATGCCAATAAAAATCTAAAAAACCTCTCAGTAAATTGGCAGTCATGATGATGATAATATGGCAAACAAAACAGTAACTTTGCATTACATTTGTTTTAGTTATATATTAAACTTTTGTTAATTTCGGTATCAAATTTAAACTCCAAATGAATTCAGATTAGAACATTATAACTGTAAGTCAATCAGGTGTTTCTCCCCAGTGAAGAGAGGCAGAGATGATCTATTCATGACACGTGCGACAGGTCTGGACCACCGTACGACAAAATTGATGAACACCACAAATGTTCTTAAATCACTTGTACATGCATTTTAAGAATGAATCTGTTCGTACGAGTGCTTCTTGAGTGAGGCCCAATGTATTCCAAAAATATGTAGCTTTTACTGTATGAAAAATGTGTGTAAACAGCTTCCCACATATTTCTCTGCAGGCTCTTGAACTGTTGACTCCACCAGTTGCTGCCAACGCGGGTGCCAGAGCCAGAGCCCATGTGCGCCGAGGCTCCGCTCTCTGCAAGCTGCAGCTCCATGCAGAAGGTTTGAACAGCAACATTTTTATTCTATGCATCAAAATGTTGTACTTTATTGTTAAAAATACACTGACAATAACAAAGCAGAACAACTTTGTGCTGGCAGCTGATCTAGCTGTGACGTGTTTTCACAGGGCTCCAAGACTACCAAGCAGCTCTGAAGATTGACCCTCACAATGAAGCGCTGCAGGCAGACACACAAAGAATCAGGGACATTATACAAGGCACTACAGCTGACCCTGAGACACAGTGAGACACAGCAGATGGACATATCTCATAGGGATGTTTATTGTTTGTTATTTTTCTGTTACACCAGGGTTTAATAAATGATCACATACAACAAAAAGCTGCAACATGTCTCTAACTATAGAGTCAAATGTTATGGTTTAATCCCTGCTAGAACCAGGGTGAGGCAGGCACCAAGCTGCTCCAGATCTGAAAATGTATGTAAGTGTGTTGCCGTGTTGCAGTTTGTAGACAGAATGGGAGAACCTCTGTCAGTGTGGGCAGAGCACCCTCATGTGGACAAATGTTGCACCTCCTGGAATCAAATGTAAGTGTTTGAATATTAATGTCAGTCGAATATAAATCAGCAAAGTGTTTTTAAGTGTATTTACATCTTTTTTTCCATATCATTACAAATATGCAGTAAACACCAACAGCTTTAATTGAAAAGTTTTGATATAAGAAGTCAGTGTTTTCAAATGTCTGGCCAAAGTAGTGCTTAGTTTTTAAATCACAATTTTAGTGGAAAAAAAAAAAAAAAAGAAAAGCAAAATCTTTTGGGATGCAAAATGCTGGATGCATGACCAGATAATCAGACCAGATATAAGCATTTTATAAAGTGCTGTCATGTGAAAGACCATATTTACAATATTGTGCTTTTCTTTGTTAACACAGACTTTTTGTGACGCCCTTTTTTGCCAGGGTTCAAACCGGTCATTTTACTTTGAATCTGAAGTGCAAATTGAGGTCAACTGATCAGAGCCCACAGTGGGTCAGGACCCAGTGCTGCTGGGTCATGGGAAGCCTGGTTGGGATGCCAGATGATTCTGAAAAAAGTGATGTCTTGGTGTTTTATTTTTTACCAGACAGCTCTTTTATTAGCTGCTGGTTCTGACATGCTGCCTTCTCAAATGCCTTTAATATGACATAATATAGACTCATAACTCAATGCAGGTTAGCATTCTACAAAACCGAGTATATCAGCTTTAAAATGTGAGCTACCAGAAAAGATTTTTTGTCAGTCCACTGATCTAAGCAGATCAGAGCTCCAATCCTTCCAAACATGTGAGTGTGACTGTGAAGTAGCACTTGAAGACCTCGACCACACACCCTGCCCTCTGTCAGTGGACACAATTGAAATCTATAAACACCCCGCAAAGCTGCTTTTCTTATTTTTTTCTGCGACCAATTTTCTGTTTTTTTTAATCTCCTAATCAAATGTGCCGAAAGCTCCCCAAAGAATTACGAATGGTTGAAATTCAGTCAAAAGAATGGCGTCATTAAGAGGCTTTGATTTGTAGTAGAGCTGCATTGTGGCAGAGCAGTTTGAGTGAATGGTTGTCGGTGAATGACTTCTCTAAGCGTTTGAAAAGATAAACACAATTCCAGCGTTCATAGACGAGCGAGAGGCCTGAAGTGTTATTACAAAAGATTAATGCAAGTGCTTGGAAATGGAGCAAATGGAGGCACATACACACGGTCCTGCTGGGAATTCACCACAATACTTAGCTGTCTTAACACTGGTAGAAAATTTAGATTAAATTTTTCCCCAGTAGGTGTCTGGAACAGGAGGCAAAACACTCTCAGGCACAATGTCAAAACATTTAGTTTTTTGGTATAATATTCACAAATTTGTGTTTCTGCACACCATTACTGACAACCATTTTCCACTGTATGCTATATTTGACTATGTTTATAACTAAACCCTGTTGTTTTTGTGCACTTGCAGTATCTAAAGTCATATTGAAAGGCTTCTTTAATATTGTTAGGAACTAAAAACAATGATGAAATATCTGCATCTTTCAGATCTCGTTTTTGAATATTTTTTAGACCATTTTACTACAATCAGGAGTGTGTATTTTACAGAATAGGCCTTTTAAAGAGGCTCTAATCGGTATTTTATATTAACAATGTATTAAATAGTAATAATAATAAGGAGTATAAAAAAGTAAAGTAATAAAATCCAAATCATAAAAATCAAGACAAAATAATCCAGAATAGTTACGCAAATTACCATCAGTTAAGAAAATAAAGAAGATAAAAATTAGTTTCAAGAAGAGATTTAAAAGAAGACACTGAGTTTGCCTGCCTGAGACCCTCAAGCAGAGAGTTCCACAGCTGAGGGGCCCGGACAGCAAAGGCCCAGTCACCCTTAGTGACAAGGTGAGATTCAGGAATCATTCAGGCCCTGCTATAGGATGAGAGTAGGTGTGAGTAGGTCACAGATATAGGGGGAGAAGTTAAATCAATTCTAAAAGTCACAGGCAACCAGTAACGGGCAGCAAGGACCGGTGTGATATGTCTGCTTCTCTTAGGACATGTTAAAAGCCTGGCAGCAGCATTTTGTATAAGTCATAGTCTTTGGATGTTTCACCTACTTAGACCTGAATAAAGTGTGTTGCAGTAGTCAAGTCTGGAGGAATTAAAAGCATGGATGACCTTTTCTAGACCTACAAATGACCTAATCTTAGTTAAATATCTCAGTTGGACAAAGCAGGACTGCATCACTTTAGTCACCTGAGCATCAAAAAACAACTGTCAATCAAAAAATACACAGAGGTTCCAGGCCTCTCTTTTCACATTATGAAATAAGGCACCCAGACTATAGCTGAGAGACTGTTCATAATGTTGGGACTGAGGCTTGAGGGAATGATTACCATTATTTCTGATTTTGCCAGGCTTTGTCCGGACATACAGTTGCATAACAGTGATCCGCATAGCAGTGAAAATCAATATTATGTGTACGCATGATATGCCAGAGGGGCAGCATGAAAATGGTAAATAAAAGGGGACCCCACAGAAGAGGGGAGCACAAGAAGAGGACGAATCTCCCAGCTTAACTGAGAGGAGCTGTTTGAGAGATGGGAGATAAACCAATCCAGAGCCACATCACTGACGCCAACTTAGTTTTTCAGATGGCTGATTAAGACATTGTGGTCCACTGTGTAAAAAGCTGATCTGAAGTCAAGGAGAATTTAAATGGAGCACAGGCCCGCATCTACAGCAGTAAGTCATTAGTGACCTTGACCACATCAGTCTGAGTGCTGTGTAGTGTAGTGTTAGTGTTGAAGATGGACAGAATCTACATCAATCTCTCTGTAACTTGTAATACAAGTTACAGAGAGATGCTGCCAAATCCATACTATTTTATTTTTAAAAGTAATGAAGAAATTCTTCACATCTCTCTAGGGATGATTAAACTGGATGGCTGGGGAGGGACTGATTACAGAGTTAATGGTTTTAAAAGGGATTCTTGCATTATGACCCTGTTTAGCGATAGGTTGTGAGAAATAGGCAGTCCTTGCTCTTTTAATCGCACACTGAGAAGTGGACATCAGATCTTTAAGAGAAGCGAGAGAATCGCTATGTTTATCTTTTTTTTCCATTTTTTCTCCACCTTCCAGCTTCCTCCTTCTTTTTAATCTCTTATCTTTTTATTCAACCATGGCATTGAAGAAGATTTTGATTATTTGTGTTTGAAATGTGCCATTGAATCTAAAATATTTGTGCAAGAGTTAATAAAAACACTGGAAAAACTCCAAAAAAGCTTGGCACAACTGTGGGACAGAGAGAGAATTTAGGGGGCAAGAGCCAATCAGTGTTGGGGGTTTGGAGTCAGGAGAAGGTAATGGAACCTGGAGCATTGCCTTATGATCTGAGGCGGCAAAATTAAACAAATTTACATCTTCCACACAGAAATCATATGAAAGCACAAGTGTATGACCTTTGTAATGGCTTGGTTCCTTTACATATTGACTTAGATTAAAAGAGTCTAAAATTTTTTGGAGGGGAAGAGAGGCAACAAACATGGATGTTAAAATCACCAAGAATAAGAACTCTGTCATATTGGAACATAATGACTGATAAAAGTTCTAAAAATTCCCGAATAAAACCACAATTAAGCTTAGGGGGTCTGTAGATTAAAACATGGGCAATTTGTTCTTTAAAGATGCAGTGTGTAGGATTTAGTGGCATCTAGTGGTGAGGTTGTAGATTGCAACCAATTGAACACCCCTCCCCCTCCCCTTCCAGATGTTTAGGAGAACCTACGGCGGCCTGAAACTTGTGAAAAACACAAAAGGCCCTCTCTAGAGCCAGTATTTGGTTTGTCCATTCTGGGCTACTGTAGAACATGGCAGTGCAACATGGCAGCCTCTGTGAAAGGGGACCCGCTCCCTATGAAGATATATAGGGCTCGTTCTAAGGTAAAAAAAAAAAAAACCCAATTCTTAATTTCATGTCATTATACACTAATTAAAACATTTTTGCCAAGTTCGTTCCGCTAGATGCCACTAAATTCTACATACTGCACCTTTAAAATAAAACCAAGACACTGAAATAGAAATGGACTCAAAAAATGGAGAAGCAACCAAACGATACTGGTGAACAACTGAACTTATTTCTATGTATCACTGCAAGTCCACCACCTTGAAAAAAACAAAAAAAACAAACAAAAAAGTCAATACAAATCATTTTAAAATCAAAGATGGTGCCAGATTTCTTCCTCGCCCTCCAACTGGAGTGCTGCTAAGCAGCAGAGTACTCGTTTATGTATCTTCCCACCATCAGTGGCAGCAGCACTGAGCGCACTGCAGTGGAGCAGCACTCTAGCCAGTAAAGCTATGGACACATTACACTGCCGTCCTATAAATATTTGCTCCATTTCCCATTCATTGTATTGAAACCCACACAACAGACAAATTCAATCAAGTGTTTCCCGTTACATCTAGCTACCTCAAATGCGTTTCATCACCATTTGTAGTACATGGTATTACTCGCATTAGAAACATGACATCACATCCTTTTTCCAGAGCCAAGTGCCGGGAAATTTTGTTGAATTTGAGTTGATTTTTCAAGTTCACTTTTCTTTCATGCATAATTTAGCATATACTTATACTCATTCAGTGTAGTAGTATGAGTATGAGCATGAGTCAATTTGACATCCCTCCTCTTATAGTCCAATGATTCTCCACCATAAATTATCAATTGGTTTAACTGGGACATGTGTCTGCCAGGGGCCCAATAAAAGCCTAGCAACTTCAAGGTCACATGACCTCATCAAAAACAACTTCATAAGTTTTTCAGAAAATTGTAACTCGTTTAAATAATACCATTTAATTTTGCAAAACATAAATCATTTTTTATGTCTACGTTGGAATTTAAAATATATCCAGTAGTAAATGTATGAAAGCTGGACGCGTTGTGCCAAATCTTAATTCAGATAACATCGGACATCACACAATAGTCTTTTTTTATGTGTTTGTAATAGTAACAATAATACTATTAGTTCCTTATTAGTCGTCATATTGACCCCAATGTTCATGGTATGCTATTTGGAAATTTATATTTACACGGGGGCTCTGCACCTCTGTCAATATGTGTGTGTGTGTGTGTATCTGTGGGTGCATGTGTGTGTGTGTGTGTGTGTGTGTGTGTGTGCGTGCGTGTGTGTGTGTGGGCAGGCTCCGAGTAACTCCTTCCTATTATTGTGAGAGCTCTGTGTGATTGGCAGGTGGTCGGCCCTCCTGGCTGGGTGCTGGAGCTGACTGACCAGCACCATATGGAGGCCTTTATCCCTGCACGCTGACCAGGACACACACTGCTGCTTCTGGACACCACTCTTTAACCCATTTAACACACTTGAACAAAGGCAGCCGACCCCCGTGTATACATGTTCCTGCACCATAGAACAGCTTGGAATTTAACCAGCTCCTGGGGTCCAAAGTTAGCACCAGTTGGCCTCTACGTAACTCTGTGGTTGTGTTTGTTCTTTTGAAAGTGAAGCTCATTAATAAAGAGGGAGAAACAGGGGTTAATTTGAGCAAATTGTGCCGCATTAATAAAACAAAGACATTTTCCTTATAACACAATATACTGAAATGTCAGTTGAGAAGATTCATTTCAGGTTCATGTCAGTGTGAGAGTTAGTTCCAGCATTTAGCTAGGATAACCTAGCTTAACAATGGAACAGTAACATAGCCTTTCCCTAGTTTCTACAGTTATACAATTCTATATATAATTTATTTATTTTCACCTTTGAACCTGCATGGTATATTATGGCCTTTTAGGAATGATTTGATGCACATCAACTAGTGCATCAAATCCCAGAATCCTCCCTCTCCTCATTCTTCCAAGGGCATCTACATGAAAGATACTGTTATGAGAGTAACATTGCTCCTTTAAGGAACAGGGCAGTGTGTAATGTGTGTGTGTAGCGAGAGTGTGGAGAGCAGCAGAAAAGTGACATAAATGTGAGTGGAGCAGAGATAAAGGTTAGCAGTAAGAGGTCAGACTACAGTGTGTCATTTAATAAACTCTGCAGCTTCTCAAGACCAAGAAAAGTCTTGTCTGTTGTTTCCCCAATTGCTGGAAAAGTGAAGGAGGTTAGCTCCGAAGTTAGTGACAATGGGTTAGCCTAACCTGACCAGGCTCACTTAAGGTGGACGGACCTTTAAGGTGGACAAGCTATTCTCATTTTAGTGTCAATCCCAGCCGCTCTTAAAAAGAGAACGGACATATGTCTGGTCGCTGAGTCTCTCCCAAGTTATGGTCATCACACTGTATGTTATCATACAATCATCTGTTTCTGGTTGCCACAGTATAATAAATCACTGAATGGGAATAAACTTACCAACTTACCAGATTTACTGATTGCTAAAGACATGTTTATACGTTTTACACTCCAAAGATAAAATGAATTTCCCATTACTAATTTCTCTTTAATCAACTTTATTTTCCAGTAACACATCCTGCTACACTTTATTTTAGCCGCTCACACCCACACAATGCCAAAACTAAAAATACAGTAATATAATGACTGAATGACTATCAACAGAAAGAGAGATGCAACTGACTTGCTCCTTCCTCCTCTCCTTCTCCTCCCTTTCCTTCCTTCCATCCAGTCTCATCTGCCTACCCTCCCTCCCTCCCTCCCACCTCCTTCCTTCCTCCTCCTTCCTCTTCCCTCCCTCTCTGCCCAGCTGAATGACCACTAAAGGTAAATTAGATCATAATGACCCTCCACCATCCATACAAAACCTGATTAGACACGCAACCCTCTGCCTAATGAGCTGAAAAACTTCTCTCTGTGTGTGTGTCTCTGTGTGTATGTGTGTGTGTGTGAAATGTCTGTATTTTGCTCCTTTCGTCACAGCTCTGTGTGGTATCTGCTAACACACAGGCACACATGAAAACACACACACCAGTAACCGTACGCTGTCTTGATGTAGGTGATATGTTACCTGACTTAGTTGTGCAACAGTAAAAACACAACATATTTGATTCTCTCATCTATACAAATATCCTTGAAGCTGCATTCATCAATTTTTGACCACTAGGGGGCAGATAAAAATCAAAATGAGTTGACAGATACCCAACTGCCACCATATCACTGATTTATAATGTTTTTACAGCTAACATGTTTGAAAGCAATGACCTACTTACACATCAAACAGCCTATGGACAACATTAGCATTGATTTGGAGTCATACCTGATGATGTGAGTCCAATATTCTCTCTTTTAAGCTCTGTTTTGGTCTCCACCACCTCCTGAGAAAAAATATCTGTCTCTTTAGCTGCTAAATGCTCCACTGTGTTCCCCAGCTAGTCTCTAACTTTGTCTGTCTGCTGTTTGGTGCTGAGCAGGTGGTGTTTAAAGTTGAGGTTCTTTTAGAACTATGTTAAGGTTAGGGTAAGGGTTAGGGTTAGGCATGTGGTGGTCATGGTTAAGGTTAGGATAAGTCTCCAGGAAATGAATGTAAGTCAATGTAATGTCCTCTGAAGTGACGGAATTATGACTGTCTGTGTGTGTGTCTGTGTGTGTGTGCTGGAAAAAGGTTTCTGGCAATGAGACTGAACCACGAATGTACTGTGAAACCAAAACTGTGAGCTAATTGAGGCTAAATAGCTTTCTTAGAACAGGTGACTTGCTGTTAATTCCGCATGATTTTAACCCCATGAGAAAGCCTTTTATATAAAATTTCAGTTAATATCAAATATATTGATCAGTGTAGTTTTTTGTTGCATTTATTCTTATCTGTTTCCCTGTTTCCTGCACTGCTGTAACATGTGAATTTCTCCTTTTGGGGTCAATAATAAAATAAAATAAAATAAATTTTCTTTAAGTCAGTTTCTAATTCTGAGGTTTGACTTTGGCTTCTTAAGTTAGTGAGCAAATAGTACACACATTAATGCAATAATAGTTTTCTTATCAGTGCATAGAACAATATTCTACTAACTAAACATCTTCTATAGTACTGTGTTGGGACAACTGTGACATCACATTACTCAAAATGTTGTTTGATGTTTTAAAGCTTGGATTTTTGCATATTAATCATTGCCATCTTTGAGCCATAATATCAACATTTGTTGGAAGAAAGACCAACTGGCAGAGATTGTATGCATATATTACTAAATTATATGCACTATTTATATGCTACTTCTACATTGTATTGTATCATATGAAAATAATTTATGAGTCATTACATTTCTTCTTTTCGGAGTTCAAGGCAAAAATCTTATATACAGAACAAAAAGGGATCACTGTATAACCCTGTCAGAGCCAACACTATAACCCCTTCCAGGCTTTAACTTCTATCAACCAAATTGTATGTTGACTAAAATAGGAGTAGTTTGTTCAGTCAACTTGATAGTTCTGTTAGCTAAGTAAGTTATAGTTAAATCTACTAGTGTATTTGCTGAGCTGCTTTGCAGTGATATGTATTCTTTCAGTCGTGAATACACTGTAGCTATGGCTGTATATGAGGCTGTGGCCTGTTATTGCCTTTATTTGTTTTTTTTGCAGTTATATTTTAGGTTGCTGTGTTTTGAGTTGCATATATGTATATATATGTGTATATATGTACATATATGTACATATATGTACATATACGTACATATACATACATACATACATACATACATACATACATACATACATGTGTGAGCGGCTACGATCAAATCTCACGTCAAGTCCCAACTTGTGTACGCAAGTGTTTAAGTCCCAGACTTATAGTTAGGTTAAATATGGCATCTAAAATGTTGAATTTTATGAATTATATGTATACTATTATTATATTATTATTATTATTATTATTATCTAAACATATGCAGCCACATATTCATCACTTAAAAATACGTAGGAGGGCGCGCTGCAGGGCCAGAGCCATCTCCTCAGTGAGTAACTACTGTGTTAAAGTAATATTCTAAAAGTATTTGAATGACTAACATTTTGGTGTGATTCGTGTACTAGTTGACAAAGGCTATCCCCTCACAGAATACCTGGTAACCCCACTGGGTGCAGATTCAATTGTGCGCACATACGCACACAGGCCACAGTGGAGCGCTGTGTCAGGCTGCTTAAGGGCAGATGGCTCTATCTAGGATCAGCAGGGGGAACTCTACTGTACACACCAGAAAAAGTTTGCAACATAATTTTGGCCTGTGGGGTTCTGCACAATACTGCGCAGGATAACAGGGTGCCATTTGATGTTCCGATGCAACCAGATGAACCTATGCCCTATCTGGGGGCTATACAAAGGAGAAAGGACCTCATTCATCGCTTCTAAAATGTAAAGTATTAAATACTTATGTTTGGCAAGTAGGCTATTCAATGATTGCTAGAAGTGAACGATTTATCTCCACCATTGACCTACAAATTTCAGTTTGTTTCTCTAGGACCTCTGCTGTCAGAATCCAGGGTCATGGTGGTGGGCCAGCACGGGGGGCGGAGGACGCGCCCTCACAGCTGGCGGTTGTCTGGCTCGGTGGGGCTGCCGCTGGACCAGTTTGTGTAGCCGACAGAGTACATTTTAAATATAGGCCAGGCCACAAATAATACTAGTAGTCTAGGCTATTAAATATTTACCATTATCTGGCTCGGACACACGTGGTGCGTCTGCGTCTCCTCCGCCACTTTTCAATGCAAGGCCAGGGTCCGGCTGGCCTCCTCCAGTCTGCATGGTGCTGTGCCTAATGGCAGCAACACGCTTTTTGGTGGCGATTTTGAGGTCTGACCATTTTTTCTTCACCTAAATGTAAAGAATTGCGATATTAGATGGATAGATAAATAGATATCAGGGATGCATAAATTAAATATTCAAACCTCAGCTGGAGCTCAATTGTCGACGCCAAGCAGTAATTTCTTTCCACACTGCATTTTTCTGACTTCCTTTGATGCCACTTTTCAGGCTGCCAAATAGAACTAACTTGTTCTTTTGGACTTGCGACGTTAGGGTTTCTATTTCATCCTCTGAGAAGTTTCTCTTTTTGGCCGTATTCCGCATCTCCATGTCGTAAACTCTAGGGGTGAGGCCTCTGAACCGAGAATATATAGGGGCGGGCGTGATTATTTAAATGATGATTGTTTTCAGCCGCCACATTTATCAATGCCCGATCTTTCTTATGCTGTGGTGAGATACGAACGTTTCATGAATCACACGTGAACTCTGTAGTGAGATGATTTCAGCGCTCGGATCTGCACTGGTTTCTACGTTTGATTGATTGATGAGGGCCATTGTGAGCATGTTGCCATGCTAGCATTAGCTTTTAACTCGAAGCACTAATAAATATAGCCTCACAAAGCCACCAGCCTGGTCTAGCTTCATTATTGAGAAAATTGTTTTGTTTATAATTATGATACATAACTAGTCTCTGTTATATAACTTTATTCATACTAGCTAAAAGAGGGGTTTCTACTACAGTCATGTATACTAAAAAGCTAATATAGTTTGTAGACAAACCTAATTTCATCAATTTGGTTATTGCGTTGTATTAATTAAACTCATAGGTTTAAGTCGTGCTTTAAACTCATAAATGTTGTGAAGCTAATAGACAATTCTAAGTTAAAACTTAATGTATCTCTGAGAATGATGAATTGATTTCACTTGGAATTTTACATCTCCTTATTTTAGTTCTCCTTATGTAAAGTTAACTGATTTCCACATGAAATTTTGCCCGTTGAATCATCAGTTCAAAAATGAGACAATGTGAAAAAGGTTCTGATTCATAAATGACAGATTATATATATTATATAACAACTTAAGGATTTGAGACCCCAAAACATGTTCTGTTGCTGGTGCTTGAAGTCAAAGGTTTGCACTTCTCTTTTACACAAGTCCTCAGGGATCTAAACCGTGTTGTCTCTACGGACCTGACCTTTGCTCTCCACATTGTTGGTTGCTTGTAATGTTGTTAATACAGGAACTGAAGCTTATTTTGCTGTTGTAACTCACTATAGAAATGTGTTTATTTTCCTAATCTCCTGCCTTACTATGTCCTCCTTCCTCTTCTTTCAGCCCTCCCTCTATCTTCCCTCATTCCTCCTCCCTCCCTCTGCTTCTCCTCACTGATAATGAACTGCCTGTCTTGCCTCTGTGAATCTGTTCAGAGTGTGTGTGTGTGTGTGTGTGAGTGCATGAATGATAGACTAACCCCTTTCTGAATTATAGACTCCTAGGGGTCACCCTGTAGCCCCAGGAGCCCATTGTTATTACCCCACTCACAGCCTCTCTCAGCTGCACTTGACAGCCCTTTGGTATGGTGTGTGTGTGTGTGTGTGTGTGTGTGTGTGTGTGTGTGTGTGTGTGTGTATGTGTGTGTGTCCTGTCCTGTGTTTCCTCTCAGGTAGAAGAAGCCAGCAGATCACTCCGTGCCCTCGAGCATGCCTCACTGCCTCTTTTATAGAGTCTCTCTCTCTGGATGAAAGGAGCTTGGATACTTAAATCTAACTGCTACCCACTCCCACAAACTTCCCTTCTCACTGCATTTTCCAGGGAAGTGAGCAGCACAGTTAGAGGACAGAGACACGGGGGAACACTGAAAGAGAAAAAGAAAAACAAAGTGAGTGTAGCATAAAAGAAGATTAAATTAAACTTTAAAAATTCCCTGGGAAAATTGACTTAATATTGTCTGTAAAGTAATTGCAGGGGTGCATGTTCAAGAAATGCAAACACATACTCCTGTCCATGTGAAGTTTTTTCAAGTTAGGACTTGTGGACACAAACGTGTTGTGAAGTCAGTCTTGTATTGCTTGCTATTCACTTTCTTGGATCATATTTGCCAGTGGGGATGAAATCCCAGAAACACACATACAGACATAGGTCGATCATGAGGATAACATCATTTTGCTGTGCCTTCCAAAACCACTACAAATCACTGTTGGAAAATAAATAATGTTTTATGACATAACAATGCTATGGTTAAGGTTTGGTTAGGTTTAGGGAAAGATCATGGTTTGGGTTCGAATTGCTACCTCCTCAACTTTAATTGGTTAAGGTTAGGGGACCATCGTGGTTAAGGTTGGATGTTTTGTTGTCCCATCCATCCACCCAACTCTCCTCCCTACACTAACTTTGTCGCTCTATAATAATGTCATCTGTTTTCCTCCTTAGCTCCCCATCTTATTACTATGGCCACTAGAGGGCTTCTGTCACTTGAGCAAAAGCAGGCTATGTTGTTTTGCACTGATGGCTGCTAGATTCTGACTCCAACCGGCTCCCATTCAAAAAGCTTCAACTTCTCATAGTAGCTTTGATGTCTGCTGTGTGGGCGTTGATTGACACCTGTGATTGACAGGTGTAATTGACAGTTGGCTCACCTGCTGCTCTCCCTGGCTCCGGGACAAACACTAAATCAGACTGTTGTCACAGTATTTCACTAAGTTTAATGTTACTTGATTATGATACCTTCCCTGTTAGCACAATTTATCTAAAGTAGCTAATGTTAGCCCAAGTGTGCAGCGCTAGGTGTTTGCAGTAAGCTAGCATTAGCTTGGGTCTGAGGTAATGGGGCGTGTTTCCAGAGCATGAAAGGCAACATCTTGCATGTCTTATTTGGAATGTCCTGGCTCCAAACGGAAAAAGATGGCACTTACCATAAGCTGCAACTCTGGGCTTCAAACTGGCTCCAATGCAAACCAACGGGTGATGTCACACCTAGCTACGCCCATCTTTATATACAGGCTGTGGAAACAACTGACTGCAATTTTTCTTAGGAGGACAATTTTGACACAGAGGACAGTGCTTCGTGTCCTGATTCCTACCATCAGGTTGGGTTCAGTTTGGGTCTTAAAGTTGTTTTAGGGGTTTGATTTTTTTTTTTCAAGACTTCCACTTGAACATCAGATGATCAGATTTCAATACATGGCTGTCAGACAATTTGATGAACCTTCTAACATCACCTAAACAATGCTGCCTTGTCTGTATACGTCACTGTGCTACTGTGGTAGAAATGCATTCAGCATACATTATATGATTCAAACCTCTTCAAGAACAGCCTGGTCTGGCTTCTCTTGTATAGTACCTCCATGGTTTCAGTTTAGTCTAAATTTTGTTTTAACAGTAGGACAGACTTATTTCTAACTCCCCAATGTACCATAAGTCCTCCTAAATTATCTATTGCCTTTTAGAGTAGAGAATCATCAGATAATGTCTGGAGGTGTCATGGCCCTGAGTTGAGCATCATCTCCATGCAAGAGGTGCTTGATTGGTATAGTACCATGTCCAAGACACTGCTTGTTCAAGACCTCAAGGGAATCAGGTTTAACTGTGTGACATTTGCTTCTCCTCATGCTGAAGGGGCTGTACGCAGTTGAAAGAACTGGAGTTAGAGAGCATCATTTGCAACATGTATTCAATCTGACCCAAATGACCATAATGGCATAATCTACATGTCAGTGGACATCTGGCAAACTGCAGAAGTGAGAAGTAAGTGTGGTATAGTTCTGAAGTTTATTCACACTCCTACACTTTCTACACCTCCAATAAAGGAATCTGCTAGGTGGCCGGTATATTCTTTCAACACTTGCCCACACAGATGCTCCATCATAATCAGCTCAACTGGCAACAGGTCAAGCAAAATCAGAGAAGAAAGAGTGGGTGATAATGTAATTTAGTTTTGAAATGCAGACATTAGTGTAGACTTGCATAATTAAATGCTACATGCTGTTTCTGCATGTTATTTATGATTATTCATGCTAAAATAATCAAGAGGGTTTTGGTAAAACTGTTGTAACAAATTATTATTTTTTCAATTAAGATAACTATTTCACAGTTTTAGTACCACGGTTTTAACATTTTTGCTTTCCCCTGGAAAGGAAAGGAAAGGAAAGGAAAGGAAAGGGTATATTTGAGGAATGAAAGGAGAGGAGAGAAGAGGGAGAAGAGAAAAACACGCAGGAAAACACTTTAAATGTTTTCACTTATGTTGCATTTTAAAGCAACGCTTTATTCCACTTTAAATGAGCAGAGTCTGGTTGTGAAAGACTGATTTGCTCATTCTATTGTTCAATTTGTTTTTTCGTCATATACCTCTTAGCACTTCTCTAATTCAGCAACCATCTCTCCTTCACAAACCTCCCATGGCCTTTTAACCAGGAGTTAATTAGTCTTTTCATTATCCAAGAATGAGTTAATTGATTAACGAGGGACGGTAATGGCTTTATCTGTAAACAGCCTCTCATTTGCTCTCAGCATCCTCTTCTTCGACTCCTCTCTCATCCCTCTCCCATTATAACCCAGATGAGTTTTCCAACACATTAAGCTCTGAACTCAGAAAAAGAAAGAAGAGGCTTGTTCAGGATTCCTTAGAGCATTTTAATTAAAACCCAACAACCGCTGGCACTCTCTCTCTCTCTCTCTGCCTCTCACATCTCTCTACTTTGGTCTTACCCCACTTATGCGGCCCATACTCCTTCTCCTGATCCACTTCTCCCTTCATCCCTTCTCTAGAGTGGCAGAAGGAATGGCCCTATCCCTCCTTCAGAGAGCCCTTGTGACCTGACAGCTCTCACAATAAGAGCCATTAAAAGCAATGAGAGAGAAAGATGGCGCTCTAATTCAAATCCCCTCCTCCTCTGCCTCTTTACATCATTATGGTATTAGTCGTGAGCAAGACAGAAACACTGATGGAGAAGGGAGAAAGGAGAAAGAGATGGATGAATGTGGAACTTCAAAGTCCTGCTGCAGCGGCGGCACTTGAGGAGAATAATCAGCCAGGCATTCGGGTGGCAGAGCCTTGTATGTATAGAGCTCTGTGTGGCTTAGCAGGGCCTCGATGGCCTTATAGAAAAACCTTCATCAAACTACAGTGTAGAGGCAAACAGAAAAAAAGTGATGTGGGTTTCAATGCAGGAGTGTTGAGTAAAATCCTCCCACACCACTGCTTTCTTTTTATTATATCCTCAATGTTCCCCACACAAAAGCAAAGGACTCTGGATAATTTCATGATATTACAGGTTTATATTGTCACTCAACTTAGTTTCTGAGTAATCAGTTAGTTTGATATACCAGATAGTTGCAAATACTACAGTACCCACAAGCCTCAGTAGCCTTTGCTATAAAGAAGAAGACAGTCTGTGGAAAATTTGAAATGCTTGTTGTAACACTCCATATTGTAGTTGCTGAATTCATTCAAAAGTGACCCAGAATCTGAAAGAGAACTGATTTAAACTACAATATAGATTCAGTTTTCTCTCAATAGGGCACTGTGTCACAGGTTCCAGTTCATAAGCACACTTTATTAGCTTCTCAGAGCAGAGCTTACATATTTAGCTTCCTCCACCATGTTCCCTGGAAGTTGTACTTGACTTCTCTCCTTAAAGATCCATTAATTGTGTATTTTTTCTTTTTTGGCCACTTTGTCAGTCGTATCTGTAAAGCCAGTGAATGTAAGTCCAATATTCATCCTAACTCTGGTTTGGTCTCCACCTGAGGGATATATATGGTTCTTACCGCTAAATGCTCCACTACGGTCACCTGCTAGTCGCTAACATTGTCTGCCTGCTGTTAGGTGCTGGGCAGGTAGTATACAGTGGGTTTTATCAAGGCTTTTTCACTCAGTCACCTGACATTGTCAGTGCAGAGCATGAATGGAACTTTGAGAACCTGGATACCAGATAATTATTTCTCCCACTTCACAACTCAATCCCATTAACTTACGAATGTGGTTGCTTGTGGTTTGTCAGGGGTCCACAAATCTCACAAATAACACAGCACAAGATCTGTGATTAGTAAGTGAAAGTAATTATTTACACTTGTCATAAGTATGATATTATTTGGCACATATATATAGGCTTGACCAACAAAACAATGATAAAGTACCTCAACACTAGCATAGCTACAGTAGCTAGTTGAGTACCAGCATTGCACCATGAAACTATGTATGCTACTTGTAGTCATGTGGTGAACTATGCTGTAAGTTTTATTTCTGAAGCATGTATGAATTCATCTATTTACTTTCATGAAACATGAAATGAATTTTTATGCGCAATCACAGTGATTTCTTTTTGGGTCATTTTTACTACCTGTTAGCTTTCCATGGTTGTTGTTAACAGTTGATTAAATGTCAGCAGGTTCTAGCTGTAGCTAATTGAATGTCATGTGACATTAACATGTGATATTAGCATTTTGATTGGCTGTTGCAGGAAAGTAAAAGGTTCAAGCCACTTCAATTTATTGCAGTTAGGTTTCACGCAACTTGAATAGGCATAAATAAGTAATAAGATGTGGTTGACCAGTGTTAGCGTTTAGTAATACACCAACCTGCGGGTGAAAACAATAAATGGCTGCCATTTCTGAAAAAAAAATAAGGCCACTCCACTACCTCAGTGTGTTGTGGATCAGACTTTAGATATTTAACAAAACTCATTTTTTATGTCCACCTCTATCTCCCTAGGGAGAGAATTATTATGTCAGAATGCAATTGGTCACGTAGGATTGCCCTTCATTCCTTCCTCTCTTTTCAAGTTGAAAAGCAACAATTTTCTCAACACAAAAAGATGTAGATGGGTGGATGGATGGATGAGAGGAAGGGAGGGATAGAGGGGCGGAGGGGGATATTAAGTAAATGATGGGAATGATAATTTGGGGAGAGCTGCAGCGCTATCTGACATATGGTGAAGTGGAGCAGGCTGGGCAGGCTAGAGGTCTATTCATGATCTTCACTCTATTACAGGGATTAAAGATGTAGGGAGGGCAGGCCACACACACACACACCACTCTCTCTCACTCTGGTTTTCTCTCTCTCCCTCTCTCTCACACATACACACACATCAAACCTGTAGTAGATCAATGCAGCGTCACACACGCACTGATACACAAATGCATGGTACACAGCTAGGCTTAAAAGTGTTTTAATGTTTGGGACAGACAGTAGTTTTTGGGTTCACTTTTACTACTAAATAGTTTTCCCTTTAACATTGTCTTAACAAATATAATCGCTGCCTGGATCATGTTTGTAGTTTTTGGAGCACCACATTTATATACCACATTGAGGTTGGAGGGAGGTGGTGGGGGGGTGGATTTTGACACCAGAGACTGAGGTTCACATAATTAGTGTGGTTAGATTTAGGAAACAAAAGCACTTTATTGAAGATGAATGAAAGATTGTGGTTTTGGTTAAACTTTAATAAACATTGTGTCTCAAGCTGCAATTCGTTGGGACTTTTTTCAGTATCAAACCAAGACCACAGTGTTTCCCTAATCTTAACCAAGTGCTGCCATTGCCTAAACAGAACCATAAAAATGTTTAATATTGCTGCAGTTACTAACAGTGGATATTGTATTGCAAGATTGGATATTTTGGTGTAAAAAATTGAAATATGTTGTCACTGAATATTTCATTCATATGTTCAGTCTCAACATTTTCCCAGACTTCCCAGACACATGAATTAATAACATTTTTTTCATCATGTTGACAGAAAAATGTAATTGATGAACTTGTTTGACCTAAAATCATAATGCTTTAAATTGGACTCTGACATTTAATTAAATAAAACATATAACTAAAACAGACATAATACAAAATGAATATTCTGGTAAGCATTATCACTGTTTACTGAGAGGTTTTTTCAGTGTGATGATTTTTATGTCTGTAGTAGTAAACATCTGGCTCAGGGTGTTTCAGTGTAACATCACTTGCTGTAGGCTGTAATATTCTCTCCTCTAATATCTTGTCTATTGTTTCAGTTCCTCTTATACGACGTCCGACACTGATAAATGTGTCTGCTGATTTCTGACAGCAGCAACCTCAAATTCTTCTTTTTACTCTTCGGGAAAATTTTTGTGAATGAAACTTCACAAACAGACCTGTATATGGACATTTTAGGGGTGTCAAATATGCTAATGATGAAATATCAGGGAATTTCACCTCCTCATGAACAGGTGACATTCATCAAGCTGAAACAAGTGATTTATGACAAGTTTGTGCAGTTAAGAGAGTTTGTTGAATCCTACTGGGAACAGTTGTACGAAAACCTCAGATAAAAGTCAGAGAGGTTTAGGAGAGGAATACAAAAATGAGACCCAATGTCACTTGAAAATTGAATCTGATGACAAAGTAGAATGAATACAATGAAGTACAAGAGATTCTGTAAATATGTCAATAAGATAAGTGATAATCCACAACCTACCTTGTGGTTATTAAAAATAATACATAACATGGGGCCTTATTACCCACTGATCACGACTTGCCTCTGAGGAGTGTGTTATTCTTCATAGTCATATGGGATAGAGGGGTTATACTATGTTTTGAAGGAAAACACACTTAAAATGTAACTTTGTGTTGGCAGTGCCTTTAAAATAGATGTATATATTTAGTATTCATTTAGAATAACTGAATGCTGCCATGAGGTTACCTGAAGATAGTGTGGTAGTGGTATACATAAATGCAGATATAGATGGTACTGTAGTAGCCAGTGCAAATGGTATGTTAGCTGTACTACAAAAAGATGTGTGTATATGGTAATGCAGAACAGATTTAGACACATTTGAATTGAAGTTTTAATGTCAGTTGAAAATACAGAAAAATAGTCTGGTTTTATACTTGCATGGACTGAAAAATGTTGCATTTGACTTTGACAAGCATTGGAGCATAGAAGCACCTGGACCTGGGAGGCAGGGATTTACACATTAGCTTTCCTCTCCTTTCTCAAGACACCCCCATGAAATCACCCTTTAACTAAGGGATCACTCGCTCTGTGTGTGTGTGTGTGTATGTGTGTGTGTGTGTGTGTGTGTGTGTTCATGCTGGTAATGCCCATGGTAAATTGATACCATTACTGTCTGGTTGTGGAAAAAGGCAGAACTAAAGACCATTCCAGTGTCCCACCACTCACTATTGACTTCCTAACAGCTGTGTGTGTGTGTGTGTGTGTGTGTGTGTGTGTGTGTGTGTGTGTGTGTGTGTGTGTGTGTGTGTGTGTGTGTGTGAAAGAGAGAGAGAGAGGGAGAGAGAGAGAAAGAGAGAGAGGGAGAGTGCGAGTGGCACGTGAACGTATCTAGACACTATTGATTTGCATGAGTTGACACATCTTTCTCTCTTTCTTTCTTTCTTTCTCTCTCTCTCTCTCTCTCTCTCTCTCTCTCCCTCTCTCTCTCTCTCCTGGGACTCAGGCCTAGCCATGTATGACAGATATGGTTGATTGTGAGTAGATCAGAGCAGATCATTGAGGTGAATGGCTTCAGTGAAATCTCTCATTCAGCTCAGAGTCAAAGCTTTCAAAGGAGCCCTGATATGGAAGAAATGGGGATATCCTCCTGGCTGTTCCTTTATTCTAGTGTGTGTCAGTCACTGTGTGTGTGTGTGTGTGTGTGTGTGTGTACATGCAGGTTGTTTTGCGTGGGCTGCTGACTTTAGTCCAATTGAAATTATCAAACAAAGCTGAAATAGGAAGTAGAATGAATGGCACTCACGCTGGGCACCATGACCATAATCTGGTGTGTATGCACGTGTGTGTCTCCGTGCACGCTCGCTGTATGAGAAAGAATGACTTGACACAGTTTTCAAACAGGAAATGAAAATGTTTTTATCTTTCTTTCTTTATGTGCAGCTTTGAATTCAGCCTTCAGCAACTCATTCAGCCTTTTGAATTTTTCTTCAATGATAATGGACACGATGCTCTGCTTGTAGTATCAAAAGTGATTTTCAGTAAGACTGTCAGTCTGCTTGTAATATGAAAAGTGTTTGTTTTTCTCAGAATGGATATTTAAATGAGCCATTTGAGCCATTTGAATATCTCCACTGTGAAAATGCACATTATGTTCTACTCACAAGGCCTGGTGACATTTTCCCCCAGAAAGGAACTTATGATCCTGACAAGAAAAGAAAAGAAAGGAAAAGAAAAGAAAAGAAAAGGAAAAGAAAGAAAAGACAAGCAAGAGGTTTGGGGGCATTATCTGTGAAAGTGCACCTATTGACCAACAATGAAGTATGTGTGTTTCTTTTCACTGTGCAACAATGTTTTGTTATGTTTAACTATGTGACTTACTTAAAGACATTTGAAATAGCAGTGGTGGAAGAAGATATTTTACTTAAGTAAAATCATCAATACTGCAATGTAAAAACACGCCATTACAAGTAAAAGTCTCACATGAAAAATCCTACCACAGTAAATTTACATAAGTATTAGTTAAAGTATTGCAGTAAAAGTACTGGTTTGGTCCCTCTGACTGATATATTATTATATATGACATCATTAGATTATTAATAGTGAAGCATCAGTGTTAGAGCAGCATGTTACTGTTGTAGCTGCTGGAGGTGGAGCTAGTTTACACTACTTTATATACAGTTAGCTAGTTTAGTCCAGTGGTTCCCAACCTAGGGGTCGGGCCCCTCCAAAGGATCACCAGATAAATCTGAGGGGTCGTGAGATGATTAATGAGAGAGGAAAGAAGAAAAACAAAGTTCTGATTCACAAATCTGTTTTCAGTTTTTGGACTTTTCCTCTAATCTTTGATTTTTGGTGAAATATTGGATCATTTGAACATTTATTGAAATGAAAGCATGTGAGAGTTTAGAGGGAAAAATCACTAAAAAAATCACTATTTGGTGGAGCTGTTAACAACTCATAGACATGTGAAATGTGACCCCGACTACACACTGCTTTTTGTAAGACATCAAAAGCCAAAAAGGTTGGAAACCACTGGTTTCATCTTTAACAATGTGTTGTATTTTAAAAGCTTGTTATATTATCCATTGTGTCAAATCTTCATCTGAAAAGTAACTAAAGCTGTCAAATAAATGTAGTGGAGTAGAAAGTACAATATTTCCCTCTGAAATGTAGTGGAGTGGAAGTATAAAGTAGCATCAAATGGAAATACTCAAGTAAAGTACAAGTACTGCAAAGAAGCATGTGTAAGTAAGTGTAAGTAAGTATAGGCAGTAAGTAGTAGAAGTAAGCGGCAACCTCCAGGGCTGAAAAATGAAGCCAGTGTGGAAGTGCTAAAAACTGCAGTTCCTCGAATGGCCACTTCAGGCAGGCTCTAAAAGTCAAAAGAGTCAATCCCCATAGACTCCTATGCCCAACTTAAAATGCCAAACTTTACAGCAGAAATAAACATGTTTACAGCCTGGTACAAAAAACATTTTTTTGGTCCCTATAGCTAATTTCCCTTTCATGACAACTGTACAGAGGATGATTTTTTTATTACTCAGCCATTTAAATTTTATTAAGCCGTAATGTTATGTATAATTAAGGACGTGGCTTCTTTGAGTGACAGGTCACTAGCCGCTAGGTGGCTTGCTTCAGCAACCAGGCTTGATTCAACCTGCCTCAGCTCCATCTCTTTGCCCATTTTGGATTAGCTGGGAGTTAGGCGGAGTCAGGCACTGCCAAGATGGCAACGGCAAGCTCAACATTTGAATGCAAATATAAATTGCAGACTGCCTGCTGCGCCACCTGACTGAAGCCGACCACATTAATATGCTATCCTGCGTGCCTCATCTATTCTAATTCTAGGGGAAACACTACAGTCTATAAAATTTGGAAAATAATTAATAGGATTTTAGATTGTTTTTATAGCAACATGCATCACCATTGTTCTTTAATTAATAATGTTACTGTATGGATCATTTTAACCCCACAGTGCATAAGCAGCTTGAGCCAGAGTGAATATGTATAGGTCAAATTATTGCAAAGCTCATCATATTATATAGTTTGTTGAAAAAAAGAGTTCCCTTAAAGAGATCCCTTAAATAGTTGAAATATGTTTTATTCACTCTCCTAAATGCACTGTAAATCATTAAAAAGCAAGATAGTAATGAATTTCATTACAGCTAGGGAATATGTCACAGTATTTTCTATTGGAATGCCAAATATTTGTTGGATAAGATTTTCATAAAAATGTGGTTAACCCATTAATCTCAATCTAAACAAGTTCTAGTGACTAGACAAAATGCAATGCTCTGTTCCATCAGCATTCAGCTTTCTTACACTGGGACCATTAATCACAGTACGTCAACCTTGATGGCAAGTCAAGTAGACCTTAACAGATAAGAGTGACTATATTTCTCTTATTGTCAACAAATCCCATGAAAAGACCAAAGCCAACAATGTGTTAGTCCATCTCTCAATACTTTCTGACTTCCCTATTTGATACACAAACAAAACTTAGTAGGATCAATTTATGGCATTTGTTGACAATAAGAAATTGTAGAATATCACTCTTTTGACATATTGGCAGACCAGGTTCATTCAGACATGACTATTTTGCAACTTTGCAGAAACATAATTTGGAGCAACATAATTTGGAGTGACATTACATTTCTCTCAAAGGGTATTTGTTGCTGCAAATCTGTAATATATACATGTAATTTCAGGTTCAGAAAGGCTTGAAGTGAACACTTGTGGGATGAACACAAATGCATTATCCATACATCAATGTTCGGCCATTGAAGCACTGATGACTGCATGGTAAGCTTTAACACTGGGCAGCTTTCAGCTGATGGCCTCACTTGACCCACAAACACAAGAAGCCATATCCATTTCACAGACATTAATTCACACGAACATTGCAATTTCAAGCCTTTTTTTCCTTTAAATCTGAGGGATAGGAATGATATCTATCTTATCATCAACAGACACCAAACCCAGTGGAAATAAGATAGATTTTTATTTATTTCTAAAGTAAAGCTCTCCCAAAGCAGAGCTCCTGCCAGTCAGATTATATGACCAGCAGATCCCTGACTGGGTTGGATCTGACTGGATTAGCTGTTTCCTGCCCCGACACAATAGAGTCCACCAGGAAACCAGATCAAACCACACACATGCATATACGTGTAGACTGTGCATATCATAACATGTGTGTGCGCATGCAGTGAGCAAAGAGGCAGGCTAAAGGGCCGAAAGCCAACAAAGAACAAGAAGAGAGAAGCAGCAGGAAGCTGACTAGTCACTTTATCCCTGCTCACTCTCTCTCTCTCTCTGCTTGGGCAGACGGTGGGATGAAGGGAGAAAGTTGAAGTTAAAATCAAAGGTTGAACCAGGGATTAGTCCTGGGTGGAGAGGGGTGGGGTGTAGCTAGAGGGAGGTTCAGGTTTAAAGAGAGCCGTAGAGGCAGAGAGGGGATGATTTTCAATGCAGACCAGATTAGATTGTCTGTCTGCTTCTCGTCCGTGTGTCTCTCACACAATGACTCAAGTAACAAATAACCATTACCTTTTATTTTGTACTGGTTAGCCCCAATCTTTCCTATTGTGTAATTATTGTTTTTATATTTTGCAGTTTTTAGCTGATGATTAAAAATAAATCCATTCATTTCTGGCTTCTAAATTACTTTGGGTCAAGGAAGGAAAGTGTCTGGGGTTCTTTTCATGTGTGAATTTCTCATAAGATCAGGTTGCTTTGTTGAGCACAAAAGTGCTAATAGAGACTAACTGTTGAAATAATGCTCAGAAGTGCTTACAGACAGTAGGTACATAAGAACGTAAGCTAGTGCAGTAGCAAAATATGAATATTAAATCCATACACAAAAATATTTAGTCAGTGTTCTATTAAAAGAAGTCTGTTTCTTTTTTTAAATTTTGATTTTACATGTCTCTTGCTTTTTGTGATTTTCCCTTTTCCCTTTTTATTGAATGAAATGGTGTGCAATGGTGAGCAAAATCTCAGGGGAAGTAAACACAACAGTAGAGAGAAAATAGAAAGTAAGTCTGGGGGTTACTGTGACTGAGACTAGTGTGAGCTGGATAGTGAGCTAGCAAATTAGCAAGTTAGTGGTTAGTTCAAGCTACAGCAGTTTACCAACTAGTCCTGCGAGTGGTCACTTTGTCACTAAGCTTCCAGATCAACCTTTCATGTCAATTTGTGGTGTGAACACCACTTAGAGCCAACTACCTCTGAATTTGTTTCCTTTTGGACCAACCAAAAACAAGAAAACTTGAAGAAGAACGTCTTCGATAAATAGTTGGCCACTCAGTCAGCCTCTTCTTGAACTAGCCACTAATTTGAGGTAAGCCCCAAACAAATGACAGCTAGCCAGTCTTTCCTTTCATTCTGTAGTTATCTCTCCTACCACACAAATATGTGCACACCTTATGTTAGAGAGTGGTCGTAGCCTAGACACTAATAAAGAGCTGTCAGCCTGTCATGCTCATAACATTATAATGTTAAGTTCCATCAATTAACCAAGCTGTGTTCAGACCATAGAATATATATAGACTTAGTAAGGTGTAACATCACCCATTTGTTTCATTGGAGCCAGTTTGAAGCCCAGAGTTGCAGCTCATGGTCAGCGCCATCTTTTCCGTTTGGAGCCAGGAGCTTGCAAATAAGGAGTGTGGGGTGTTGCCTTTCACGCCCCACTACCAAGGAACCAAGCTAACGCAAGCTTACTGGGAACACCGAGCAGTGCACACTTCGGCTAACATTAGCTATTTTAACTAAATTGTGCTAACAGAGCAGGTATCATAATCAAGTAACATTAAACATAGTGTAATATTGCGACAGACCGAACAACAGTCATTTCCAGTTAGAGAATTGGCAGTTGATTTGAACTGTGGATATATGTAAAATCTGCAAACTTGTTTATTTCTCTTGTCATTTTCAGCCGTAACTGTAAAGTTTAAAGATATATTGTTAAACACAGTGGTGCGACCTATCTGCCGTTTCTGCTTATTTTATGTACAGTGTTGCCATGCAGGCATCCTTGATAAACCAAATCCATCCAGTTGGACTAACTGGTGGCTGCCTTTGTCATAGTGGGAAGCAACCTTACCTCTGCTTTACTCATTTATACTTACTTATGCTTACTTTTAATTACCTTTACTCATAGACTGTAGTGTTTCCCCTAGAATTAGAATAGATGAGGCACGCAGGATAGCATATTAATGTGGTTGGCTTCAGTCAGGTGGCGCAGCAGGCAGTCTGCAATTTATATTTGCATTCAAATTTTGAGCTTGCCGTTGCCATCTTGGCAGTGCCTGACTCCGCCTAACTCCCAGCTAATCCAAAATGGGCAAAGAGATGGAGCTGAGGCAGGTTGAATCAAGCCTGGTTGCTGAAGCAAGCCACCTAGCGGCTAGTGACCTGTCACTCAAAGAGGCTACGTTCTTAATTATGCATAACATTACGGCTTAATAAAATTTAAATGGCTGAGTAATAAAAGAAATCATCCTCTGTACAGTTGTCATGAAAGGGAAATTAGCTATAGGGACCAAAAAAATGTTTTTTGTACCAGGCTGTAAACATGTTTATTTCTGCTGTAAAGTTTGGCATTTTAAGTTGGGCATAGGAGTCTATGGGGATTGACTCTTTTGACTTTTAGAGCCTGCCTAAAGTGGCCATTCAAGGAACTGCAGTTTTTAGCACTTCCACACTGGCTTCATTTTTCAGCCCTGGAGGTTGCCACTTGCTTCTACTACTTACTGCCTATACTTAAAATGTGTTGATTTTATTTTTTACGCTTTTGGGAATACATTGTTCAAATTCAAACTATTAGTTTGGACTTTATTTTCCTCTCCTTTAAAATTTGGCTAAATCTTGGCAACGGTTGGAGGAAAAGGCATGGCAAGTCATTTAATATAAACTTAGCACAAAAAGTAAGGAAATTTGTGTTTGATAGATCACTGCCTAGACAATCCGGAACAGACTGCACGCAGCCAATCTCTGGTCTCATAGGGCTGCCAGGAGGCCTGCCATGACTGCCCTATACTGTCAGGCCCGTTTGTGTTGGTGTTGGCAACACGTGCACTGGAACCTGAACATGTGGAGGAACATTATGTTCAGCGATGAGTCCAGATTCTGCCTACAGCACTTGGATCATAGGGTCAAAGTGTGGAGAAGACGCGGAGAACTCTATGCTGATTGATGCACCAATAGAGTAACATCTTTTGCTGGAGGCAGTGTGATGGTGTGGGGTGGCATCTCCCTCACTGGAAAAATGAGGCTTGTCATCTTTGGAGGCAATCTCAATGCAGAGAGATATCGAAATGAGATTCTGCAACCAGTGGCAATCCCATATCTCCACAGTCTGGGACCAAACTCTATCCTCCAAGATGACAACGCTCGCCCCCACAGAGCAGGGTTTATCAGAGACTACCTCCAGAATTTGGGAGTGGAGAGGATGGAATGGCCTGCTAGCAGTCCTGACCTCAACCCCATTGAACACTTGTGGGATCAGCTTAGGCCTGCTGTTCGTGCCAGAGTGACCAACACAACCATGTTGGCTGACTTGCAACAAATGCTGGTTGAAGAGTGGGATGCCATCCCACAGCAGTGTGTGACCAGGCTGGTGACTAGCATGAGGAGGAGGTGCCAGGTTGTTCTGGCTGTGTATGGTTCTTCCACACGCTACTGAGGTTCCTGTTTGTTAAATAAATAAATTATTAAATTGCCAATATGTCTTGTTTCTTCAAACTTCAATCATCCAATCCACCAAACACCAAACAAGAGTCAATGGCAGAGGCTGTTTGAGAAGATTTGGCAAATTTTTCATGGGTGCAACCCGAATACTCAGCTCTGCTGCTCATCCCACAAATGCATGTTCCTTTTTCACCATTTAAAAGGGAAATAAACCGGCTTTCCAAAGGTATGAGATTTATTGCCAAAAAGCATTGTTACAACAAAGAAATAATCTACCAAACACAAATTTCCTTACTTTTTGTGCTAAGTTTAGTATAATACGCTTAGTACTCTCTCTCTCACTCACAAGTAAAATGGCTGTTGGCTTTTAATGCTCCATCCAGGGAGGAGTTTTTAAGGTTACATTTTTCAGAGTCTCTGTTGGGGATTTGAACCTCTGACCTCTCCCTGGCCTAATCTGTCTCCTCCCCTCAGTCTTTATGTCTCTGGCTGTTGGTTTGTCTGTCTATCTCTGAAAGGTACTTCTGTCAGTACTGCAATATTTCTGCCATTTGTCATGCTTAATGATTTTATACATCTGCATACTTTTTATGCATCTTTTTCATTCATTTTATTTGTGTCAATATGTTGCAGAGCTGTTGTAACACAACTGATCAGCCTCTATCTTAATGTTTGCACACATCCCTTCATACATTTTGTAATTGTTTACTGTTCTTGGCCCACTGAGATCATGAAAGTTTAATCTTATTTGACACAAAATTGTAAATGTAATTCAATCTGATTCGAATTCTGGTCCCCATTCTAAAATAAACAGGAATTACATTAGTCCCATGTTGAATTACAGGAACTGATTATTATACAGCAAATCTTGCCCTTCTGTTATTAAATGTGAATATGAAAAGAATTGTTTTCATGTGTGAGTGTCACATTCCTTAAGGTAAGAAGATAGAGCCTCTGTGGCATGATAGTATTGTGTTTGTTCAGTGCGGTATAATCAAATCAGACAAAAAGATTCAATTAATGTCCATCTTAGTTTTCATGTGATTCTGTCTGAGATCTAACTGTGTCACGGTTTATAGAAATGCCATCACATCAATGATTTGAATCAGTAGATAAACAGCCATACGCATGAGTGTACTGCAACAGAATCTCTCTGTCTGCTGATCCGTGTGAGAACGCTTGTCCCTCAGCATATGCATATATAAGCCTACTATACACTTTCAATTACAACACTGTTCCTGTTCTCTCTCACACACACGCACACACACATGGGGACACTGAAAAGGCAGAGTCCCTTTTTCCCTGTTATGCAAATAACATCAGCCCTTAAAATGGTTTGAGTGAGAATTAAATGTGAATTAAATGAGGCTTGGCTCTTTTCTCTCCATTCTATCTGAATAAGGCAAAGCCCCGTCACCATGGGAGATCCCCACGCCGTTGCCATGCCTGTTATGGGATTGACAAGACGAGAAGTGACATAAATACCGTGGCCGGCGCTCAATCCAATTATGTGGCGTGGCCCGCCTCAATATCTGCTAGCCATGCAGCGCTGCGCTGGCGTCCTTGTATTCAGCCCGCCTCAGAAATAAGACTGGCTGTATTCAGCTCCAAGCCTAGCGCTAACCTCGGTCTCTTCACCTCAGCTAGCTCTGAGTCTCTGCCCTCAACCCTACGCTCAACCCATCAGCTCAGCTTAATACAGGCCTTTGGACAAGGTGCTTCCCCAGGCTCTCTGAAACCCCCAGGCTAAAACAAAGTCCCCTCTGAAGTAACCAAAGGGCCCAAGCCAGTTGAAATGAATAGCTTTTGATATAATAATATACACACAGCACTGAGAAAGGAAGTCTCTGTTTAGAGAAATTCAGGGTTTTGTTTCTGTGACTGAAGTCTCTGCTCAGTCTGTACACTCATGCACACTGATTTCTGACACATTGAGGGTTCTCCATTGTTTTTACATGTCACCCCATTAAAGGAGGTTTTAGTTGTGGATGATTTAGTATTGAATTGTGTAACTTTCTATGCTGAATGTAGGAATAGTGAAATGGGACCCTAAGATCATTCTGTTTTTTGAAAATGGGATGATTTCTAATAAATTCATGGATAAAGTGCAACAGAAATCTGAATTCTCTACACTTTTGTGAAAGGAAATAATGATACTATACTGAGCACTGTGCATTTTTTTTTCCGTTTTTTAATTGAATATAAAATTGTTTTTGGACATATTTGTGGAAACTGCATCTCAGCCTCAAGTCTTTTGATGGGTGTCCCCCATGGTATCATTTGAGTGACAACCCACAGTGGTCATTGCTCAGAGATGTGCCATCAACTTCCATGGCACACTGCTAAATGGACATCATACTGTAAAGCCTATAAGCACCACTGAAACAAAGTGTTTATTTCCCCCTCAGTGCTGTGTTCATCCTGCATATTGAGAGGAGGAGCTCTAGCTAGTATTATCTGCCTTTTTTCATGGGTACCGTTGTGGTGATGACAACAGACCAGACTGTAAAAACTCTGCACTCTTTAGTATGTTGCCATGTGATTCAAATCACAGTGTAATGTACAGAATGCTCACAAATGGGCCCTGTTGCTTGTTCAGATAGGCTTCAGCCTATTAGGCTGATGGAATTGACGTCACATAACAAAGTATTTTGAGTGCCTGCCCACACAGAAATTGCACCAATCAAATTATAGTACCGACATCGTCATTCGGTATTCCCAAAAAATGTATGCCCATTGGACAACATGAATAAGGCTTTCATTAACAACGATAAAAATAAAACTTAAATTTCTTCTCTTTGCTAATTCTTACTAATTGACCAAATAAGTACACAAGTCAAAACAAGATCCAAGGATGTATATACTGTGAATTTTTGTTTCAGTTTGACTTCAAGAACAACTGGAACTCTAAGGATATATGTTGCCATAATCGAGGATGTTACTTTGGACTCATCTTGGTCTTTGAGTGGGTCAGAGGGAATGATAAGATGGTACACCATGCTCAGGGATACCTTGTCTGCATGTAGTGTAGAGAGGTTGGGGGAATATACATTACTATACATTACTTCTTTTATTTTGGACTCCACAATATGACCACCCTTCAGAGGAAACACAGCTCAAGCAACTTGGCTATGGTGGTGGTGGATGGTGCAAATTTACATGTCAAAGTGGGCTGAACTCAAATTTAACTTTAAAAATGAATTTAATTATTTGTGAAACATCAATGTCATAATTGCCACTGTAAATAGACCATGAAAATGTGAATACACTAATGGTGTGGGTGTCTCTTTATTGCCCAGTTAAGATGTTCAAAACGTATGATGTTTAAATATATGTCGATAAAAGTGGTCTTTCAAACCATACATAAATTGTTCTATGTCTTGTTGTATGTCTTGTGTTGTCAAATATTACTATGGTGGTAGCAGTGTTGGGCAGTGATGTACTACTTTGTAATGTGTTATAACGCTCCGTTATTTGCATTAAGTGGACAGACAGGTCCGATACCTGCTAGCTTGGTGCAGTTAGCTGCAACTAAAAGAGGAGAAATGTGACTCCAGGTAACTTTAGTTACCTGGAGTCACATTCTTATGTTCTTATGCATGTTTTGCTTTCTTAGCTGGCTTGCTAATGTTAGCCACTGGTAAGTCTTGGTCAGCAAAAATACATGTTGACCCACAACATTTTCTTTTTCTATATTTGTTAAACACAGATGATGTAACATGAGTGTGGAGGCGTAAAGTTGTTTAATGGCACCTTTAGTGGAGATGGGCTGAATTACTAAAGTGAAGTTATGCTCAAGGAATCAGTGCTATATGTAGAAACAAGCTGTGTTTGACAACCTGAGAAATGTACAGCACAGTTTGTGTGCTGGTGAAACATATTGGTGACATTTAAATATGCTTGTGCAGTGATTGCCAGTGTTCCATAGTGGTTTCCTGTTGCTCTGAGACGACGCTCGGTCCGAAGCACCTTCTGAATAGCACAAGAAAAAAACATGAGCGAGTGAACTGAAGCAACAGGTTGGTGTGAGCACTGGGTCACTTTCTCTTTCCCCGCTCCACTGACAAACCAAAATGTAAACCAGACTTGACAACCAAATCGGTCCCCCTCCCCTCTTCCCCGGCAGTGCTTGGCTTGTGTTTGGGCCCCGGAGCCCATTTTAACCACAGGCATTTACAAGCTCCCCTCTAAACAACCTGCCAGGTGCTTTAAGCCTCCCGCTGAAGGGCCGCAGAACGTTATGAGACTCCAATAAGATTAGAGCAGAATGGCCTGTGAATGGAAGAATGGAAGCTCTTATAATGGGAAAGATTGTTAGCACAGTGATGTGTTGCTCTGAGCTCCCATGACCAATCTACAACTAATGAGCATTCAATGAGCGTGCTCTATGTCACAAGTGTCCCAAGGCTATGATGGGGACACTGAGGCGAGCCATTTCTCATATTTGTCAGCAACACGGGCTAATCGCTTCGGTCAAGTTTTACTTTTATTGTATGAATTCAATATGCGGAGGACGTTCTCACACTCTCACACTGCTTGATGAAAATTCATGGGGTTGGTCCCTGGCAAGTGAGTATTTCATAGTGAGATGTTTATTTAAGCATTCAGAGATTGAGTTTCTAGAGTACTAGATTCAATTCTAGTACTCTTCTTACATCCTTGAAATGAAATTTTAAAAATTCATTTATTTTGTAACTTAATCTGTAACTATTTTTTTTTACAAGTTTGTACAGCTGCATGCAATGCAGGCCTTTTTGGCAAAAATTCCTGAGCATATAAGAAATTATGCAGACAACTTGTATGTAGACAAAAGCAAAGTGAAAACAAGGTCACAATACCAGATATTGTTGTGCAGTGTGGGAACATCAGTACCAAAGATATATAAGTACCAAAGATATATTATATTTAAAGTCTTCCACTTCTCTTCACTGTGCAGTTTGTTTTCACATTCATCTGCTGAAGGAGGAAAGTTTCTCTGTGCTCACCTTAAATCTGAATTTAACACGTACACCTACAAGGATGATTGTTTGGAGCCAATCATGATCCAGTATGCAATTTACGCAAGTATGATGTGGAAACTTGAAGCCTCCAGTGCACAAACACTGAGAATGGACTTTACAGTGGAGAAGGAGACATCTTGTGTCCAGCAGTTCAGCTTTTGAAAAAATATTTACATATTGATAGATTCTGGATTTTTCAATGAGAGAGTCAGTTTACATTTGAGTAAATGTCTTGAAGGCAATTATGTAACAAGTGATTGGTATTGAGTATTCCATTGCAGTGAAATAATTCAAATTAATCTTAATCTCACAGGGTATCAAATCTGCATATTAATCATGATGAGTCTGAATATTATAACAAATGGTTTTGGGGAATCTAAACAGTTTTTTTGATTTACTGAAGTGTTGTTAAATCAGTTTAACAGCCATCATTTTCTGAGAAAACTACAATGAGTCTAACTGTAAAATTACATTACATAAACTTCATTCACACACTTTAAAATGTCTGACAAATGCATTGTCCTAAATTTTATTTTACAATGCAAAAAAGTACATTGAGGGAACAGGTGCATAAAGGGAGACACATACACACACACTCTCTCTCTCTTTCTCTCCCTCTCGCTCTCTCTGTGTCTCTCTCTCTCTCTGTTTCTCTCTAAGGAGCTTTATCCCAGGGCTTGTGTCTCTCTCTCCCTCGACAGAGCGAGATGATGTTTAATGGAAAGTTAATATGGTTTTAATGCTTGTCGCCGCACTTCGACACCCAGGGCCCCACTAATCCACTCTGTTCCACACTGCCTGGAAACAGATGCTCTGGCCCAGAGACACTGAGAGAGTGGGAGAGACAATGGGTGAAAAGAAGAGTGAGAGAGAGAGGAGAGAGAAGATACTATTGACTATTGATTTACTGAGTATAGAGTCAGAATACAGTATCTTCACAGTGTCATCCTACCTTTTTACTATAAGCTTGGATCACTCCAATAAGCTGGCTCCCTCCTCTACATTGAGAACATGGGACTGTTGTATTTATGTGAATGGCTGGTCACTGTATACTGTTGCAAAAGCCTGTCAGTGTTGCTCCCACTCAAACACTGATCAAATCGATACATTTCTGCAGAGCTGTGGCAAAAGTAACATGATGTCCGGAGTGTGATGAAACCTATAGAATATACAAGTCTATCTCTTTCTGCTAAACATCTTAGATTCAACTTATTCTTTTTTTAACTACCCAGCAGGTGTCATGGAGGAAAAAATATGCAAAAAAGAATAAATAACCATGGCAGCCATAACTTAAGTTAAAGGTTGTTGCTGCTGGAGAGTGTTAGCAGGAGGCTAGTAGCTTCGTTGCTGTACTAGATAGATAGATAACATGAGATCATAATATAGTGTGATTGCGAATGCATTTTTTCTATAAACGAATAGTGTCAGACCTAAAGAAAATACTCTCTCTGCTCTCTAAAACATCAATGAAGGATCAATCACCCATTTATTAATGACTGATAAGATATCTATGGATGCAAAATACATTTGTGGTACAAAATTTGGTATATGGACTATGCAGGAATATTTAAGCCAGGTCAAAAATGGCCCGCTCCATACTATGAAGGGTCAGAATATGAACAGTATGTAAGGGTTAAATGTATAAATTTAGTATAAAGTTTATAGAATACAAGTAATTACCCAACACAACTTAAACAAATGTAGCATTGTGCTGGAACTAGTTTTTCTTTCTTTTCCTTTACCTTATTTCTTAAATAGTATAATCACAGAATATGTGAATTTCAACTTTGTCATTTAAAATTACAATGGAACATTTCCACTGTAATTACTAATATCACAATAATAAATCAGGCTTGTGTTTAGTGTGTTTATTTATCATAATGGGAGATGTTAGAAATGTTCCTGTTGCCTATATGAAAGACAGATTCAACATAAATACAGCACACAGCTTCTTGTTGAACATTTATCTCCGTCATTTTAAAAAGATTTTATTGGGCTCTAGTTATATTTAGCTTTCACATGCCTTCATTTGCAACACTTTTCATATGTATCGTCATTTCATCAGTTTGTGTGTTTGGTCCATGTTCGTTAAGACTTACCAAGGCTTAGAGCTGTGACATGAGTCTTAACTAGTTATTACTTCACCGTAGACACAGCCGTAGTTGTTTCCCCCTCTTTGCATGTGTTATCAATTCAGGGAGTTAGGTGGGGAGGGTTCATGTTGTAAGACTTCTAGAGGCTAATAGCTTTAAAATGAGTCTTAACTGGTGTTTAATTCACTAACAGCTGTTGTGTTGGTTAAGAATCGAGCAGCAGGCTGGTCTGTCTGTCGGACCAGGAGGAGAAATTAGTTCTGCTGATGCCCATATTCCCTCCCAGAGAACCATCTGCTCCACTTCAATACAATAGAGGGATTTTCTGAAGGAATAAAATGCTTTGAACGTAACAATTTCTCTCTCTCTCTCTTTGAGAGGGGTTTTGGTTAAGGTGTCGTATTTCCCGGCAGGGCTGCCACTCAGCAAATCTGCTGCACATTTAATGATTGGTTCCTTTTGTTGAAGAGCGGATCATTCCATCATAATGCCTTCATAATGAGTAGTTTACAAGATTATACCGAAACGAGATGCATTTAAATGTATATAGATTCAGGCCAGTGTACAATAAAAGCACTTGCTCAGCTCAGTTAACTGAAAATTCTTGAAAATGGATATGATAGTGTTCATTATGGCTTTAGGCCTTATGGTTTATCATCACAAGGCCTGCTGAGTAAATTATAGTTATTATTTGTTGATGTTTCATTTTCTTTCCTCCTTTTTTTCTTGCTTATATTTTTATTTCTTTTAATTGCATAGCAATCCACAATCATTTCAGGAACAAGAACATGTAAATATGTTTAAATATTTGTTCCCCTTTTATTCATTTCCCCCACTTTTTCAATAAAAGAGGACACTGTACTTAACAGATATATTCTCTTTCTTAAGTGATTGTCGTTTAGCACATTTGCACAATGCCAATTTTGTTTTAAAAGGCTTAGCTTAGTTTAAAAGTGTATTGGACAATTAAATGTTTTTTTCTAAAACTAATTTATTGTATTAGCATTGAGAAAGTACATGTAAAAAATACAGCAATGATGAAACAGTATCTCTGAAACTCTGGATGATCTACAGAAATCACTGTCAACAGATTTTTTAGGGACTATTTCTTCAATAGAAAGTAGTTCCAATGAAAATTGTTCACTGATAAGTTGCTCTTGATTTTTTTTAAATGCAAGTTTATTCAGTGTAGTGAGTTCTATCCATCTCTGTTGTATTGGGTTGGAGGCAGAAATCTCGAAGACAGATATCTTCAAACCTTGACAAATATAACCAAAAGTATCGATAGATACTCCTGGGGGTAAGTGACAAAATGTTTTGGTTTTTTGTAATTTGGGTGAAATAGCCCTTTGAAGAAGATACAGTTCTGTTTCATGTAAATCTTCTGAGATGGACAATGGGAATATGGAAGCAAATCAAATCATTAATTGAATTCAAAATGTCTTGGGCTGGGCTCACTGCATACTGTGGTCTAAAGTAATTAACACCACTACTTACATTCATGGTTTATTGTACTGTAGTTCATGGCAGATTTCTTATATGATTAATGAGGCTACAATGTAAACCCTTTTGCCATGTATCGGAAAGTTTGCAGGTGCTGCCCAATAAGAAAAAAAGGCATAATCACAAATATGAAAGCAACCTTTATTCAATGAGTTGTCATAAAATAGTGAAAAATGTGTTATAATGTCCCACAGCTCAAGGAGATGTATTAAAATGTCTTGTTTGGTCCAAAACCATTCAAATCGCTAAGATATTGGATTTACTGTCATCATAGCAGCAAATTTGAGAAGCTGAAACCAGAGAAGTTGGGGCATTTTTATTTAAAAAATTACAAAAACTATCATTGATTATTAAAATAGTTTAGTTGGATTGATCGACTAATCGATTAATCAACTAATCGTTGCAGCTCTACTTACATGGGCTAGTAAATAGGCCTAAGCACTTATTAAATGTCACTATGTCACATATAGACATCACACTTTAGACTTCATACAAGGTAAAACACTCACACCCCTCCTAAAACAGTGACAGTGTGTGATGTGTATAACTTTGATGTTTTAACAGTGAAGCTTGTACTACTATCTTTTGTTGTTTTAGTATCATTACAATGTTTAGTCTACTGCAGGCTATAAGTCCAGATGTTTCAGGTCCAACAATGCATAAATGTCTCAGACTACAGGCTGTCTGTCATCACTGCTGAACCCAACAGTGAAAGTTAAGATGTCTATTTGTCATTAAGAGTAATTCTCCTCAGACATTTAAAGGTGCAGTGTGTAGAATTTAGTGGCATCTAGTGGAGTGGATTTGGCAGACATGGAATAAAATATTCATAAGTATGTTTTAATTAGTGTAAAATCACCCCAAAATAAGAATTGTTGTGTTGTTGTTTTGTTACCTTAGAATGAGCTTTTATATCTATAGGGAGCCGGTCCTCCTCCTCAGAGTCTGCCATGTTGCACCGCCATGTTTGTACAGTCGCCCAGAATGGACAAACCAAACACTGGCTCTAGAGAGGGCCTTTCACATTTTTTGCGAGTTCACGGCCACCGTGTGTTTTCCTACACGCTTGAAAGGGGAGGGTGAGGGGAGGGGTATTCAGTTGGTTGCAATCCGCAACCTCACCACTAGATGCCACTAAATCCTACACACTGGTCCTTTTAAATTATAATCCTTAAGATTTCCTGGACGATTTGGCGACACCTGTGGTCACTAATGGTAACTGAAAGTGGGGTTTATTACTACAGAGTAGCTACTTTGTCAGAAATATATAAATGAATACACACACACACACACACATATATATATATATAACAGAATACATATGTTAAATAAATAACAAAAGAGCAACTGGTTCATCTGTTAATAGTGCAGCTAAACACACTCACATTGTAAATAGGCCTAAGTAGACAAGTTCAGTGCAGGACAGGAATGGCAGATTCTGCCATTAACAATGAAAACTACTTTATCGAGCAGTAATCAAAAACTGCAAACAGTAGAATGGTCAATGCTGAAAACTGTCAACCAAATTGTATTAAAATGAGGTTTAATTTATAGAAAAAATTAAGGTTTATAACTTTAAATGTTTTCACTTTTTTGCCCATGGGTGCCTGCAGCTGACATCGCTTCCTGCACGGTTAAGACAAAAATCCATTTAACAGAAATAAGATTTATGTTTTGGTTCTTTTGATGATTTAATTCTTTTCTAAGCATGCAATTAACAATTACTTAAATTATCGATTAATCTGTTGATTATATCAATTAGTTGTTTCAGTTGTGTCAATAAAATGTCAGAAAATGGCGATAGATGTGGATCGCTGTTTCCAAAGCCCAAGATCATGTGCCTCAAATGTCTTGTTTTGTCCATAACCCAAAGATATCCAGTTTACTTCAGAACACTAAAGAAAACCAGAACCCAGAAAATATTCAAATTTGAAAAGCTGGAATCAGAGAATTAGGTTTTTTTTTCTTAAAATGACTCCAAACGATGAATAGATTATCAAAAATAGTTGGCGATTAATTTAATAGTGGACAGTTAAAGCGATCGATAGACTAATCGTTGCAGCTCTATTTTTTCTTTTTTTAATACCTACAAAAAGAAAAACGCACACAATTCTGATTCTGTTTCTTGTTTGTTTTCCAGATTGAATGAAATAACTGGATGAAGGGACGATACACGGACTGAGCACGTGCTCAAATACCATTAGTCACAGGTTTTATCACGCGCCCTCAGGGACTCACCTCTCGCGCCCCTCAAGTCCCTTTAAAAGCTCCTTTGTTCCTCTTTGACCTCTGTCTGTCTGTCTGAAGTGCATCCACTGCAGGTGTGTAATACTTGTATAATTGTGACGACCTGTCTGCGGCTAGGCCATATACCAAACTTCATTCATAAAAAAGCATCACTGTTTATGCAGAGTAGTGATATCTTTCAAAAACAGCATTACTGTGTATAAGCTAATATTTTCAGCATTCTTATTCATGACATAAGTTGTCAAGTTGTAGGCTAATACAGTCTGTCTGTGCTGTCAGTAGCTGTAGAATTTGCCATGATGTTCGTTTTTACAAAGTGAAGTTAGCATCGGCCTGTTGTGTTTAGGTTAAGGTAAGAATTTGGTCATTTTGGTTTAGTGCCAAATATTTAAAGACAGAAAAAGGCATTCTTCAGTTAGCATAAATGATGCAACATTATGCCTACACAGCATTCATTTTCATTTGTCCAGTTTTAAAGATACGTGACTGTTTGCTGCCACTAAGCTATAATTTGGAGACAACACATAAGCTAAATAAGAGTAAAAATCTGACATTTTTATCGTTAATTCAAGTGTTAACTGAAGCAAAAAAGCGCAAAGGCCAAATAAATATGCCTGTATGAGTTACACTGCTGTCACTGTCAATGTGTTCCCTCCTGAACTTCAAATCACTCTACACTCATTCAAGTCACCAGGAGACATTCAGAGCGTCAGCATGATCAAAGGCGAGCAGAACAAAGCTGACTTTAAGTCTCTCTCTCTTCAAATCGTTTTAAGCGGAAAGGCCACCTTATGTCTCCCCGACGTGTGGAATGAATGACAGATAATCTGTGACGTCGCAAGATGATGATGCAATGCGAAGACAACAAGACTGTAGAGTCTCACATCATCATGAGGAGGAGGAAGAGGAGGAGGAGGTAACTCTGCTCATAGTTACCTCTTATTTTATTCACTAAATATTTTCTGTCTGCTCAAGTCAGGTGCCTAAAAAATATTATTCTCATATTCTGACAGTATGAGAACTGTGATAAAATCGCAATGCGCCACGGCCAGTCTTGAGATACTGCTTAACTATAGTGCACCTATAGTGAGGGGTGGTGTTATAATAGGCTAAAAATAATAATTATAAAAAATACAGCACTTTTCATTCATAGTGAAACTCAAAGTGAGCAGTATTAATAACCTAGTAATAAAAAATGTAGCCTAATAATATAATCTGTATGTTGACATTATTAATAATAACAATAACGTTATTATTATAATCATTTATCTATTTGATTTATTATAATTTTACTGTTGATTTTATTTGAACGCTCTCACACAAGGTGAAAAGTCGACAAACTGAGTCTGAATATGTGTCAGAAATACTGTGCTGGGCTGAAATAATTTATTCCTCAGTCTGGACTGTTATTTCGTTTTTGTGGGCGGCTAAATGCTGCATTCAAATGCTGTTGTTTTTGTTTTTGTTTGTTTTTTACTTTTTTCAGACAGTAAGAACATATTAATCTAAATAATGCACCATGGCAACGCTGTTTCTCAACATCCACTTGTTGGTTGGTGAAGCCTTCATGCATCTCATTTTTAATTAGTGAAAATCAATTTCTGTATCAGCTGCGTCTTAAAAGCAAACAATCAGATCACTGACAGAGATAAAACCAGGAGGGCTTTTTAACTGTTTTTGACTAAAGTCTAATCAGAAATGCATCAGAGAGCCGTTGACCAATCCTCTGGCCCTGAACTTTGTGTTCAAGAGCCTCACGCAGAGAGATGGGCTGGGGGTTGAACTTGTGCGTGTGCACGCGAATGTGCTTGAGTGTGTGTGTGTGTGTGTGTGTGTGTGTGTGTGTGTGTGTGTGTGTGTGTGTGTGTGTGTGTGTGTGTGTGTGTAAAGAAGCGAGTCCCTTGTATAAAACCTTTTCGAAGAGGGCACAGAGACACAGAACACAGTCAGTGTGTGAGAGTGTGTGTTGTTCATTTTATCCTTCACTTTTCCTGAACACATTTCTGCCAGAAAAGTAAGAAAAAGTGAAGAGAGAGAAACTTTTTTTTTTTTTGGAACAGCCATGATGTTTCCCTGCAGCGCCCTGCCGCCTCCTCTCTACCCGGGTTTACTGCGTCCCCCGGCTGCTCTCTCCTCGCCTCTGACCCGGTCACTCCCCTCCGGCTTCCTGGTGGAAGATCTTCTCCGAATAAGCCAGCCTACATACAGCTACATACATCGGACTTTCTCCTCCAGAAGCCCCGGGGACATCCTCTCGCTCAGCCCGGGGCCGGGCGCCTCTCCCCGGGCGTCAGGACTCAGCACAGAGCGGTCTGTGCTGCAGAGCTCCGGCCAGCAGAGCCGCAGCAGCTCCGGCTCCCCGCAGACTGCCTGCCCGGACTCCAGCTACCTGAAGTTCGGCGTCAGTGCCATTCTGGCACCGTCCACACGGAACGGTGAGATACCTCAAAATATACTGGATGACGATGGTCTGATGATTATGTCTTAGATGTAGATATAATATATTATAATATTATAAATAATTATTTTAACAAAAGAAAATAATGACAAATAATATAACAAAATATTAAGACCGAATTATTATTATTATTATTATTATTATTATTATTATTATTATTATTATTATTATTATTATTATTATTATTATAATGTGCACAGTTTTTCTTCATATTTTGATAACTTATCAACTCCAAAGCAATTTCGCAGTGTTACTACTGCGAATTGCTTTTATTAATGTTCACAAATTGGCATATACAGATTTTGGGATGCTGAATATGGCAAATATAAACATGCATTGACTCTGTTGAAAATGTACCTGGTGAGGTAGTGAATGCTCTGTAGAATTACTTGCATTCAGCTTAAATTTATCATCATGTAGAGGTGCATATATTTGGCTATATTTTCTTATTAAAACAAGGTTATAAGGAGCTATAATAACTTACTGATATTTATCCATTTTGATACATATCTGATGTATTTTTTTCCATGTGTGAAACAAGGATGTGAAGTCGGTTTGTGTTCATTTTTCAGCTTGCTCCTCTACTCCAGTCCAGAGTTTGCAGACTAAATCCTTCCCTCTACCTTTCTTTGATGGAAGTCTCCATCCTTTCATCAGAGCTTCTTGTTTCACAGGTAGGTGGACCCACCACTTCTATAAATGAGCATTTTATAGAGCAGTTTCTGAACCTCATTAACACTCCATTCTCAGTAACAGATTTATTTAGAGTGAATTTATGAGTGATTTGGATTTACTCCATCCCTTGTTCACAACCTTCCAGCAGTTACTCAAGTACATTCACTGTATTTACATTCAAGTTTATCCACACCTGTTATAATGCACAACCAATATAATGCACAAATGCACAAACAGTAGAAATTAGCATCTGTCTGCTATTAAGTGTGGTTGCAGGTCAGCTGTGTCTCAGCTGTAGGCCTGAATATATTACATCATCATTTATATTTAATTGAATATTCCAAATCAGGAGCCTGTAGTAATAAAAATAAGAAATTCATTAAGATATTATCCTTAATGAGATGATGACAAGATAAATAAGATGATATGCACAAAAATAGTTTTCTCTGGTTTGTCTGTTTTTAAAAGGTGTAATAAAAAATGTTTCACTTTGGTTCATAACATTATACTAATGTATCTACAGGGATTATTTTTTTTTAAATCTCAACAATTAATAATGTTAATATATTAAAGCTCACTCTCTGGTCTGCACTTTGGTCCTAAACAAAACTCACATTGGAAGTCTCAGCCACCTACTGCTGACTGTGATGAATGAGCAACAAGCATTGCAACACTTTTTGGCCATGCAGCCTAAAAAAAAAATTTTTTTTCATAAAAAGTTTTATGAATTGTATTTTCAGTACACTGTCTGTTTCTGTTGGACTCTGATCTTAGTTAGCTAAACTTAATTCTCACTACTAACAAACACCAAATGTTTCCTCGGTGTTATTTACAGGTTATTGAAATCAGAAGGCTGGCTTCATGTAGAGGAGTAAATATAAAGAAGAAATCACACATAAAGATGTCACCATATTGTTTCTATCTGCCTTTAGAATTTCATCCAACAGTAGATACTGTAAATGATTCAAGCACCAATTCAAAAAGACTTATTTAATGGACATATTGATCAATACTGGTATATACTGGCAATACTACTTTTATTAAAAAATGATTTCGGTGTCACAGCCCTTTATTAAACTAGTCAAGATGTTTTGTTTGTTTCATACCAGTAATAGTGCACTTCTGTGGGAGGAAACCAGAACATTTTCAAGATACTGAACAGGACTCTGCAATTTAAAACATCAGATCTGAACCATCTGAAATCCTCAGTGAAAAACATTTTACCAGCCGATGTGGACGGTGAGGTCCCAGCCGGCTGTTTAGATGTTGTCAGCCTTTTAGCATGGGAATACCCCGGACAGCTCGGAATCAGCTCCGCCAATTTGAAGGCCTATTTAGGTGACGCGCTGACTGCTGACATTAGCACCAGTTGTCCTAATCTACAAATTAGTCCGGTTTGTCACGCTCTAAATATATTAGTGCCGTTTGTCATGGTCTAAATGTGAGGCGGGTATCTTCCCAGCTCAGGAACTCAGCGCCTCTTCACGCGCCGTCGTTTTCCCACCAAGCCCCTCTGCCTGCCCACAAAGCTCCCAGCACCGTGACCAATAGGAGCCAAAACCACACACACACACACAAACACACACACACACACACACACACACACACAAACACACACACACACACACACACACACACACACACACACACACACACACACACACACATTTAGAATCTTTGACATAGCTATGTTGCTCACAAATTCTGTTCAATTCGCTGATTTTCACCCAGATTTCATTTCAAAATTTACTTTTGCATACTTGAATCTCTTTACACAACAGGTTCCAACATCCACCAGCATAATGATCAATTCTACAAAAAGTCAATATACTTAAAAAGGCCTGAATCATATTCATCCATCAGCAGGAAGCAGATAAGATGTAATGCAGGTATATAAGACGAGGATCATCTGTAAGCTCTCAGTATCTAAAGTGTCTCTACATTATGCTGACCTGTCTTTAATGGGCCTGTAATATACTGGCCTGTCGACGGCCTTTTCCACTCAATTCATTACAACACAATCAGCTTTCTCTATGCATTTGCAGCCTATACAACCCCCCCTTCATGCTTCATTAGAGGCAGTGTGAGCTCAGCTTTGGAGAGCCTGTCTCATTAGCATAGGCTCTGTTTCCACTGCCGGACAAATTGGGCTTTTTAACATGAGATTTCAAGCAGGACATTCCGGGAGACACTGACGAAGTGAGAGCACTGATAAATTTGATATTTAAAGCGGGAGGATGTGTAGAATCTACAGTGAGGGAGACGTCATTGAAGATCATCTTCACAAGCAGGATTCAAACTCCTATCACTTCACAAAACCAGAAAGCAGTGCGTACAGTAAGATCTTCAACTAGTGCACATTAAAATCTGATTTCTGACAGTTTAGACACACTGTAGGTAGAAATAAAAATGAAGGCAGAACTAGCAAAGAGCTCAGTTCATTCATCACAGGCTGGATGACATTAAAACTGAAATACAACACAATCAACTGTGTGTCACAGTTTTTATTTTTATGTGCTGCAGGCAGAGCAGCTATCAAATAATGTCACTTGTGTCATCGCCAGAGCCAATTATTGATGAAATATAAACAATATTTGTAACGGAGGAACTTCAACCAACTTGTGTGTTATACCCACACAGTCTAAGTCCAATTTAAAAAAAAAACTTTACATCGGCAGGTTGTTGTGTCTGTGTTGGCAGTATTTTACTGATAGTTGACTACAATACAGCTGCACATATTTATTATAATTAAAGCTGAAACTATTATTAGATTAAATGATTATTAATTGGCAACCATTCAAAAAAAATCTTTTTAAAGTGAAAAACCAAAAAAAGAGACTGACTTCAGCTTCTCACATGTAAAATATTTTCTTGTTTTGTGACTCCTCTGTGATGTGCTCTGGGATATTGTGATGGGTTTTTTTTTTGTTTTTTTTTACATAGAAAAACATCTTATAGAATAATGGATTTAATCGTGAAAATAATCGCAGACCTAATTGTAATGAAATGTTTATTCATTTCTGTAGCAATAGTAAAACCTCCTGAGACGTAGTTCAATGACCCTGTAAATTAGAATAAAATGATTTCATCACTGGAGGATTTAAGTTATTGGTCAAAATCCTTTTTTAGATTTTTTTTTTTTGCATGTTTGCCTTAATTTGACAGTTTGACAGTGCAGAGAGACAGTAAACAGAGTAGAGAGAGCAGCATGACATGCAACAGAGCTCTGAGGTTTTGTAGTAAGTGTCTCAACCAGCAGGCTCGTCAGGAATTCATATATCAGCAGGTGATTTAATAGTCAGATGAAATGAGGACATGTTAATATGATGCAATTGTATTTTTCTGACACAAGAACAGTTCCTTTCAATATATTGTCAATATTATATTTTCCTTCCGTTTTTTTTTTTTTTTTTGAATATATGATTTTTTTGGTCCTTTGCCTTTTAAGTTGTTCTTTGTCCTTTTTGGAAATGCTTGACTGTTTGCTTTTTGTGATGGTTTTCCTGTATTTGTGTATTATTTGTGTGTGAGGAAATGAGGACATGAACATGTGACATGGAAACTGTGTGATACCTGCAGGAGATTCAACTTTTTCAGTGAACACATGTTGTTGTGTTCTGTCCCTCCAGCCTCTTCTTCTGTGGTTCCGGTCCCAGGGACGTTTTCGTGGCCCCTCGCCCCCAGAGGGAAGCCCAGGAGGGGCATGCTGCGGCGGGCGGTGTTCTCGGACCTCCAGAGGAAGGCTCTGGAGAGAACTTTCCAGAAGCAGAAGTACATCAGCAAGCCAGACAGGAAGAAACTGGCCAGTAAGCTGGGACTCAAAGACTCACAGGTGCATAGCGAGGACTATTTTACTTTATTATTTATTTTAGGAATCCGCTTTAAATAAGAACAACAATATTTCTTTCTCCATTGCTGTTATTTTGTGCATTTAAACCTCATTTTGTTCCATGTGTAAGCGTGCAGTGATGAGGAGCTCCATGATTGTGACTTCTTCTTTTCTTCTCGTGTGGTTGTGAAGGTGAAGATCTGGTTTCAGAACCGGAGGATGAAATGGAGGAACTCCAAGGAGAGAGAGCTGCTGTCTACCGGCGGCTGCCGCCAGCAGACCCTCCCCACCAAAACCAACCCCCACCCAGACCTCACCGATGTGGGCAGCACCTACTGCCACAGGCTGGACAGGACTGCACCCACCAGCCGAGAACAGCTGGACAGCCCCGAGTCACATATTCATCACCACCACCACCACCACCATCATCATCACAATCCTTCCTCTCCATCAGAGTCCAGCAAACAGTCAGAGCTGTCCGAGTCAGACGGCGAAGAAATCACAGTTTCATAAGAGCTTCATTAAACTCAGCAGTGTGTCAATCTGCTCTGTACATGGCTGTGTTTTATCAGCATTTTCCCCTCAGTGCCATAAATCTGTACAGTTTGTGTATATTACTTTTATATGTAGTTCAGTATATTGTGTACACAGTATAAAACATGTACTGAGCTGTTTTAGATTTAATATTTGTAGATTGAAATGTTTAAAACTCTTAAATATATAATTACTCTTTCCGTACATATTTGTATTCTTTATTTTCTCAAATAAAGCTTGAAAAAGTCTCATGACGTGTTGATGTCTGACGTCCCACTGATGTATAACTACTGGAATGTTAAGCTTAAGATTGCTGTGGTCTGATGTGGTGTCAGCATCAGGTAATGAAGAGTGTGAGCAGGAAGGCACTGGACTCATTTTACCCCCCCAAAAGAAAGTGATTCATAAGTAAATGTGGCCCTAAAAGTGAACTCAAAATACAGCAACTGATCAGCAGCAAAGTTCCACAAAGACAAAATGGAGCTACAGTAACAGATAACACATGAGGGGAACATGCCAAAGCATTTAACAGACACTAGGAGATTTATACAATATATTAATACTAAATAAAAGATCTCTAAATGGAACTTACACTGCTCAAACCCTCCTGTGCAGTGTGAGCAGCATATTTCACATGATGGAGGCCTTTTCTCAAACTCATAAAAGTATCACTTTGGACTGATAAAGATAAAAAAAACCCTGCACTTTTACTCTTAATCACAAACTAAAAAATAAAAACTATTAATCAGAGAAACCAAGCTGTTTTCTGTCTGATTGTATTAGATATCATTGTTCATGATGAATAACACATTATTTGAAGCAGTATCATTATTTCTATTTAAAGATCCCCACCACGTGTTTTAAGACTAATAAATAATACTGTTCTTTGATTAAAATTGATGAGTGACATGCTTTTACTGCTACTAATACTTCTTCTACCTCACTAAAAACTGAGATTTAAGGTGAGAAACTTTCCTCCTTCAGCAGATGAACATAAAAACAAACTGCACATCCATCATTCTGCACAGAGAACAACATCCAACTGAAGGAAGGAAAATCTAAACATGTTTTTGAGTGGAGGGACTTTAAACTTTTATGTATATGTTCATCAGGGTTGCACACAAGCAACAATTCTGTTTCCTATTATTTCATCCCTGTTAACACATTAGATTGTTGTTAAGTTCACATTAATTCTTCCTGAACATTTTAAGATTTCACACAAATAAAACAACCTTGTAGATATGATCCTGCAGAATAACAAACTACTGAATAACCTGTCACTTGAGAGTTGCTCTTAAAACTTACTTTGACACGTCTCTGTAGTCAAGTGTGATTCACTTGATAAATGTGTTTTATTAGCGAAGAACTTTTACTCTTTAAGTTTGTATTTTAGAGCTTTCTGAAGTGTAATTCTTAGAAGTTTGATAAATGTGGGCTGGATGTCTCCCTGACCAGCAGCACAGTGAGTCAGAGGAAAGAAGATGATGTTAGTACGACTGAAAGATAACAGAAGTTGAGTGTTGATGATGCAAAATTAACTAAATGTTTGCTTCATCTAGAAATTGTCAGAAAGTGTTTTTATTTGACTCTATTGTATTATTATTTTAAAATTCATTTGATTACATTTTCAAGTTTATCTCTCAGTCTCAAATTGTTTTACTGTTTACATTTGTTGTCTTTTCATTTGCTTGTCAGTCATCTATGAAGCACTAACCTGTATGAAAGGTGATATACAAATAGATAATTTATATATTATATTAAATTTATCTGAAAAGCAAATTTTAATTTCAAATATGAAAATAGCATGTGTGTAAACTAAATGAAAGGTATCATTAAATGTGAATGTGAGGGTGTGTGGACATGGTTTTATCCAAAAAACTTCTCAAAGTTATACTTTCTTGGTGCGTTCATATAGAAGTTAAGCGTATAAGTAGAAATATCTTGTAATGATCCTGTTAGGCTCTATGATGTAAATGGATTACACTGCTCCTTTAAGATGTGTTCATCAGCACTCTGTAAAACCTCACACACAAAAGGTTTGAACCAACTGTCACAACTCTTTTAAACTGATACACCCTTTCTCATTTCAGTAATCTGGTGTTGTGAAAACAGGTGAATCTTTATATTCAGTAACATGTTTCATCCTCAAATTTTAGCAGTTTATCACAAGTGATCAGTATAAACTGACACGGTGCTTAAAGGACGACTTCACAATTTTTCAAGTGTGTCTTAAAACGACAGTCAGGTGTCCATATGAACAGTGAAAGAGGTTTTCCTCGCTGTAATCATTCCTCCTGTTCATACTGAATATTAAAAGATCCCCTTCTAATGTGATTTCAATCTGAGTGATGGAGGCCAAAATCCTTTAAAGTCATTTAAAATTTGATGTGAAGCTTATATAAGGCTTCAGCTTCATATCAAGTGTGTATCTGACATATTTACAGTCTTTTTAGCATCAAATTCCCTCTTTGTGTTTCCCTGTTGAGCTGTGGTGGAAGTATAAATGGTAAATGGACTGTACTTGTATAGCGCCTTTCTAGTCTTACAACCACTCAAAAGCACTTTTACACTACGAATCACATTCACACACACATTCTCACACTGATGACACAGCCGCCCGTCTTTAGTAACAAAAAGAGGGACTCTGACACTAAAAAGACTGTAACGTTGAAAGATATCTACTTGATTTGACTCATTTGGAGGTCTGAAGCTTCATATTAGCTTCAGATAAACTTTTAAATTCATGTTTTCACAGGAGGGAGGATTGTGGATTTTTGGATGTTTCAACATTCATTCGGGCTCCTGACTGTTGTTTTAACACAGACCCTAAAAATTGCGAACCTGTCCTTTAATGTTTTGGAGTTGTGTTTCAGACATTGCAGGGTTTCTCCAATGTTCACCCAGTTGAATTTGACTTTTAAAGACCTTTTTAATGCAGTTTAGTACCTGTTTCACCATCATATCGATCAAAGAATGAAAATATGATGGAAAACCAGTAGGAACAATATGACCCTTTACAGAAAAATTAAATAAAAATCACCAAACTCAAAGATGGATTGTTAAAAAAAAAAAACAAGACTTTATTGCCATCTTCCACTATGGATTATACAAGGAAACTGGAGAGCAACAATGTAAGACTACTAACGTTTGAATTAAATACAAAAACAATGTTATTTGTTTTTCTTTACTCAACATTCGGCTACAGAACAGATGACTGACATCATCATCATCATCATCACCATCATCATCATCATCATCATCATCATCATCGTCTTCATCAGAAAAACAATGACTTCTTTAAGCAGCAGTTTTAGTAATGCAAACTTTATTTACATGAGAAAATAAAAACAATCACTGACTTCATGCCATGCTCTGTAACCGTACACACAGAACAGAGTGAACCTCCTTCAGCTGGATAAAGAGCCGCACATAAATAACAAGAGTTTGGTCGAAGTGCTATACAGTGACGGCCATGTTGGCTCTGCGGTCTGTTAAATAACAGATGGGGCTGTTAATGGAGGGCATTAGTACATACAGTATTTACAGCCAAGTGTCACCCCACAGCACAGTCCAACACACTACTTAAACACACCTGGATATGACTCTGCTTGGTCTGGACTTCCTGAACGAAGCAGTTCAGCTCGCCACTGACAGCAGAGACAGATTCTCTGTTCTGATTGGTTGAAAAGAGACGGTGGTACAATTGCTCCTCCAGAATGAAAGTAGTGGTTTTTAAAGCCCTGTAGCACCAAGAGTCTGCAGGTTTTCATCACAACCAAACAATTGATCATCTCCAGTTTGGCCGAGATATAAAAATCTGAGAACTTTTGGATGTCTAAAAATCAAAAGGAGGATTGAAAACCACTGACTTTACACAAAAGCTTACTAGAAGGCCACATGACGGCCGCTTTCAGAATAAAACTGGACATATTCCCCAAGTAACCCTGACCAAACGCCCTGATGAAAACACATATCAGCACACAGCTGCAGCTTTGAGCCTTGTCAGTTTTGAACTCCATAAAGGGGAAAAATAAAAACACACACACACAGACACGCTGATGTTGCTGTGGAAATGCAGTTTCACTTATTCCTGGCCCCACAGAGAGACACAGTATATATTTCTAACATGGATATAAATCAGACACTTGATTAAATTAAGTGCTGGAGCTTAAAGCCATATTTGTACTGTGCTATTTTGAAAGATTTCTCCTCTAAAGCCCTGTCAGCAGATGTTTGTCTTCAGCAAACTACAGTCAAGGAATTTGGAGTTTTTAACGTCACAGATGTAGAAATTGTAGATTTGCACTTTGTGTAGTTACTCCAAAGGTAATATTTATATTATTATATTTATATTATATACTTTAGGTTGATCATTGAGAAGAAGGAGCTGACACCAGTAGGGTCTATGACAGTGTTCAGCCACAAGGGGGCAGTCAAACACTGCATTTACACAGCTACAACAGCTGTAGCTTCAGCTCTTTACAGCAGTGTTTCTCCATCAAGACACTGCAGCAGGATTATGAGGCCAGCAGGAAGAAACATTGTTTTTCTGCTGCATCCGTTTGAGAAGCGCTTCAAAAAACAGTTTTAAGTGGTTAACAACCTTTAAATATGTACAAACATATTGTGCCATGATGCTTAAAAACAGAGAGAAAAGGGAAGGGGAGTCCACTATTTCATTATTATAATACAGTGAGACGAGGTTTAAGAAACAGGAGAGTGGAGAGTGGGTGGGGGAGGGGTGCACCCTGAAAGAGGACAGGACAGGACAGGACAGCAGAGAGGATGGGTGGGATTCGGTTGTTAAGATGAAACTGTACAGACTTGAGAACTACAGGTGACTATGTGATCCTGCACACGAAACATCAAAACTCACTCCTACACTCTGGATTCAGCTTTTTTTTTTTTTTTTTGCACTGATGATCGAAACTTCAAACAAAAAAAAGACTTGATGTCTAAATAGAGCCTCTTTATTGAGATTTTTTTAAGGTTGAATAAGAGCTAAAAACACCTGGATGAAGAGTGTGTGTCACAGCCTTAGTTCAATGTAACTGTACTGAACTACAATCAGGCTAAGGTGTGTTTGATTTCTAACAACATACAGGCACAGTGGGTGGAGTCAGGTTCAAATCTGAGTTGCTACCTGATTTGTTGATACAGAGGGCGGGTGTGAGGGTGTTGGGGTGTTGGGGTGTTGGGGAGGGGTGGGGGGGGGTTTAGGGTCCATCTACCAAAGCATGAATAGAAACACAGAGTGAGTTAAAAAGGGAGGATGGTGATTCGGAACTACCAGCTGAACTCCACAGGCTTAGTGGATGAGATGAGGTTGGCGCTCCTACTGCCTGTTGCTCTTTATCCTTTCCAGACGTTTCTTCAGGTCGTCCAGGTTGGCGGCAGGCGAGGCAGAGCGGGTGTGCGTGTGCGTCGGGGAGTGGGAGTGTGCGTTGTGTTCCTGCTGGTACAGCTCTCTGGACTCTTTGAGCTGCGACAGCTTGCTGTGGAGCATGTCGGTGGAGGAGGCAACAGATGGCTTGGATGACAGCAGGGAGGAGATGGGGGGTCGCTGCTGGGGCTCGTCCTCGCCTCCCCCGGTGCCCTGCTGAAGAAGGAGAGAAGACAGTGGGGATGTATTATGAATACAAGAAATATTCACCAGGAGGGTCACTGCTCAAACTGGGCACCGAACATCAAAGCTCGGATGAAGGTTGAATCGCACTGCTCTCGTGATATCTGGCACCTGGTGTGTGAGAGATTCACTTCCTAGTCTGCAAAATATCCAACGCTAACCAATAGCTTATGAAACCAGCATATAATTGACTATTATATGTTTCCCTCACGACAAATTTTAAAAAAAGGTGCTTTCTCAAAAACAAATCTGATAAAAACATGTGAAAGCTTTTGTCTGGACCAAACAACTAGTGCCAGACCATTTGAAAAGGAGGATCTCTATCGGGTTGTTTGGTTTTGGTTTGTTCAGACTGGTGTGTAATAAATCAGGCAAAATGCACCAGAGTTCATTTGAACCACAACAAAAGGTTAGGGTGTGAGAGCACTCTAAAAGGAATAGCTGTACATGCAGAGTGTGTTCATGTGAGTCAACTCACCCTGGAGGTGTTTTCCAGGCCTTGTCTCTGTCGGAGGATCTTGAGTCTCTCGTAGTAAACGGCTGGTTTCAGCTCTTCGTTGTTACTGCTCAGATTGGAGTCCGCGCCATGCTGAGGGATCACTGCACACACACACACACACACACATACAGACAAGAGTGTTACTCTACACTCCCATACAACATTGTCACCTAAGCTCAGAGTGACGGCGGTTACCTGCTGAGGTCTGGATGCGAGCCTTGCCCTCTCTCTCTGACTCGATCATACGAAGTCCTCGCTCCACGTAGCTCTGGAAGAACTGGGAGGTGTTCTTGAGGAAGGGCTCCAGGTCTACATCTGAGTACTTCTGCTTGTACTCATACAACTCTGTCAAACCCTGGAGGGAGATTAGATACATTAATCAAACATGACTAGGTTTTCACAGTTCTTTGTTAAAATAAACAGTTTCCCTTCTGTCTGTAAAGTTTAAAAAGTCAGTGATACTTTGAAATGCAACAACTACTGAACTAAAAAGTGTTGTAAGAATGGAGCTGTGCTGACCTCTTTCGTGTTCTCTTTGGAGCCAATCTTCTTGAAGATTTCAGTCAGAATGTCACTGACCTTTGTCTTTGACATCCGATCCTCCTGGGATCAAAAACATAAGACACATTCTTGTTATATCTATCATCACAATAACAGATTTATTTTGATACACAATCATCCTGAAGACAAAAGCTACTGCTACTAGTGATACATTTTAATCCTTGACAATAAAATGTAACTGTTGCTCACCGTGTGCAGACCAGTCTTCTCGTTGCCTCGGTCACTCTTGAGTCCTGACAGGTTTCCAGAGTGTTTGACCACCCGCCTCAGATGGGCCTCCAACTCTGACTCATTACGATTCTCTATCATTGACAGGTGGTCCAGGATCTAGCCATCAATACAGTAAAAAGATGAATAACTTACACAAATACTCTTATCAAAGCAGAATAATATCTCTAGTCAAAAGAACAAACCAGAGTGTGTGTGTGTGTGTGTGTGTGTGTGTGTGTGTGTGTGTGTGTGTGTGTGTGTGTGTGTTACCTTGGCCCCAGTCAGCTTGCAGAGTGTGTGTAACAGAGTCTTGAGGGTTCTGTGTGGGACGTCACTCTTGAGCTGCTTGAGTTTCTCTTTGGGGAAAACCTTCATGAAGTTGTGGACGTCCAGTAAGATCCGATCCAGGTTGATGTTGTTGATGGTCTCTGGGAGGAAGCGGATCATCCTCCACAGACACTGAACACACACACACACACACATCCTATTAGTACTGATCCTGTCATCCATTCAAACTGGCCATACACTTCAAATTAAGTTCCCTGTGTGAAATAGGGATGCAACAATTACAGTATAGATTATATATAGATTACAGTCTGAGGAAAAAAAATCACAATTTCACGATTATTATGCATACATTTATTTCACAATACTACGGATGGATAAAAAAAAAAAAAAAAAAAAAAAAAAAAAAATCACATGAGCATTTATAATTAGTGGTTTTATTGTTCAACATTTCTTTGTTGCCTTTTGTTTTTAACAATTTCTTATGATTGATATGAGATTAAGATGAACTTTAGGGGAACTATTATTAATGTAGGTAATAAACTGAAGTGTTATCATCAACTATGATCCATGCCTAATTTCTAATTCATTTTTAATAATTAATCTAATTTTACATGTGACCTGAGAAAATCCTGTCGATTATAGTAAGAAAGAAATTGAAAACATCTCTTACACAGGTTTTATTAATCACTAAAATGCAATTAATAGATCCCATTGTCTAATGCTGGAAGTCTACAGGACCTGGTATATTTACCTACAGTAGCATACCAGCATTTAGCCTTTGAGGGGGTTACAAGCTGTTTTGGTCAGTGTTCATTTATAAACGGTGCTGCTTTGTTGCTGTAGGTTTATGTTGCACTGAAAGCTCAACTCTTAACTCACTGCTACTCTATTGACTGTAATTGACACTTTTTATATCTAATTCCCTACCAACTCAATGTTCATTAAGTTACTTGCCACTAAACTAATGATTTTTTTAATTTAGTTATTACTTAGTGTATTACTGTCACTGTAACGTGTACAGCTGGATGGTGATTTTGAAGATGTTGCATTAAGTTTGGGATGTTGGATCCCTCAGTCATAGTCAGAACATGTCTCCTTTAGCTAATGTAGCCCCCCTTAGACACAAATTAGGGGAGTGACTCTTGTGACAGCATGTGGAACTTTGCGTACCTGAACATGGCATTTTAAACTGGTACATCAGGTTTGTTTTGTTTCTGCAGGTGGACCTTATGGAAATTTTGTTTAACACAACTGTCCAGTTTTGTTTAATTTTCCTCACAGTACAACTGTTGTTCATAGAAAAACAACGTACCATAATGTTCCTTTTTTGAGAGTGAGAACAGAAACACTCGGTGTAGCTGATCCTTTACAGTAACAAAACCATCAGATTTTAAAGCAGCGTTAACAGTAATATCGCTGCATCCCGAGTGTGAACTTTAGTGTACGTCCTCTGCTGTGACAGGACTTACCTTCATGACCAGTTCAGGTAACATGGGAGACCCAGCTGTCGAGACTAAACTGTCCTGAAGCAAAACCAGCAGAGCACTGCAGAGAGGCGGGAAGAGAAGGAGTCAGATAAACAGGCTAAAACACAAACCATGTTTATTCAGTCTTTCTTCTAGGTTTTGTTTTTGTGATGGTGGAAAACCATTATGGGATGCTAAAACTCTCATGATACACAGATCTCAATGATCTCAGCTGCTCCTAAACAGATAATGGAGAAACGTCGACTGCTGAATTCTCTCCCAAGTTCTGCTCAGCAGTTTTCGTTCAGCACTCGGGCTGCCCGGTTAAAAACCAGTCATTGATGATGAGGTTGTTGTTGGCGATCCAAAATGTTGAAACTGCCTTGCACTCTACTGCCTTGTAGTGTGCTTGGTGATTTGGTATTTGCAAATGAAAATGATCTATGTGTTTATTTGCATATAGAGTGGGAAGTGAGATCCAATCACAAAGTGGTCATTGGAGACGCATTCTAATGCCAGGCGTGAACTAACGTACTCAGAGCTGTCCACTTGTGATCGGATCACCATTATGTTAATGCCAAGTAAGAACAGGGCCTATGAGTGCATGAAACAGCATTTCTGTTCAAATAGAAACTCTTCTTTGTGGCTTTTGATAAAGCAGTTTAAAGCTGCAGTAATGTAGCAACAACACTTTCTATGCAGGTGATTGTCTTCTTAACAGAACTCATTATACCCTCTTTACTGTGAGGCTTTTATTGTCAAACAAGTATGACACACCTGCTGCTGTGCAGATGCTGTGGAAATACTGTATACAGTCTGTTGAATTCATTGATATAATGAGTTTATAGTAACAGCAAACAGCAAAACTGGAGCAGATTAGAAAACAGAGAGTCTTATTAAAATATAGGTTAAGTGGTATTATATATTAATACAGATCTGGTTCCATCTGCAGTTGAGGTAAACAACTATTTGAAAAATGAATGTACATATTTGTGTAGAATCTGATCATAAATGTCAGGGTTGGTTAAAAATGTCCTACAGACAAGCAGCAGCAGCATTATATAAATAAATAAATGAAATGCAGTCACTGAGTTTTTGGAATATGCTGCATGACTGATGGATAATTCTGTGGTCCTGAGCAATGTGAAAGTGAAATTTTATTTTGATAGGATCCATTTGTTAAAATCTGGACACGCTCACCTAAGTATGTTGGTCTGATCAGATTTCTCCATGACTCTGATCACTAGCAGGTTGACAGATCTGATGAGCTGCTGTCCCTCCTCTATGTCCTCCACTCTGGCGTCCAGCATCAGTGTTATCAGACCGTGCATGAGATCCTTCAACACACCCATAGACGCCTCTCTGGCCAAGGACTCCATAGAGAACAACTGGTGACAGAAAGGACAGAGGAGTTCATCGAGACATTAATGTCTCCTCGTCCTCAGTGTCTACCTCACAAAGTCAATGAGCTACAGACATATCGGATGAGTGTATGTATCAGAGTAGCAGCAGGAAGTGATTACTCACAGATAGCATATTTCCTATGATGCAGCTGTACAGTTTAAAAATGTCCTTCTTGTCCAGCCGGTCGTCAGCCATGTGTGTGCTGTAGATGAGCCTCAGCTGCATGAAGGTAGCGATGAGGAACTGGTCGATGTGACCTGACATGACTTCTGCTTTGTCTTCCTGCCGCAGCACCTCGTCAATCTGTGGGGACAAACCGCAAGCTCTGCAATCAATCATCTGTAAGGTGATCATAAAACTCAGTCCAAGCTGTCTTAAGTCAGTCTTTTTCTCGTCTTGACGTTCCAATAAAATCAAAATGTTTGTTATTGGAAGTTTCTGGTGCTCACCAGTACCAAATATGAGCAGCAAACCAGGTAGTTACTATGGTGACGGCCTGCCCGATTTTGTTGACTTGTTCAGATTTTGTTGATTTGAATATTTTTACTTGGTTTATGTGCTTCTACAATGGGTGAGTAGGTTACGTAGTTAAATGGTTTCCTTTTTTGTCTGTTTTAATTGTGTTTATTGTTGATATACGATCGGGAGTCTGCACAGGGTGTTTTATTTTGAAAACTGACCAGATGCTCTATGCTGTTTCTGTGTCTGACTTCCTGCTCAGCTCATTCTGTTCTGTGCAACTTGATGTCGCTTCAGGCACATATTCTTAGCTGAGCAGAGCAGAGAGCAGCTTCTGGGATGCACTTTGTTAACATTATCCAGGAGAGTCCAGAGTTTTTATGTTGAGAGGAGATTGCTTAAAGAAATATCTGAAATGGGAATACAGGATGAGGAAATACACATCCGCAACCAGTGGCCTCTCCCACTTCCCCAACTCTAATTTCCCTTTGGGATTAATAAGGTACTCCATCTCTCTCTATAGGTCTATAAAAAAATGACAAGTGTTTCAGCCAATCACAGTAAGATGTAGAGGTTTAGGTTTGACTTTGTCAGTTCCTGGAGGCAGGAAAGAACAAATGGTCAAAGATGGTAGTGAGCAGTAATCCCAAATCCAAGTTTAAAGATATCCCTTCATCTGTGATGTCAGACACAATCTTCATGTTTTTGTGAAGACATGATTGATGAAAACATGTCTGAGCAAATTTGTAATAATTTTATAAAAACAGCAGTAATAAGAGGTTGTGTTGAAATTCACTGCAACAGTATGTAGATGTGTATGTACCGTATACAGTAGGATATAGTGTTTGTCTAGATGTGTGTACAGTGTGTATGCAACTATGCAGGTTTACATGGGTGACTAAGTATATACGTATGTTCACATGTATGGATTTAATTTTTTAACACTTGATTTCAACATTTGAAGGCTGAAGATCATAAATTATGTGTATTTGACCAAAGCAGTGAGTGAGTGAGTGTGTTTGAATGAGAGAGAGATCGTATGCGTTATACCTGTGCCAGTGCCTGTATGCTGGTGTTGATATCACCACTCGCCACCTGAGAGATGACAAAGTTGATGGTGGAGGCTGTGCTGTTGTGGAGGTCATCGAAGTGAGGAGAGACTGCACGCATCCTTGGAGGATAAACCACAGCAGCATTAATCATAACAACATATTCAAATAGCTCTAATCCTTCCTCTCCTACGTTTCATACTGAACTGTGTATCTGCTTCAGTCTGTCTAACTTACTTGGGTTCGGGGATCATGATGGGCTCCAGCAGCTCATCCAGCTTGTGTTGGACGAGGTCTGGCAGCTCACACACTCTGCTCTGGTCCATCTCGATCATGTCCAGGTCTAACTGGAATTCTTTGGGGATGGATGGGTGGGAGGACTCGCTGTGCTGAGCGTTCTGACGGGCTTGGCTGGATCAGCAATTGAAGGATAGATGGTTGAAGATGGGAGAAGAGTGGAGAGGACAGTATGTTTAGTCTATGTATGATCAATCAGTGCCTTTTAGCTCCAGTTCTGACTGGCACAAGCTTTTACTTATTAGTTTGAGAATCTAGGACAGTATGTGGATTTATCTGATGGTTCTCAGTCCAAAGTCAATGTATTCAGAGCAAGGAGGTCAATAACAAAGGAGGGAAAAGGTTCAAAGCATAATTGATGTTTTTCACCTTTAACAAATATTATCTAGTTTATCTTTGAGTCTAATGTAGGTCTGATTCAGAGAACCTCAAATCATAGTATTGAAGTGTGTGAAGAGTTTGTTCCTGTTGGACTGTCAGGACTGGAGCTGAGCAGCACTGATCTAAAACCAACATGAAGTGTCTTCTTTGGAAAGGAAGAAAACACACTGAAAAGAGACCTTGACAACTGGAATAAAGAACAAAAATGCTCTTTAAATGATTGTTGGCCAAATTAATGATAAATCATCAATTCACCATTAATGCCTCTAAAATAAATAAATAATAATAATAAAAAAAAACAAACAAACAAGCAAACAAAAAAAACAAAACAATGCACACTTAAACTTAAAGATATATAAAACCAACAGACATGAACCATTTCCACAACACCTGAGTAAATGACATATTTGAATCTTAACTGTTTCCTGTACAGTTTGTCTGCTTTAACTATAACCCACTGCTTCCATTTAAATGTGACATGCTTTTAATCTCAATGTGACAAGTCTTGTGATGGGAAAACAAAACTTCAAGTCTCCTAATGTAACACATAACCAATGCAGAGCCCAAATAATGCCTTTACACAGTCCACAGTACAGTCTAACCACATAGATAATGAGGCTGAGCTCTTAAGCCTAATGTGTATACTATACTACCACAGCACGCCAACACTCCTTATATTCAGACACTGAAGTACCAGTGAAATGTCTTCACAACTGCTCAAAAACACTGATTTCTTCTCTTTGCTGTCACCTCTGATCCTCCACCCTCTTAACACACAGTTTCTCTTTCGCTCATTTTCCACCAAAAACTAGGACCTAACAGTCCCTTCTGAGCATTCCTGTTTGCATTCTCCAGAAGCATGTAGATTATGTTAATTAGACCCATGGCAGATTTAAAAAAAAACAACGGCGACATCTGAAAAGCAGTTTTCACACTTGAGGAAACAACAATGTTCTTTGTATTTACTGTTGCGTGACTGATGTTTGAGTTGGATGTGATGAAGGAATGAAAAGAAGAAAGGAGGCAGAGCAGACTGAAACTCCAGAGCGCCTGTCGCCACAGTAGACAAATCTATTCAGTAGCTATTTATTTCTGCTTTAGAACATACCCACCATTAAACAATCAGAAAATGAAGTTTTATCTCTCTCGTTTTGCTTTCTCTACCACCGCTCCCTCTCCCTCATTCACTCTCTAGCTCGCTTGTGCTCTCAGCTCATTCGTCTTTTGAAAATGAGTCAGGAAGCCAACAGCAAAGTCTGACTTTATTTTAAAACAACAACAAATGTCTACCCCTCATCCTAACATCGATACTATAATGCTTCCTCGTTTCATGAATGAAGCTGTACACAAGTTGAAGCAACCACAGTGTCAGCTGTTTGACCAATCAGCTCATTACCAGTGTTCTAAAATGCCTTGTATTCATCTATTTTCCTAAAAAGGACAAATTCTACAACATCATGACCAACCAAAACTAATGAGAAATGTAAAATGTAAAGATCAATAGCCAAAAATACTGACCCATGTTCTATTTGAAACTGACTTTTTGAGGATATTGAGACCCTATATTTGTTGTAACTGGCAGGATTGTATAAGTCAAAGTAAAGGACAGTTCATTTCATGTCCATGCTCATTATATACAACATATACAAACATACATAAGAGAGATGAAGAGGGTGATGAAGGCAGTAAGAATGATGTATATTTAAAAGTGACAGCAGGACATTTGGAACATTAGTCTGGTGCTTTACATACCGGCTGATAGTGGGGAATAAGAATAAAGTCTTAAGGATGATAAGTATTAGAATGCATTCAGAGTTTTTCCCAATGGAAACAGAAAAGAGGGGAGGAGGAGGAGGAGGAAGAGGTACTCACATTCTATACGTGCGATACATTATTCTGCTCCAGAAAGGAAGGCAGCAGAGCAGAGACAGGAGGAAAGAATCACACAGGAAGAAAGATGAAGGGGTTAAGAGACGGGCAGGCAGCCCATCAGCCAGCCAAAGACAAACACAGGTTGGTTTCACAGACACAGTTGATAGAATTTAAATGTAACTGATTTTCTTTTCAAATAAAAATCTGTATCTGTGAGAGCAACCTAACATGCAAAGACTCAGTAAAAACATGACGAGAAGAGAAGGACAGATTAGTTGCGAGCAGAACACAAACAGAAGATCAGATCAGAACATCTATGTGAAATTTCACTACAGTCAAATGACAGCAGTTAATCCACAGTATGTAGGCTATGATGAATCTGACAGTCTGATTAAAGAGATGGCTGGCTGATAGAATGAAAAACATGCTTATGAATGACAGTTGGAAATGTTGGGGTTTATACACTTGACTGAAAACATGAATTCACCTACTCAGGACTCTGGGACATCCAACACACTGTGCTTCAAATGCTAATTTGAGTCGTTTTCATTATCGTTTCCTACTTTTTGTTTTTGCATAACATCTGTTATCTTCACCTCTTTTCTTCTGCAACAGTCAAATATGCTCTTACCCTTTTACTGTTTGTAACTATTGTTTATAGCATCTGAACATGGACCACTGACTGAGCCAGCTAGGGGTATAACTCCATTATTTGGACAGGGACAGATAATGAACTATAGCCAGTGGTACATCGCTTGCAGTTATACTTCATTCAGAGGCTTGGTGATTGAATGCCCACTGTAGTTTTGTTTTTATTTCAGAACTAAAACAAATTAGAATCACCGAGTGTGATACTTAAGGGCACAAGTGGTGTAGTTAACCATTTAAGACAGGAAACCCAGCAGTGCTATTTTACAACCTTCCAATTAATGCTCCATCCACTGGTTTGCATCTAAAAATAGACACAGAAAGCATCACTTTACACCCCCTCTACTTGGTTTGTAATATTTGAGATTTACATTGTTTGTAATATAAGCTACTTGGTCTATTATAAGACTATTATGAAAGTCAATACTTTAATCAATAATTGAAATACTGGTAGCAGTTCTATTTTTATATTGGCAAGGAAGTTAATATTTAACATTAACACATTAACATACACCGTATAAGAAGATTTATTTGTGCAATAATGTCATTCTTCCACTCCAGAGAGCAGCTAACTAGACGGTTAAAGCTAACAAACTACCTTCATTTGTTACTAAACTGACAACATCTGATTAAGGTCAAAGTGAAAATAAATCTCTCCATGACTATAGTATTTTTCAATTGATCAGTTTAAAAACCCAATTACATCCACTGTGATTCAACATTGTACAATGATAAAACTTTAAAAAGAGGAACTTTTAAAGAAAGTGTGAGGTAACAGATGTTAGAAAGTTTTCTATACTATTGTGTAGATAATGCTTTAAAACACTTTATATGTGCCTGAATATGTTAATGGAATATCTGTGTGATTTTACAACTTATGTTGTTCATGTACTACATTTTTGTTCCTCCTTTGTTCCTTTAAAGTCATGTTTGACATTTACTAACTCATTGTTTGTCCTTCACATTCTTCTATTTCAGTTGTTCAATATGTCATCTTATTTTCATGGTGGACACATAAAAAGACAAAAACACAGACTTGAGTATAATTCCATACAAGTGCAGTAGAGCTACATTTCTATCTGCATCTTCATTGTTTCTTATTCAGCTGAGGTTAACTTTTCCCTGCAGACCAATGTTAGAGGTGACCTACTTGAGTTTGTTGGGGTCTTCCTGTGCAGGCTTGCGGAGGAAGGTGGCGTTGGGGTTAGTTGGGTGCTCTCTCTGAGACCTCTCTGTGGCAGTCTGCTTGGCTGGAGCTGCAGGGGTCTTCTTTGCTGAACGCTTGATCCTCTCTTCCAGCATGCTCATGTCTTTCTCTGACAACTGGGAAGGACGGGGGAAAGAATTATGTAAAATTGTACAAAGTGAGTCTTATGACATCCTGCAGTATTATAATTCTCTAGCTTACATTTCCTATTAGTTTGTAGACTTGTTCCCCGCAGACGTTGTAGACAGCCACCACAGTATTCAGGGCAGCATTGCGGACAGACGTGTCTCTGTCACCAATGTGAACAGCGATCTCCTTCAGAGACTTAGCCGGAGTTGGTTGACATACATTCATCCCATAGCTTTCTATCAAACAACCCAACTCCTCCAGACATTCTGAGAAGAAGAAAGCCACAGAAACAATGTTGTTAGTAGGGGTGCACGATATTATCAGCACGTCATCGGTATCGGCTGATAAAAGCTCTAAAATGAAATATCGGCATCGGCCATTTCTGCCGATTATGAGAGGCCGATTTGTTGCCTTCTCCTCCGCCGCCTGACTGTGCTTCCCTCCACGGACTGTTTCACCCTGACGGTCCCGGTGCCTGCGGAGGAAGCACCGGGACCGTCAGGGTGACACAGTCCACCGAGGAGCTACTAAGTTCGGCTGCACAGATAGGAAACACCTCGGCTGACAGGATGTACCACTCTGTTTGGAAAAAAAAAAAAATCTTTTTGGTTTATAACGGCAGTAGGCAACCAGCATATTACCGCCACGTTCTGCTCTGGAGTGTGGAGAGATTAAATCCTGTCTAATGAACTCAATGAAAACTCTACTGCTCCACCCACTTGGCAGGTTCATTAAAGTTTTAAGGCTTCCTAAATTCTTCCTTCATATATTGTCTTTCTTGATCATACTTAGTACAATCTATGCTTGCATGCGTAATTGTCTCCTCAGCCATCTGGAAAAAAATATGTGCATATATCGGTATCGGCAATCAGCCACAGTGAGTTGGTAATATCGGCATATCAGATATTGGCAAAAAATCCAATATCATGCATCCCTAGTTGTTAGAATACTTCACTTCCAATCGTTTGGACAGAGTTTGTTGTAACTCCAGCTCTATGTCTGTAGAGACCTACCAGCTCTCTGTTTGGAGTTCTTGGACTTGGTTCCATCCATGAGGAAAGGGAAGACCTTGGATGCTGGGTAAACCTTACACAGCATGGTCAGAATGGCTCGAACATCTTTGCGAACCACATCCTTCGACTCCCCAACCTAAAGATGAGAGGAAAGAAAACTGAGCATGAAAAACTGAAAAACAGAGGTGTGTTTGTCATCCTGAATGTGAGTGTGACGTGTGCTGACCTTGAGTATGAGGTAGGGGACGAAGGAGTTGGCCTCATACTCTGTGAGGTGGTAGTTCTCTCTGTTGAGCATGGCGAACATGAGCTTCAGATACTCCAGCACCTTCATCAGGACTGTGGTGTTGGTGTCGAAGAACCGCAGGGTGAACCACTTCAGAATCAGATCCAGACAGCTAATGGTGGCTTCACTCTCACTCTCTAACCTCTGTCAAGTACAAACACACACCAACCATTTTTTAACTACCCTTGCAGAAAATGAGAACCAGACAAAGTACGACATCTTTCCAAGAGCAGGACACATGAATACACACACACACAGTAGTTCCTACCTCAATCATGACTCCGATAGCTTTGACGTGTCTCTGGAAGTCGAAGTGGAAGAGCTCATCCTGGAGCCACTTAGCAAAGCAGGTGGACATCTGAGTTTTAAGCTGCTCTACATATTCGTCTCTAGGAGTGTTGAAGTTCCACTTCAAGATCTACAGAAAGACATTTCCAAGGAGAGAGAACAATCAAATTCAAGCCAATTTCAACAGCATTTCTGCTCAGTTTTGTGTCAGACATCTTCAGTAAGGAAGTCAACAGCTGAAAATACAATTGCAGCAACTTTGGTTAAAGAAAACAGTTGGTTTAAATGGAACAGTTGCATGTTTTCATCTAAAGGCTGCCAGAAATGACCACCAGTACTCACTTGAAGATTTACGTGATACAAGGGGCAAAAACACCACATTCATTGCAGGTGTATTTCACAACACTATGTATTCCTGTGTTGTAGATTTATTAAAAGGGGCAGTGCTTAGATTTAGTGCAAGTTTGGTTGCTAAAGCTAGCATTCAGTAGGCTATATTGTAGGGCTGGGCAACAAATTAAATTAATTTAATTAACTAACTTGTTGTTGCACTATGTCTAAATAGTGTAAACTGGTGTGAATACTTCCACTACATGCTCACCTGCTGCAATTTAAAGGATTGTGGTGACTGCAGGTGGCTATCTGTCTCTGGCTATCTAGTAGTGAATTTAAGGGTCGCATCTACAGGAGGGACAGACTGAAAATGACTCTGAACACTGTTCAGTCGACTCCCACTGCTTCAACTCATAACCAGAGATGATACCTCATCAACAAAGGCAAACTGAGATCACAGAACAGTGTGCGGATTCTTTGTTCAGTCTTTTCAGTGTCCCTGCCTGCCAGGTAGCTAAAGCTAGCAGCAGTCTGCAGATATCAGACTAATTTAATACTTTGTCAAGAAACACAAACAGCAGGAGCAGGTGAATTAGTGTGCAGAGTTTTCTGCTCCATCTGTGTTGAAAATGATTATTCGGCTGCTCTACTTAGTTGAAGCATCTGGTCGATAGCTATGTGTGATAACATGTACTCTATGTCTAATAATGACAGCCTTGCAGGTAGTGCAGGTCTTATTATTTTTGCTCAACTGTCCTAGACATCAAGTCCAAAAATGTATTAAAATACGAGATTCAATGTTTTGCCTCATCTCTAGCCCTACTATATTGTATTTATAATGTAGGCCAAATGAAATTCAGAAGTCAGTAACTTCTCCTGCACTGGAACCATGATATGTTGTTCAGCCCTGTAAGTACCTTCAGTTGTTTCTCTTCTTTGATCCTCTGCTCCTTAGCATTGGGGACAAGGATGAAGATTGGCCCAGACCTATCTTCATCATCCTTCATGCCTTTGGCTGCAGGCTTCTTAGCAGCTGCACCCTGAGAGGGGAACCAAAATCACAGTGTGAGGCTGAGGAAGCAAACCGATGTTTTCTGTCTGTGTACTTAATTGTGTGACATCATGTTTCCTCATTGGCTGTGTGTGTAGTAATCACATGGAATAAGCAGCTGTTAGTGTAGGTTATCTTTGTGTGTGTGTGTGTGTGTGTGTGTGTTTTGAATGGTGACAGACAGAGTAGAAACAAGAGATACGGCGCCGTTATGCTGAAAAGATCTCAGTGCAGGTTAACACATATAAAACAGAGTGCAGAAACACTCGTGTGATATTATTCAAAAACATGCAACACACATCCAGAAACACACTCATGCAGTGGAGTGACCTGAAACCTTTAAGTGGCATGTGACCCCTCTCAGTCTCTGCTTCATTTCTGTAAGCATGCATAAACTGCACTTTGATTCATCTTTATGTCAGCATGTTGTTACTTGTTAAAAAAGGCTTAAAAACAGATGTCTAGGTATGCTGATCTAATTTCACCTAACAAATGTGAGTCCATGTGAATTTGATGATACAGTTGTAGATTCACAGTGCCAGTATTAGTAATTAGAGAGACACAGGATTAGGCCGAGCCAAGACCGGGCTGGGCCAAGGAGGAGAGAAGCTGTACGGAGGTTAAGATCTGTCAGGCTAACAAGTGTCCAGTGAGAAACTCTGTCCACATCTGCTGCTCGTGACTCCAGAGTTTCATCAGGAGGACACCTGTGCCACATCTACCTGTTGACTGCCAGCAGCAGCCTTCCCTTTGCTGGGGGGCTTTTTACTAGCATTACTGTCCTTGTCCTTGGAGGGAGGGGGAGGGGCAGGTTCTTCGGGAGGAGAGGGGAGCTGGGCGAATAGAAAAACCACATCATGTTCACACTTCACAGTCAAGAAATGACCGATGAAAACCAAATGACGTACACAGTCAAAAAATATGAATTGTACTTAATCTGACAGTTTATTCAGCTGCACAAAGAGTTAGAAATCAATGGTGGCTATGGCCTTTCTTTACCTGATCTGCAGAGAGAACCAACAGTTATTTGAAGCAAGTTTTCTTAAAAATGAATCTTTATTCCTGCTTGTCCTGTTTAACAGTTGGCTTGATAAATTTAATATAATGTATATTTATACAGCACCAAGTAAACAGAGTCATGTACTGGTTTTACTTTTTTTTGTAAGTGGTTACTGTCAATGAAACTCAACACCTCCTGCATTTGTTTGACAGTAATAGCCTCCCAGCCGCTCTGAAACGCATATTCCATCAATTTCCAGGTAGACTGCTTCATGTTAAAAGCCTACCAGGAGGCATCAAGTTTCACTGAGTTTTTCTGAGAGTAGCGAGTATATCAGGACTCTCTTGTTGTGCTGATGGAATTGATGCTGTGGAAATGGACACAGGTACATCTGTACCCATTTGAGCCAATATAGTAAAGCAATTCTACCCCTACATTATTTTTAGCAGGCTTTTATTAACAGGCTGCCTTTGTTCATTCCAGCCGCAGCTACTATATTTAAGACCAAGCAATTATTTGACTCCCAGCTTTTATTTGAGAATTTACAGTATGATACCTCCACCGTTACTGTGCACAACACACACACATACCTTCTTAGCAGCTCCTCCTCTGACCTTCTTAGTTTCAGGTTTACTGTCAGGAAAGTCTTCGTTGGCTGGCTGAGACCTGGAGGCTGCAGAGATCAGGCATTGATCAAGTATGTGAATATATTTGTTACTTAATCACTGAGCCGACTGTCAAGGAATTTGCCAACCTTGCTGTAATTGTTTTGTGGAAAACTCTGCACTATGCAACATGCTCTCTTGGATAACACTTAAAGTACTGAATATAAAAAAATAAAAATAAATAAATAAAAAAGATTGGGCTTGTTTTTTTCCACATTTCCAGTATTTCTTAATATACCAGACTAGACTGCCATCAACTTGCCAGTTTGTTGTTGCAGATTTTTTTTAATTTCTAAAATAATACTGATGACTTTGTCTGGATTTGATGACAGTCATAAACCCACACATAATACAACATTATTTGTCGAACCACCACAAAGATGGTTTGACACTGAGAATCAGCCATGTGAGACTGTGGTTGTACTCTATCTAAAAGTCATTCACTGCGATGTCACACAAACCTGATGCAGCTCTGCTTGGTTCTGCAGAGCCTTTTCCTCCTCCAGCTTTAGCAGGAGCAGCAGGTTTAGCTGGCATCACTGCTCTGGCTTTTTCCAACATGCCTACCACCTGGTCCTTAGAGGCAGGCTGGAGGGAGACGAGGACAGAGAGAGGTTCATTATTGCAGACAGGACAGCTATGAATCAGTGTTCACTGTATGATCAGGCACAGTTTAACACCTCTGCTAACTAGTTTGCTGAAAGAAACAGTATACTGAGAGTGTCATTCATAACACACGTTGTACCTTGAGTTTCCCTGTAGCCTTATTCATCTTGTCATAGCCCAGGTGCATCATGAAGGTGGGTAGGGCGTCCTGAGCTTTCTTCCTCACGTCTCCATTCCTGTCCTCCAGGCAGGCGTAGAGCTGGGGGATGCACAGCATCAGATCCCCAGGTACTGTCCTCAGAGTGGGCAGCTTCTCTGCTAACCAGCCTAACACCTGGGTGATGGAGAGAGTTGCATTTTACACACATTTTTTATTTGCATCCTGTATATTATGATATAGCGTAGGAATATGTTCACCTGAAAATCTCATTTGTACCCAGAAGGTGCAAGAAAACAATTCCTCTTTCCTGAAACAGCTGAATACTGGATTCTCCATGTTAAGAGAGTGGAGTATGTGTGTGTGTATATACCTCCTGTCGTAGGAAGGGATTCTCTCTCTTTAGCTCCTCTGACAGGTCCTCTCCCTCCAGCCACTCCTTCATCCCAGTCTGCTCCACCCAGGCCTGCAGAGTAGCCAGAGCAGCTGCTCTGACGTTCGGCTGCAGAGGAACAGGAGACATGCTCATTATCAGCAAACAAAGACGTGACACTGTCTTCACCGAGACCACATTTGTATATTCAACACTTTGCTTTAGATAAGCATGTTTTCTTTATTTGTCATTCCTCATACTCCATTATAATTTGTGTATATTTTCAGACTGCATGTTACAACATTTGCATGTTCTGCACATGTGCTGAACAACAATTCGTTTTTAAAGAGTTCAAAAGTTTGTGGTGGTGCAGTAACTCAAATGAAACTTATGTGGTTTATGTAATGTGATTGCAGCTTTTATAAATATAAGGAGGAAGTATTAAAAAGTGTCATTAAATTGAAAATAAAAATCTGTTGACATGTACAGACATGAGCCTTTAACACAGAAGGTCTTACACAGAACACTACTTGTGCTCCACGTCCCTCTGAAAGCTGGGATGTGTTTGAGATGAGAGTGTCAGTGTACCTTGCTATCTCCCATTACAGTGATAACAGGGATTCCCAGTGCTTTAACATGCTGCTTGAGTCCAGGTCCCATGGCTGTAGCCAGCTGCTGCAGGATAGTCAGGCTCTGCTGGACCTGGAGAACAGACACAATGCTCAGATTTTAAATCATGTTGTTCTTCTTACATCCAAACCTTCTATAGACTAACATTATTTAACAATTTCACTTTGGTTTAGTTCTGTTTCTGACTGGCCAATAACTGTATTCAAAGCCGGTACTTTTTTTCCATAGATGTTATGTGTATGTTGACAAATACTGTACATCCTTGTCCTTATATATTAATCTGGGTTGTAGGCAGAAGTTGACAAGCCTTCATTGCTGTGTTGGTGCCTCAATTGCAAACCCATGTAGCATAATGCAACACACTGTGAAGAATTTCACATTTTAAGCACTTTCTCCCAGAACTATGACATCATCAAATTTCATTAAAACTGAGGTTTTAATTACTTCATTTATTATTTCAGCAAAATTTTGTCCAGTTTTAACAGCAGTGCTGTTATCAGCCGCTCCACCAAGACAGAAACATTTGTGGGAAAAACAGAAAGTATAGGGCTCAGGAAGCCTTTCCTCTATGAAATTTTTTACTTTTCATAAATCTCCATTAAATCTACAGCAGCGACCACTAAAGACAGAGTGATCTGCATGTACTGGCCAGATGGTGCCTACGTACCTCTTGTTGGCTTGATAGTACGTTTCAGTACCATGTTTTGTTTTGTTTTGTTTTTTTAAATGGTGAATTTCTCTTTCTATGTATTGTATGTTTGATTTCAATGGTGAATTTCTTCAGATTACAAAGCAAGAAATCATGAAGTGTCATGAGTAAAATCATAAGTATGGCTGGGCGATACAGACAAAATCAAATATCACAATATTTTAGACCAAATACCTCGATATCAATATTGTAATAATATTGTAGGGATGACTATTGGTGCTTTCACAAAATATTTACTCAATGAGGTTTTTGATAGATAATCATCAGTAATGTGGATATAATGACTAAGCGGGTAAAGGCAAATAATAGAACAGCTAGAACAGTCAGAAAACTACATCACTTTACAGTAAAGCAGCCTTTAAAACCAGGAAAAGACAATGCTTATGTCATATCATGATATTACAATATCCAAAATCTAAGATGATATCTAGTCTCATATCACAATACCAATATTTTGCCCAGCCCTAATCATAAGCTAGCCAGTCATTCCTGCTGGGTTTTATTTGCTACTCCACACAGCACCTTCACATTCAGACTGAAAAGAACAAACACTAAAAATTCTCCAGGTTCTTACTAATTTAGAACTGCTTCAGGTGGCATTCCTATTCCTGTCAAACAAAGCTGTCATGTTAAATGCCTCTAGATCCTGTACTAGCCTTGCTATTATCTTAATGCAGCAGTACAGGCCTGCTCTCTAACTAACCAGGATCTTGTTGGAATCGCCGAGTCGTCCTTTCAAGGCCAGAGGCAGCTCTCCTATGTTGGCTGTGATGAACTTGGCCTCTGAGATGATAGCTGCGACCTCGTCAAGACCCTCCTTCCTGATCTTCCAGTTCTTATCCCCGATTTTAGACACCAGATCGGATGTTATCTTGTCGCTGACAGACGAGACAAAAAGGAGAGAGATAAGTTTCATCATTTCAAGTACAAACAGAACAGAAATGTGAGACAGTACATTTACTCAATAGTATATTTCAATGGTCTATGGTGGGGATGCAGCATAGTGCCTCAACACTTATTTTGCTGGCTTTGATTCCATGCTGAAACTAAATAGTTGACTAAGCAATCAACAAAAAAAAAAAAAAAATTGGACCAATTAATGACTGAAATGGATTTCACAGTCAATGAAGTTAAAACCATTTGTGATCAACAATATCACACTCATACTAGTTTCAGCTTCTCAAATATGTAAAGATTTGCTTTATATGAAATGACCAAGTCTGACAGACAGAATCATTTCCTCGTGGAAAATAAGGAAATGATTCTGTCAGCTTGGAAAACTGAGTTAAACCACAATAAGAGATTACTATGAATGTGAATGACATATGATATTGAGGACAATGTTTGCTTACCCGATATCTGTTCTGGGCAATAGGTCCATGATGTCCTGTCCTCCTCCTCCTCCTCCTTCTTCTTCCTGCTCCTCTCCATCATCACCCTCCTCCTCCGTTGCTGCCTTCTTGGTGAATCTGATTGGAGCTGGTGGAGACTGGCCCTGCATCTGCGATGGAGAAACACATAAAAGATAAACATTTTATTTTCCTTTTCCCTGTACATAACTTTTTGTCATGATAACAAGTGGTGAAAAGAGCTTAAGTTTATTTTCTTGACCAATGCAACAGTGAAAAATAATCACCATTTGACAGAAAGATATCAGTGTATTCTGATCCCAACAGAAAGTCTCTACCTTCTCAAACTCAGCATCTATCTGTGCAAGGAGAGCCGGCTTCTCATCCTCAAAGAACATCCGAAGAGGAGCTCCCATGTAGAGATACATGACTCCCAGCAGGGTGATGGCTGCCGTCCGAACAGCAGGGTTAGTCGCTCCCAGAGCTGTCTTTACATTGTTGATGAAAGCCTTCACATTGATACTGCAGAGGAGAGGTCGAAGGTCAACAGATACCTTTAAAATTGTTGTAACACATTTGTCTGTCAACGCTTACAATTAAAAAAAACAACAGTCCTGCATTCTTTAAAATGCAATTGTTAGCAAAATGACACTGACTTGACTTTTTTAATGCGTTGATATAATGATGAGAGTTTAAATGAGGGCTGTAAGTTACCCAGTAAAGCCAAACTCCTTAATGGCATTAGCTAGCCAGTTGAGTGTCTCTGCCTGGTTCTTGGGGTTCTTCTGTGCAAACACCATAGACACGGCCTAACAAATGAGAAACAAACAGTGTAAATACAGGTAATTCATCATAGTCAATGTCTACAGGCCTGTTGACCACTCTTTGGGGTTTGATATTTTGTTTTAGGGAAAAGAAAGAGGAATAAACTAAAAAAAACCTGTTCTGCAGTCCATGGCAGTGAGCAGGCTTGTCCAATAGCAGTCAGACCTTCTTTGGCATTTCCACCGCATTTGACATCTCCAACCTTATCCACCAAGCCATCCAAAGCCACAGAGGCGGACGTCTTTGAAAACTGTCCCCTCTGGGCTATAAGAGCCACGATGTGGAGCTTCATCTGCATCACCTACACAAGGGAAGGAAGAATACAGCATTAGTATGAATTCTGATTCTATAAAAGTATGATATGGGACAAATGAAGCCACTATACTTTCAAATTTTGGCTGGGTTTGACTTCAAAACAAAGTATTTTCCTGGAGGCAATGTTCATTCAAACAGCAGCTGCCAGGTTACTTCAGATAACCAATTGCTCAATATGCTCCAACATCAGCTGCTAACAGAGACAGTTACCTGGAAGTTTGTCTCCTTCCAGCCCGGTTTCTTGGCCAACATCCTGACTAAGGCCTGGCAGGGCATCTGCGCCTTATCCATAGTCTCAACAGCCTACAAGCAAATATGAATTCATAGATTAACATTCCTGCATGTTATTATTCAGCAGGTAGTGACACATCAGGCTCTAACAGCCTTCAACATGCAATGTAGTTTGAAGTATTCCACACTCAATATTTAATGGTAGTAAGAGTTCAAACAATATGGGTTTCTTCAACATTGATACTTCTGTGACAAAAATGTTTAATATTAACCATAATATGAAGTATATCAATTTGTGTTTTAGTGAGTGTCAGATTTTTGTGAGATGCCACCATGTTATTAATGAAATAAAAAGATGTTACCCTTTGGAACTCCTCCATACTGGCCAGTCTCTCCTTCCAGTTGGCTGAGTCCAGCTGTTGTAGACAGGAGGCAGGAAGGACACCTGCTGCCAGATCCTCACACACCTCAACCTGATATGACAAAACACACAGGCAACATTTAAATGATCTGAAAAACCAACAGCGAAATACTGATGATGCAGAATAAGAGTCAGAGTCATAGTGCCGTGGGACTCAAACGACACTGAAATGATTATTTATTGCTATTAAGAATAATCACAGTATTGATAGCAGGATCATGACATCATGCAGTATGTTCCCACAGAATGCATGCTGACTAAGGACACGTTTTCTGTCCAACATCTTGTCTCAAGAAGACTTGATTCACTTCAACATTTTAAGATTTAAAAAATGTAACAGGTGTAAGGAGGGAAAGAACAGACCTACTTTTCTATCATGGCACTACACGAATAGTGTGCAGTGACAATAAAAAAAAAAAATAAATAAAATAAAACACCACTCATAAAACAAACCACAAAGAAAGTAATTTAATACCTGTTTCATAATCACACCAGCCAAAGTATGAAAGTAGGATGGAAAACCAGTAGAAACAATATGAGGGGTATTTTTAAAAAGTGTTTTTTTTTATTTTTTAACTACTTCCCAGCAGTATTGAACAATAGAAATACAATTTAATTAATGTGGCCGGACCCTGATAAGTAACATACAACGGAGAGATAGATTAATAAAACAAAAAAAAAAGTTTTTTATAAAATCAATACTTGCCCATTGTTAGTGTTTCCTAGCGTATGAAATACTAATAAAATTATAAATATAAAATTATAATTATAGTTTTTCTTTTTTCAAGTTATTTCAAGACCTACAGATACCCTGATAAAAACACGTTATTTAACACTGAAAGGGTTACCCAGACCCAGAGCGTTCACTATTAACACTGCATCCACCCATGGTACTGTGACACACCTTTCTACAAAAGCTTCATCTGAGAGGTGAATGTTAAAAGGTACCCTGTGGAGTTTTGACCACCAGCAGCACTATGAAGCAGTGTCTTTAAATGAGTGGGTCCCTGTTGTGTTTGTTGACAAACACACACTTGATGCGATACACATTTCTGCCAGTGGTTTCACATCATCCCGCTGATCTACAGGTGGCTGTAATGCAGCAACACACCAGCAAAAGAAGGGGAAGAAGAAGCCTGCTGGTAAGTAAACACGGATGTAAACAATGTGGATTTCAAAATGTTAAAACCAAACAAATTGGCTTTATAAATGTTTTATGAGGAAGGAAATGCATCAAACAAGTTTGTTAGACCTCAGGAATACATACAATGAGTTTTGTTGAGTAGCAATGCAAACATTAACTTTTGTTTACAAGAAAATTCCACAGGGCCCCTTTAAGTGTCTGTGCATGGACTTACCGACAATTCAGTTTCTGCTATCTCTTTATTGTCAGAGCTCTTTTTGGTTTTTCCACCAGCTGCAGAGGATGGTTTGCCTTTTTTAGGTGGACCTGCTGACGACTACGAGAGACAAGAAAGAGAGTCAAGTACAACTGTAGACATTAAGCTCCTTTAGGTCATTGGTTATTACATTCCATGAACCAGCAAAATTGGGCTACAGCTAAGATTTACCTTGCTGGCAGGTTGGGTCTTCTTGGGTGGGGCAGAAGATTTAGATGGAGCTTCAGCAGGGGGAGGAGCTCTAGCTGCTGGCTTCTTGTCTCCCCCTCCACTTGCTGCTCCTCCTCCCCCTCCAGCACCCTTCTTCCCTCCTGCAAGCTCCACTTTATCAGCACACTCCTTTATCTGTTAACACATTCAATACAGGACAGTTGTTAGCAGAGAATGACAGTTATTCAGACAAAAATAAAACCGGGAGCTTTCTTCTGGTATAACCAATCATCCTACTGTTCATCCCCATCAGTCCACTGAGCCTCACCTTGTCCAGTTTGAGTTTATCCAAATCAGTGAGGAAGGGGTTCACAGCTTTCTCTCCAACCACTTTCATGGCCGTCCCCAAAGCTTCAAAAGCAGCATCACGCACCTCTGGAGCCGAGTCATTCACTTGCTGATGGAGTTACAGAGAGAAATGGACAGACAGCACAACAGATAAGAGAGAAAAACATTTGATGCTTATTTATTTTCACCATTCTGCTTTATTTCAACGTCATAGCAGCAACAACTTTGTTAATTACCACATTATTAACAAACAAGAACACTAATATCACTCTAAGACATTTCCACCCAGCATGTGTGTACCTTTATGAGCGCAGCACAGAAGGGTTTGAGGACGCTCTTGGGCAGTGTGGCCTGGGTGCAGTGTCTGAAGGAGCGGGCCAGAAAAAGAGAGGCTTGCTGCTTAATGGACGGGTTCTTATTGTCCATCACACCCAGGATGTCCTCTGAAAGGTTCTGTAGGGTGGTCTGGGGAAAAAGGAAAAAAAGATTATCAAATGTAACATTATATAACCTAAAAAAAAAAAAAACAACAATCCATCAATTTATCTAATTTAAATGAGAGTATCTTCTATAATGCATTAGAAGGAAGTCTGGGGAGTCAGTAGAGTGCTCTATAAATATCAGTCATTAAGTTAGCAATCGGTGCACGAGGGTTTGCAGCAGCAGTGCCAAGTGAAGAGAAGCCAACTGAAAAAGGCTTTTTGAAAAAAAAAAAAAAATGGCTCCACTCAGTCAACATCATTAGGTTAGTCATGACTTCAAACAAAGTCTACTGGTGAAAATAGAATTACAACGTTGACAGCTTTGGCACAGCTTATTGTGACCAAGAGATTATATGAAGTCACACTGTCATAACAAAGGGGAGTGACCCTACTAACAAGTATTATGTGTGTATCAAAGCCTGATGTATCTTATTCCTCTGTGTCATAGCTCTCCCATGTCGTTCAGAAACTATTAAAAACACATAAATAAGCCAAACTGTTGCAGTGGATGATCATTACACATTAGATCAGATTGACTGTAACTAAAATGACAAATACAAAGAACAGGATATGGCTAAAACTAAAAAGCTACAGCATGTACCCATGTACAAATACAACAAGTAAGAAGAACATCCCAACATACTGAAAATAAAAGAGCAAAGAACAAGCATATCTTTGAAGTTAATGTACTAGGAGTGCAGATTTTCAGCCATATGGACATGGCTTGACATAAGGTACACATCCCACAGAAGCCACACATTCCAGGCAAAATAAAAGCCACTCCAATGGTGAGAATGAAAAGTATTCTCAGACTTCGTGTCTTTGCCTTTCCTTTGCGTGTGTGTGCCAAATAATTCTTTCATTACCCTGCTGCTGTTTCATTTTTCATTGGATGATTGAAGAAGACCTGCTCAGTGCAAGGATTTTGACTCTACACTTACAGTATGGAAGATGGCGTCAATAGCCTCCTGCAGGGCCTGGACAACCTGAGGCTTCTTCTCTTTGAACTTCTCCAGAATGGTTGGAGCCACCTGGGGATACACACAAAGCTCTCATTTAGTGACGATCAATGATCTTGAATCAATGGTGCATTATATTCTTCCAGTTCTTGTTCCGTGAGTGAGGGGTTGTTTAACTCCTTGTGGTTCTAATGTTGCATAATGGCACCTGCAACCTGCTCTTTCCACATCATCTTAGGCTGTCATATTAAACTGTCAAGGACAGAGTGCGAAGCAAAGGCTGTTGTGCCTGAGAACTGTTTTTCTATATGCTGACTTATATAACAAACTGTTATATACTAACATACCAACATGACTAAAGGAAAATGGTAAAAAGATAGATTAATTAAAACAATTATTTTGCTAATGATATCCAGCAGCTCCTCTGAAATTTAAAAACAAACTCACACATTTAACACAGAAATCTTCCCCACATGTTGAGACTGGTTATTAAACATAACATTGCTATTAAATATTAAGAGATTCTTTTAACTTACTTGTCCTGCATATGTTCCAAACTTCTTCCTGAGACCAGAGGCCAGTCCAGCTAGACATTTAGCTGCCATTGTAACCAGCATCACGTTGGCGTCTTTCCCCACAACCTACAACATAACAGTCAGTGAACAATGTGGTGTTACCAGATTGGCCCTCATCCTAATTCTGGGTAAGACATTTGATTTAGGACAACAAATTTTGATAATTTGTTTGTACATGTCTACAGTAACTTCCAGATACAATAGACCAACAGAAAACATGCAAATGACGGCACTCAGTACCTTCTTCAGTGCTCTGACTAGGTCTCCATAGTCTCCGTTCTCTAGTTTGGGGTTCTTGGTCAGAGCCTCTACAGCTTCCAGAGCTTCTTTCCTCTCCTGCCACTTTTTAGCTTCCTGGAAAGACACACAGAGCCAGGTCACATACACACCAACATTCATGGTTCCATCACATAGTAACTTACAAATTCACACACACTTCAGTTTTTCTTTCCATGACAATGATTTGGTCTGAATTAACAAAATTACTTTTTGAAGCCTTTGAGCAGTGCACATACTGTAGTTCAATTAACTTACTATTTTCTCGTAGAAGTCTTTGGGCATCTTAGAGAGAATCTCCACAGCTTCCAGCAGTTCATAAGGATCCACTGCTGCCACTGTTTCCTCCTCATCCTCTCCTGAAAATAGCAAAAGAAGAAGAGAGGACATCAGACTGTGACTCCACAACCACTTGCTGAAGTGTACAAATCCCAATGATATCATGGAATCAGTAAGAGTATCATATGTAACCCTGTGTAGTTTGCGACCTAGTTAAACATACCATCAGACTGTTCTCCTTGGGCTTGCTGCTGTTCAAACTTTGCCTTCAGGTCCTGCTGGGAGCGCAGGAACCTGATCTGCTTGGGAGGAGACGAAGGTAGCTTCACCCATTCCTCCTCCAGCTCCTTCAGCTACAGGGACAGAGGACAGAAAGACCTTGTTAAGTTTGATGTGAATCTTAAAGCTGAGCTTTAAAGTTCATGTTTTGCGTGTGTGTGTGTGTGTGTGTGTGTGTGTGTGTGTGTGTGTCTCCCACCTGTACAGAGTTGATGTTCTGTAGTGGAGGTCTCAGAGCATCTCGGATCCATTTGTAGATTTCTATAGCAAGCAGCTTGGCTTCGTCTCTCACTGCCTTCTCTCTGGACTCAAACTGTTTGGGTAAAATCTTCACTACTGGCTTCAAAGTCACTATCTTTGATCCAAACTCACTGAGGGAAGATATAACAGACAGAGTCAACAGATGATTAGTGGATGATTATCTGGATCTGGAGACAAAAGACACTGCCAGACTGAAGAACCAGTGTGATTGTTCAGATCTAAATGACACTGATCTGCTCAATGTGGGATTGTTTTATCAGTATTTTACTTTATTATTTTACTTTGAAGTAAAGTAATTTACTTTGTTTAATTTTTTCTGTCATGATTCATGTTTTGTAACAATGAGGTAAAAAAATGAGCAAGTTTTGTGTTGTTAAGATTTGTTATAAACTCCTAGATATGACCCAGTATCCCAAATGGGGTTGGTTTAAGGCAGTATCTTGGACTTTGACCAGTTCATAGAGTAGACAAATAACTTAAACATGATTGGACTGATAGAAGAGTTGTTGACATTAGTTAAGTATAAAAGAATGTCATCTGCATATTGAATTGTTTTTTTTTGATGGTATGACTGTTTCAATGCCTTATATGCTATTGCTTTGTCTTTTGCATGCTACAGATGGTTCTATAAGAAGAGCAAATAATGCCAAAGATAATGGACATCCTTTGGATGATCTTATGGGGGATAATTTGTTGCAGGGAGCTTGCATTTATGGGAAATTTTGTGGTTTAACTGGATCGCCGTCTACCATTTCTATTCATGTGACTCAGGGTTGTGACTTGTATTTTGTGCATGTAGTACGCTTGTTAACCAATTAGATAGATAGTAACGAAGCTAGAACAAACTAAACTAATTGCTAAATGTTACATCAATAGCTTGTTATTATTAGCTGGGTAAAGAGCAAAGCAAAGCCAACATCAGTCTAGTTATACTGGGGAAGGTTTAATTTATGGATTAAACTCAGAATATTAGACATTTCTGATCAAAATAAAATATTGTATGTTCAAAAACAATGGCTCATTCATAAATAATATGGTTAGAAAGTAAGGCAAGATATGTGCACAAACGTGTACCTTATTTTCATCTAGACACTTGTGTGCTTATATCTGTGTGGTCACTCTAACCTGGGAAAGTAGCACTGACCTGAGAGCCTTCCTGAGCGCCTCAATGCAGGCCACCACTATCTTGGGGTTCTTGTTGTCCAGTCCTTTGAGCAGCTCGTCCTGCACCACCTCAGCCTTCTCTATCTCGATGTACATCAGACAGATGTCTGTGCCCAGTTCCTTGGCCCGGGCCTTCGGCTGGTTAAACACTTTGGTCACCACACCTGACACCACCTCACCTGTCGTCCTGTAGCAAAGGGCACAGATACAACCAGTCTGTCAGAACACATTGGATATACTGATGTACAGAAGTGTTTGACTTGCATGGGTTTATGCACATAGATAAGTCTAAATTTAGCCAGGCAATGGCTATTTTCATACAAATATTTAAACCATTGAACCCAGCTACAGTGCAGGAAAACATTTATGTATGCGTCCTCAGTTTTGACAAAAAACATTGTACTTGAAGAGTAGAAAAAGTTGTGCAGTCTGCTGTGTGGAACTGGATTCTTCACCACTTCTACTTTTGTAGCAAATGAAATACTGCTAATTTGTAGAGCTACTTGAAAAGTCACAAAAAGGTCCCTTTTCTGACCACTCAAACACCCACAGCAGTAAAAAAAAAAAAACACTATGAAGGTGATTGTCTTATAACCTCAGCAAGTCAAAGATACGGCTCTGATCACCTCTACAAAGCAAGGGATGATTGATTGATTAATGCTACTCAATGTCTTCTCATAACCACAAACACTTAATGTTGTGCTACCGGCTCTAATTTCAGCAGCAGTTGTGCCAGGAATGTGAAAAATACATCATTTATAGGCCACAGCAGATTTATCATCAAGCTGAACTATGGAATCATACAATGACGACAGCTGGTTTTTATCAATAATGACTTCAACATGTTTTTTTCCTTCTTTTTGTTAAAAACGGTGTCCGTGAATCCTGGGAGAAAATGGTCTCAATTCTGAAAGTTGAAAAACTTTTTTTGACAGAAGAATTTTCTATATTTGTTTATTTTGCCACAGTGGATTGTTTACTCTATTTTGATACGGCTTTTATTACACTGGAATTTAAACACATTCAATATATCTATTATTTTGATGATCACCTGTGGTTGTTAACAAGGACTTCTCTGGGATGATTACAGAATTTTCAATTAAATCCTTTTGTTTTAAGTTTAAGTTGTAACTGGCAGTTTCGTTTTGATCTTATATTCAGATCCTCTTTTCCCAGTTGATTGTGGCTATTATACAGTATATTCATTATTCACAATTTAATTGTTTAAGTAATTCTGTGTATCTTTCTAGTTCTTTAATTTTATTTTTGATTCACTCATTCTCGATTTCAAAGTTACTACAAGGTAGGTCTACAAGGTACTTCATATTTTATTGTGTCTGGCTTGCAGATGTGCACTAAATCTGTGGTTGTAGCCATATCCACACAAGGGACTGAGAACATTTATTCTATGATGAACACCTGAGCCAGTTTGATGTCCCTGTAACTGATGAACAGCCAGTTTGGGATCGAAACATAGTTTTCTTTATTACATTTAGAAAGAGTACTATGTTTTTATAGGAACATTTTACAGTGTTGTGAGTCCTTGGAAAGCCGAAAGTACCAACAAAGTCTGCTCGCCATTTTATCCAAGTGTTCAATGTTAGAGTGAATTGTATGTACTATTTAATGCCTTCAAACATTCATACAATAGAACGCTACTAGAAATGCCAACACACAGTTGTATGCCTCCACCAGCCAATCAAGTTGCAGTTTACATCCATGTCTGTCCAGACTCATAATATTGGTAGTGAAGACTAGGGGTGTACAAAAAAACAAAACAAAACAAAAAAAAAAAAAAACGGTTCACATAAGAATCGCGATTCTATCTCTGCCAATTCAGTTTCAGTAAATGTTTACATTTGATTCAGTGTGATTTTTTCTTCTTTGAGACCTATAAAAGTGCCTACTACAGTCAAATGGAAAGAGTAACTCAAAACATCAATCTAGAATCAAATCTATGAATGTATTGAATTGAGAATTGGTTTTGAATCACGAATCGATTGTGAATCGAATAGTGACCCCTAGAATCGGAATTGAACGCATTGAATCGTGAGATCGTGCACCCCTAGTGAAGACTAAGTGTCTTCTTTGGCAAAATTGAAGTTATCACTATATCGACATGTTTGATTCCCGTGAATAATTTCTAGTGGGAAACATGCTGTCTTCACTTAGAGACTATTTTTACAGAAGAGTACAGAGGACTGATAGAGAGCTTCCTCGTATGGTGCAACGATAATCACCTGAAGCTCAATATCAGCAAAACCAATGAGCTTATAGTGGACTACCAGAGGAACAGGAGGCCCCCTGTCCAGGTTGTCATCCAGGGAGAGGAAGTGAAGATGATGGAGTCATACAATTATTTTGGTGTCCAAAGCAATGTCATCACTTCATCATTTTATCCTATTAGTAATTTGTGTGAAGCTTTGTCATAATTAGCATATGAATTTTTGAGTTATGGCCAAAAATGTGTTTGTGAGGTCACAGTGACCTTGACCTGACCACCAAATTCTAAATCAGTTCATCCTTGAGTCCAAGTGGACATTTGTGACAGATCTGAAGAAATTCCCCTCAAGGCATTCCTGAGATGTCACCTTCATGAAAATGGGACGGACAGATGAACAGAAGTATGGGCAGACAGACAACCCGAAAACATAATGCATGACATAGCTATCACTGGTGCGGAAGCATAAAAGCAGTGTCCAAGGCGTGTACACTATTTGTTGCAAACAATTTCACAATGCACTTTCCGGTGTGACCAGGCACTGTATCTGGCACCAAACTGAACTCCCAAAGCGCTGGTGGCTCAGCTGGATTATAATAACTACAATATTACTACTATGGATTTGTATTTGAGACATTGTGGGTTCAAACATCACAACTGATGGCCATCAGTTGACTGGCCTAGTTGACATCCTGACAGACCTTTCTAAAGACAAACATTTTGACTTGTCAAACAAAGGGTTAACTGTACAGCTCCAGGGCCTGTGTACTGTGTACACTGGCATGACTTACTGATACAATTAAAAAAGAAAACAGTCATCATTGATACTAATGGTTACCTGTGTTTTTCCTGCTATGAGAAGTTAAAATGAATGCAGTGAAAAGGGTTTATTGTTCTGCAGGTAAATGTTGGGTGGGGCTGTGGCATCAGTGCAGCTGGGAACACCTCAGCCCAATCGCCTCTCTTCTCTCACAGAGATCATGTGCTGTGTTCTTGTTTCTTTGTCCTGCTGCTGTGCAGCATGGTCACACCACATTCCTCTCTCTTTGCTGATCAGTAATCACCACATCCCATTTCTTCTAGGCAGTTATGTGTTTGGTAATACATTTAAACATATCCTCTGAGCCTCTTATTATTCACTGTGGTCTATGAGACAGTCACAGTGGCCATTCTTTTGCGCTGTGGCGAAAAATTGGAATTTTCTGTTCTTTGATCCTTTATACAATGAACAGAATGTCTCAGAGCTTCGTCAGCTGACATCCAAAAACAAATCCATGTGGTGTCTTGAAAGCCTGCCTTGCTGGCAGAAACGACTCCAACTGGAGCTGCTGCATACAGTATTAAAAAGATCCACTGACAGACCTCTGACCGTAAGTAACAATCAGCCATGAATCAAGTTACTCACTTACAGAAGAGTGCTCTACAATGAGTTACACAAAGCCTTATAACAAAATTCACCCCTTTAAACTGAGTTTAACATCTTTTGAGGCTCATTCCACACATGCCAACACTCATTCCAGACTTTTTAAAAAGTGAAAATTCTTGTTGCAACCATGACTTACTTCCCAGCAACATGAGCGTTTTCAATGAAGGCCAGGGCAGCCTCCAGGCCTTTAAGCTGAGCCACGGCATTTGAGTCAGTGACAAACTTCTTTATGAGTCCCAGGTACTTCCCCCACTCTGGACTCTTCTCATCTTCTATCCTCTGGAACAACTTCAGAGCTTCTTCATAACCATTCAGACGTGCTTTCCACACCTAGACATTAGCAAGTACAGAGAGAGAGAGGGAGTAAACACAGTTAAATACACATCATCTGGGATTTGTCAAACTCATTCAGTCAGGCTTCTCTTTCTCCTTTGAGAAAAAGAGAGCAAAACTAGACAAATACACACAAATGTGAAGAGTCTTTCCAGTTCATAGTGGGAAAATGGAGGTCTTAATAACAGTCAGAGGATGTGACCTACATTCATAATGGATGAACCTCTCTGTTACATGTCATCTTCCTCTCCATTTGCCCTCTTATTATACTGTAGGACAAACATGTTTGTTGACTGGCTTTTCTTCCAGGCTCATTTGTGAGCTTAGAGTGGACTAATGATGAGTGGACTCATCACTAGAAAACAGGACTGTTCAGATCCAATGTTATCAGTCAGCAGCAAAATAAAGGAGAGAACATCTTACATCTCCAGTAGGACATTCCCACCCATGTTAAACAAATTAACAGGGGAGTTTCATTTGTGGCTTGATAATATACAGACCATGTTAAATAGAAGTGCAGCAGGAAACTGAGATAAGCCTACAATCTGTCAGCTTGTTATTCTTTCTCTGGTTCCACCTCAACAATGATTTGTATTTTGATATAGAGTCTAAAATTAGCTCTCTGGCTCACACACTCAGGAAGGTAAAAACAATACCTGCTGAGACCACAACATTGTTTTAATCATCATTTCTATACACTTGTCTTAGAAAAAAAACTATTGATGTGCCACCCTACCTAATAAAACTTTTATTTCATGCACAAAATTCTGATGTTGATTTAAAAAGTAATCAAATATACTTCATATATTTTTGTTATATAAATACATGCATTTGTAGCTTAAATATAAAAAGGATAAGGCTGGCGTTATTCCATGTTGTAATAATGTTCAACAAATCCTGTGAAAAAACCATCTCCCAATACTTTTTGACTTCCCTATAGGAAGTTTCACAGCAGGCATGTTGACTTGTCATAATAAGAAAAGCACAGGTGTTACTAATAACATTAACAATGGCTCTTTTCTATTCAAGTGTCTCAGTTAGCCATGACATTGTGACAGTGAGCCAGCATCAACAATAGCAGGACCCTGAAACTGAAGTAGCTAAATGGAATTTAGCCATCCTTAATTCTATGATTTATACCTGTGCTTTTCCTGCTGCGACATGTCAAAGTGTCTTTTGCAAATCTGCAAAAATTCTATATTGCCCCTCAGCCCTAAGCCTATTGGTTCCACTGAAGACAAATCTGTAAAAAAAAAAAGCTCACAAACGTATTGTTTCATTTTTAAAAGACTCAGTATTTTCACAAACAGCTGGTCACTGTAGTTTTTAAACAAACATTACTAAATGAGGAGGAAAAATTGCATTTGTTGGGGACATTTGGTGTTCTACTAAGTATTTCTGGGAGCAGGACGGGGTGTGTGGAATTCAGTCGAAATAAACTACAGTGTGTGTGTTCATGGTAATGAAGGAACATGTCACCCAGTGAAACAGTGTGACTCATTAATGTGTCAAATGCCAATGGACTGAGTGAAGCAGTCTGACAGGCAATTGGGAGTCTATTTGATGCAAAGCAAGTGTGTTTTGAGAAAAAAAAAAAGAGACTTGGTAAGACTTGGATTAAATTTGTGTATTAGTTTAATCCTAAACTTTAAGCCTTTTGGAGGGATCCAAATACAGATAAATATGAAGTAAGCAAGTTTGTAAGAAAGATTAACAGGCAGAAACGGTGGATATTACAGTGAACCTGTAAAATGAGTATGATTTTGTTATACTGTACAATAAGGGGGGCATTTCCAGTAAAGATGAGCTGCAGCAAATACCAGATAATGAGTAGAATCCATTAGCTAGTCTGAAAATCTATATGGCTCTACACTGACTCTATGAGACCACAAAAGGAAACACTTTGTACAATCACTCTCTGATCACAAGGCACTCAAGCTTCTCTTTGGAGGAGACAGTCCATTGGATGGGTTGGATGTGACAAACATCTGACTTAAAAAGGAAATATTTTTAAACTGAGCAAGTTGAAGTAAACTGCAGAGAATGTCATGGAGTGAGTTGGTCACCTTGTGTTCACATTTCTGGTCGATGGGAAGCTTCATCCACTCGCTATCGTCCCCCATGATGGCCACTCGGGGGGTGGGCTTCCCCAAAGGTATTCAACTAGAAAACAACGACAGCATTATCAACACAAAACAACATTCAGTGCACTGCATCTGTAGTTTACTGCTGGAGGAACAAGTGAAAGCTAAAAAATCATCAGACATTCTGGTGTCAGCCGAGCAGTGCTTGTGCTTTAAAACAAAAATGCTAATTTCATCAGAAAAAATGGCTTGTAAACATTCAGCAACACTAAGACTGCAGAGTAGCCAGTTACACTCTAATAATCATGACAAATACACACAACTGGTTCTGCATCTACTGAAATTGCCAGGGGGGGTGCGACTTGATCCACATAGTCCACACAATATTTTCTGCTTTAGTAAACAAAAACAGAAAATCTATTCACCCATCTACAGTATGTAATCCACATTAGTGCTTTTAGTTAGCTAGTTTTTCTAACTTTTTCCAGGTGACCCAAAGAAAAAGTGGAACATGCGTAGCACACTCAGTCAGTATCTAAAACAGCCCAAAAGCTGGTGCTGAATGTCTGGTCAGAGTCATAGTTCTGTTTACTTATTCACTGATCAGATAGATACTGCTTCTAATCACAGTTTGGACAGTTTTAGACTGTGCTTTATTCAGGCAAGCTTCTTGTACAGCTGCTTGTGATTAGTCAACATTTAACATTTGAGATGTTTGACTTCATTTGTTAAATGAAAAAAAGGTTTGTAAGAAATCATTTATATATATAAAAAAAGAAGTAATATTCAGCCAGTCAAATAAAAATGCCACCAATAAAAAATAAATAGCTAAATATTGCTGCAATATTTGCCCTGCATTTTCTTCTTCTTCTTCGCATATCTGCTAACATACACGCCATATAATAAAAGGTCAAAACCTAACATCGGCCAATAATATCAGCCTGGCCATGTATCACTCTGTTCTACTTTACAAACTCCATTTAAAATCCCATTTCAGAGCAGATGCATAACTTTACAATGTTTTTAACTGTAGAGCAGATGCATTGAAATTAAAAAAATATTTCACCAGAAAGCTTGACTAACATGTAAAGATTCCTTCCAAACATGTTTTAAGACATAAAAATACTGTTAGTAAAATAACAATAACAACAACAACAACAACAACAATAAGAATAAGAATAATCTGATATGGTTTTCCATTAAAAAAAAAAGTTTGCCTAAATTACCTAGTAGGAAATTCTTAAAATTACATCTCCTCCTTCTCCCTCATTTAAAAATATGGAATTTATGAATATACACATATTGTTCATTTCAAATTTTTAACTGCTGGGCACAAGATGGTGGGATTGGCATTTAAACTAGTTGTGATGTCACAAATCATGCTCGTAGGTACTTGCCTTAAACTCAGATTTAAGGTGAGCACAGAAAAACTTCCCCCCTTCAGCAGACGAATGTGGAAACAGTGTAACTCTGCACATACATCATTCTGCACAGTGAAGCTCAGACATACAGCTGAAGTAACAATAAGCAAAACACATTTTTGAGTGGAGGGGGACCTAAAATATATGGGCAGCAGTGGGGATTGCAGGAAAGCTATCTTAGAGAGACAAGCAAACTCTTAGTATCAACATGTCATTTTACATTTACTTAAGCAATGAAAGAGAAACAGTGTAATGCAACATATGGGTGGCAGAGTGACCTCATGTCTACACAGACTGCCCCCTAATTTAAAGGTCTAAGGTTCAGAGGCTGCAACAGTCTGTTCAATGTCAAGTCGAGTAAAAGTGCTTCACCAAAGATACTACTTTGTCAGTTTTTGTCAATAAAAGAGACGCCAACTCCTGGAAAGTTATTTCTACAGTTAAAATCTTCCTCCACTTGACAGCATAAGCATGTGACTGTCTAATGCACTTTCAGGGAGGAGCTATGCTAGTAAAATATGAAAGCGGCTGTTAGATTTCAGGCACAAAGTAATGATTTACTATTGAGTGGCTGGTGAATTTGAACATTTATCTGTCAGTGGCTGGTAGATGTTCACATTTTACAACGTTAACTTCCCACCCTGGTTCATTTTTCATATTGATCCAGCCCAGTCTGGAAAATAGGCTAAAGACATTTAAGGGTTCTTTGTTGTTGTTTTACACATACACAAGCAAACTTAGCAACTGTAGCCTTTAAAATAGTTTATAGGTATATTTATTTTAAAACTTCAGACTCTTGACACAAAAACTAAACCAGACCTCTGGATGGAAGGAATATCAAACTCCATTAAAAATTGCTAATTTAATGTGACCTTGATTATTCATAAAAGCTAGGTGCGCATACACATAGGACATGACTTGATACCCTTCCAAGAGTTGTCTCATCACAATGACAGATTCTGCATGCACCTGATCCAACAAGCAGCATTTCATTTGAAAACATTTCAATTGAAGAAATGCTTCTTATCATCAGCCACAATGGCTAACTTACTAACTAACACCCACCTGAGTGTTTCTGGTGAAAAGAGACTGTGGGAGTACCAAGCCAAGCAATTTCAAGGTTGATAATCTTTTAAACAAAGTGATGTGGTATTTTGGATGTGTGTAGGAACGAAATCCTGAAACTGTAAATCTAAACAATGCTGACCAAAATCAAATATTTCAGTATTACATGTGGATAACATGGGCAAGCAGGCAGATGCATTCAATATTCACTCCACTCTGACACATCAGTCTAGCTCAGAGATGTTTACCACTTAAGTGTAATAAGGCATTTAAGGCCAATCTAAAATTGATAATATTTATTATCAGATACTACGGGACTAATAATATCAACATATCGCCCAGCTTTAGTCCCAATCATATGTTGTTTCACAGATATGAACGTGTGCATGAGAAATGCAGCAGTAGCGAGAATTCATGTGCATACAAGAATGAACACACGAAGGCTTGAAGTAACACAGACTTTACATTGCATACTTAAATCTTCAGACAGCTGAGCATAGCTTTTACACAGCTCCCTACATGCACTCTGAAACTGGACAGCACCCTCACATCTCGTCATAATCAGGTTAACGTTAACAGCCGTCTGAATGCTATGCTATCATCTAACCATTTCCCTGGTTGCAGCCCATGGCATTGCCTGTTTGCTCAAACTGGGAGTGGTAAAGCATCTTAAGTTAGTTACTTGTCAGATGAACGCCATTAACTAACGTTAACGTTAGCTAATTTAGCAACAACAGTGACAGTTGCTACGTTAGCCCGTTAACCCGCTCATTCTCATTTAAGCAGCTTCAGCAGAAACATGCCAGCATTTTCAGCACACATTAACGGACAATATATAGCCTGCTACAATATGTGTGAACTATGCTAGACAGCAAATACCAGAGAGCTTATTGTTTGGTAGCGGACAGTAGCCGCCGCTAGCTGCTTAGAAACAGCTATGAGCTAAGCTTCCATCCGCGCCAACACAACCAGGCCTAACAACGCACTTCACAACGGCAGCTAAAGAAACACAACGGCCTAACAAGCAAGCTCAGAGTAGCATACGAGTACTAATTAAAATAAGGAAATAAATTTATACCGCTGAGATACCTGTTTGCGTCTCTAAGAGACAATACGATGCTGGCCGTCCAGTGAGATGGAGGTGATAATGGGATCACTACGGAGAAGCCCGGCCGAGCTTTATACAAGCGTTGCCAGTAACACCCAGAACACAAAACGCAGCTTCCGGTTCAAAATAAAATCAACAGCTACAACGTCCCTCCCGGTTAACACAAAGTTTCGAATTAATCAACAAATGTTGTGTATTAATGAATATCTTAAGTGATACAACATTAAATACACATTTTAATTTGTTTATGCTCCTTTGTGTACAATTTAGACATTTCGTGCTTTTATTCTAAATAAAATGAACACCCTTTCCGGTCCTGTCACGTCTGCTGATGTGTAACTTGTCGCTACTTTTTGAAATTCCTCCAAGGGCGGAGAGACAGCGGGAGGGGCGGAGACAGGGGCGCCACCCTAACTACATCACTGTTGTGTTGAATCATAGACCTTATATACAGTCTTACTGCACGATTAATTAAATCTAGGCTAAAAAACGCCAGCACACACACCCAATTATTGGACTTCACCCCTCACACATTTATATTTTGCCCATTAGCGATAGTCTAATGGGCATCCTTATTTGTGACTAGATTTCAAATTTGATTGGTTGAATTTAAACTCAGGCCCTCCCCCAAGGTGTGATCACCCGTTAGCGATTGGGCCATTTTCTCCTTAGAAGAGATTTGATTGGCTGAATTGAAACTTTGCCCTTCCTCATCTATGATAACCGTTTTCTTATTGGTCCATTTTGTGTATTGCCTTTACAGATTTACTATTTGATTGGTTATTTATATGATTATACATTAATATTATTAATTTATTATCATTTTTATCATTGTTATTCATACATGATGTATTTGTACACCTTTACAAAAAAAACCTTGGCTCATCATGTGCCAAAATTAAAGGTCCAGGGTATTCTCACAGTTTTTTTTAACAATGGGGTTTAAAAAAGAGAAACACTTGTACCCATTCACAAAATACCTTCCCTCCCTTTCTAAGACTCAGAAATACAACATTCTCAATTAGTAGTCATTCATCATTAATGTTAGTTTCTTCATTCTTCAAGGTATGTAATGAGCACAATTTTTGCCTCTACAGAAACAACACATTCTGTTAATTTAGAAATGTAGTTCATGAACTAAGAGAAGAGTCTCCTGAGCTCCCACTTCTCTACAGAGATGGTATTCTAAGTCCTAAGTGACAGGCAGAAAACCATGAAATCATGTCAGAAAAATACAACAACTATAACACTTCACACAAAATAGAACAATCCATGCCAGCCTCTCACTGCAACTTCCATTACCAAATGTGAGACTGTAGCTTACATCTCCAACAACGCAAAATATAAAACACCAACAGCCACTCAACTACTGAAAACAAATGTAAAAGACAATAATAATCTGTAACATCTGTCTGACAGTTCTGCACAGGATATACACATTTTAGCCTAACTTCAAAGATAAACATTCAACAGACACTGTAGAATTACATTCAACATTCTCTATCAATACACCCAAAAAAATCACTTCTGGAGAGCAGCACAGATTTAGAAAGTTGGACAGTACATATAGGGGCAGGCAGGTGGAGTAAATAAACAATACTATAATTCAGTCAGTGGATCTTATTTATGGGATTGTTCTCTGTGTTGAGCAAGGGTCTAGTGCAAAACAGAAAATATGAGGGTTAACATCAATTTGAGGTACTGTAGTTTTCCCAACACAAGAAAAACACAAGCAAACCGACTTGCAAGCTGATAGAGAGGGAGAACAGTCACTTTGTATTTTAATTGTCCAGGAACAACATCACTAGCCTAACAATTGAGTCTTGATTATAACAATGGCTGCACTACAGACATGATGCTGAAATAGTAATAAGCATAAAAAACAATAGATATTAAACAAATATCATAACCTAATGTACTTTTTAATCCTTTAATTTATCTATTGATGCTACACTTTACTCTACAATTTAAGGTTATTGCTTCTTCTTACAGCATGTTACTGTTGTAGCTGCTCTAGGTGGAGCTAGTTTTAACTACTTTATATACAATTAGCTTGTTAAGTGCAGTGGTTCACAACCTAGGGGTCGGGCCCCTCCAAAGGGTCACCAGATAAATCTGAGGGGTCGTGAGATGATTAATGGGAGAGGAAAGAAATTCTGATACACAAATCTGTTTTCAGTTTTTGGACTTTTTCTCTAATATTTGATTTTTGGTAAAATATTGGATCATTTGAACATTTATTGAAATGAAAGCATGTGAGAAGTTTAGAGGGAAAAATCACTATTTGGTGGAACTGTTAACAACTCATAGACATGTGAAATGTGACCCCGACTACACACTGCTTTTTGTAAGACGTCAAAAGCCAAAAAGGTTGGAAACCACTGGTTTCATCTTGTATTTTAAAAGCTTGTTAAATTATCCATTGTGTCAAATCTTCATCTAAAAAGTAACTAAAGCTGTCAAATATATGTAGTGGAGTAGAAAATACAACACTTCCCTCTGAAATGTGGTGGAGTGGAAGTATAAAGTAGCATCAAATGGAAATACTCAAACAAAGTACAAATACCTCAAAATTGTAGTTAAGTACAGTATTTCAGAAAATGTACTTACTTTCCACCACTGATAATAGCATGTTATTTGTCGACCACACAGAAATCTCTGCCAAAAACCAATTGTTAATATGATTATTATTATTATTGTTATTATTATTATTATTATGTGGAAAACCGCAGAGGAACCTTTGTGCCCTCTGTTGTTCGGGGGCATTTAATTAATGTAACTCACAACATCCCCGCTGTTTCCATGGAAGCCCACCATGTCAGGACCCGGACAGTCACCGCTGTGAAAGCTAGCAGAATCCCAGGACTAGAGAAATGCAATGATTTAATGTGAACGTAGCTAGCAAGACAGTTCACTGTTTACAGTTACGTACGTCTCAAGCTTATAAATGTTCATGTCGACGTTATCTCCTGAAATGACGACTAGGATGAACCGTTTTAATACCACCGTTCCCGTTGACGAATACCTCGGTAGGTTCTATGCTAACTGTGCATTTTTAACAGCAAACTGTGTTTTTGTTCTTGCAACCCACGTTAGCCAATCTTTTAACTGAGGCACTTTTTGAGTCAGCTGCGAGTAAGTCAACGTTAAGTTGTCGGTCACCAGCTCAATGAGTCCCCATTTGAATAACTCAAAGAAGTGAATATAATTAGGATTTCATAATGCTATTAGCTTATTTTAAGAGTTTCCACAACGTGTGGTACCGCGGCTAGCAACATAAATTGAGAAAAAAGGCACGATTTTTTTCCTAGCTTAGGGTTTAGTGAGTTATGAGTTAATTTCTAGCTTATTCAAAATCATTTTTGTACTGAGCATGAATTGAGACTATCAACCAGTCAAATGTTATATTTCTCATGTCTGTGTCTCTTTCCATCCGTCCCTGTGTGTGTATATATCTATATTTCCTCACAGCGGACAGTAACGTGTTGTTCTACCTGAGTGATGCTGTGACGCAGCTGCTGGAACATAAAGAAGAATACACCCAGTTTGGGGTGACCCGCTACTTTGCTGAATAGTATGTTACACTGGATACACAGTCAGTCACAGCTGTAAAGACAAGGTTCAGACAGGAGGCCTGGAGAAAAGGTTTTAACGGATGTAGGCTTTTTAAATGAAAGGAACACACAACAAAATGGCATGCATTAACAGATTATTGTAAACCACTCCAAGCCCCTTGTTTAATACCAAGAACAAAGTCGTGACAATGTTCCTATGTAGGCAGAATATGCTCAACCATAGCTAATATGCAATAATGTATGTACCTAGCAGTACATATTTGTACATCTGAACACATTTCTGTATATGAAGTAGGGCTGCAACAACTAGTCATTTAATCAATTAGTCGGTCAATAGAAAATTAATCTGTAACTACTTTGATAATCAATTGTATTAGTCATTCTTAAAGCAAAAATGCCGACATTTTTCATTTTTCAGTCCTCAAATGTGAAGATTTCATGCTTGTATTTGTCATACACTATAGTAAATTGAATATATTGTTTTGGACTGTTGGTTGGGAAAAACATGACATTTGAAGACGTCACTTGACGACTCTAGAAAATCGTACTGGTCATTTTTTTTTTTTTACTATTTTCTACGATTTTACAGACCAAATGATCAATCGATTGATCAGCAAAATAATTGTCAGATTAATCATTTGTGAGAATAATAAATAGCTGCAGTTTTAATATAAAGTTCTTCTGTTTTTTTCAAACTGCGAAAAACAGTTACACACATTTTTGTTTCACCTGTACAGTAATACTGTGATGCTGCCTGTCTAAATGCATTGGTTATTGTAAATGCAGCTCAGTGTATCTTCTGTATGAATTTAGCTAACTGATTCTATTCATTTTTAAATTTGTGTTTGTAGTTTCAGCAGTGTGAAGAACAGTAACCACGTCCTCTTCAGAGAGTATAACTACATCAAGGCCACTCCTTATAACAGAGCCTCCTTCATCAGAGTCTTCTGGAGATGCTACAGACAGATCGGCAAGAGTGGAGGTGAGTGAGAGTAGTTAAATGACAGCTTATTACGACTTGGATTTTATTTTTGTAACTCTAGCCATCAATTCTATCAGTTCCGATAACACTGTATTCACCAGAGTAATTGCTGAGATCATATATTGTTAAATAGACTTGTCTGGATCTGTTGATGATGAATATGATTAGCTGTTCTCTTCAATCCTGCCTGGTTAGCAACTTTGTAAGACTAGTTATCCAGGATCTCCAGTGTAAGGGTTAACACAGAAGCCAAGTGACCCAAAGAGAGCCTGAGTAAGTTGACCATACTTCTTGAGATGTGCCAAAGATCAATGACGAGGTTAAATACAAAATAAGGTACAAAGCAGCGATGTGGACAACTTCATGAAGTCAGCCATGAAAATGTAGAGAGAAGCAGTTCAGTCAATTAGCAATACCTCTGTCTCCAATTGTATCATTTTCAGCTGCTTCATGGCTTGTGTAGCTTATAGGTTGTTACTATGGGTGACTTTGAAACAAATCTATGTGGTGAAGGTGCAGGAAACTCAAAATTGTACATTTTGTAGCTAAAAAGTGTTAATTATGTATATCGACCAGCCCTCAGCTTTTGTGTTGCTGGGTTTTTAAAACATGCAGCAGTGTTTTGGTCCAAACATGAAACACTGCTCTTCCCTGATTTGTGATTGACAATCATTAAGCTATTTAGTATTTAGTGTTGTACATTATGATAATTGTTCACCATAAAGTTCCACTGAGTTTATTCCAAGTGACCAAGAAAAAGGATATTTGTGTGCAGCGTTAATTTCAGCAAATCTGGATTCAAAACTTTCCATTTTTGTTGGGTTGGAAGTGGTGAGCTGCTCTATTTTCAGTTGTAGGAAACTCATCTGAGTCAAACATATAGTTTATGGCTGTTAGATTCCTTTGTGCTGCCATAGTAACCTACACCATGTGGGTTTGTTGCTCTTGATTTTATTTGCATCTACTTGAAACACCTTTATCATCCTGGAGTCTAGACTTCTGTAATAAGATTTGCTATAAACTCTTCTAAATCAAGTTTCCTGTTCCTAACAATGTGTAAATGAGAAATAAGCAGCCTTCTATATGTGCTGTTGTATTCCAGACTTACTGTCAATGTTGGAGTACAGGTCTCTGCTGCAGTTACTGTGTCCAGACTTTCCAGTGGAGATGGTGCAGAGTGCAGCCAGGTCAGTACACTGAACCACCACACACAAGAGACATCACCCTTTCCACTCAGCACACTTTACTACCTCCAATAAACCTTTAGACCAGGATCACAACTCCAAATAGGTCACACCTTTGTGTGTTTGTTCACTACAATTGTAAAACTACACCAGAGCGACAGTGCTACACTAACAAAAGGTGTTTTTGGTTTTATCACTTTCCTGCACTCAACAGCTCCCCTCTTGTTCCTCCTTTGTGTTACACTGACCTGATTGTCAGTCGTGATAAACAAGGTCAAAGTTGAAACTGATTGAACTTTGATTGCAGCACAGTAAAGCTCCTCTGCAAGGTTTCTTCTTCTCTTTACAGAAAAACAACGGCTCCATGCTGTTTTATCACTGTATTATCACTGATCATGTGTAGATGTCCTGAAGGGGAAAACAACTCCTTAAATGACCAGTTACCCACTGACACAACAGGTTGACATCATAGTGTTTTAAACTGGTTTTCTTCTTTTCCTGTAGAATTGTCCTGATGGACGACGCTATAGACTGTCTGATGTCTTTCTCTGATTTCCTTTACGCCTTCCAGCTGCAGTTCTACTACCAAGGTACTTCTGTTTAATAACGTCTGTCCATATCAGGATTGAACTCATATCAGTTCGGCTATATTCCTCAAGTGTTGATAGAATCCAGATATAGACAGTAACAATTCTTACTAATACTTGAAAAGAGTCAGCTAAAAACAGATGCCTTATACTAATGTTCACCCATCTGCCACATCCTGTTTCTAGAGTTCCTGGACAGTGTGCTGGTGATCTACCAGGATCTGTTAGCAGGGAAGAGTCCAAACACAGTCATCGTCCCCACATCCACCTCCATCGAGCAGCTCCCCTCTGTGGCTGCAGAGGAGAATGACAAAGAGGAGCATCAGCAGGACGGGGTGGAGCCGTCCACTCTGGCTCAGTGTATAGATGCCCTCTGTGACAGGTTAAAACACAGGTACAACAACTTTAGTCCTGGCACCAGACCCCTCTAGAATCTTGCTCTTTAATATTATGGTATATGTAGTGTTAACAATAAAAGACTTGACTGTCAGATAGTGGAAGCTGTGTCAGAGTATGTGTTTTAATGTGGCCTCTGATGTTAATTTGCTTCCCTGCCTCTGTCCAGTTTCTGTGCAGTGCCTCATCTATGTGCAGTGTCGTTGAGCACTTAACTGTAACAGTTTGTTGTTATGTGTGTGTTATAGCTGACGTTTCTGCGTGTGTGTGTGTGTGCGTGTGTGTGTGTGTGTGTACACAGTCATCCTCCCAGGTCCTGTATGAGAGAAGTATTGGAACAGACTGACAAAGTCTCTTACTACAGTTTACTAATGAGCCTGGCTAAACATGAGACGATTAACCAAACCATTGGTAAGTTAAACATTACACATTACCTAAATACTACTGCTACTGCTGCTGCTATTACTACTACTTTAATGCTAATGCTACTGCAACTACTGCTACTACTAGTGCAACTACTACTACTGCTATTACTACTAGTCAAGTCAGTTTTATTTATATAGCTCCAGATCACAACAGAAGTAGTAGTAATCACTCTCCATATAGTTCTGGTCTCCTGAGAAAAATATCTGTCTCTTTAGCTACTAAATGCTCTGTTGTCTGCTGTTTGGGGCTGGACAGGTAGTGTACAGTGGGTTCATGTAGGGGTTGATGAGAGCTCTGAGATTGAACCACACAGTAAATGTGCTGTAAAAGCATAGACTGTATGTGTAAAACCAAAACAATAATCTAAAAAAGAACAAAAAAATATGTAGAGCTGCAGAATTTTAGGCTCTAGGTTCATCACTACCAGTAACCCTTTCACATTACACAGAATAATTAGATTGAAATGTAAATGTAGGGAATATGGATTAATACAGCTTTGAAATCTTACATCCTCCCTTTGTTCCCTTGTTCTCTGCAGGAGCGTTACCCAGCAAGGCAGAGCTGCTTATTGACCCAGAGATGGACCAAGAACTGGACAAACTGTAAGAGCACACACACACACACACACACACACACCTAAATCGACAGGCATATAACTGTATACTGTGTACTGCACAGGGTGACTGCATCATAATAAGCCAACATATTTTTTTTGAATGCTTTTCCTTTTCTTTTCATTGCTCTTTACTTACTGTCTTCTTTGCTTTCTTTTTTCTTCTCCTTTTCTCTGTTCTTCTCTTTATTTCTCTTATGCTGTCCCGTTCTCTCCAGTATTGCTCAGATCTCAGTCAGTCCCAGCAGCAACAGCAGCGGCAGTGCAGTGGGGGGGCTGAAGGAGGTGCAGAGGAAGGCCTCCCCCAGGAGGAACATCCACCACAGGAGGAAGATGGAGGTGGAGAGCGACGGCTCCACTGAGGAGACAGATTCCTCTGAAAACTGACCTTTCAACCACTGACCTCTGGCCTTTCACCACTCTGTGACACATCACCTGCCATCTTAAGTCCAAAACACACAATGATCATTATGATTCGCATGAAAACTGTTTGCTATGTAATCCAGAAAGGCAGTGAGGGATCAAGTGAAATGACTACCCTTGGATATTTATTGTAATCTTTTGAAACAAAATGTTTTTATTGCTCTCACTGTTGGTTGGTAGTAATATGGTTGGTAGTAATAAAAAGTAATATTTCTTTAGCTAGTCATAAATAGTATGATCAACAAGTTGGATATCAGTGATAACACTACATTTAACACTCAGTGACATGTATTCACACTTTCCAATACTCCTTAGTTGTCATGTTGGAGATGCCTCTTGAAACAGCATTTATACTATACAGTCATGAAACACCAAAACTTAAGTGGTTTAACAAAAAGTTAAACCAGTAAAGTTGTTTTAGCTACTTTAAGTTAGCAGTTCCTTATTAAGCAAAATAAGGTTTCATTGCTGTTTACAGAATGACACCTGAAGCTGGTGTAATAACAGATAGGAACCTCTTTCATATTTGAGGTGCAAGTTTTGACTGCAAATACTTGATTTGTTCTTAAAAGTAACACTTCATGTTAGCAAACCAACCTTGCTTATCAACTTATCACACGGTGTGAGTAGATGTATTCCCACTGCCTTAAATCTCTCTAAATGTTAAAGATGACAACAACACTGGACATTAAGTTCCCTAAAGTAAAATGTATTATAATAATAATAATCTGCTGTGTTGAGCATGTTAAAGAACACAGTGACAGGACATTTTCCTCTTCCTGCCTGTTCATTACCTGCAGCTCAATCATAAACTGTATAGCACTAATTTATTTATTACTTTTTTAAATTGGTGAATAGAATGATAAGACACTTAAAATGTGAATGTGATATGACATGTATGAGGATCATCGTTAACACTGTGAATAATAAAGATGTAACTGTGATGCCTGTTTCTGATAATTGCTAATCTGACTCTTGACGCTCCTGCCCAGATTACCCTGATGACATCATCAAAGTATCATGATGACATCATATGGGTAATCTAAGTGTTGCCACAGGTTGAGTAGTACTAATTAATAAAGCCAACCTTGAGCTAATATGAGTCAAGACTGGCTTTTTTCTTCTATCTATACTTTGAAAGACCTGTGAGTGATGTGAAATTTCTTTGGATAGTAAGTGCTGAAAATCAAGTAAAGTATGGATGTAAGAAAATAAGATAATTATCGTTTGGATTGTGCTACTTGGGTGACATAACAGCCACCATATGGTGGTAATACTGTTTAAATAACTCAAGATTGGCCATCTGCCCAGCTTGTATTTTTAATCAATTTCTGGGTATGGGGGTGTTTCTTTAATTGTATTTAGCTACAAGGCTACAGCCATGGTTAAGTCTTATATAACCTTTAATTTCAGTGTATTTAAAATAACATTTGAACACTAAAATACTGTGCAGATACATAAGACTGAAAAATATATGACCCCAGATTTTAATTACACAGTAAGTCAATCGTGTCAAAATGTGATAAATTTGACACAAACTTCAAACTGACTTGTGTCCATGGTAACTTGAGTCAGACTTATTTAAACCTTCTTTATGAAATGGAATTTCCTGAAAATAATCCTGACTGACTGAAATATGATTGTTTTAACAGGTAATCTTGCTTAATGAAACACCCTTCTGATGTAAATAACCTGAAAATTACAGCAGTATTTTAGATTTAATATATCATTTTGTTTCAATATACTTCCTTGTACCTTCTGTTTTCATTAATACAGACCGGTCACAAATTAAAGGAAAAACTGGTCCAGGTCTGAATGCTTGACCCCTACAGTGAGGGGATCTGGTGGCTCTGTTATGCTGTGGGGGGCATTTTGCTGGCATGGTTTGGGTCCACTTGTCCCCTTAGAGGGAAGGGTCACTGCAAATCAATACTAAGTTGTTCTGAGTCATTACCTTTATCCTATGATGAAACATTTCTATCCTGATTGGAGTGGTCTCTTCCAGGATGACAATGCCCCAATTCACAGGGCACGAGGGGTCACTGAATGGTTTGATGAGTATGAAAATGATGTGAATCATATGCTATGACTTTCACAGTCACCAGATCTCAACCCCGTTGTACAGCTATGGGAGATTTTGGACTGATGTGTTGGACAGCGCTCTCCACCACCATCACCACCATCATCCCTCCAGAAGAGTCCCAGAGACTTGTAGAATCCACGCCAAGGCTGAGGAACACCATTCATCAAAAAGATATTCCCTCATTGATATTTTGATGATGGTGGTGGAGAGCAGGAGGTCTAGCAAAAGTAACCAAATGTAAATCATGCCTTTCATTTAAGAATCATCAATGGAAATGTGGTAAACCTCAATCTTAAAGGGGCTTTGGTTCATATCAAAGTACTTATTCCATCTGCAGTTGTAAACGTGATTTATTGACAAGAATAACCATCATCATCATCATCTTCATCAGTCTGTGCGTCTTGTCTTCATTTTACAACATTGATGTCATGCGGTGTTACACCCAGGTTTTGGTCAAACTGACAGCATACAATAACTCCTATACAAACATACATACATACAGTATCTATACAGGATATATCTATATTGATGAGTTATGTACAGTAGATCCCCATGGTGTTAGAATCACAGAAGTGGAATAGATAGAAAGGACACTTTCTGGTGGATCAGAACAACCTTCCGTGGCACATCTGGGATGGCTGGCATGGAAATGAACGTGGTGCAGTACACTACATGAGGTCTCAGAAAGCTCAGATTTGCTTGCTAGTGAAATTATTATTTAAAAAACTGTTCCAGTAGTGTGCATGTTTAGTTCCTTCACTACTTTCCAAAGCATTCAATAGTTTTTTTTTACCTTTAAATATGTTTTTCTTTCCTTCCAGATTACCATTGATTTTCATTCACTTGTGTGCTCCTGTATAAAGATCCGACTTGAAACTAAATGTGTAGTCCATCATAGTAGACTTCGTCTCTGCTTATATTTTTGACAAAATAGAATTTCATTTTCATACCGTTCTGCAATGAATGGAAGACAATGGCTGTCTGAAAGGCAGGGAATGGGGTTTTTAGTGAAAAAAAACTGGTTTAACCTCTGTAAAGGCTTCAGCTGATACAGCTTTCAGAGACCAATACCACTATTTTCAGGCAGAGGCTGCATGCTTTGCATAGATATTCATTACCTTTAACCATCATTCCAAAAGCGTACCAGTATTTAGCATTTTACCCTGCATTTTTATCCTCCCTAGGCTACAAAAGCAGCGAGATCATGGGACAAAAAAATCTCCACAAAAATCTCAGCTAACACTATTAATACTTCTATTACTTCTAATGCTAATTATAATCCCAATAATGAATTACATATTTCCACACAATTCTCATTAAAATCAAATTCATCAATTCAAATCAGTTCAGGCTAAGGTTTTCCCATACAACAGGTGTAATATTGATCAGTTGTACAGTAAATATGTCATTAATCAAACAGCATTAGACTACAATAACTGACTGACTTTTCTCCTTTAAATAAAAGGACAATATTCCTGTACAAAATAACCCCAGCTTTCTGAGTCTCAGTGACATCTTCAAAGTTCCATGGCAGCCATCTTAGGTGTACCAAGCCATATCCAGCTACAAGAACACTCATCTGAATGAGACTGGCTGTTGTAGATTCTGTGAATGGAGACATCTGAAGTCAACAGTTAATACCGAGGACAGTCATCATCACTACACCAGAAAAAAATAGGCACTGTTTTTAGAACACAAAACATTTCAAGCTTCATTTCCATTGACTTTACCTGCTCAAATCTGATTATATTATATAATCCAACTGCTTATGCAGATGTAGTAAGTCCAAAATTTTAAATCCTGGACCTTAAAGCTGCATTAATATTTTTTGGCCACTTGGGGAAAGCAGAACAAACTGAAAAGACAATATTGCCATATATCAAATTGTAAAAGTTGTGAATGTGTGGGGCAAACATTTGCCTGATTACACATCCAGCAGACATGCTAACATTGATGCTCTGATGTATGAAAGTCCAATATTCACTCTATTTTTTTTATCTCTATTTCACCAACTCCACCAAAGAAAACTATCTGGCTCTTTAGTTGTTAAATGCTCCACTGTGTTCACCGGCTAGTCTCCAACTTGTTTGGTGCTGTGCTGGTAGTGGTCAGTGGGGTTTATCAGAGTTTATAGATGCCTGCTGCTGTTAGAAACAAGGTTGACTAGAGCAGAGTTTGTGGGCTGATATACCCAAACAATGGGCTAAAAGAGGCTAAAAAGTTTGGTGGAGCTAAGGGCAACTGCAGAGCTGGATGACTCTGTGCCTGGATCTCACCTTCTAACACATCTTGACCACAAAAACAAGGAGGAACTGCATGGAAAATTAATCCTTCATGTCAAGACAACTGAGTCAGCATTAAAAAAACAAACAAAAACGAACTAAAATTAAAAAATTGGAAACATACTTTATGTTATGTGAGAAGTGAATACTTCCATGTTAAATTGTGAGAGTGCTCCATGACTTGACCCCAAATTTGGTCCCAGATTTGAGCAGGCAATGCAAACGAAGTCTGAGCTGAGAGTGACATGGACAGACTTGGACTGCACAGTGATCCACCATCCCACCAGACTGCTCTGTTGCACACATACTATTGCACAGCGTCATTTGGGCCTTCTTATCACACCGAGTGAAAAGAAAAATGTGTCACTGCTCAACCAGAGAAACCCTGGACAGCAGGTTTGTAGTTGGAACCACATTTGGAAGAAAAGGTACATCAAGCAGCAGAAAGAGAAATTAGGCACCTTAACAGCAACTCCAAAGGTCTTCAACAGTAGATTGTCAAGTCTTGGGGTTATAAGATACAGAATTACATTTTTATATATATATTTTTTTTGAAAAATCAATATGTCCTCATCTGTGCAAAGAAACAAGCAGGTCCATTTGTTTATTGTATATCCCATCCAAGCTCTAGCTTTTAAACTGTAGGGGTAAATTGCTGATAATAAGAAGCCATTTTGCACTGCATGGAGTCAAGGATGAAGTTAATTTAACGACAGAAGATTCACTTATTTAATGAACTTGCAGCTTAGCTTTGTGCTCTGATTTTAAACTCTTGTGGTTTGTGGTAAGCATAGCTGGCTATTGAGCAGTTGACCTGCATTTGATTCCAGGCCAATGCTTTTCATCTGTAAAAATAAAATGCTGGAATTACAGATTTTTACATTTTTAGGTGCTTTACAGACCAGTTGCTAAAAATCTAAAAAAATTGATGTATGCTTGCTGCAACTTAAGGTACAAATCCTTCTCATCCAAGTACACGAAGCTTGTTTCCAGTCATGTAACATAAAATATGAATGCAAAAGCTTCATCAACTTTTTTGATCATCAATTTGGAGATTTTCTCTCTAATGTACTGAATGTGCTAGCTTTTAAAATCTCAAAAATAATGACAAAGGCTCAGAGCCCAAGGTGATGTCTTCAAATTGCTTATCTTCTCTGACCAAAACCCCAAGCATATTCTATTTACAATGATGTGAAAGATCCTCTAATTTTAAAGCTGGAACTAATGTTTTGCAGTTTTAGTAGCCACACTAGTCATGTGGCTCCATGGATGGTGTCCATCCATCACTTTGGTTAAGACTGAAATATCTCGAAAAATATTGGAACAATTGCCATAAATGTTAAACAGACATTCATGCTCCCCAAAAGTAATAACTTTGGTGACTCCCTGATTTTTAATTTAGCACTATGATCAGCTCAGATTTTCAATTTGTCCAATACTTTGGTTTATGCCCAAATATTAATAATTAATAACATTCCCAGCAGCCTCAGTTGTGTTTTGTGTTTACTGATATTTAGAAAATGTTATCTGCTGACATGCTAAACCAAGATGGTGAACATGGTAAAAATTACCTGGTAAACATTGTCAATCTGCACTTGTTAGCATACTGACGTTAGCATTAGCTCAAAGCACTGCTGAGCCTGTTACAGCCTCACAGAGCCACTAGTGTGGCTGAAGACTCTAGTATTGTTTTTTGATGGTGGTTAATCATTTACTAAATTCATTTCAGCACTAGTTCCAGGTTCACAAACTGATGATATATCTTCTGTCACTAAATTGACTCCATAGTCCTGAAGGTTTCAACATACCAGATGTATATGAGGTTTTACATCCCATATCTACATGTTGTTACATATAGGTGGAAGTAATTTTAGACCATAGAATACATCAATATAAGATATTTGTGTTTGAGTTTGGGCAGGTTTATGTTACAACTGTTACTACTGCATGGAGATCTCATGTGATCCCATCCATCCATAGAGGTATTTATATTTGACATGGCCAAAGGAAGGAAAAGCTTGCTGTATCATTGGATGCAGCTATGAAAAGAAATCCACCATGCAAGTAGTCTGACGAAGATAATAGCAGTGGTCCAGTTTGTGGTGTAAGACCAGGCTTACATGCACATAGTGAGTATTTAGTACATAGTGTGGATGGGAGAGAGGTGTTATTCAATGAAGATGTCTTCAGTGGGACAGGAGTAGCCAATATGTTCTTTGTAATACTGCTGAAAGGCCCTCCTGTGGGACATGAGAGAAGAGAATGCAAAGGATAATAATTTAGAAAAGCATGTGACAAAACAGATGATAAAAAAACAAATTTTGTTCTATCATCTACAACTCTCTGGTTTGTAACTGATCTTATAAAAAGACAACACTTGGGCCAAGAGGAGGATTTCTTGACAATTACTGCTCAGGCTGACATGAAATTAGTAGTTAATGTTCATGGTCTTCAGAGGATGAATCCTAATATTTTTGGTAACTCCCCCTGACCTTCCCTCAAACACCACCTCCAAGTCAAATTTCCCATTATGACATCAAATCTAATGGACAAATTACTATGACATTTACAAAGACATTCATGATTTCCAGAAAATGAACCCCTTTCCAGTTTGGATGCTCCATGAACTATCCTCTAGTGCCACTCTCAGGACAAAATGTAAACTTTGTTCACACTATCAAAAACTAATGGCCAGGTTTCTATATGTTGTAGAAATCTATTCAGGGTCTCCAGAGAAAGTATGCTGATGTTTTTGAGACCATCTGGTCTTTCCTTTACACAACATCTGGCCAAACCTTCAACACTGGTACTGTAATACTTTTACTGTCAGAGTGTCAGCACTTTGCTCTGACCATCTTTTGTGGTGTAATGAACTTTACAGCCAGTAGGGGCTGCTAGTGGGGCTCTTTTATTTTTCATTTAATGTCTATGTTTTATCTATAGACAAGAGAACATTTAACAATAGGCATCAACATCAATTTATTAATAATTTTCAAAAGACAGGTATGTAATTTGGTACTAACTATGGGGAATGCAAAAATGAGAAATTTGTCTACAGGCAAGCATACAGTATAATTCAAAATAGAGTACAGTTTCCAATAATAGATGCATATATAGTTAATATTTATGTTGGTTGAAATTGAGCTTCTCTTGCAAAGAAATTCATTTTTTGCCCATAATTTGTACCAAATCACATAGTTCTTTCCAGGAAAAGTCCTGAGAAATGAATGAGAAATTATCAGGAAATTACACACCTGTAAATTAATTGTTACCAAACTTTTCAGCAGCCTAGGCAACTGAACAGAATAGAACAGAGTAAAATAGGTCTTACCCCACAGACTCAGCCAGAGGATGTAATGTTGTCTCTGCCACCAACACGTGACAGGCAAAGCGTTGTTGGTCAGGATGTTTGGTGATGAAACCAAAATACCTGCAGTGCAATAATCAGCATTACACAGGCAACTTACAGTGTGTTTTTTCTTACAAGCAATTAAGGCACAACTGCTGTGGTACATAGTTAGTTGTGAATTAAGTCACCACACTTTCATTTGTGAGCTTTACATCATAATGATCGAAATGTAATGCCACTGAACAGACTATGAGAAAAGGTACAATTTCATACGCATGTGGGAAATTAATTAGACTCTTAAGTAGTTTGACTCACTTGCTGTGTTTTGGGTGACAGCCACAGAATGAGATGTTCTTCAACTGGAAGAAATGGAAACACTGGTCTCCCTGACGGAGAGAGAGAGAGAGAGAAAGAGAGAAAGAAAGAAAGAGAGAAATGTAAGACGTCATGTCCAGAGTGTGTCCAGTTGTGTGTTGTTGTTGTTTATTGTTTTAGTAGGATCCCCATTAGCTGAGAAAATTGTGAGTGAGGCAGTTAAATACAGCTGATCCTGAAACAATGCTGGCATATATCTCCACATTGGCAGAGCAGTTAAAACCACCATCACGTTTTTGGTGTAGCTTATAATTACTGCTGAATGTCACTGGAGAGTGCTCTACACCTGACTACAGGGAGGTCACATGTTGTCAACACCATGATTACCAGCCGCTGGGTTTCCATCAGTCTGATTTTGAAAGGTGTGGTGCTGAAAGAGAGGAGGGAGATGTGTAGATATAGTCCTGCACGTACCCTGTGAGCAGAGTGACATTGGTCCTGGACGCTGATCTTCACACCCCTCACACTGACCTCCAGCACACAGGCTGAGGGAGGCTGCCCTGCTAACCGCCGATTATATGCTACCTGTAAACACATAAGTTAAATGATCATTCAGTCAATTAATGAACATACCTGAGGAGCTTGACTAGCAGCATCACGATCATCATTGGCTCTCTAGCCTGCTAACTGATGTTAGCGGTGCACTTTTCCACAGTGAATGTTTGTTTGGTGGCTCATTCAACAAGCTAAAGTGCAGGACAAGACGTGTGTTCATGTTTGTGAGTTAGATAAGGAGACTTTAGCAGGAAAGCTACCGGGATTGCTGTTCAGAGTCTGTGCTATCAGGTTCAGTGTAGAATGCCACGTTATTGATCTATGCAAGATTTGATTTGCTGTATTGAAATAAGGTCTAAGTAGATCGATAACGGAATGGTATGCTATGGTATGGTATGGAAAACTAGGTGGCACCATCATGAAACAAAAGAATTAAAAATATACATTTCTCTCTTTTGGTTTCTGAGTTTTTTGTCAAAGGATAACATGGGACAAATTATTTACCAAGCAGATATGTATGCTATTTAATTTCAGTCAGACTTAAAAGGGTGAATCAATAACAACTGCCCTATGGATTACATCAATCCTAATCAACCCAAAGGAATACATCTTCATCAAGTTGATAACTGACCCACTTCAGTTATGCGTTTGTAATGTGGTTAATATGTATCTGCAAGTTCAAAAACAGTGAGACACCTTTGTTCGACTCTATGTGTTTGTGTGTTGTGGATCATATACAGTAATCAATAAAATGAAATCCTCTCTCACAGAGAGAGGTAGATCTGTTGAAAAGCAAAGAACAAAATGTAAAACATGTGTCGAAAGGAGAAAAAGCATCCTTTTCCAAACTAAGCCTAAAGCTAAAGTAGCTAGCTCTGAGCTATAATGTTCTTAATAAGGATTTGGACCCTGGTGAAGGATTTAGGGGAAACACAGTGATTAGAGCCGCAACAGGTACAGCTCTCCACTTATATAACACACTGAATGTGAGTCTCTTGCAGGGTCAGTCCATCCAAATCACAGATTGTTTTGGTTCAATTTGTCTTGGTTTTGAGATTTCCACCTCTGAGATTTCTGCCCCCTCCCCAATGCAGTGGAGCTGGATGGTATTCCACACTGAAAAATTACATTTTCTCAACAGCCACAGGTCTTTCATTGGATTCATTTCATACTCTCATTGTGACCAGTTTCCACAGTTTCTCTCCTTTGAGGGAAATTCCTAATAAAAAGACCATGCCAAATCAAATCAAAATATCTGCATGGTAAGATACCACAAGGGGTGAGTTGTCTTGTTATCAGGGTGAACTGACCCTTTAAACTCATTCAGTAGGCTACAAAATATAGAACTATCCTTCAGCCAGCAAGCTTTACAACAAGCTTTAATAAACAACCTTGATCATTTGTGTAGTACACTATTAGGCCAGCTGATAGAGGACATCGGGGTATAAAACCAACACTTATTGTCATGGAAGCAAAAATGTAATATGCACTGTTATACCATAACTGTGTTGATTACTTTGCTGTCGCAACCTGAAGCCACTCATGGTGTGCAAATGGTACACCACCCATCAGTTAGCAGGTTTAAAGATTGGGAGAGATCTGGGAGAGACTTTTAGGCTCATAAGGTTTCAAAGAATAAATAGGCAATTCCTCTGCATGTGTTGCATATTATAACCCCTATTCTTTCATTTATTCCTTTCAAACGTCAGTCCTCTCCCACTTTCTACTGACGAACCTTAATTTTAAACCAATAATAAGTAGTTAACACACCTAACCTCCCAGGGAGTAACAAGAAAATAAAAGAGGTAATGTATTGGTAAGGTATTGATTTTTTATTGCAATTGTTTATTTATTTATTTATTTGAGTAAAAATCCTAAAAGTGACTAAAATCAACTTCCTTGGGCTTGAGTCCATGATAAAGTTCATTAGGATGTGCTCTGGAGGTCCAGATCACCAACAGATGTAGTGAAACTAAACTAAATTAAACTAAACTAAACTAAATTTTTTCTGAGGCAATATTTTGTCAGGCAAGAAAGTGCAGAAGCTGTTGCCAGTTGAGACATCAGCCGTTCATGTCAGCTGATCTGATGAACTGCACTGGCTGGCCATTTGGCATCGTAGCACATTGTAGTAAGCTGGATCAATATTGAAATATCATATCAATAAATTAGGTCTCAAATGGATTACTGTGTTGTAAGATGGCATGCGGTTAATGAAAAATGATCCTGTGTGGTAGAAAAACTGTATTGGGGGGTATCATGTGGCCAATTCACATTTCACCTTTAAAGCACTTGTGAGAATGTCATCTCTACTTCACCAGGATGATCAACTTTCTTGTATTTTTCTCTTAACTTGAGCCAAGCTGCTGTCCACTGATTGTGTCGGTGGGAGGCCTAATGGCTTCCATACAGCCAGGAAATCAGAATTATTCATGTTTTCACAAGAAAGCATAATTCAGTCTCGTCATCTGATTCTGTACTAGAGTATGACATGTGAAAATTCACTCCTGTACTGTCCTGTAAAAAAAATTCTTGTCCTGCCTGAATCCTGAAAAAGAAAACCAATCCTGTACTGTCCCGGCTAAAATTTTCCATGATTGTAGGAAATCCCCCGTAGCTTGGAGCAACGCGTATATACATCTTGATTGGTTACTGTGCCGCACGCTGCTGTAAAATAATTTCACTTCAGTCAGTTCTATGCCATGTTTAATTTATTTTACCGTAGCATGTGGCACAATAGCCAATCAGGAGCGTGCGTCTGATTCTCATGCCACACACAGGCATACTGTGTGCATTGCTCCCAGCTACTGAGCTTTCTGGGCACCTGATGAATGAAAGTTCAATATTCGCTCTCCTTTTAACTGTGTTTTTGTCTCCACCAAATCCTGAAAAAAATATCTGTCTCTTTAGCTGCTAAATGCTTCACTATGTTCACCAGCTAGTTGCTAACTGTGTATGTTAGCAAGTAGCTGAATGTCTGGTAGCGAATTGCTATTTGCTGGCCAGTTAGAGTACAGTGGGTTTATCATTGTTTGATTTTTGAATATATGAAAACGCTGTCTGCTACTGCTAGACATTAAGTTGATAAGAGCACAGAGACAGAACCAAATAGTAAGTATGCAATTAAACCAAAACAATGAGCTAAAAGAGGCTAAAAGGTGCTGTAAAGATGGAGAGCTGGGTGACAATCTCTGTGGGTTGTGAGCAATCCATTTCATTCTTCGATTCATAATAGAAAAAAAATATTGGTGCTTTTAAAGGTAAAGGTATTGTAAATAATTAATTAAATTACTTAATAATATTTAAACGTTATACCAGGACAGGCTCTAATTGTAGTAAAGCATTAATACTTTGCTAATAGCTATTAGCTTTTATTTTGTTGTTATGCCGTGGTGATCACCAGCTGGAGGTTGTTTTTTTTTTATAAGTATATCACTCATAATCAGCTCTCATGGTGTTCTATTGTACAGTGTCTGTAGCTGTTTACCTTCTGCATTGCAGCACACAGCACATCATTGCCTTTGTGGATGGGCACCTGAACTGAACCCAGGAATCGCACCATGAACTGTTCCATGCAACCATCTCTCTGAACTGAGAAAGGAAGGAGAACAAAGAAACATCTCAAATTATCAAATGCTGTTATGGATGATATTCACCTTTTATACTCCACTTCTTTGCAATGTACCTTTGTTATTATCTTTGTCCACCCTGACAGCGTAGAAGGCAGGGAAGATGCCTGTAGCTCCGGTCCTCATGTTGTAACCCTGACACCACAGGTCCTCAGACTGGTTCAGAATTAACAGTGGGTCATCTGTCTCTAGGAACAGCTCATCAGCATGACGGGGAACAAACCTAAAAAGAGACATAAAAATGTACAGTCAAATGTTCAGTCTAATCTGTTCATTTTGCACATGTCAACAATTAGTTTGTGTATGTTAATATGTGTTAACCTGTAAACAGCTCTGTGGCTCTGCTGTCTTTCCACACCATCCAAAACACAGGAAAACACACCAAATGACCCAGCACCTGAATCATAAGGATCAGTATTATACACACAACCTTTAATAAGAGACATCCTAAGACATCCTTTAATCAGAAATCACAGAATCAAGACTGACAAAGGACATTCTTATTATTTGGCACTGTGATTAATGCAGGACACCAAACTATCCTCCAACAAGAAAAAATGGTCCTAAAGATGACATGATTGTTAATTTTATCAGCCATGCTAGCGGCTAGATTTTCTACAAGATACTGCCTCAAGATTAAGTAAAAATGAAGAACCTGCCTTAGTTCTGCTTTTGTAGTGCAACAATTCTTACAAAATTGCAATTCATGAATTGACAGTGACTATTCACAGTGATTCAAGGGCTTGGGGGAACTGGTGGAGCAGCCAACTTTGCCTGCATCAGGTTTTACTGGGATTTTCTACATTTTTTCTCCAAACAAAAACTTGTGCCATCAGGATAATTTGAAAGATGCTACAATTCTACACATTCTTCACAGTAAGTGAATCCTTATGTGCTTTAAGATTTACTTCCACTAATAGACATCAGAGGGTGGCTCCAAAAGCATCATTGGCACCATGGAGACCCATTCAAGTCAGTGCATGATTCACTGGGGTGCCTTTATCACAGCAGCTCCACCTTGGCTCCTTCCTCTTTAGTTCCTTTGGTTCTTGGGCTTTAGTAACTACCAAGATGGCAGCTAGCAATAAACCCAAGCTTTAAAATGTCTAATCATAGCAGTCTATAGAAACATCCCATCACCCCAACAAAGAGACAATACACCCATCTTGCTTAAATGAAAATAAAAATGGCTGAACCTGCTATTTTAATTCAAACGAAATATTCAAACAATAAACTAACCGGTTGCACTGTAATGGCTGCTGTCGTTGGCAAACAGGTTGAGGAACTTCCTGCTTCTGGGAGCTCCAGCTCTTCCTCCATTAGACTCCTCTTCCTCAGAAGTTGTGGTTGACGTTACCTTGGACTGCTTATAGACCCTTGCCACCACTTCCCTCCTTCTCTTCATCTCCTCCTCCCTCCTTTGCTTCACATCCTCTTCCCTCCGCTTCTTCTTCTCCTCTTCATCCTTTCTTCGTTTTTCCTCCTCTTTCCTCCTGTCTTGGAGCAGAAAACAAAGAAAAGGTTAGACTGTTAGTAGCAAGAAACTAGGACCAGTGAGAACAAGCGGTGTGGGTTTGAATTAAGTTTCAGTGAATCTACTCTTCTGAGACCATACCTGCACTCTACATTCAGTATCAGACATGATGCTGTTAGTATCTGTTCAATGGTATCCCACACGGCTTAGTACTGGGCCCTCTATTCTTCTTTCTTTTTATGTTCTAACTTAATAGCATGATCCAGAGGCATGCTATCTATTTCTGTTGCTATGCAGATGACACTCAGCTCTATGTACAAATCACAAAACCTTTGTTGGGTTCACTTAAATATCCTTAAGACCAGTCTCAAAATGCTATTTCTTTCTGCAAATGACAGATGAGATACTTACAATGGACTAGGATTAGGATGAAGGATTACTCACAGTGTGAATGCCAGTTTGTGTCTGTCTCATTTGTGTTCTTATATTGTTAGAATCTTGCAATTTGTAGCTGAGGTCCAACTTGAAAGAGGCAAATATGATGCATGCCAGCTCCCCCACCTCAACGGGGGGCTGGGACGCTGTTTAACCAGCCATCTCTGAGGCCTCTTCCTCCCCAAACACAATAATGACTTTTTCCATCCTGGAGAGGGATGTTAACTGGCTGTTTAAGAGACAGAACCCCTGCAAAGCAGCCGGACCAGACTCTGTCTCTCCCTCCACCCTGAAGTATTGTGCTGACCAGCTGTCTCTGGTGTTCACAGACATCTTTAACACCTCACTAGAGACATGCTGTGTGACAGCCTGCTTCTAATCCTCCACCAGCATCCCCGTCCTGAACAGAACAAAGACTACAGGACTTAAAGACTACAGACCTGTCACCCTAACATCTGTGGTCATGAAGTCCTTTGAGCGCCTTGTGCTGTCCAAACTCAAATCCCCGGTTCCCCTTAGGGCTGTATCCTTTTTCCCTTTCCTCTCCCTGTACACCAACAGCTGCACGTCCAGTCATCAGTCTGTCAAGTTCCTAAAGTTGGCGGATGACACCACCCTCATGGGGCTCATCTCTGGTGACCACAGGTGGGAGATTGACCATCTGGTGACTTGGTGCGAACAAAACAACTTGGAGCTCAATGCTCTAAAGACAGTTGAGATGGTTGTGGATTTCAGAAGGAACACAGCCCTACCCGTCCCCATCATCGTCAACATTCTGGAGTCCCTCTGCTTCCTGGGCACCATCATCAGCCAAGACCTCAAGTGGGAGCTGAACATCAGCTCATTTACCAAAAAGGCTCAGCGGAGGATACACTTCCTGTGGCAGCTGGAGAAGTTCAACCTGCAAAGCCAATGATGGTGCACTTCTACACCGGCATCATTGAGTTCATTCTCACCTCCTCCATCACCATCTTGTACACTGCTGCAGCTGCCAAGGACAAGGGCAGACTGCAGCGTATCATCTGTTGTGCTGAGAAGGTGATTGACTACAAACAGCCATCCCTCCAGGACCTGCACGCCTCCAGGACACTGAGGTGAGCAGGAAAGTTCATGATCGACCCCTCCCACCCCAGACAGAAACTTTTTAAAACGCTCCCCTTCAGAAAGAGACTGAGGTCTATCAAGACTAAAACCTCACACAAGAACAGTTTCTTCCCAACTGCAGCCGCCCTCATCAACAAGGCACAGGACCCCCACCGACAGATTCTATCCCACCCATGGACATTACGCGTTATATTAACGTAAAATCTCATAATCTTACTTGTATTATTGTTATTATTATTAATTGCACACTGAATATACTGTTTACACTATGAACATTTCCACATTCCTGGTCAATATTTTGTACATTTAATTTAATTCTCTTCAATTTAAAATTTAAAGTTGCAGCAGCTCTTCTCACTTAGAATATATTTTACATTATTTTTATTAAAAATTTCTTTCTTTCTTTTTTATATTATTTAGGATTACTTAATTTTGTGTATATTTTTGACTGTTGTGCACCACAACACCAAGGCAAATTCCTTGTATGTGCAAACACACAATAAACCTTATTCTGATTCTGATGCCGGGCAGATGGATGTCCTATATGTCTCTATATTTGTATTTTTCACCCCATTGACAATGAGGACTGAAGATAGTCTTTTCTGCTAGTCACTTAGCATGTCAGTGCAACACTTGGATCCAGAGCAGGCTTTTTCAGCAACTGTTGGGAAGCCATTAAATCCATGGACATTCAGGGCACTTGACCTTTCCTCTGGCTCCATCGCTTGGCGGTAAATAAGATGTCTTACAACCTAACAGGCAGATTACCATGAAGTTTGGCAAATGGTCTGAATTTTCTTACCATTTGCTGAGAATATTCATGATCTCAAAGGGAAAAACCCTTTCATTTAATGAACTTAACCCATGAACCTCCCACAAGTGCCACCCTGAGGACAGAGTTAGCATTTTTAACCCACACTACAAATCTTCCTTTTAGACTTTCAGCCACTTTTGTACCAACTGATACTGCTTTGTGACAAAAGTGTGCCAAGCAATGAAATGACTCTTTCTTATTACCTTGCTTCCTTGTTTCCTCTCTCCTCTTCCTCTCCTCCTCATACTCTGGGTCTTCCTCCTCATTGGCTGACTGATAGACTGTCTCTGCATCGCTGTCATCATTGTGCTCATTGTAGCTGTGCAAGCAGTCCTTGAGGCTGACCAGCTCCAATTGAGCATGTTCATCGACCACCAGAGTGTATTTAACAGAGTCATAATTTAACCCTGCTGAAGCTTCGCTCTTTGGTACAGTCCGAGCAGCTGCAGGATCTCCCTGAGTGACAGAGTTGGTGCTATCCATCTCAGTGTTATTGTCACATTTCCTTCCCCCTGGGTGAACCTCTGACTTGGTACAGTCCATCTCTGTCTTTTCATTACCTTCATGGCAGTGGGTTGGACCATTCTGGACATTCACGGAAGGAGTTGGAGTTCCCTCCCCCTCTTCTTCGCTGATGATAGGGTTGGTTCGGTGGGATAGAGAAGGATGCAGGGGCCCTGGTGGGGGACCCTCTGTGTCTGAGCTGAGGGACATTCTGTTTGACCCTCCCTCGCTGCTGGACCGGGAAAGGACAGGAGGATTTTCCTGGGTCCTGTCATGGTTTTGGCCTAGGAACACAAAATATAGACAGTTGGTAGACAGGGTTTGTTACATGTTAATTTCTGAACAGATATCATCAGATTAAAGGACACTGTAAATCTCCAATTTAAGTCTCTAATTAAGTCATTTGGTAGCAGAAATAGAGTATTATATATTTAAAAATAAGGGCAAACTAGTGATATTAACCCAGCCAGAAATTCATCAGCACAGTACTCTGTTTCCTTATTTTGCCATTAAGCACTTATTCCCTCCAACTGGTAGAGGTGTTCAGTGGCCTGTGGTTGTAATCATAGTTTAACTTTTTTAACACTAATGTGGAAACTGATGTTTTGACCTCTGCCAAACAGTCTGTTTCTGTGTATATGAGCATCAGATGTGTGTAATGTGACAGGTGTCACTCAGGCAATTCAAGCTCATTTGTAAGCTGAGAATTTTGGTGTGTACAGCACACAGATTTGAGTTTCTTTGACACAGAGTAAAGTAACACGTAAAAATTCTAAGTTGGATGAACTTGTTTGCAAAATATGTTCCCCATAACAACTTAATGCAGCTTACGTTTTAATGCTACATTAATGCAGCTTGAAAACTAATTGGCACAACAGAGCAGAACTGTTTGCAAAGCCACATTCCCGATAGGAGGAAACTAGGTTGATTTTAATGATTTCACATTTGCTCTTGGACGGTGGCACTCTAAAGGACTTTAAGAGAATTAATATAAAGGCATGTAGTAGAATCCCTTCTTTTGTTTTGTTGATTTAAATGACACTATGACCTTTCCTCTGGCTCTATCATCAGACATTCAGATCTCTGACTTTTTATTGTACACATTCATCCTTGCAACAGGAACATGATTTTGGTGACCTTGGTTACCACACAGTTTAGTGCTTACACTGAGGTTCACACTCTTATTAGTGCTTACTTATTTTATAATGAAACTACCATATGTCAGTATTTTTTGCTAAAATGCCATATCCCTAAAGTTAAACCTATTTTCAAATGTATTGTGTTTTTTCAATTTATCAAAATTTCAACTTTGTCAACTTAATTATTGATCTATTGTACAGTAATTACAGTCAAACAAACTGAATCATGTACAGTACGTCATATTGGAAATACCTTATTTTGTTGGTATGAACAGTTAAAAAAGGGTAATTCATGCCCAGATATTGGTTCAACATTAGAGTTATTAGTATTGACATAATCATGTAAAACTGCATGTCTTAAAGGTCAGGTGCAGTATTAAGTGTCTTGCTAAAGGACACTTCAGCAGAACAGATGCTTTAATTGAAGGACAGTCTCTGCACAGTACACCACTCTGTGCTCTGAAGGAGGGGGGCGGGGGGGGGGGGGGGGGGGGGGGGGGGTTGTTACCTTGGTCTTGGGTCTTCTTGTCCTGGTTTCTTGGTGCTACAGGAGTGCGTGGGACCACCATGGCTGTCAGATAAACTTCCTGGCTAGAAAGTGCGTTGTTCAGCTTGAATCTCCCTGCTCTGTTATCCCCTTTAGTGCCTACTTTTCCTCTCCCATCAGCTCCCCGGCTTTTCAGTACATTTGCTTCTCTTGGCCTCTGATGTCCGGGCCTCTCTTTCTCCTTCCCCTTGGACTCTTCACACAGTCTTCCTCCTCTTCTGTCTTCCTTCCCTGCTGTCACTCCATCCTTCCCTTTGATGTCCCCCAGACTCCTCTCTCTCATCGCTGTCGCTCCTCTGCCTCCCCCTCTACCTCTTCCTCCTCCTGCTCCTCCTCCTCTTCGCTGACTCCTCGATGAGCTGAAGGACTGTGTGTGCGTGGCCCCGGACAACTGTCTTTCCCGTGGACGAGCGCGTGTGTCTGCAGTGGTGGCAGCAGCTTGAGTATTGGCTCTGCTGTTGGCTCCATTGGCTGTTGGTGGTTTGGGGGCTGGGCGGCGGGTGCCATGGCGGACTTTGTCCTCCGCTTTTGGTTGAATATCTGGTGGTGCTAGATCCCCTTAACACACACACGCAAACAATCAGATTATGTATTAGGCAACCAGATGTAGACAGAGGGATTATTAAAATAGTCTACCGTAAGCAGTTTATCCTGAACAGAATCTGACTTACAGGAACAGGAAAAATCCACACCTTTTCACTTCAGTCTTGTTTTGTTGTCATTCTTGTACTGTAATGCGTATCCCACACTTCTGTATTCCTCACATGCACATAACTATGGCAGCTAAAAATTTTTTAAGAGGACAAATCATTATCATATGTATGGATATTACTGTGTTGATGAAGGTGAATGGAGTTTAAAGGGACACTCCAGTGATTTAGTATTGCACATCCACTAAATTGGTGGAGAGAGATCGATTTTAAAAAGAATGGTCATAATCAAAGCAGCATAGACTGAAATATTGTAACTTTGTGTCCCTAGTATGGCTAAACACTGGATCCTACATTTCCCATAATTGCAATTTGACATCATTTCATCATTAAGCCCTCCATCTCTGGTAAATGTCTACATCAGTCAAACTCTGCGCCCCTGTTTGTAAGTCAGGCTTTCTGTTAGGAATTTGTAGTCTCTAAACCCAAGCTTGAGAAAATAACCCTTATGACATCATCAGGGGTTATTCTTGTTTTGTTTGAGTTTTCATAGGCTGAGTAGGATGCTTTGTGACTTACATACAAGTATACTAACATGTATGTGTAAAATCAGCAAAGCGCCCCTTTAAAGGTAAAAAATCAAACAAACAATGGCTGTCTAAATGCACCTCCTAATGCTCCCTAATGCTCCTTGCTCCCTAATGCTCCTTCAGACAGCAGAGGCGTGCATGACATTGGTCTACTCAGTGAGCCTGAAGGTGTCTAGAGTCTCTGATTAAAGTTCAACTTTTGGGAAAAAATTAACAATCAAAAACAACAGTCAGATTTAGACCAGTGGTCTCCAAATGAGGGTGTGCAGAGTTATTGTGTTGGCTCTATGTGGAGTAAAACTAAAACTGAATAAACCTTTTTCCACAGCAGACATTTTGACTTGTCAAACACAAGTGTAACTTCACTAACTGCTGTGTTGTAGTGAAGTAATTGCTGAATCAGAGCCATCGTTAATGTTATTAGCAACAGTGTTTTTTGTCTGCTGTGAAAAAGTTAATCTGATTCATTTGTGAACGATAATGAAACAAGGAGTGGTCTAAAGCTAGCAAGGCTATTAAGAGTTAGGTTAGCAAGACTGATTCAGATAGAAAAATGACACGTAAAGTACAAGAGGGTCTGACTTTTGACAGGGAAGAAAAGAAAAACCGGGGATGCTTATTGAGCACACGCATTAGTCCTTCAAGTTCACCATCAGTATAGCCAGATAGGGTTAGTCTTTTATATCTAAAAGTTTGTGCTCAGTTTTACTTGCATTATTATTCATAAGATACACGTGTTCCCCAGTATTGTTAGTGGTTGAAAGCTGTAAATTGTGTATTTTTTGATGTCAAAATTGAGAAAGCTTCTACCAGCATTTACATCTGAAAACTGAAGTGAACAGCTTATTTTTACCACTATGCACTAGAATATTTATGGATAAGTCTACATTCTGCCTGTTTTTTTTTTTTTTTCAGACCTATTTAGTGCCCATACCTGTAATGTGTGGGGAGGAAGAGTGGGAGTCCTTCCAGCTGTCCTTCTTGCCTAAAGAGTTGTTGTTGATGGAGTCCTGGTTGGAGTCAATGACACAGAGTGGTAGTGTAAGGACAAAAACCAACACATGACTTAACTGGGTTATCACACACACACACACACACACACACACACACACACACACACACACACACACACACACACACACACACGCACACACACACACACACATTTGTCACACACATACATGCACACACACAGAGGAGGTCTTGTTCACAGTTTAGCCTGAGGTACAGCTAAACCATAAAATCTTGTCCTACTGTAGTGTAGCTCAGAGGATTACAGAAAGCAGAACTGATACACATGGAGGGGCAGGGATCTGCTTTCATCGATTCTCATCCAAACCACATTTTCTTTCTTCCTTCAGGGTCACTGAGGTTCCACCAGATTATTCAAAGACTCCTCTCTGAGGAAACAAATAATGACACTAAAGATTTGAATCTTATAAGCAATTGAATACCTGATTTTTGAAATGTAATTACCACTGAAATTGAAATTGGGATACCAAATTACAGGTGCCTATTATTCAAAATATATATTAAAATTGCTCAAAGTCAATTAGTTCAATTTAGAACAAAGAATCAAGTAACTAAGACATAATGCGAGGCTTCTGCCTATGACCTTGTTAAATCAAAAGTGCAGGGAGATAGGGACTGAATTAGATACTAGCCTTCATCATGGTGAGCATTGGTTTCATAACTATGAGAAAGAAACAACAATGATTTATCTTAACATGTATTATACAAGACACATGTCAAGTTTCCATCACCTATGTTTACTTTAAACAACAAAAAAGAAGGATCTCTGGACATGGTCAATATATTATACATATGTAGTCTCCAATCCCAAACTTGAGTAGATAACTCTCATGACATCATCAGGAAATTTGTGGAGTGCCCCTTTAAAGGGTGTCTAAGTGCACCTCCTCTTCTCTCTAATGTCCTTTCTGTCAGCAGACGCACACATGACCATGTGTCTGTACGTGACTGTATTCTCTAATTAAAGTTTGACATTTTGGGAAATTGTTAATCAAAACCACAGTGAGATTTAGACCAAAGTTGTTAATTCTCAAACTATGCATCCAACCATCTCTTTGAACTTCTTCCCTCAGGAAAAAGAAAGCGATCCATAAAAACCTCCCCCAGCAGACACAGGAACAGAGGCTGTTGCTCTACTAAATAGCTGAACTGTACTGTTATCAAACTGGACTTTACATCTCACATCCCTCATTTAATTCCTGCACTTATTATTTATATTTCATCAAATTTGACTTAACATTGTACATCACATTCATCCTCCACTGATACATAACTTACCTGCTATTATTATACAACTATTATTATTCCAATCAGTAAATAGATTGTAAATGTTAAATTTAATTTTATTATTATTTTGATTATTTCGTCATTTTTTATTGCATCACTTTTGTTCTATTTTTATTCTTCTGTGTTGCATTTGTGGGAGCAAACACCAAGACACATTCTTTGTATGCTGCATAGTTGGCTAATAAACAGATAATGATTCTGATTGTGATGCATGCTGGGAAATCTACTAATATGCTAATTGTATGTCTTTAGAAACTAAATGTAATGAGTTTAGTAAACTCTTAGCTGTACATTATTTTAACTCATCACTTCAAGTCAAAAGACATATGTGTATATTTACATTTAGTTAATGACAAAATATTAGTTGATTCCCCTAAATTCCAGTGTGATGTTTTACAGTGCACTTTACATGCGTTTGCAGTTAAATTACAAAACCCCCTCAGGTTATTAAATGCGATCATTGAAATTTCTCTTTTATCTCAGATAGCATATGGAAGTGGGTCACTTCAGGCAGTGATGCGGCACTGCTGGCCTTCTTCTGGCCCGGATAAAATGGATGTGAGTCTGACATGGCCCACATGTAAAATAGCAAATATGACCTAAATATCCCAAATCACATCTGGGCCTTTTTTGGTAAAGAAGCAGTGCTTTCAGGTATTCTGGATGTGAGCCAGTTCTGGTTTATCTGGTTGTTCTTGGTTGACATGTGGCTTGCTTGTGGCCCAGATCTGGGAAACAATGAAAGTGCTGAAAGTGGGTGTGGGCCAGATCTGGGTCACAGCAATTTTGCTATCTGAGATGTCTTAAAATTGTGAAGACATTTATTCAGAGCATATAGATAAACTCATGAGGCAAAAAGGCAAAAACTATTAATTAGAAATTAGACACCAGTAATGGAAAAGAACATTTATCTCCTACAAAATGATTATAATGATCTGTATCACTGAGTAACTCTTTCATCTATTAATCCACTATGATTTGTGTTCTGTTTCTCATTTATTTACTACATTTGTCTTTAATTTTATTCTATATTCAAGTTACATCTGTCCAACTATCGATCTATATCTATATATAATTATTGGATTGCTGTTACTACATGTAATGAAACAAAGAAGAACAAAGACTCCAGAATCTCTCTCTGATGATGTCATTGCCAGGAAGAGGAAGGAGCATCAACCAGGAAGCGTGTGACGGTCCAGCCTCGACGTCATGGGAACCACACAGAGCGCTGACTCACTTACTGACATCCCATCATACATCTGCTCTCCCTGCTGCACACCCCATTCTGTTACTATGGTTACTCTGAGAGAGAGAGCGAGAGAGTGAGGGAGAGTGTGTGTGTGTGTGTGTGTGTGTGTGTGAGAGAGTGAGAGTCAGAGTCTTTCTATGTAAAGCACATCCCTCTCTGATGACATCTTTACCTTCTTTCATGTCTGACATTTGCAGACAGAATATGCAGACAGAAAAATGATGCAGCCAGTTTGAAGGGAAAAGATTAGTCTGCTGGCTAATTTACCTGATAAGTATCCAAACTTTTTCTGGCCTATAAAAATATCCCAAAATTCTCATGACATCAGGAGATAGAGTTGTTGTTGATAGAGGTTCTCTTGGCAATTTGAGCAGGACACACACTGTGGTACCACCTTTTTAAAATATTCATGTTCTGAGTTTGAGAGGTAGTCATTTTACAGTTATTGGTTTTTTTAAATTATTTGTTTGCTACTGTTCATATTTATTATATTTTATTTTCAATATTTCCTTTGAATACAAAAAAATCCCACTGTTCATCCATTCATTCCACCCTTGACTAGAATAATAAATTGCTGGAACAGCTTTCCCGGATCCTGTGTTTAAATGTGCACCACATCACATGTTCTATGAGCCACCACTATCATTGTAGTTTTTTTCCAATACATACATACTTAGGGATTAAACAAACGCCCTGTATAGCTGTGGCAGATAACAGAGAGCTCATATGAATTGTAAAAGTCATTAATTGTATTAGAGGACACTGACAAGTTGTCGTTTACGTATGACAACTGTGATCCAAGAGGCAAGAGACAATCATTCAGTTAACACAATGTATCAGATAAGGTCAAATGGGAAACAGCCGGAGCTGTCACTTCATCTCTGCGTCACTGTGGAGACTGAGCAGCGGTATAAACCCAGCACACAGTCACAACTCTCACCCTGCACGACACTCAGGTCATTTGTCTGGTGGCTTTGTTCCTCTGTTTCCCTACGCGCAGGTATTACAACTGAGCTTCAACACACAGCTCGACTTAACTACCTGACTGTGAACATGGGAAAAAAAAAAAATCTTGAACTGTCAGTTCTTGGTAAGCACAGTCAGGTCTGGAAGAACAGTTAGTGAGCACAGTTAAATCTACATATATTGATTATACATTTCACAGGACGTTTTACTGAAATGCAAGAGCTGAAAGAGCAAAGGAGACGTTCACCGTATAAAGACAATCAAATCTGGCTACCGCCATTGGAGGGATGGAACTCACACAAATAAATTCATTTTTAATATACAGCTGTGAATGTGTTGACCTGTGTCCCACGGTGGGGGATATGAGCTATAATGTGTAGGTGGTTGATCTGTCGTTTTGTAGTGATTGAAGTCATCATCTTGTGCTTTGGCACTGGAAGGAATCATCATGTCAGGCCAATGAAGGAGACACTGGATTTAACTGAGCTGAGACAGAGAGATGATAATGAGACATGATGATAAGAAGCTCTTAAAAGGAAGAAAGATTAGAGAGAGTGAGCAGGGTATAGAGAAGGTGGAGGACAAGAGACACACACACAGAGAGAGGCAGAGGAAGCCATATAGAGAGATTTTCATGGGTCTGGAATAAAAAAAAAAGGGCTTCTGAATGGTGAATGATAATATACATTTTTAAATGTCTAATTTGACAGTTGCCGTGATGTTCCATGCTTTGATCTAATGATCTAACGTTATGAGCTGCTCAGCTGGCCTCTTGACTGAAAAAGAAGGAGGAAATTAGTTAAATTTAGTGTCACTTCTTTAGAAAAAAAGAACACTCGCGATGTAGCTAACTGAACTGGCTTTTAGCTGTTTATATGGGAGCGGTTGCACTGCACGGTAGTTTTTGATGATATCTTGCTCTTGAGTTTGACTGCAAAAAGAGAAAAGCAAAGTAGAGGCAAGACCTGGACTTAACTTAAGCTTAAATTAGATATAAAGAATTTATATAATTGTTTGTTGTCATGAGGCTTGACTTAGCAGTAGTAATGATGTGTGAAGAGGTCAATTAGGTGGTTGTGGTAGCATATGGATGGTTGCAGGACTAATGACAAGATTAAATCACCTCTGGGTGTTGGGCCAGGTATTTTATCTCTGCTCTTGTGATCCGAATGATGCGGTACAGCAGTGTGTACTTCCGCTGAAAGATTGTGGAGTAGATTTGATGAAATAGAAATAATGATTTTATTTAAAAGAAAATCCACACATTGCAATTTAGAGTGTGTAAACAGTTCGCTAATAGTAATGGGTGAATAGTTGATATAAATAGCTAACAGTAATGGATAAATAGCCAAAATCAATAGGTAAAAGTAATGAATAAACAGTTGAAATTAGTGTGCTAAATGTAATGTATACATGGTTGAAATAGATCGCTAGAAGTATTGTATAAACAGGTGAATCGTTTCTGCCACCAGTAGTTAATATGCAGTTTAACCTTTCAAATTTCATTTCAACATCTCAAATGACCACATTTGGAACATGTTGTCGTTGACTCTGACTGCATGGCTGTGAGGTATGTGTGAGAACCACTGCAGTATAGAGTACACTGCACCTCACTCATCTAACTGCTGCCACCGTTTCCCCAAAGCAAACAGAGGAGCCCTGCTCAGCTAACAGGTAGGTGACAAATTCATCTGTTCAGGAACAGGTTTGACTCAGTTCCTGGCATATAGAAATCTGTCATCCATCCTGTCCAGACACCAGACCCCCTCCCATTCAAAGTGAACTTAAAATGACTTTTGGACAGACATAACAGATCAATGTGGCTGCCTGTAATGCTGAATCTTGCTCTCTTAACTGCAGTAAACAGTGTGGAGACAGCCTGTCCCCCAGAGGCTGCAGAGTGCTGCTTTATTTATTATTAAATTACTTATTTCATAGTGGTTCCCTTCCTAGGCCTCAGCCGTGTGCCCCGTCAGCTGTTGCACCCCCCTCCTTAAACTCACCGCATGCCCCTCAAAGCCCCGTGCCCACCGGGGGGGGGGGGGGGGGGGGGGGGGAATGAGGGAAACATATCAAAAAGTATCACAGCACATTGTACATGTGATGAATGCATCTGTCAAATTCACATCCACCTTTTCACCACATCCATGTTTGCTTCTTTTGTGTCTACAGGGGTTGAATTTTCCAGTGCAGAGCAAAGTCAGTGCAATGCAGCTCAGCAGCCATGTGAATGCACCATTGCTCAAATGCACTTAAAGCTGCTTTACCACCTAGAGATATGACAACTTTGATAAGAATATGAGGTGGATCATCTGTTCAAGCTCACTAAGGTTTCAAGCATCGGAAAGGTGATTTTCATAATGTACTGAAATAAATGGAAACTAATTAATGCCAGCAAAGTAGCTAACAATCTGGAACACTGTTGCATGCTTTAGAAATGCTAAGATTTACATGATCTATAAGGCTAAAACATCCAAAAACATCCCATTAGGCTTCTCAATACAAGTAATACAGAGCAAATCTAGAGAAAACTAATATTTGTATAAAACAAATTATTTGTGCTTTGCTAAATATTGTTTTAAGATTATTAATATCCCTGCTAGTAATTAGCAAACAACTGCATGATTATACCAGTCATGATTATTAATCTGAGCAGTTGTAGAACAATTAACAAAATAGGAAATAAGGAAATAAACATATTCAACCACAGAAACCACAGACACTTCTGTATTTTTATTATGAAATAGTGGATCGTTCTCTTTGCCTGATAATCAGACTGCATTGATTTTTCTTTATTCAGTCTGACATCAAGTTAGTGTTGGCTGATTTCTGTTTGGAGGGGGGTTATTTTGCAGAAACCAATCAGTAAGGATTGACGTATTTGTCTCGTCAACATAATTTAAAAGTAACAGTTGCTAGGAGCACTTAAATTGAATTTAATAACAGTGTCTCTGAAAGTCAACAACAGCCTGTATGGCTGCATCGATCTCATCAATGCTTGTCACTTGACATTCTTAATCCAGCCACAAACAATTCTCTGATCGGTTGGTTGTTTTTCCAACAAGGGAAAGCTGTCAATGAGCACAACACCAGACCTATCTGAATCACTGAGATGTGGGCAGCGATTCAGGGGACTGGAACCAGATCCCAAAATTTCCCTGTTGAAGCTTCTAAAACCTTGTCATATGAAACAATCTAAGAAGGGAACATCAGTTGTTTGAACTGCTTATAACTGAAATAAGCAGTTCAAACAAGCTGTTTCTGAAATCAGCCCCTCGTTCACTGATAATCACTGTTTATTAGACACACAGTAGATTACTCTAGAGTGAGCAGTAGATTCAGACCCTCATGAATCATCATCATTTTGTATAATCACTGACAGGTGTAGTGTTTCACAACTGTAATTTTCACACCTGTTAAGATTTGGTATGGGGAGTGATTTTGGACAGAATAATAGATACATGTCACCTGTGACAACTTTAAAAAGACTCATGAAAGCTTTTGGCATGGAGAAATTTGGACATGAGTCTTTAAATTTCATTTGATGATCAAATGATCAGTGCAACATGTAGATTTGAACACTAATATCTTGCCTATTCATTATAGTTGGACTTGCATCTTTAGAGCAGTCATATTCAACATTAGAACAACACAAAGAGCAGCACACAGAGGCAGATTGATGTCCCTGCCCTCTGACACGCCTGCTAATTTTAGAACTTACAATTAGCTGATTAATTTGCAGCCAAGAGTCAATATCTGCACATACACAAACACACACACACACACACACACACACACACACACACACACACACACACACACACACACACACATGTTTACGCACTCAGACTCGGTGAGAGTCAGGGCTTAAAGTCATTCATGCTAAGTGGTAGTGAGTGTGATCAGTCTAATCCAGGTCCTGTGGCGAGTCCAGCTGGCAGGCAGGACAGGTTGGCGAGGACGCTCTTACAGCAGCCAATCACACCACTGATCACCATACAGGAGGTTTCATTAGTTGATGCTGTGTGCCCGATAACACGTGGACTGTAGACATGATCAGTACTACACTGGCTGTCTGTGGCTCTAAGTCATTTTTTGGGTTTCACAACTAAATATGAATATGTTTGATAAGTAGTAATTACATGTGTAATGTAGTATCATCCTGCTACAGAGTCTTCTTCACCCTGTCCAGTTTAATATTATACATTATACAATGAGCACTCTAATGCAATCCAGTACAACAGCTCTGCCATAAATTCTACTTTTATGAAACTCATACATTCTCACTTTTTGTTGACATTATCAGAAAGGTGATAATTCTACTATATGTTTATTATTGAGGTCATAGTGGGTGCTGGTGGTGTACTGGAGTGCATTATATTGAAAAGTGCCACTCTCATGTATCTCATCTTGACTATTGCCCTGCTGTGTGGTCAAGTGGAGGGAAAAAAGGACTTGAAAAAACTACAACTTGCCCAAAATAAAGCGGCACGCCTTGCTCTTCAGTGGGGAAATAGGTCCAATACCTTACATATGTATAAATGCCTATCATGGCCTATGGTCTCTTTTACTTTTTAGGAACATCTATGTCAACAAAAAACCATATTGTTTGTACAAATTACTTCATTACACGAGTAATAGACATAGCTATTCTACCAGGCAGGTGGTAACGGAGCGTTTTACAGTGACTATGCCTAAATCTAATGCAATGAAGAAAACAGTTATGTACAGAGCTATGTCTATATGGAACTCCTTACCTACAATCATAGAAATAAAAAAAAAAAACAGTTGACTTTCCATCTTAATCATTTTCAGTAAATTATAAAAAATGGTTAATCTGGCTCACTGTGGATAAACTATATTATATTGATTAGTATTGTGCTATGTATCATCATAGTATTATAATAAGATTATTGTGAAATGTGCTAGAGACTATAAAACCTCTATCAGCTGTTGTGTCATGACTGTAGTGTCTTCCACAAGCTATTTTCTAATCAGAGATGGCACTTTTGTTTCTTTTCTTCACCATTTAACCTACGTTTTGTGTTTTTTTTTCTTTATAAGCTTTTTTTTTTCTTTTCATTTCATCTTGATTTGTAATCTATGTATTTTGTGTTCAATGTGGACCTCAGAAAGAGTAGCTGTTGCCTGGTGTAATGGCTAATGGGGATCCTAATAAACTAAACATTAATGTGCTAGATTAGTGCATTAGATTGCACAGGTGTTCCTAATAAAGTGCTTGGTGAAAAAATACATCCATATATTAATGTTAATATCAAATATCGGAGAAAATGGCCTTAAATCATTAGACACTAGCCTACGTGTCCTAACCAATAAGATTCAGACTGAGGACAGTCAGTAGGAATTGTATTGTTCAAGATGCAGTAACGCTATCTTCTCTTCTCTTTATCCTTAGTACAGTGTGGGAAAAGTCCTGCATTACTGCTGAGGTACATACAGTATCCAGGCATTTATCCTACATTGTTCCCCTCTGCTGGAATCACTTCTGGCAGTTCTGTCTGTGAAAATGTGGCACAAAAAGTTGTAGAAGTTGTCAGTATTGGTAATATAGATACATTTTGAAGTAAGTACTACTATATCACAGATGGATTTGTGAAACCTATTTAAGTCAAACCATTCATTCACACACATAGTAAGAAACCCTTTGAAGCAGCAGCATACGGTGAATACCTACAGCCACCCTGAATGTGCCTTTAATCCACTGAGATCAGTCCTCAGTTCTTTACAGCACTGCTACATTAGAGTCAGTAGGCATTCTCAGCACGCAGATCGAAGAGAGATGAAACTAAAGTCACCTCCTATATCTGCCTGTCAGCACATCATCGTCCTATTCCATCTCAGGTTACAGTGGATCATCAACTGTTGAATGATCCTTACTGATAAAACCAAAGAGAGATCTTCACATTATCGCTTTACAGCTAAACTACTACAGTTTTCCTCTCCTCTTGGGATATTTATTTCACATCTGGACTTCGATCTTCACATGATTTAGCTGATCTCATCTCCTCCTGACATTGTGTATTTCAAGTATACATATTAAAATGATCATATGATTGTCTCTTGTAACATTTGTATCCCTTAAAAGACTCTGTTTCTTCAGTCAACATACAAGTTAGCATGTTAGCATATGACACATAATCATAGGTGATCAACAGTATGTCATGCAGTTTACGCAATATGTGTTAGTTAGAAATTGAAAAAAGATCAAGTATTGTTGTTTATTTACGAATTCTGCTTATCAGGACCTTTGTGATTTAACAACACCAGCTCATGGTGTAAAGGTTGCTACCTAAAAAGGAGAAAAGATGACATTAGAAGCTAGAGAAACTTCATGGGAGCTGTAGTTCTTTGTGAAAATTAATGATTGTTTATCTTAAACCAGGTTCAATCACAACATCTTCAAATTACAGTAGCAAGTTCTGCAGTAAGATAGTCATTTATGGCAGAATAGGGATAGTAAATCCCAGAACACATTTAACTGTTTAAGAAGAACCAATAAAAATTGGAGATGGCATTGAGTCACAGAAGCTAGTGGAACAGTGGCTAGCCAAGACATGACATCACAGCTTTGCATGTTATAAAGGACATATTGTTTATTATTAATGGATGTAGACTTGTGAGTTTGATATCAATCTCTAATCACCATGAATAACGACAACAAAAAGCTAACATGATGTTAGCTATCTGATTTCGTTTCGCAGATAAATGTGTTAGCTGGCTAGCTATCTTAGTTAAAAACCTATATCAAGTTAAATCTCAATCTCTTCACAAACCCATGTCAGTTGTCATTAAAATTAACTTATCAAGCCTTGAATCTGCAACAAGCTCTTAACTAGCCATACGGTAGCATAGAGGAACTACAAATTTCTTGAAAAGTTTGTTAAGTTAATCGAAATTTTGAGAAATTGAGTAGAAATTTCAACAGGTATAGTTGAATATTATATATTTCACCCTCAGCACAAAGTAGAAGCAGGTAGGAACAACTGGAAGAGAGAAGGGACAATTTTTTTTCTCATTGAGAATCAAAGTCACGATGTCAAACCAGCCCAGCTTCAGCATTTCTTTCATCTGTGTCTCTAAAAAATTATGTGTGTTTCACAAATGTGTCAAATAGCTTTTCCTACTTGTTCTGGTTTCACTTCGACTCTTCTACAGCGTAAGGTTCCAATAGCCAGTTTGCATTTTGGATCAGGTTCCCAGCAAAATACCTGCATTTGTCATTTTTGCCAGTTAAAATGATAATCATCCCCAGTGGCAGATTGTGTCAGCAGTGGGTGAAGCTAAAGTGAAATGTTTTGCTTTTTGCATTGGGATCTCCAGTATTTGGATCAAGCAGCTTGTGAAAAATAAGCTGTAAAAGTCTACGCCATGATTGCAATATGTTTTTACAACTTCAGTTAGTTGCAAATGTTGAAATTTTACTCAAAACTGGAATCCAGGTTCAATACTATTGAACAACACTAACCTCCCATCTCCTTTTTAAATATCAGACTAAATCTAACCATGTATTCTGCGTTTCCTTATTGCATTATTATTTAGGTCTTGATCGAAAAGAGCAGTCCCAACAAAAATGATTTCAATTGATGCGTCAATGAAACACTCTGTGTGTTGAGTGATTTGGTTGCTGACGCTGAAGGGAAACCCAGGTTAGGGTGAAATGACTCTGCTCTGATCTGAACTGACACAGTAAACAGGATGCAGTTCATTTAAAGGGATATACCACGATACTACTACTGCTGCTACTGCTGGCTCCCTCCAGAGAGCACTCATTACTGAACGCTGCCAAAGGAACCAAGGCTAGCTGTTTCACTATCGTCCTGCATTTTCTAGACTTGTTTTTATGGACATATTCATCGTTTGACTTAGCATTGTTCCCTCCCCTTTCTGTATTCTTATCAGAATATACTGCTAACCCATCTTATGCATAAATGTATTTATTTCATGAGCCTGGAGGATCTTGTGTTAACAGCACAATCAGGGTCAATCCCATCAAAGCCAGTATGTCCTGTCAAAGTGTCCTTGAGCAAGACTCTGAAACCCTAGCTGCTCACCTACTGTTTGTCTGTTGGAAAAAAAAACCAAACAAGTCAGCTGCATGATGTAGAATTATGAATACTTATTCTCTAAATATAGGAATTTGCCAAGAATACTGGCACCAATAAACAAAACAGGAACCTATTTACCGAAGCACTGCAACATATTGCACAGCTACAGATGAACCATTTTCAGAACTGACCCACTGCCAGCACATACACACACACACATACACACACACTCACATACACACATCTAACAGCATACACAAACACAGATACACAGCTATCCAATGCTGTCTCATTCTGAAGACAGGATCCTCCCAGTGCGCACGCACACACACAAACACACACACAGTAACCCATTTATTCAGCTTGATGCCACTGCTGCCTCATTCTAAACACAGGATCCACCCATACACACACACACACACACACACATACTCACACTGTAACCCATTTCCACAGCTCATGTTAAAAACAGCAGACCCTCCCAGTCTCCCTACCTGGGTGCCGGCTTGTGGCAGCTGTGGGAACAGAGCCAGGGTGGTGGGTCTCTTTGGTCGATATTTGTCCATGACAGCACAGGTTGATTCCCCTCTGACAGGCGACAGCTTCCTCCCTCCCTCCTCCTCTTCCTCCTCCTCCTCCTCCTCCTCTTCTTCTCCTTTATTAAGCCGGTTTAGGCGCTCCTCTGCTTGGACAAGGCCTCCCCCACCCTCCTCTACCTCCCTCTCTTCCCCTTCTTCCTCCTCGGTCTCCTCAGCATCGATCAGCTCCAAGCTTGGATTCTGGACACACCCCTTCCACTCCCTCCCTGCTTGATCATTGGCTGGGCATAGTGTCACATCATCATCATCACCATCATCTTCCTGGCAGGAGCAGAGCAGAGAGGAGAGGAGAGGAGAGGCGAGGCAGAGAGACAGAGGGAGGAAGAAAGACAGACAGAGAAATGGGTGGGTGGTGTTGATGAGAGATGGGTAAACGAGGATTGACAGAGAGAAGAAGGCAGGGAGGAGAGAAAGAAAGAGATGCAGAGAGGGAGAGAGAGAGAGAGAGAAAGAGAGAGAGAGGGGGAGGAGAGGAAATCAGCCCAACCAATCAGAGTGAGGCATGACATCATCAGCTCGTCTGCCTGTGGCATATTCTGTAAGGCTAATAAACACTGCCAGTGTGCCTGTGTTGTGTGTGTGTGTGTGTGTCTGTGTCCCAAATAAGATTATACAGTAACAGTGATTCCATGGAGAGACAAAGGCGACAGACCAGTTTGTATTCAACCAGTCAACAAACAGTCAAAAGATCACCCGTCGAACCAAGAACCAGTCACTCACTTCATCCACCAGCCAATTATATTAGCTAACATACCAGTCAATCAGTCAGTCAGTAAGCCAATAAAACAGTCAGATGTTTCACCCAGTGAACCAACAATCCAGTAAGTAATGACATGAGTCAATAAACCAGCCAGCAAACCAGCCATTTAGCCATTCATCCAACTGTCAACCAACAGCCAACAGTTAATCAACAATTATTCAGCCAGCCAGCAACTAACAAACGTGTCAGTCGCTCAGTCATTCCAGTCCATCAGTCTAGCCATTTAGCAAAACAGTCAGTTGGCCAATAAAAGTCACTTCTGGCACCCAGTTAACCAACAAACCATTTTGTCATTAAGTCAAAAAATCAGCCTGCAAACCAGTCATTTAGCCAGTCAACCAAGCAGTTAAATTAACAACATTCAGACATTCAGATAGTTAATCATTTACTCTTTCAGGTCCACAAACCGGTCATTCAACCAGCTAGCACCTAATGAACAAGGCAGTCATTCAACCAATCAACAAACCCCTATTTCAGCCAGCCAGCAAACTTGCCAGTCAAAACCAAGAACCAGTCAGTCACTTGGTCAGCCAGCCAGTTATATTAGCTAACATACCAGTCATTCAGTCAGTAAGTCAATAAAATAGTCAACTGTTTCACTTGGTTAAACAATAATACAGTCAGTCATTAAGTCAGCCAATAAAGCAGCCAGCAAACCAGTCATTCAGCAATTCGTCCAATTAACCAGCCATTCATCTAATATTGCCCAAAAAATTGCCCAGAGTATCCCTAACCCAAGGATAGCAATAAGCAACGCAATATTATGGGCAACTTCTGATGTTAAACAGTACCCTGGGAGTTGCCTCAGCATATTGGATAGATATTTTATTCTAGTTCACTGTTGCTTGTTGCCTGCAGCATTGTCCATAAAACTTCCAAATGTATCACTAACGTTACCCTAAGCTCAACCAATATCAATAATGGAGGGAAGTTTATGCTTTGTTAGCTAAAGCTAGATATTTTGCTATTGCCCTTTGAATATTAAAATAAATTAAATGTCTTTTGAGTCAAATATTTATATTTACAGTACACATTTAAAGTTTGGCTAGTATTTTGGCTAGTCAGAAGCATTAAACATCTTAATTTTGGTTGGTGCATCTCTCCTACCTGGTCATGGTATTGGTCTGTGATCTCAGTGAGTTCAGACAGGTCTTCATCTTCAAATTCATTCAAACTGAAGTCACTGGTCAACCTGAGGAGCATCAATGCACGTAAAAACACAATTTGAAACTAAAAAGAACATTTGACATGACACGAATGAAACAATGCAGACCAATGGACAATGTATTTTTGTGGATTCTGGACTGTGGAAGTTTCTCTACTGGGATGGTGCTGGCTACATGGAAATTCAAAATCTTCTTTCAACACTGCAATCAGTATTAAAATATGCATGGACAGTTTTATTTTAAAACTTTGATCTAAGACTCTGGTGAAGAGTCACAGTGTGTAAGTGTGGACATTCTTTTCATTTTTTTGCTCCTAATCTTAACAATATCAGATTAGTCATAATACAGTAGTTCCAGGTTTGAGGAATGTCAAATTTTCTACCTTTCCACATTCCAAACTAAATAATGCTGCTCAAAACTATGTTTGGTAGATGTGCAGCCCATAAAATCTGATTAAAGAAAGAGATGTGACACTCTCAAGGCCAAAGAAAAAAATGCATTCAAAGATTAAAAGCAGGACTTTCTATTGTGCCATCTTTATCAGATATGCAACACCAAAAAGTCACACTTTTCATTTCTAAAAGAAAAACAGAACAGTTAGAGAACAGTTGCACCTCTTTTTATCTGATCTTACTATTATCCCTTCTAGATTGGGTCACATGTGAACCCAATCTAGAAAGGACAATAGTTAATTCAACAAACATATTTAGATTAAATAAAAATACTAATTGCATGACTGGAAATACTAGTAGTGATATTTGAACATTAAACAGTATGGTTTCCAAGACAGAACTGGTTTCCAGGAATAATAATGTCCTAACTGCAATGTGCTGCCAAGTTACTGCCTGACAGTGTCTGATTCACCAAACCTTGAATCCAAGTCAACTCCACAGTGTTCCTGCAGGTCATGTTTGATTTAAGTTTCTAGTCTTAAGCATCCAGATAATGATGCTAAAGAAGAAAATGAAAATATCAGAATCAGTATACCATTTCTCCCACTGATCCTCCAACTTCTCCCCATTCTCAGCAGGGTCCATCACTAGGAACAGCAGCATGGGCAGGGCAGGTGTGGGGGCACAGCAGCCTCCCTGGATAATGCTAAATATTAAATATTTAATATATATTGAGTTCTCTCTATTTCCTGTCTTTTGGTGACTAGACCCAGTTCTATGTTTGAGCCATTCCTAGGTCTTGCAAGCCAAGCCCTTGGTCTTCTGAAGGTTTCTGTTTCTACTGTATTTAGAGCACTGGGCCCACTTAAATTGCTTTTGCACCTAGTGAAGCTGTTGTCCTGGCAGCGATTACATCTGTTCCTAGATTTTATGTTCACTCAAGCCTATCTGACTCTAGTGAGACCAGGGATTACTGGGACCAACACAAGTCTACCAGAGATTGTTCTTCAATGTGCTGGTCCTGGTTCAACTGTGTCCCTGTTCGCCAACTTCTAGTGTTGGGTGTTTCAGTCAATAGAAGCTACTGCTACAGCTATACTGCTGGTTTACTGGCACAGAATTCCTAGGTCTACTGAAGAGATGGCACTGGGTCTACTGGAGCAGCAGACCTGGGTCAGCTGAAGATGTGGTCCTAAGTCCTGATTCTACTAGAGTAGCAGTCCTTGGTCTACTAAGATCTAGTCCTGGGTCTAATTGTGTTGTGGTCCTGGGTCTACTGAAGAGGTAGTCCTGGGTCTATTGATGTAGCATTCCTGGATCTACTTAAGAAGTGATGCTGGGTCTGACCAAAGTAGTGTTCCTGGGTCTACTGAAGAAGTCATCCTGATTTGACTGAAGTAGCGTCCCTGGGTCTACTGAAGAGGTGGTCCTTGGTCTACCAGTATAGTCTCACGAAGAGCTAATCCTTCTTTCTGATGAAGCAGGGAGGAAAAAAACAATAACAGTCTGATCTGTTGTTAGATGAAAAACTCTCCCTGTGTCGCTGTCCTCAGCACAGTAAGACAGAAGCATGCTTCTCTCTCAGAGACATCTAGTGAATGCCCTTGCTGCCCCTCTCTCTCTCTCTCTGTTTCAAGGATAGGGAGAGCTGCTCATCTAATCGATCAAACAGCCATTAACAACCACTTCCTCTCCTCTCAACACAACAACACTGCACATTTCTCTCTCTCTCTCTTCATTCCCCTTACTGTTGTCTGTGTTAGTTTTGTTCTTATAGTTTCTTTTTTAATTTTATCACTGGGACTCACATCAATAATTACATTCCTTTAGAGGTTCTTTATACATGACTGTCCACAAACAGCCCTGCAAAGTCAAAATACAGTAATATAACTGAGGAAGTTTAGTTACTGAACTTATTACAACAAATGTATTGTTACTCTAGCGTTTATTGTATGTGTGTAATTAGTGCATTTTTAAAATATTAAATCTAAATACTAAACGTGGCATTTACCTTTAAAACACAAAAACAGAGGTTAATGCTGTTTGGACAAATGACTCATTAGGGGACCTGAGAGAAAAAATTATGGGCACCCCATTTCCTCCCAATCTTTGTGCATTGTGTATGTAGCCTTACTTTCAAGTGTCCATCATAGTGAACACAACAGTGTTCATGGCAGTTTCATTACATTTTGCCTGTTGCCCCACATAACCACTACTTTTTTTGCAGGAACACTATCTGTGCCCTCAATTAAGTTTGTGATAATTTAATTAAACAAAATCTATTTAGAAATGTGTATCATTTAAGCATAATATGAACTGAAATAACGGGACCCTTCCATGAGACAGGGCAACAGGATAAGGTAATATTTGTCACTTTATCATTTCAGCGAATATTGTCATTAAGCGGTAGATACTGACATGCAAAAATTGTGCTATAGTGATTTAAAATTATGGACTGTTCCATCAGGATTAAAGGATCATTTTGGTTGTTATTACAACTTGGTCCTTGGTTACACACCAGAAATGTCTGTCTCTAATAATCGCTCATTGCTCAGGAAAACTGAACTACAGTACCTCAAAGGTGAACCTCAAAGTTGGTCTGTAAACTGTGATGGATGTTTACAACAGACAGTTTGAGTGATAATTGATCGATAGCCTTTGTTTTCTACTCCAAATAAGTGAATTACCTTTAAAACAGCTTCACATTGTTAAATTCTTCACTTTTATTTGAATACAGGGAAATGTTGTATCATTAAAACTCACAGACCACTATACTCACCAAAGTATTCTCCTCTATCCCTTACTATCTCTTTATTTCCTATCTTTCATATATTCCTTTTTATCCTTATCTTCTTTCATCCATTTCCCCTCTTATATATCCGTCCATCCAAAGTCTAGTCAGCATCAGCAGGTCTGTGGTATGAAGACCACCCCCCACTCTGGTGCATTAGGACTGCTGGAGCTTGATGATAGGGGGATGTTCAGGCTAATACACAGTAACCATCAAAACCTAACCTGAACAAACAGAGAAAATACATACAACATGTATTTGTTATGAAGATATTAATGTTGAGGATCAGTATGTGTCAAGTTCAGGTTGGTGCACAGTGAAATTTAATTCGAGGTCTATTTTTGGATTCCCATCTGTCCATAAAAATGGCTATTACCAAACACACACACACACACCACCCCCTTCCGTCTCAACACTGTCCTGTTCTGACGGTAATGTATCGAGTAACACTAGAGCACATCAGTCTGCAGAGTCCTGATATCCTTTACAAATCATCAGGGAAGGATGCAGCCACAAAGTCCTGATGGACACCTGAACATTGGATGGACGGATGGATGGATGAATATATGAAAAAATGGAGCACAGGAAGGAGGGAACAATATCAAGAATATGTAACACTGTATTTGAATTTGATGCTTTACAGGCAGGTTATTATCAAAGACAAAATCTAACAAAACGGAATATTATTATTATTGTTATTATTATTTACCTTCATATTAGAATAGTTTTACATGATGATACCTTTACTTATTTACATTTTTAGTGATTTGCCCAGCGACTCTTATTTATATCACTGTAGTCAGTGATCAATATTTGGTCATCTGTTGTTGTTAATCTCTGTTTTTCAGTGATTTTGAATGGTTTCCAACTGTGATGTCTTTATATACAGTCTATGATCTGACTGAATGAGAGAGCAACCACCAGAATGAATGAAATGGTTCAAATGAAATCATTATTACAGCTGCTACTAAGTATTCAAAGTAATTTCAAGTACTCAGTATTTCAAATATTTTATTTTAAAACTTTATATTTAGATAATTATTTCATGGTCTGGTCATGAAATTAATTTATGCAACATGTCATTTGATATATATTTATTCCTAATATATTCAATTCAATTTCATTTATATAGGGCCAAATCACAACAAAAAGTCATCTCAGGGCACTTTTCACATAGAGTAGGTCTAGACAGTACTCTTTAATTTGCAGAGAGAGAGACCCAACAATTCCCCCATGAGCAAGCACTTGGCGACAGCGGTAAGGAAAAACTCCCCCTTAACGGGAAGAAACCTCAAGCAGAACCTGGCTCTTGGTGGGCGGCCATCTGCTTTGATTGGTTGGGTTGAGAGAGAAAGAAAGAAGGAGGGGGGCACAGAGAAGTACAACAACAACAACAATAGATAGATAATATATGTATCACTTATTTATTTTGCTGTCTCTTTATTTATATAATATTGTCACATCTTGCATTCCTTAAGCTTGAAGCTTCTGTACTGTTGTTTTACTGTTGACTATTGGCTAACCTTTATGTAGCTTTATGCTGAGGAGACATTTGGTCATATTGTTACTGATAACAAAGAAGACTGTTAAAAGATGTTAAAAGACACAAAATGACTGTGTGGACACATTATGGATTTTGGCCTCCGTCACTTACATTGAAATCACATTTGAAGGGGATCTTTTAATAGCCAGTGTGAACAGGATGAATGATTACAGCGAGGAAAACCTCTTTCACTGTTCATATGGACATCTGACTGTTGTTTTAGGACACACTTGAAAAATTGCGAAGCTATCCTTTAAGTTCTATAGCAGAGGCCATTAAAACCATTATTTTTATTTTTATTTTTACACCTGACAGAAGCCAACACGAAACAAAAATAAAAAAAGAGAGAGAAACCCACTTACCAGGAACAGATGCCATAGCTTTGAGAGCCTTCACACAAGACGTGTACCTCACCTGTGTGACTTAGGACATTGGGGCACTGCCCATTGGCTGATGACACTTGCATCAGCCTGCGCTCATGCAAATAAAATTGGGGGGGGGGGGGGGTGATGGGTATCCTAAATACACAAGGAACATACAGCACTTCCCACATCTCATTAATTGAATCTCTAAAAGTTAGGGATCTGGTAATGTAGCACAAACACAAAGCACACCATGAACTTCTGTCAATCACAATTCCATCAGCAATTTTAATGAAAATAAACTCTTTTTGTACAATACAAAACAAATAAATAGCCATGTAGCCCACAGTTCTCAGACAGACCTCCAGCCCTGCAGAGCATCATACTGTTGTTAGTTGGAATGTACAGCAAAATACAAGCGTCTAATGTGGGCTTGTGTTGTGTTCAGGATTAGTGGGAATTGTGATCTTTTCTGATCTGAGGAGAGGCTGAACCGGGGGGTCAAACGCAAGCTCAGTCAGCAAGTCATTTCAGGTTTCATGAGGTTCTTTTACCTTTGAGGATGCAAACTTCAGAGTTCCCGCTTATCTTGAACACTAACAGTATGACAGTTGCCCGGGCTGTGAGGTTTGTCTCTTAACAATCTATGATCCCTCTCCTGGGAAACTCCGACCCATCCACGCAACACTAAGGGGGTTTCACAAAGCCAGGCAGAACTGTTACTAAAGGTTGAGTTAAAAAAGAAGAAGACATATGCACGTATAAAATCATATTTCTGTCTTTTCTTGGCATCTGTTTTTGGTTTGAAGTGAGTCAAAGGTTGAGGTGAAAACAAAGTTGTGAGGATGAAATTGCCTCACTGATTGTCACTTTGAAAAACACTCTGATCTTAATTCGATTATTTGAAAACTTTCAAAGTAAAACCTGGGTCTACTCCAGAATTAATCTAACTGAGTTGGTTTGATTCCATGTTTTGAAACTTGATGGGAATTCCACTGAGCAATTTCTTGTGTTCCAAAAGTATAAAGTCACTATAATCCATTGCCAGCCAATGTTTCTATTTAATTTAATGTTATTAGAAAATAAATATTGCTGAATTAAAACAATTTTATCTCAATTTACTCAACATGAATCATTAAATGGCATCGGAAAGTTAATCTGTAGAACTTCTGAAATGACTTTTGGGGATTCAGAAGGTAAACTGGACTGGTCATGCTGAAACAATTAGTCAATGACTCAATAGGTTCATCAACAGAAAATTAATCTGCAACTGTTTTGATAACTAAATAATTGTTTAGGTCATTTTTCAAGCAATAATGCCCCCCAAAAAGTTACTGATTCCAGCTTTTCTCTTTTTATATAATAGTAAACTGAATATCTTTGTTTTTTTGACTGTTGTTTGGACATTGAAGTGATCACCTTTGACTCTGAGAAATAGTAATGTGCATATTTCACTATTTTCTGACATCTTACAGAAAAAATCATTTGTCGATGAATTGAAAAAATAATCAGCAGATTAAGCATTTATGAAAGTAGAATATTTACCACAAGCTTATCAATTTAACAGTTTTTTGCTGTATCTACTGCCCTCTAGTGGATGCTTTTGGTAAGAAACATCCAGGCAGAAACGAGCCTTTGTGAGACCCCCCTTAATCAGACCATTAGTAAAACAGACAGGTTATGGTTTTACATATTTTATATACAACTCTGATAAATATATGGGGAGAACAACACGCCAGTTTTTTCTCTACATTCATTCCACAAAAGCAGCATTTTCAATTGCCACAGACAAAATATGGCAAATGCAAAAATTTCAGTCTGGTGGACTCTTCTTCATTATCCCCCTGTGTCACATCTACAGTATCTCAATTCATTTGCCTCATATATATGTTCAGATACAAACATGTATATGAAAATGTTCAGATAAAGGCTCTTGCCTTGGCTTCTTCATTTACATTGTTTCAATTAGCAATTTAGTAGACCTTTGTAGATGTGTGATCCTCAAACAGACAGGGGTTTTGTGATTTAGGGCGTTGGACTATAAAAATGTTTCACTAATTATCACCATTGCTGCTTGCAAAAATATCAGATAATTTCCAAAAACATTCATATTGGGCATTTACATATTAACATGTACAGTTTCGACTGTGTTCTCTAGTGTTTCTTTGTGTTGTAACATGGTTAAATCAAGGGAACGTCTAACAAAATCATCAGGGTCACATGAACAAAAATATCCTCTATTTCCTCGAGGTCAGACATCAACAAGAGCATTCTCCCATCTGAATATAAATGAGTGCCTCCTAAAGCTGTACATTGAAGGGAGCTACAACATAAAGTGAATTTTAATACAGTTCACTGAAGGTAAGTAAATCTGTCTGAAGCTCTAGCAGTGCTCCTGCCTGCCTCAAAATCAAGGCAATAGTCCGTTTTTGGCCTGATCATGGTCTAGACTGACCTGGTTTAGTCCATCACTCTGGGACTCTGTTGTCACCCACAACATATTCAAAGTCATAAACCACAGGTATACAAAATCGTTACTGCAAAATGTCAAAATACACTGCTTTATCAAATGACTTTCTGAGGAGTTTTCTTCCCTAGAACAAAGAGCAACAGATGACAGCGAGAGTCTGGTGTAGAGACAGGACAGTGTGTTTTGGCAGGTGACATTAAGGCTCCTGTTGTACCTTGTTTCTATGGAGGTGATATTTGTAGAAGCAGGAGGACAAGCAGAGATGTGCTACTGCTGACAGCCACACTATGTTGTATAGATTCAACGTGGATATGGTGTGTAAGAGCTGCAGTGCATTATGTTGCTCCTTATTAGCTGTGTGTGTGTGTGTGTGTTAGTAGTGTAGCGGAACCCCCACAGTTCGGTGCACATGTGAATCTCTGTAGCTACAAGTCATGGACAGACAGCGTGTCGCTAACAGGGATTCTGAAGAACAACAACTAAACCAGCATCTAACGGGTCCAAAGTGACATCTGCAGGTATGTTTACATGCTGTTTAAGGGGCTGCAGCTGCAGCCAATTAGCTATCTAGCTGCTAACTGACGTTAGCGGTGCACTTTTCACCGGTGAATGTTTGTTTGGTGGCTCGTTCAACAAACTAAGCTGCAGGACAAGATGTGTGTTTATGTTTCTAAGTTATCATCAAGTTTTGATGATGTGGACACAGACTGTTGTTTCATTCACTACCATGTTTAAAAGAGGAAGGTATCAGGCCTCATATTGCACTTTAATTTAACAATTGAGTATTGAATATTTTATATATTTTAAGATTTTATTTAAACATTGGACATCTTGAATGTTGTTTTCATTTAAGACCATGGACAAAAGTTCCTTTCTTTAAGTGTTATACAGAATAAATGGAAAACAAAGTTATATTTGTCTCCCTTCTTTTTTTTTTTTTTTTTTTTGATGATGTGAAAAATGATCCGATCTATGTCTCAAAACAGTGATACGATCCGAACCGTGAGTTCTGTAATCCGTTGCACCCCTAGTGTGTGTGTGTGCCTCAGGAGTGGCATTGTACAAGAGAAGATTACTCATATTAAATCTTTTCAAGAATTATGACCTCCACTTCCTCAAATAAAGATGATTTTGAATCATTTACAGTCATTCTGGACTGGTTCTGTTGTCAAAATGGCTAATTTATTTGCATTGAGTTACTATTATTTAAATGCCTGTCTAGACAGTATTTCCCATTTTTTCTGACTGGAGTAAATTTGAGTAAAAGGCTTCTGTACTGCTTCCACATGTGTTGTATGCATGCTTCTATATATATTTATGTTGTCCACATATCCAGAACATTGTTCCTTGTATATCTTTATGAGTCCAGTAGTCCGGGATGGATGTTTGAAAACCGTTCCCTCAAAGTCCTGAAAGACAAACCAGAGCAGAAAACAGGGTTTTAGCTACTGAAAAAGTACTGGAAGTCTGTGTTCTCATGTGTCTGATAGAGTATGTGAACTTGCTTTATTGTGATACTTTAGGAACTACAGCCTTTTATTTGCTGGTGAGGTGACTTATTGTCTGTTCACATCAGAAAATGCAAAAATTCCTTTTCATATCCGTGTGAAATAGATGGTGCTAGAAGCTTGGTGACACAGTGGCAGCTGGCTGGGCCAATAATGATGTTAAGACAATATAGCTGGTGAGCTATGTGGAAACATGCTAGTATTAGCCAGCAACTGTAGCTAAGATGACTGGCAAACAGTTAGCAAGGAAGCTTTTTTAACTGGTTCAGTTTTTAAAAATGTTTAATAAGGTAGCTAACTTTTTGACCTGTTTCAATTAAAAAGACAACGGAGTGAACAATCTGGGCTTTTGAGCAGTTTCAATTATGAAAAAGACAAAAAGTTAGTAAGCTAGATTTTTTAACTTTTCCAAATAACAAAAATTAACAAGCTAGCTTTTTGAACCATTTTAGTTATTAAGAAAAATGCCAGCTAGCTAGCTTTTTTAACTGTTTTTAGAAGAAAAGTTAGCAAGCAAGCTAGCTCAGTTCCTATTCAGACAATAACACATTAACACACATCATTCAAGAGACATATTTGTACCATTGTCTCCTAACAGCTGACTCCAAACCCTGCCTCATGTCTTTTGAGGAGGAGGTTATACTCCAGCAGAGCAGGTTCATAAAAACTGAGATGGTGTGGCAGAACTAATATGATAGCCTCCTCCATTTTTGGAAATTGCAAATTTTCCTTTGTACAGCGCAATTCTTTTTATATGCAGGTTAACCAAACAAGATATTATGTGTTAGTGAGCTTTGGTTGCTTGCAGGCATATTTTTCACTTCAAAGAGAGCCAGATTAGCCATTTACCCCTGCCTCCAGTGCTTATGCTGAGCTAAGATAACTATGTCCTGATTCCAATTCTGTACTTAACACAGACATGAGACTGGTATCTTCTCATCTCGCTCTCAAAAAGAAAGAAAATAAGGATATTTCCCAAAATGCTGAACTATTCCTTTAACACCATGCTGTTCCAAAAGCACTGCAGCTGAGGCTATAATATTTAGTGGACTTGACTACTATAGTAGAATTGACTACCGTAACAGTGTCTTCACAGGTCTCCCTAAAAAAAAACAAAAACAAAAAAAAAATCGATCAGACAGCTGCAGGTGATTCAGAACGCTGCTGCTCGAGTCCTCACTGAGACCAAGTGGATCATATAACTCCAGTTCTCAGATCTTTACACTGGCTTCCTGTCTGTCAAAGAATTGATTTTAAAATACAACTGTTGGTTCATAAAGCACTGAATGGTTTAGGGTCAAAACGCATTTCTGATCTGCTGCTACATTATGAACCATCTAGACCTCTCATGTCATCTGGGACAGGTCTGCTTTCTCTCTCCAGAGTCAAAACTAAACATGGAGGCAGAGTTCAGTTTTTATGCTCCACATATCTGGAAAAAACTCCCAGAAAACTGCAGGTCTGCTGCAACTCTCAGTTTTTTTAAATGAAGACTTTTCTGTTTGCAGCTGCCTTTTATTGAACCAAATTTGAGGGTTAATATTTACACTGCACTGTAACTTTTATTCTCCTGTTTTATGTCTTATTCTTTTTTTAGCTTCTTTTTATTCCCAAATTTAACTCTTTTTAATTGCATTTAAATAGTCTTTTTACTTGTGTTGCTTTTATATTCTGTCTTGATGCCTTTTATGCTCTATGTAAAGCACTTTGAATTGCCTTGTTGTTGAAATGTGCTATACAAATACACTTGCCTTGCCTTATATTTGCAGGCAATGTTGCCATGTGTAACAACCATGCCTCTTTCTACATGCTTTTCTAGATGTTTGCTGTTCATGAAGCTACTGTATAATATACCTCTTATCACTGCTGATGTCCTGCCAACTCTCCACAAGTCTCCTCCTCCATTCTCTCCTCCTCTTGCTCAACATCCTCCTCCATTCTCTCATCCCCTCCTGCTTCCTCCCTCTCTTCATCTTCGGCTCTCCTCTCTCCCTCCCTGGGTGCTGGAGTGCAGCTCTGCCGTCCTCGCTGCCTCTGACTGCGTCGCACCTTGCGGGTGAGGCTTTTCCTCCTCGGCCCTAGACAGGAGGTCTGAGTGAGGGTCGTGGCTGGACTTGTGGATGGGGACAAGGCGGGACATGAGGAGGAAGGGGAGGAGGGTTTGGACCTTGACAGAGGGCTCTGGGCCTGTGTCGAGGCTGGGGAGGGAGGAGCTGCTGTGGCTGGTGGGTGGCCTGCAGATGTAGAGGTTATGGCTGCAGGGTACTGTCCATGTGAGCCTGAGGAGGTGCAGGCTGTTTGGGATGGGTGACTGGTTGCTGCCTCCTCCAGATCTGGATGTGGGGCAGTGTTGGAGGATGCACAGATTGTGGAGGAATCAGGAGCTATAGAGCAGCCAGTGTCTTCACCGTCTGCAGCACCTCTGGGAGGAGAGTCTAGGAAAAGATGAGAAAATTATAAACATATATTGTGTACAGTTTGTCACATGAACCCAAGTAATAATCGTATCATGAAATTTAATTCATCCTTAATGAGACAATGGGAATCTTTTGTGTATTTGCTCCTACCAGGGCCACTGCTTGTCTGGGACTCATCAGTCATTGGTGGCTCTGCCTCCTCCTGGATCGTTGGTACTGATGCTAGTAGACCTGACACACACACACACACACACACACACACACAAACATATATATAAGTGCATTGTAAAATAATTTTCAGACCACCAAACACTGTGTGTATCTACAGAAAAGTGGCACAGTAGACATTAGGGATGATGACAGTCATTAATAACTTCAACTGTACATATAGACATGTAAGCCAGGACAAAATAAGTATTTCAGAATAAACAATAAAACACACAAGTTCATGCATAGTTCACTGACCCATAAGTGAAACACAAACTGTACTGCAGTACCCTGCAGGTTAGTCTTGTTAGTTGACTTACTGAGTCCTCTGTAATGGGAGAGTTGCTGGTAAACTTGTTTCATCCTCTCGATGTTGAGCCTGCTGCCCTCAGCATGGTTGATCATTGGTTTGGGGTAATCCACTCCCACCACACAGTTGGCTGCCTTCTGGACTGACTCTGGGGCATTCCAGGGCTCATAAATGTAGCGGTTTGGGTAGTCTTTTAAGATAGGGATGTAATGCCTACAGGAAATTTGAAAAAAAAAAAAGAAGTTTGCAACAATTTTAATCTTGTTTACTGCCAACAGAAATTAAATATGGGAGATAATGGTTGGTGGTAGGGTAGGAGATACTGTAGGAGAACCAGTGTATGGTCTACCTGATATAGTCTCCTGACGGGTCAGTTCTCCTTCCAAAGCCGACAGGACAGTAGCAGTGGAAGAACTGTTGGAAGAAGGCACTGCAGGACAGCCACATCCAGCTACCAGCATTTACACTCCAATCAGCATCCAGCAGTAGCTCCTCAAACACCTGCAGGAACACACACACATACACACCACGCTTACTGCCTGATGTATACTATGATTTGTCTCACACTAATCATATTGCAAAAGCAAACTAGTGTCCTGCGCCCATCAGACACCAGCTTTGTGTTTGAGACTCTGTCCTACCCTCATGCCGCTCTCCCAGCTGATCCACAGGTCTCCCCTGGTGAGGAAACAGGCCACGGCGTGTCGGGCCAGGTGGTGGATCCAGCCCTCGTGTCTCAGCTGGGTCATGATGGCGTCGATCCAGGGGAAACCAGTCCGACCCTCAGCCCACTTGGCCAGTGCCTCGGGGTTCTGATCCCATGGGATCTGGAGATGAACGCATGAGACATGAGAGATGTGAACTTCTCTCTTCTTGCTTTCAGAAGGAGAAAACTATTTTTTTTTTTTTTTAAGTCTCTCTTTAACTGTATATTCTGCTCTGAAAACAATCAGTGGTTACATGCTTAGTGTTTAGGGTGATGGTAATTATGTGATATCAAAAACTCAGGAGCAGAACAGCACTCCAATTAAATGGCTCCTGCAGAGACGTTTCAACAGTGTTTGTCGGGCTGAAGACAACATCTCACTCAGAGCCATGAGAATGAGTGAGGACTTTGTTAGAAACAGGTTCACATGGGCAGACATGGGAGTGAGTAAAACTGTCTAGCTGTGATGCAAGCAGCCAAAAAGGAGAAAGCTCTCCCCCTCCTGCCTTATCAAACCAAATGTGAACAGCTGCTTTTGTGTTGTGGATTCAAAAGGCCAAAAACATAAGAGGAAGAGACTTTTCAAAGAGCTCTTATCTAGTTTGAACCAGACCGTACCCAGAGGTGTAAGTTTGGATTCAGTCAGGTCTACTGCTAGCAAATCCTGGATGCTTATCTACCTGAATGACACATTATGATAAAACTAGTCGGATTAAGGAGCACTTTAATGATAAAGACTTCTCATTGTCCTATCCTTGTTTTTGCGAGTTCCTTCTTTGAATGAGTATCGTTTGGGATAGAACACATCTTATTGGTTACATTGTTGCACTTCATTATGTTATACAGCTCACCTGTGCTAGGTTGTAACAATGTTGCCATTTGAACACTGAGGGGCATCTGCATGACACGTCTGTGCATGATTAAACTATTTCATTGGAGCACTGCTCCACTCCTGATTTTTGCTTTTGAGTTATGTTATTGTGGTATTCTGTTTTTGGGATTAATCAAGTGTTGCTATGTCTAGATCATCGCTGTTGCTCATGATGTTTGCAGAGGAAAATGCATAGTATGTGGTGCGCTCTAGCAATGACCGCCAGCCTACACATATATGACAAAACATACATACGTATCGCAAAACATAATGTACTGTGTGAACAGTAATATGGGTTTAGATCTAATAGAACAACTTCATTTGCACTCATGGAATTTGTTTTGATTGTTTTGTTTATGTCTTGTTCTGATTGGTTTGTTTTTGCTGTTTGAGCTGCTCTACTTAACTATCTGTCCCTTTTTGTGTGTTTATGTATGTATAAAAAAAGAATTTGTATATGCAGACCAGAAAAATAAATTCTAATTTTTTTCTATTAACGATGGAGCTTGTGATAAGCAAGTTTGTACTGTTTTGACATCAATGCTTTCTTTTCTTTTTTTTTTTAAATACCAGCATAGTATTAATATTATTGTGGTAAAACTACATAATCATAAATGTGAATAATTCAGATTCTTAGATTTTTAACAGTTGCACCAGAGCGTGACAAGCTGTTGCACTTTATACCAAATGTCTAACACCATTATATCGTTTGTGTTGATAACCTCATGTCTGAAAATACTGATTGTTTAGGAAGTTTCCTTCCTGAGTGTGAACTCTTCTTTATGAACAGAGTGCTGCATAGACCCACCTGGACACAGATGGGGTTTCCCTCCATGCGGTCGAAGTTGGGGTTGTTGGTGGCGGCGGTGTAGAAGAACTCCCTCCATAACAGCTGGCCGAACAGGGACAGAGGTGGACTGCAACGCTTACGGAGCTGACGGAGAACACGAGAGAGAGAGAGAGAGGAATTGTGATTAAAAAGTTATTGCAAATATTATAGTTTTCATAATGATCTGAGGTTGAGTTACAGATGTCCACAGTACCTTCATGTAGAGCTCTCTGAGGTTGTAGTAGAGAACTCTACAGGACAGACAGCCGAAACGCAGGTATGGGCTGAGGCCGGTAGGACTGGCATAAAGAGAGCACGTGTTGACCCGAGGGTGCTCGAAGTTAGCCACCCACACCTACACAGACAGACACAAATCATCGATTAATCATTCATTCATTTAAGTCAATTTTCAAGCAAAAATTCCAAATATTTGATAGTTCCGTGTCAAAGATACAATTTACTGACTGTCATATGTACATATATGCAGCAATATCCATCTGTCAGTGGTGAAAGCCTGTCTTAGTCTTAGTCTTTATATTCTCCGATGTGTTGTTGTACAGCAGCACTATATGTCTTGAGACTGCACTGTGTCAGATAAGGTTGTAGAGTTGACGTTGTTCTGCCCGTTTGATAGCTCCGCTGCCTCACATCTGCAGGGCTGCCAACTCTCTCGCATTGAGTGGGAGACTCGCGCAGCTAACACAGATCTCACACTACGCATGCCTTTTCTCATGCTAACTCTTAGTCTTCGCTTCCTTGTGATTTTAAGCGAAGGACTTCACTCTCTTTTAGCTCTGTTTTTGCTCTCTACCAACTCCTGAGGGAAATATCTGGTTCTTTAGCTGCTAAATGCTCCAATATGTTCACCAGCTAGTCTACAGCTAACTGTGTCTGTTTGCCGTTTGGTGCTGAGCAGGTAGTGTACAGTGGCTTTTTAGAGCTTTTTCCTTGAAAACAGCTGCCTGCTGCAGCCAAAAACAACAATATGAGAGCACTGAGATTGATCCAAAACAGTAAAGTTGTAGCCAGACAGCTGCAGATTCACTGATAATTCTCTGTAGGTTCATCACTACAAGCAACGCCTCTCACTGTCATTTGATACAACATGACTGAGTCAAATTCATGACTCTGTTGCCCTGAGTTTCTCTCTTCTGTTTTTGTTTTCAATCACTTCCTCTTTGCCGTTTTCCGATCGGTATATACGGTCAATGAAACTCAACACTTTCTGCCCAGATGTTTCACATTAAAAGCCTTCCAGGGGTTCATATCGTACTTCCCTTTCCTGACAGATTTTAATCTGAATAAATCTCCAGGATATGTCAGGTTTGACTGGCAAAAAAAACCTTTCTTACCTTTCTGTCCAGATGTTTATTGAGTCTGTCCAAGGCCTCTGACTCTCCTCCTTTCCACACAGCTGGCAGTAAACCCTCTGTCCTGAAACCTGTACACATATTAACACAGAGACAAGATCAAATACAAACCATCCCTAAGTGCTTACTGCTCTCCACTGCATTAAAGGGATATCAAGCTAAACTCCATTTAGCCATGTGGTGTATGAATGTGACTATTAGCAACCGTATCACGAGTAAAGTATGACTCGGGACCTTTGGAGTTATGTGCTAACCCTAACAAATAAGCAAGGACATTTTAATTGACAGATTTCTGAATGAAGTCTGGCATGATGCCATCTCCATTTAAGATGTTATTCAGTTTCACACAGTAGCTTGATTTTTTTTTTCCTGAATCAAACATAGCAGTAATCAATAAGGCTAATCGCATACCCTCTCCTTCTTCTCCCTCTGTATACCCAGACAACAGATAAGTGTAACCATCATGGTGTAGTCCTAAAGATGCCATATACTGAATTCTAAAAATGTAATAATAACAGTTGTGTGTACCTAGTTCTTCCAGTGAAGGTATACTGTATAGCTGGTCATGGTTGTCAGCTATTTTGGTGTGACATTTGTCCATCTGCTGCTGGGTGATGGGAGGCAGGGGTCTCCTGGGCAACTCCAGTCTGCTCACAATGGTCTGAAAGCGCTTAAAGGTCAGCGGAGGACTGTTGTTGTTCATCTCTATTATCCTGGAAGCAATACAGAAAGGATACAAGGTGAAACAAATATACAGCAGAAATTATGTAACAAGTTTAATCAGTGACAAAGTTCTGTTCTAAGATCTTAAATCTCATGAGAGACATTTCAAAAATAAACTGTAATAATATACGACTAAATGTTGGTGAATAATGCTCCAATGCCTCAAACCACTGAAACTACGCAGTGAATTGGCTGCATATACGATGGTTGGCATTATCATTTTTCTACAGATATTTACAAAGATAGTCTACTTTTAACATGACTACTGTTTCACCACATAATCAATCTGAAAGAAAGACCTTAAAAATAGAATATACAATGGTTCACGATTAATTATCCACCACTCTGTGTTTAAAATAAAACTTCATTCATTATGAGAAATCCATGGGTAAAAAGATCATTTAAAAACAATTACAGGAACTTCAACCATCGCTTAGAGCATAGATATGGAGTCTGCAGAAATATCCACAGCAAAGTTGACTTTTTGAATTGAATTGAATTACTTTTCACAATGCCTTGTTATAGATACCATATTTAGAGGTTACCCAGGTAATATAGTCACAATCAGTATCATGATATTTTAAGAAGCCTATATTGAACATTTATGCAAAATCACATAAAAAGAATCAAATTTGATTTTGTTTGATTCTATTGTTAGTTTGTCATCATAGTTTGCTTGAAGTCATTAATTTGGACGACAGAATTTTATAGTTGATATGATCACATTTTCACAAAGTGATTCCACTGCAAGTGTATGAACAATAATACTGACAATGTTAGGATATTTTGATCTGATGGTGGTGGTGGACAGACAGCCAAGGGTTTGCAGATCATTCGCGTTTCTCCTCTGACAACCATGAATATTCACAGCAAATTTCTTCAGACTGAGATGGGCAACCTAAATCCATCAACGGCACTGAACTGCCTTTAACCTGCTAAAATTGCATGCAAGAGTGACAGGAACCTATTATTTACCAAAAACTCATCACTTAGCGTTTGTATTTCAACTTAAATGACTTATTTTCAAGCTGTTTGCCAGCAGAGCTGACAGTGAAGCTTTGTATTTATAGTTTCTATCTTATACAACCTGTCTATATCTGTGAGGACGCTCTGAATCCTTGGTTGGTGGATTTGCAGCAGAGATGGCCTCCTATTGGTCAGTTCGTTGTGACTACTATGAATGAGCTCAGTAAGCTGAGCACATGTTCACAACCACCGATATAAACCCAACAGCCGAGTGTACACACACACAAAGCTAAGCTCCCCCTGCCTCATGCACACATACAGTACTCTTAAAACACACGGACCAGTCATACTCTAATAGATTATGTAATGCGGTGCTGTAATACTGTGCTGAGCTGAATGCTCTCCATGCAGACGGCCAGGCACAGGCAGGCTTGTATATGGGGGAAAGTCCGTTGCTCCCGTCTCCACTCTCACCCCTTCTGCCACCTGGTCTCAGCACATGGACAGGGGTGTGACCTGCAGTAGCATTAGATGACCACCGGAGGGCTCTGATGCATGAGATGCACCAGGATGGATTTTTAATACTGGTAGTTGAGACTCTGGCCAGCATCCTCTGGGTGTCTGTTCATCTTGACATGACAACCCAAACTACACTGCTGATGATGGGAGTGTGTTTGCCATCAAAGACCGCTGCATTTAGTCCATCAATACTGTGTTGATAATTTACAAGCTGCAGCAGCAAGTGAAACTTCATTAACTCACATCTTTCAGCATCTAGACATCTTGCCTTCATGTAAAGCAGCCTTTGCTTTGAAACTCTAACCTTAAACATAAATGATTTTAGAAGCTGTTTTAAGGAATAAGATGCCTTCTGAGCAGCCTTTATATTTAATACAATTTATCTTGACTAGCATTTTTAAGGGTTCATTCTAAGTAAATTTAAGAATTTCTCAGTTTACCACAATTTATAAGATATAGAAACTTACTTGAGCTGAAACTGGCTAAAATAAGATGATGTAAAAGAAGCACTTAATTATTGACTGCATTGCTCTAATTTTTCAGTCTGCATGGCCACCTGTGCAGCATCTTCCTCAACTTCCAGTATCTGTTTCTATGAGACTGACTGAGTCTGATGGCTTTTAGACGACATTCGATCTCAAAGTAGTGCCTCAACATTTTACATTAAGGCGCATGTAAATTGCTACATGTTGAATTTAGCAAAATGCTGCGCCTAACTACACAATTTGTCAACACAACATAGTTCAACTCTGACCAACAGAGCTCTGCATTAAACATACTGTAACAGAAAGGTCAACCTGAAGCACAGACAGTGTGTGTGTGTGTGTGTGTGTGTGTGTGTGTGTGTGTGTGTGTGTGTGTGTGTGTGTGTGTGCACGTGCTACAAACCTATCCAGGTTGTAGAGAGTGTGTGAGTTTCTGACAACAGTCTCCACTCCAAACTCTTGGGCCATCTTGATAATGGCTCCATCCCTCTCCTTCCCATAAGGCTCTGGGTCATATTCAAACGACAGCCTGGTCACTTTCCACTCCTGCAGAGGGACAGAAAGACTGCGTTAGTGAGTAAACAAGGCGAGTGCAGATTGCGCCGGGCATATAAAATCTTCATCATGGATCATTCAAGTGTTTGAATTCAACACGGTGCTCAGTAATCAACCTTCAGTGTTTTACAAAGTAACAGAATCAGGTCACGGTTGGTTCCATATGTCCAATCAAGCTGCAGTTTTTTGGACGCAGAAGTAGTGGACAGAAAGGTCACTTTGAGGTCATGTAGTTTGGTTCATTTGGTCTGAACCAAGGACAGAAGTGAGCAATTGTTGCTTTTTAGTTCCAGTCTTGTTCATGTAATCATCACAATTGTGTTGTATCTAGAGCTGTGATGATTAGTCAATTACCTGATTAGTTGATACAGAGATGATTGACAGATTTCACACCAGAGAACAGTTACATGTGAAAGCACCCTGACGGACAGACAGGACTTGATCAGAAAATTGGTTTGGTGATATTTCTGTCATATATTTAGTGACACAGCACCTCCTGTAACAGCCTACATATTTTACCTGTAGGACTTGTGTTTTTAAGGCTGTTGTTCATCATTTGTGATGGGAAATGATCCCGATTTTCACACAGAGAAATAAAAAGTGTGTGTCCTGGCATTAGTTCACTAAAAAAAAAAAAAAAAAAGCAATCCAAGGCTCTGCCAGTCAAAGGCTCAGTGGAGGAGGTTGTACCAGCGTCTGATTGAAAAGTAGTTTTGTTGACTTTGTTGACATTCAGCACTGGAGCTGAGGGCGTCAAAACAGAGAACAGAAAAGGGTTGTTCTGCTCTGCGTTGTGTTGCCCTTTATTTCCATTACAGTGAGTTTTATTGTTTGGTAATTTGGAGATAAGACTCAGTTTGTAAAAGTTATTCTGCTCTGTGTACAATGATGCAGCTAAAAAAAACAAGTGCAATGATTTGACTGACAAAAAAAAAACAGATTCAACTCAGGGGCTTTCAATCATCAACATTTCAGGGGCAGCCTTAATGTCTAACGTAAATATGTCTTGGTTTTTTCTTCCTCTGTCTAACTCTTTATATTGGATTCAGGGAGAAAGGTCTCACAGAAACCTCTCTTAGCCCAGAAATTAGAGCATTTTTTCCTCCTCTAATGCGAGTTGCTAACTAGGCTTCAAAGAGCTGGTAATGAAGGCAAGGAGGGCAGTTATTACATTATCTTCATCATCTTCTAAACTCATTTATTTGGCATGAAAGGGCCACAAAGAGCTGCAAACTAAACTAAACCAGACGGTAAACACAAGATCAACTGGATGTTGCAAGCTGACTTTCTTTTTTTTTTTTTTTTAAACAAGCTTGTGAGAAGTGACTTCATTCCAACCGAACCTCACAGTAGCACATTTCAGTCTCCGCTGTTCATTGGCGGAGTGACTTGCGGTTGCTCCTGTTGTGTGGTTGTGGAGTGGAAAACCTGCAGACTCTCGGGTCTCCAGAGCACATAATGGAGAAGCAGCAGCGTGTTATGTAAGGGCTGTTGTATTGGAGACGGTGAGCAGCAGAACTGCTCCTCCCTGCCTGGAACTAAATCCCCACCGGGAAACCTCCTCATAAATGTTAACACCGTCTGCAGCTGCTCTAACATAGTTCAGGGTGGTGTGAACGTGCAAACTGCGGCGGGTCTGCAAAGTGTGTATTTATCTGATGTCACCTGCCGTGCAGTGACATGACAGCTCGTTTAGATAAGCGTGTGCTCTGAGACAAAAAAAACCCACCGCAAACGTGTTAGCGTTTACAACTCGGCTGCAGGCGTTCTCACTCTGCTAAAAACAGTCCTTGTGTAACTAAACACAACACATAACAGGGTGTGTTCAGAACATTCGGACATCACATCTTCCATCTAATGTCTGTAAACTCCACATGAGTCTAAATCATTATCTCAGATCACAAGACACATATCTGCTGTCTGTCTCACATGCTCCAGCCGCTACAAGAGTCTGCAGAGAGACATTAAATTGAGGAATCTCTGGTCAAATTCGAGGCTATTGTAAATTCTAAAATGATTCTTTATTAATTGTCTTTATTATTCTGCTTTATTTCTCTGCTCTCAGCTTATTTTAGCCTTCTGCAACTTTTTTATGCTGCTGTTTTCTTTCCATTTCTACACAGCAACATTGGTTTCTGTTAGATGTGAGCTACAGTAGTTCAGATTATTTGTGTTACAGCAACAATATTGACAGAGAGCCCAGAAATCATAGCGGCAGTAATGATTAAAATGAACATTCCAGCAGTAGAATTAAAACTGTAGTTTGGCGCTTGCTTACTGGCACTTACAATAAAAGAGTATAATAACAGTTGAGCCTGATCTGCTGACAGAGCTGGAGTCTGGCAATGCCTCAACAATACACTGACCTTCTGCCTGACTCTGGCACACAATACAGGAAAAAGTACAATCATGTATTTGCATACCAGGGATGTTATAAAATCATTAAAAGATGTCTACAGAGATTTTTAAAGAGTAATTAGGCTCTTTGTATCCAAGCTAGTCTAGCCTTTAATAATTGCTCAAACACCAGACTTTGGTCAGTTTTGGCTTTTATTGTGTAGACTGAATGTCAGTTTTGATTTCTGTGGCTTGCACCAGGGAGAGCGTGTGAAGCTCATGTGGGGAATTTTAAGATAACATGAAAATAATAACCAACGCCAACCGATTTTCTAGATATAGTTGACATTCCAGACTTGCTTAACACCTGAAATAAAAGCATTCAAACCCCTGCTAGCACCAGGAAGGAGTCTATTTCACACACAGCTGCTATTCTCAATAGTCAGCAGAAATAACGTTTGGAAAAACAGACTGAAGGCTTTGTTTCAAAAAAAGTCAGTGAAGACGAGTAGCAGGCTAGAGTACAGACCTTAAAAAGTCTTGGGAAAACATCAGTGGGCTGTCCTCTGACTACAAACAATCTGGAGTTGAGCTTCTTCAAACTGCTGTCCAAGTCCTCCAGAGCCTCCAGCAGAAACCTGCACACACATAAAGCAAGATGTTATTAGGAAGAGAGGAACAGAATTCAGTTGCTTTGGGGATGAAGTACTGACCACTATGCCATTACTAAGCATGAGCAGAGTGAATACAGCAGGACCAGCACAGTAGAAGGTTTGCATGTCTTGGTGAAGTGTTGAAGTTTGATGGTTCACCCACACTGTAGTACCTTGTGTACTTCTAATCAGCTTGCCCTGGCTGTTTCTTTATTCATTCCTCCCTGCAACATTTAAAACTGATGTCTGAAATCTGACAAAAAGCATCTAAATGAAAGATTTACTTTTACACACCAAAGACACAGCAGTTCCCAACATCAGTGACTAGCAAAATATGTGAAGAACCTCTGAGAACCTGTGATTTTTCAACAATTACCCTAATGAGGTTGAAGTTGTAGACTAAATAATTAGATTGACAGCTTCCTCAATAATCAAACTAATTTGGAGCTGTAGCTGCTTCACTATGATAGGCTGGTAAAAGTTTGGCAGTGAAGCAGCATGGAGATGTTTGTTACTCTGTGCAGACACATGAGAAAACAGAGCTTTCTACCAGGAATTGTTGACGGAGATAGTGATCATGTGGTTGAGATTAGAGGAGAAAAAAAAGCACTCATGATGGTAATGAGGCATAATATTACATGCATGAAGCGTCTCTGTGCTTTAAGAATGGTCAGAAATTCCTTCAAGTGGAGGTTCCAGGTAGAAGTCCCTGATGTGTTACTGCGTCCTCCTACGACTCTTTTTTCCACACTACTAGGCTACACGCTGTGCCAGAAAAGCAGATGTTAAATAAACCAATATCAATCAATGAAAATCTCAATATTTTTCAGCCTTGATGTTTTTTTTCCCCCCGGATGCATTCCAGCCAACCACTACAGACAGTTTTTCACTTTTAGACAGAAGAGAAATTTAGTCAGAATAATCAGATTGTGGCAAAATGAAGGTAAAGTACTACAACATGTTGTTTTAACCGACAATGAAATCGACAGAACCAGTCATAATTTTTAAAACATCTCCGAACTTTTGTGTTGTTTTTTCCTGTTTCCAGTCAAACATCTGTTAAAAACAGTTCAAACACTCCCTCGTTCCCTCAACACAAAACACACTGACATTAACAACCACAACTAGAATATAACACACAGAAAAGAAACTGATGGTGCCTCACATTGTTCTCAAATCTGACACTTTGTTGCTTTTCCCTCTTTTACATGATAGTAAACTGAATATTTTGAGGTTTTAGACTTTCGGTCGTACAAAACAACATATTTGAAGCAAATTGTTACGGGTATAGACCAAACAATTCATTTAAAAAAACACACAGTCAGATTAATCAATAAAAAAATAATGCCTGACTAAATGTTTTGGTGATCCACAGTACCGGATCACACTGACCTCTTTTCACCTGTCAAGTCACGAAATGAAACGCAAATTGATTCATGGTGTGGAGTCCATTTTTAAGAAAAGAATATCAAAATTCTATGAGTTTCTCAAATGTGAATGTTTTCTGGTTTCTTTCATCGTCTATGACAGTAAATTCAATATCTTTGGGTTGTGGACTGTTGGTCAGGACAGAACAAGACATTTGATGACGTCACCTTGGGTTTTGAGAAACAGTGATCGACATTTTTGACCATCGACTGTCAGTTGTTGAAAGTCGACTAACTCAGGTTATCCCTGCTCATACAGCTAACAGCATCTGTATGGTGAACAGTAGAGCTCCTGTTCAGGAGCGTCATGGTTCCACAGGAAGTTGTAGCTACACTGGACAAGGATCAGCGGCTCAGACAAAAACTGTGTTCACTTAGTTCAATAAACACAAGAAGGTTCTCCTGTAATTCTCCTGGTTTTTTTGTTTTTTGCCCACCGAGAATAATAGAGACTGTTTATCCTTTATCTAAATACTTACTTCAAACATCAGGTTAGTTAACATATTGACATCAGCTGAAGTTTTTAGAATATGTCATTTACTTGCTTGTTTAGAAGTATAATTTACACAGAGTGGGTTGTAAATTACAAAACTGTATTGAACTTAATTAGCTGAGCATGTTCCTAATCCTCCTGCTGGTTGCTTCTCTCATTTAACTGTTAAACTAGGCTTACTGAGAACAATGTTGACACAGATGGGAATCCTGATTACATTTTTAACAGAAAAAAAAATGCATTCACTGTCTGTTCACTATGTAGCTTCATTTTGTTGCACAGTGGCAAAGATAAACACTGCAAAACATATTTTTTTCTGAATCCTAGCCCCCTGCTCAGGCTGCTTATGACCCACTAATCAGGAACCATTTTTTCTTCTTGTTCGTACAGTTTGATGTTTGAGCTTCACAGTACAGAATGATGTATGTGCAGAGTTTGACACTAGAAGGCTTTTTTTTCACATTATCTGCTGAAAATGGAAAGTTTCTCTGTGTTGATTGAAAGTCTGATTTTAAGCGGTGGGCCTATGAGCAGGATTTGTGACATCACAACTAGTTTGGAGTCGATCCTGGTCCAATATCCAACTTCTACAAGTGTGATGTGGAAACTTGAAGCCTCCAGTGCACAAACACTGAGAATGGACTTTCCAGTGAAGTAGGAGACATCTTGTGTCCAGCAGTTAAACCTCTGAAATGAAATAGATTCTGGAATATTCAAAAAAGGGGGCATATTATACCCCTTTTCCACAAGTTAACACAGTTTTCTTCTTAATAAAATGTATCTGACATGCTTTGGTCTAAATACCACAAGGATCAAGGACCACAGCAGCCTTCTCATCCTGTCTAAACAGTGCCTGTCCCGCCCACCTCATCTTCCACCCTCTTCCACGGGGTGTGCAGGCTACCATGGCAACTGTTGAGCGTGAACCCTGAAGAAACACGGCTGCTGGAGAAAACATACAAACCAAACGCCTCGCATTACTCGCATGAGTTTGACTACGGGGTCATTTGTGTTTATTAATTAAATAACAGGCAGCGAGCACCGGCAGGCAACCCAACCAGCACAGTGATGTTACTGAAGCTCAGCCTGAATGAACCCAAAATAAACTTAGATTTACTTCATGAATTCATGCTTTGTCAGGTCTGTCCACAAGACGACAAGCAAGCAGTTAACACATGATATTTCTAACATGCAATGTTGATTATTTCAGACAGGATAGACAAATCTACTCAATGTCATCATTCAGTCCTCTGTGCCCTCTGATCTTTGGATCAGCAAAGGTCCTTGGTCATGTGCTGCATCTGTGTGCATGTGTGTTTGTGTGTATGTGAGAGAGAGAAGGGAGGAGGAGAGATTGAATTAATGTATCTTCTTCTTGACTTGATCTCCAGTTAAAATAACCAAATTGTTATTTTATTGTCTTTCACATCTTCCTGTGAATTGTATTTTCCTGTCAGCCATCTGTCTTTTAAAGAATTGTGAGAGAGTGTTGGTGTGGTCAGCATCATGCTGTCGTAGCCCCACTTGGGAGGAGAGGTGAAAAGGGGTCTAGATCAGGGGTTCTCAACTGGTCTCACCCTGGGACCCACATTTTCCCATGGTCATTAAGTAGCGACCCACTTTTATAAAATTCGAACCAAGCAAGTTTATTTTTCAAAAATATCCTTCTAAAACACACGTGTCATCTTTTTTTAACATAAATACATATATTTACATGTGCAAAGTGCATTTCAGAGATAGTTAGATTGATAGATGGTTTCATACTCTCAGTTGCAAGCACTTCACTACATATCACACACTGGGGTTTCTGTCCCTTTTTATCCTCAATGTATGAAAATCCACACTTTAAATAATCCGGGTCATACTTGAGCTTCGCCATCTTGCCTCCAAACATCAACACACACTTAAGGTGAATGTCAATCAAATAATGGTTACCATAGCTACGGCGTGAGACTGCTGCACGTCTCTGACGCATGCCTGTCAAAATAAAAGACAAGTCCAACATCAGATGTGCATTAAATATTATTTATTTATTTTTGACCAGCTGTCCGTGACCCACCCAGAACGGGTCCGGGACCCACTTTTGGGTCGCTACCCACCAGTTGAGAATCACTGGTCTAGATCACTGGTCTAGTCTAGTGGTTTAAGAGCTTGTAACTTCTGAAAAGGGGTCAGATCACCTCTGGAAAAACAATGACTTACTCCCTTGGGAAGAATTAAAACATTTCATTTAGTGGAATTAAAGAAAAGAAACAGACTGTCCTCTACACAGGACTCTCCGGCTCTGCTCCCTAGCTCTTTCCTCCAGAGCTGGCCAGTGCTCAGCAGCCGTCTGTCAGGAAGCAGCGGCTCTGTTCCCCTGTCCAGCCCTACGATACATGTGAATTTTTCCCTGTTAGCTTAGCTTAGCTTAGCCCAGTCCCAGACAGTGCTTGCAAGAAAAACATGACAAACCTCAAGAAATTTAGTGGGCGGAGACTCAGTTAGAGGTATGGATGGGATACGGTACAATTTCAATGAAGCCCCAAGTGATGTAAGAGGGGGCATCAAATCTGAATGGCTTGTTGAATCACAAGAGTACAGAGCAAGCCAGCCCACACGAAACTGACTGGGGTGTCTTATTTCACAGCTGGTGCGTAGGCACATCAGAGACCAAAATATATATGCACGAGCACTAAAAAAGTGAGTTTTTCTTAATATGGCCCCTTTAATGAGGGAGAAGAAGATGTAATATTAAAGATTTTAATAATATAATTTAACTTTTTTGTGGAAAAAACATATCAGACACAAATTATTATGCAAAGTAGAGTGTTTTATATACACATTAAAACCTCTCTGGAGCACTTCTTTGCTTGTTATTCCCATGACCTCCTTTCTACGTCAATAAACACTGTGGACCTGCTTTACAACATTTAAGTTACTGAGCACTTCGGTTGTACGCCGAACATTAAAGTGGACAGCACTGACTCGATACAGATATCGTCTTCTTCAAGGTGTGGATATCTTGTCAATAAACAAGGACCACATTAAATTGTTCGTTTCTTCTATGCAGCTCTGCATAGCAGTTTCTCCACTCTCAGCTAGCATTAGCTAACTGACGTGGAGTGGAGGCCCAAGCCTAAACTCCAAACGCTGCACAATTACCAGGCAATGAATCATACAAATGGCGACCTCATAAATTGTCTTCACATAATACGTTATGTTCAACAGACGCTGAAGGAACTTGTTAAAAATAGAGTTTAACAACAAACCTCCATCGGTTGATTCCCACGTTAGCTGCGCCAGCGAACCACGGGTCCAGGATATAAACACAGCGCACTGTGTCCGCTCCATTCAGGGCCTCCTGCAACGCCGGATTATCATGCAAACGCAGACCTTTGCGAAACCAGTGCACTGAATTCACCACCATGATTACTTCTTATTCCATCATTAGGGTAAATCCAGAGGGATCGGTCGAAATGAAGCCTAAAATAAAGATTCAAAGGCTAGGATAGTCACAGTTCAGGAGACTCTCAGGAAACTTTGGTGGCTGTCAAACGACAACCAACACTGGAGGGGGCGTGGACAATACTCAGTGGTTACACGTTACTGTCCCTGTATCTTTTCGCTGATTGGGCAGACGGTAATACGTCAACATGAATTACAAAACGGACAAGCTTTGATTGGTTGATTGGCACTTGCAGAGAGCTGCGATGGAGAGCTGTGTCACGTTCCTGTTTGGGAGCAGTGGCGTACTGCCTCTAACAGAAGACTCGAGCAAGACTCTTATCTAATGAAATGATCACATATCTATGTATGCCATCATTTCCGTTTTCACATGGTGCATATTTATCCAAAGTAGAATGCTGATTTAGATTCATATTTAGGATGACCTTAAAGCTGCTGGATGATTTAATTAGTTAGATTTAATTAAGTTGAATTCTTGAACCACCAAGGAAAATCTGACAAAATATGCATCACAGGCTTGGTTTTTGTCTACACTCAATGATGCAGTTTTTATCTGTAGGTTGAGGATGCATGGTTTACAAAAAACAATCTAATGTAGGCTATGTTAAAAAAAAATCTATGATAAAGGATCCCAGTCTCCAAAATTAAGAAATCTAATTACTCAATGCAGTTTAACAACTTCAAATTGTATTACATGCTCACTAACTAATCCTGCTCCTTGAGATGAGCCCTTTGGCCTTTACATTCCTCAGCTGCTCTCGTCAAAACAGATCAAATCCAGTATTTTAAATCATCATTATGATTGCAAGGAATTGCCAACCCAAACCCAGTCTTTGGAATTATTCTACCTATTGCAATAGTTGACTTAGTTTATAAAAACCTTACACTTCCTGTTAGAGAAAGAAGTCACAATACCCATCTTTGGCTGCTGTTCTTTCCTCCACAAACAAGGTCAATGATTTTGATAACAATAACATCCACAGCACATCTATCAAATGGGAACAGACCTATCTCAGTGACTGCTGGAAAAAAAATCACCCCACTAGGGGGAAACATTGCTCAACCAGAAAAAAAAAACAAAAACAAAAAAAACCCATTCACTTTTTTCACTTTGAACACACCTCAGGTTCTCTTGCAATCAGCTGTTGCTACTTACCAATCAATTAACATGGCTTTGAGAACCCTTTAAAAGAAGCTCTTGAGCCTCATGAAGACATTGCAGAGAGGCTCCTGTGGAAGACACCTGCTGTTCCAGTAGCAGGTATGAAGTGTTTCTGTTTGGGCTGCAATCTCATCTTCATGTTTACAGTACTTAATTGTTCAGTGGACTGGTCTTTGTGCATTGCTTCTGCAGTCTCTTGAGAAGTTATAGAGCAGACTATCCTGAAGACATCCACTGAACCAAAATGATGTAAGTAATTGACATGTCTACTTAAAATTAGAATAATCAAACATTTCACATTAAGTGAAAATGTGTTCGCAGGATGTTATGGATTTTGTGTCTGCTGATTGGAAGCATGACCTGTACTCCTGTACGAAAAGGTAAGAAATGACCTGCTCAAAATGTTCTATTGCAATTATATGAATCAAACTACTACATTAACATTGACTCTTCCAGCCTACAGATCAGACAATGCTGCTCCGGCACCCTCAGGCCTCATTCCTTTCTCTCATTACTCTGGGCATTGGCGAGGAGGGGTGAGTTCTGACCTGGGCAGCAGCTCTTCTTTACCAAGTCTACCCAACCCAAGCTCTGGCAAACCCTCTGAGCTTCCTGCTCCTCAAGATGGCCTTTCCAGTGCTGGCCCTGGCGGTTACGGCAGCCACAACATGGCTGGGGGTAATAACTACTACAGTGGCTATGCTAGTTTCAGGGATGAGCACTTTAACAGCCCTGAGGTCAGTAACTATGGGGCTGCTTATCCAGCTTCTCAGTCCAGTGGGTATGACAGCAGTGCTCCAGGTGGCAACTATTATGGCTATGGCTATGCTAGCTCAGGTATTGGTTATGTGGGGGACGCCTCTACCAGCTATGCTGCCGGTGACGAAAACCCAGAGCCGGTCTTCAGTGACGTGTCTGATCTGGAGCCAGTTTACTCCTTCAGCTCCCGCTCAAGCTACCAGCACGGAAGAGAGGTGTATACTCAAACCCGCTACACCCCAGGAGAGCCTGCTGTTCCCCCAGTCTCAGGACCCAACAGCAAAACTTCAAACCAGAGAAGTCCTGCTAAAGCACCAACCAAAGGTGGCTTCTGAAAGCCTTTTGTGGTAAGGTACAACTTGTGTGTGTGTATACTAAGCATTTGCAATCCACTATTGGCTTATTTACTAAGTTTTCTTGCATTGCAGGTCTCCATGCTGCTCCTGAATTGTACATCTAATGCCAATAAACTAAATTTCATAACAAGTCTTTGAAGGCCTCTTGTATTAAGACTGTCTTGCATTAGGTTTAAACAGACAACTTCTGATATTGGAAAGGTTCAAGTTGCCAGCAGGAACTGTCTCAAACTCGACCAGCAACTAGCCTACTTCACAAAACTTGTCTTTGGGTTATCCTCCCATGTCTTAGTCTGTTTTAGGGGTGTTCATTTCAAATGCCAAGTTGCCTCAACTAAACATGGTATACAGTACAGGTCACACATGCAACCACAGCATCACTGGGACTGACTACTGTAGCTAAGCTGTTAGCCTTTTATGACATTGACTATGCTGTGCTCTGGTAAAGGCATACATTCACATTCCTACTGCAGCTTGCACACACTTGCATCACAACAACCCAAGGTCATAAGATTGGTTGGTGTAGGGTGGAAAAATGCTGTGAAATCAATTGAACAGTGTATAAAGGTCCCCTTTAGCAAATGACACATTCTATTATCTTGCAGAAATCCTGAGAGGGTGCAAACTAATTCTAATGAGTCTTTATTGTAAATTGGGAGGGATAAGTTAGAAATTCCACTTCGTAAAAGGCTCAAAGATTACAAAATTCTCTAAACTAGATCTGATACTGACAAACCATTCTTCCACCAGCATTCTGTGTGAAAGCCACCACTCAGTGGAATGTCCTACCTGATATGAAGAACTGTAGTTTTAAAACCAAATTAAAAAGGCTGCTAAAAGCTATTCAACTCTGTAACCACTGACTCTTACATTTTCTCATGAACACAAATCTTGCTTTTAATTTGTCAAGCGTATATTTGTCATTTCTAGTTGACATTGTGAGTGTTCGTGATGTGCCGCTGCATGTAAGTTTGTATTATGTGTCCTGTGTTTTTTGCTTCATACTGTTTTGTTATTGTGCAGTTGTATATTTTAACTGACTAGCTGAAGGGACTGCAGATGAAAATTAGCAGTAAGCCAACTCTGGTACAGTACATCAAATGGTAACATATTTATGTTTGGTCTCTTGCAAATAAAATTGTGTATATATATTTATTCCGACAAACAGGGAGCTACCTGCTTTGGCTAAATCCAGAACAAGTTAGAGAGACTACATATCCCATCTAGTCCAGGAAAGCCATTGATCCTCCAAGGGAAGACAGATAAGATGTCTAGGTTAGTTTGCTTTGCTTGTTGCCACTGTGCCCTGGATAACAATGTAGATGGTGGATGGATGGATTTGGTTTAGCAGTTAACTGATGTCTCCCAGAGAACATTGCTTTTTTAGCCATATATATACAGGTAACAGGGTTTCTAAGTGACTTTTTATAATTACATATATGCATGACAAATGTCTGCAGACAGAAACCACAGCAGAGTAGTTGGAGAATCATTACACAATGTGGTTGGCCACTCTCTGACTGAGTGAAGAATACAGCCTCAGAACGACATGTTTTATGCTGGGCCTGTATGGATGTTATGTTTTCACCACTGCTGATCCATGAGACAATTCTGTGTTGGAGAGTTTCAGCCCTGAGATTGAGTTGAAGTTACAATAAAATTTTGTTATTTCAATAAAAAATACTTTGTTTATCATTACACACATACAGAAACAGATTGCTGTAGTTGAGTTCAGGATAAGTATTGACCCTTTCAGTCAACAGGGATTTTTAAGAACACTATTGAATATATATCTGTCATTATTGATAATCATCAACTTGTACATGCCCCATTGTGACTAATCCAACAGTTTAAAAACTGTAGAAAAGTGATGTTACTTTCATGAGCATTTAACAAGGAATGGCAGTACACATTTCATCTCTTGCATTTTAAATTTTGACAAACTAATGAACCATATCAGCAGAGAGGGTTACCTCTGACTGCTCACATATGTGATAAATATCAAACTGGAAAACTACGCATTAAGTCATATAAGAGACCATAATTTAAGGTCATCATCTGAGTATTTTGATGGACAAATACGACAGAGACTAGAAGCATGTGGCTGACAGAGGTCTGTCAATCATTTTATACCTAAACACAACCATTTCAACCATTCTGTGTCAGACTAAACTTTCAGGCTTATCAATGTTCTTTCACAGTTTTTGCTTTCAGCAGTCAGTCAGTGTACATTATCTAAATAATAGCCTACCACATTGTATTTGTCCCGTCATCTCTCTAACCACAGAATAAACAGCTGTTCATTATATATCTGGAATAAATCTGGGTGAGTTTGAGGCTAATGTGGGATCTTTGACATTTATATTGCATAGGTTTCATGGTATTCTATATTTATTATAATATTATGTTGTAAAAGGTAATCTGCCTCTTAAGACTGCATGACTTTGGTTCTTACTGAGTAGGTGTATCTTTTAAAATGGTCACAAAAACCAGGGGTACTTCTGCAGTTGCCAGGGGTAGGTAGAAAGATTGTGGAGGAACTCAACTAATTAGAAAAAAATAGAAATTATAAAAAATAAAATAAATGATAAGCATCTAAACAGCAGGTTTGCAATTGAAAGTGCGTAAAAATGAGTTAGCAAGCAAAATGAAAATTAAAGCTTAAAATAATGAATAAACCGTTTAAATAGTCGGCTAATAGTAATGGATAGAAGGTTGAAATAGTAAGTAAAATAATGGTTAACCAGTTAAGACAGTAAACTCAAAGTAATGAATAAATGATTGAAATGTCCAGCTTCTGCCACACCAAGTGGTAGCAGCAAATTTTACCTAATCAATGTCAGTTGAATTGTATGAAAATAATTGTAATAATATCCGAAGAGGTGAGTTCATCTGAAAGGTGCTGTGGGGGAATGTCTGACAGAAAAGGTTGGGAACCACAGCTTCAGTGAGTATTTCTGGCAGCAGGTTCCTTGACGAGCAGGGTTTATTTTGTTTTTTTTTAATACTTTATTGCAGGAGTACAAGAGTTATACATATGATATTGTTCATACCTACATCATTCCTACAACATTTATATGTTTTTAATGTGAAATATTAATAATAAAGAAAAAAAGAGGGGGAATAAAATAAAATAAATAAGTCAATAATACATACATACACAAAGAAAAGAGAAGAGAAAAAAAAGGAAGGGGGGGGGTGGGGGGACATTAACTCTTCTAACACTTTAGGGCTGAAACCATCAATATTTTTTAATTGCGGCCCACATATTTAATACATTTATGCCATTGTTTCAAATGTTCCTGTTCTTTAAGAAAAGACTAAAGACCTAGCTCTTTCATGGACATCTCTGCACTTGATAGACTGTAGGTAGAGAAAAAACAAAAAGACAAAAAAACAACAAACTTGCTTCTATGCAATCTATGCACTCTATGCATTGCCTTGGTGCACTGCCTGTTGGCATCTATGTCCTATCGGTCCCAAACTTAAGCTTTATGGCACTTACTTGTGTTGTTGTCTCCTGACTAGATCCCTGCTTGTGTTGTATCAGTCTCAGATGTACGTCGCTTTGGATAAAAGCGTCTGCTAAATGAAAAATGTAAATGTAAATGTAAATGTCTATAAGAAGATATATCTGTTGTATCCTTTCCATCTTTATAAAATAACTGCTTATAAAATTCATTAGTGTACCCATCATCTCCTGGGGCCTTCTTTTTTTTAAATTTCCTAATTTGTTGTGATATTTCGTCTTCTGATTCACATTTTGTGATAATGAAACTTGTTTTAACTTAAGGTTCTTAAGGTATAATTCCATTCTTCTCATATTGGTGTTGTTGGCTTCATCCTTATATAGTTCCTCATAGTATTTTGCAAAAGCTTATGCAATATTGCTTTTACCTGTTAGAATTTTTGATGTGTCATCCTTTAACTTAGTAACATGAGATTTACTTGTTTGCTTCTTAAGCCTGTAGGCTAAAATTTTCATGGATTTTGGACCTCCATCATAATGTTTTTGTTTTGTAAGTATTAGTAATTTCTCCACTTCTTCTGTTAACATTCTATCTACTTCAGCACATTTCTTCTTTAGTTATTTGTTTAATTTCAAGTCATGTGATTTTTTCTATTTGTCTTCCAATACTTTTATTTGAAGTTCAAGTTCAGTCTTAATTTGTTCCCGTTGTCTTTTCTTTACTGATGAATATCTTATTATTTCTCCCCTTAAGACAGCTTTCGCCCCTTCCCACAAAATTATATTGTTAATTTCTTCTGCATCATTTAATTTCAGATATTCATTTTGCATTTTTTTAATCATCTCTTTTAAACCAGCATCTTGTAAGAGGGAATTATTCATCCTCCATAAGTATTTTCCTGTCTTTGAGCTCAACTTCACTGTTAGAATGACCATGACGTGATCTGATATAGTCATTGTTCCAATAGTGCATTTCTTAATAGTTGTTTTATCTTAATTAAACATAAAGAAGTAGTCTAATCTACTATATGTAGAGCATCTACCTGATGAGCAGCTGACACAGATTAACCCACGCTCCAGGTGTCCTTTACCACCAGCTGTTACTAATGAGCAATCAATTCCCACAGCATTGAGAATGGTTTAAAAGCAGCTCATAGTTCATGAAGACACCACAGAAGAACTCCTGTTGGGAAGGTTTTCTGGTTTGTTAGCAGGTATGAAATGGGTTTGGTTTGGGTTATAATATTGTCTCTAATTGTTGATACTAACCAGAATCTTTTTTTCTTTTTGAATGTAGTCTCTTTGGGAGAAGTCACAAATTAGCTTTAAGTCTAACCTGAATTTATCCACCTAACTACATCAGGATGAGGTAAGTAATTAAGTTCTTAAAGGGTTATCAAAAATCTTAAGGTTCAAAATCAAATGTTTCTTTCTTTGTTGTTTCTCAGGGTGTTGTGGATTTCATGCCTGCTGATTGGAAGCATCTCTTGTGTCCCTGTGGGGAAAAGTAAGACAAGAACCACTGAAATCAGACATTGAAAAGCTCTTTACTCTAATCTCAGCAGCATGTGATGAATGCTAGTTGTTGCTAAAACAGAATCCTGTCTCTCCCCAGAATATGGTTCAGGTGCTGCTGACGCAGGGTTCAGGTGGCAGCCATCTAATGGGTATTGGTTCAGTGGAGGAGGGGTGAGTTCTGACCTGGGCAGCAGCTCTTCTCTACCAAGTCTACCCAACCCAAGCTCTGGCAAACCCTCTGAGCTTCCTGCTCCTCAAGATGGCCTTTCCAGTGCTGGCCCTGGCGGTTACGGCAGCCACAACATGGCTGGGGGTAATAACTACTACAGTGGCTATGCTAGTTTCAGGGATGAGCACTCTAACAGCCCTGAGGTCAGTAACTATGGGGCTGCTTATCCAGCTTCTCAGTCCAGTGGGTATGACAGCAGTGCTCCAGGTGGCAACTATTATGGCTATGGCCATGCTAGCTCAGGTATTGGTTATGTGGGGGACGCCTCTACCAGCTATGCTGCCGGTGACGAAAACCCAGAGCCGGTCTTCAGTGACGTGTCTGATCTGGAGCCAGTTTACTCCTTCAGCTCCCGCTCAAGCTACCAGCACGGAAGAGAGGTGTATACTCAAACCCGCTACACCCCAGGAGAGCCTGCTGTTCCCCCAGTCTCAGGACCCAACAGCAAAACTTCAAACCAGAGAAGTCCTGCTAAAGCACCAACCAAAGGTGGCTTCTGAAAGCCTTTTGTGGTAAGGTACAACTTGTGTGTGTGTGTGTATACTAAGCATTTGCAATCCACTATTGGCTTATTTACTAAGTTTTCTTGCATTGCAGGTCTCCATGCTGCTCCTGAATTGTACATCTAATGCCAATAAACTAAATTTCATAACAAGTCTTTGAAGGCCTCTTGTATTAAGACTGTCTTGCATTAGGTTTAAACAGACAACTTCTGATATTGGAAAGGTTCAAGTTGCCAGCAGGAACTGTCTCAAACTTGACCAGCAACTAGCCTACTTCACAAAACTTGCCTTTGGGTTATCCTCCCATGTCTTAGTCTGTTTTAGGGGTGTTCATTTCAAATGCCAAGTTGCCTCAACTAAACATGGTATACAGTACAGGTCACACATGCAACCACAGCATCACTGGGACTGACTACTGTAGCTAAGCTGTGCTCTGGTCAGAGTGCCATTCACAAGCCTAAGAAACATTCTTTACCACAGCAGTTTGTCACAAAGACTTGCTCTTCTTGGCTGGACATGCATTGTCAGTCTGAAATACTGGATTTTAAAATGTTTTCACAAGTACAATAATGGGGTCAAGCCATAGCGTGAAGTCACTTTCACCCATTGTTTGTGGACTATTTTGAAGCCTTGCGTTTGGCAATTTGACCATTGCCGTCTCTGATTATTGGCACCAGAAGTGACCATATTTGGACGAGAGGGTGGAGGTGGCCCTAGCTTGATTGGTACTGGTTAGCATAGTGCATTTAGTCTATGGTTAACTATGCTAATCTTTTTGCTGGTGAAAAACAGGCTTAAAACCATTGAAACAATGTACTTACTGGGAAAGACTAACATCCAACTCCTTTTAGAGGGTTTTGGTACAACCAAGAGCTGAGCAAGATTTTTTTTTAAGGTGACAAATGTTAACTTTCATGAGCTGAAAACAGTCAGTGAAATAGCTGCAGCTATACCTGTACTCTGTGAATCTCTGGTTATGACATGGTTATGTTACATAATCAACATTTTCATTGTCATAGTGACTTGTCAATCACAAGGTAGCCATACCCTAAAGCATACTTTGCTTTGTCTATTTTATTCTAAATGGGACCATAATTTACAAAATGAACATCATGCTAAGAAGACTTGCAACTAGCTATTGAGACCATAAACTCATTAGGATGTGTTTACTGAGGTAATAAAGAGAGAAGTAGGATCATTTTCTCATAGACTTTCATACAATCAGACTTTTTGCAACCAGTGGAGTTGCCCCCAGCTGGTCATTAGAAAGAATGCAGGTTTAAGGCACTTCTGCATTGGCTTCACTTTTCAAACTGGGAGCTACTTGCTTGGGCTAAACCCAGAACAAGTTAGTGAGACTACATATCCCATCTAGTCAAGGAAAGCCATTGATCCTCCAAAGGAAGACAGATGATATGACTAGTGAGGATGTCTAGGTTGGTTTGCTTTGCTTGTTGCCACTGTGCCCTGGATCACAATGTAAATGGTGGATGGATGGATTTGGTTAAGCAGTAAGCTGATTTCTATAATGTCATGTAAACTAGAAACCTAGGTAACATAATTGGGGTAGCTGTCTCCTGGAGAACATTGCTTTCTTGGCTATATATATACAGGCAACTGGGTTTCTAAGTGGCTTTTTACAAGTATGAATGTGCATGACAAAAGTCTGCTGACAGAGAAAGTACAGTAGAGTAGTTGGAGGATCATAACATGAAGCAGTGCATCCTCGTATTTAAAATAATTCCAAAGACAGTCTGACTAAAAGTCTAAACAAGTTGATTTCTGGTTCTGTTAAATTCAGTTCCAAAATAAGATTGGGGGGTAGATGGGGAAATCTGATTATTGACCTCCTGCATGTATAAGTAGATTAACAGTAACCAGGTTAGTACAGTGTATGTAAAAGCTTTCCCCGATAACCTGCATAACTTGGTTTCTCTGAGTAACCTGGTTTCTTAAAGTCCAACTGCAATTAAACTGCTTTTTTTGCTTTGAAAAAAATCTGAAACTAAAGTAAGAGATGTAAATTTTAAATTGTTAGATTTCATGACGATGCCCACTCTTTTTACATTATTTTGATGAAATACCATTCCATTATCTGCTTACATAGATGCAGATCTCATTTCCATATGTTGCACACATTTAATGATGACAGGATTCAGGTGCCACATATTTAAATCAACTGTGAGCAACTAATGAAATGATGTTATAGATGCCCGCAGCACAGTTCTAATGCTTTCATTCACTAGCGCAGCTTTCTTCTATGTAAGCATGGCTTACATACATTACAATAAATCAAGAAATAATTCCCACTGTAATCAGTTCCACTATCCCAATGTACATCATGAAATAATAAGTAAAATAAGAAATAAAAATGTCCTGTGTAACTTAACCACAACTGTAATAAAACTGTAAAAGCTCAAAGAAACAAAGCCAATCAGACGGCTAACATGTGAGACTAGCCAGTAGAGCTTTGTGTTGAGCATGCTATGCTAGTAAACAAACAATCACATGGTCTTCCACTTCTTATTCACACAAAACATGTTCAACACCACATTTATGAATATTACAAGTTATCAAAAAGTTATTGTCAATACTTTGCGACATGTAGGATTTCTCACCTGCAAGCACTGTTCTAATGCTTCCCTGTATGACTACTGCCCTCTGCTGGCTAAAACTGGTATTCCCTGTGAAAAGCAGGTCATCTTCCATGTAGTCACGAAATACTTGTTCAAATAACCAACCATTATTCAAATAAACAAACAAATACATTAAGATGGTGTCATAGACATAGTTATATCAGTTTGGAACACAGTAATAAGCTGTACCACATCCATGGCACCACACACTCCCCCACTTAAAAAAAGTCTTCATTTTCACAACAGTTGACATATAGTTGGTGCATTCCTGAATAATTAAATGGTTTTAATAACCAAAGATATCTACTCTGTCCAGTAGAAACTTCCATCTTACAACTTCTAAATTAAATGCATTCAAAGACCAAAGTAAAAGTTATTTGTGTTTAACTGTAACACAATGCCATTTTATCTGAACATCAAACCATTTTTCTCTTTTCCAGGCTCCATACCTTAACATTTTCAACATTTTCACCTTATTTGGATGAATTGGCCAATGTAACTCGACTCTGTTACCACACTTCTGTTGTTTACCTATTAGACACTATGAGTTACATGTTACCGATGCCTCCACATTAGTCTTTATCAATATGCACTTTTAACTTCAACACTGTTTGAGAAACCATTATCTCTTGTTTTCGGTGTCTTTTTTTTTTGTTTTGTTTTTTTTGCCATTGTAGTCATTCAGTCTGTCAATGTCTCTGTGTAGGTTGTCCCATTGCATCATATGTCAGCATCCTGGGCCGCCACCTCTCTCTCTGAGGGTAGACATTCAGCAGCTGAGGTGATGACTCCTGCTCTGATTCAGAGTCTTTATCTTGATCCTCTTCATCAGATGCTTGTTCCTACTATTACTGAAGAGGCTCATGATCATCCTGTGTTACCTGGAGTTCAGGTTCCTCTTCTTCCCCAGTGTCAGCTAAGGCTGCCTCACCATATCATGACTGAGGCTCCTCCATTCCCTCGACTTCAGGCCCACAGGTCTCCACCTCAGGAATAGGAACAGTAACTCTCCTGCCATGTTTGTGATGGTGTGGAAACCTCCACACAAGTTCACCTCCATCCTCTCCATCACTATCCGTATCCTGGTCTGGTAGCTGTTGCCGAATTCATTCTCTTTTATATTGGGGGTCTTTTTTTCCTCTGGTGTGATCTTTTGTCTCAGGTTTATCCACTGGCAGGCTGTCACATGGAAGCAAAAGGTTTCTATGTACTAGTCTGTTCTTGCCTCCTCTCTCCAGTTTGAGCTCATAGACAGGAATGTCAGGGCTCTTTTGACTAACCGCTACATACACCTGATCTTCCCAGTGTGAAGCCTGTTTGGCCCTTGTCTTTCTGACAGGTTGCGTCGCAGGACGTGTGTGTGGAATTGAGATAAAATTAACTACAGTGTGTTTGTTCATGGTAATGAAGGAATATGTCACCCAGTGCAACATTCAGTTTCAACAATGTGTTTTTAATAGTTTTTGGACAACAATGAAGGTCTACGGCACGCATGAATAAGATATATCCGGCTTTAATACACAATACCTATCAGTAGATCAGTTCATTGTTCATTTGGATCTTTTCACAGAATGTGATGACAATAAGAAAAATATAGTATTGGTTGCGTTTGTCCTTTTTCTTCATTAAAAACAAAAAGCAAACAAATTCCAGAATTGGGAGAGGAAGAAGAGGAACAGAGCAGAGACCAATATTGTCCAGACAGTTTTCCTTCAGGATGTCCACTTAAGTTGATTGTTTGTTCCTTGATGAGCAGGTTAATTAACCCACACTCCAGGTGTCCTTTACCACCAGCTGTTACTAATGAGCAATCAATCCCCACAGCATTGAGAATGGTTTAAAAGCAGCTCATAGTTCATGAAGACACCACAGAAGAACTCCTGTTGGGAAGGTTTTCTGGTTTGTTAGCAGGTATGAAATGGGTTTGGTTTGGGTTATAATATTGTCTCTAATTGTTGATACTAACCAGAATTTTTTTTAATTTTTGAATGTACAGTCTCTTTGGGAGAAGTCACAAATTAGCTTTAAGTCTAACCTGAATTTATCCACCTAACTACATCAGGATGAGGTAAGTAATTAAGTTCTTAAAGGGTTATCAAAAATCTTAAGGTTCAAAATCAAATGTTTCTTTCTTTGTTGTTTCTCAGGGTGTTGTGGATTTCATGCCTGCTGATTGGAAGCATCTCTTGTGTCCCTGTGGGGAAAAGTAAGACAAGAACCACTGAAATCAGACATTGAAAAGCTCTTTACTCTAATCTCAGCAGCATGTGATGAATGCTAGTTGTTGCTAAAACAGAATCCTGTTTCTCCCCAGAATATGGTTCAGGTGCTGCTGATGCAGGGTTCAGGTGGCAGCCATCTAATGGGTATTGGTTCAGTGGAGGAGGGGTGAGTTCTGACCTGGGCAGCAGCTCTTCTCTACCAAGTCTACCCAACCCAAGCTCTGGCAAACCCTCTGAGCTTCCGGCTCCTCAAGATAGCTTTTCCAGTGCTGGCCCTAGCGGTTACGGTAGCCACAACATGGCTGGGGGTAATAACTACCACAGTGGCTATGCTAGTTTCAGGGATGAGCACTTTAACAGCCCTGAGGTCAGTAACTATGGGGCTGCTTATCCAGCTTCTCAGTCCAGTGGGTATGACAGCAGTGCTCCAGGTGGCAACTATTATGGCTATGGCTATGCTAGCTCAGGTATTGGTTATGAGGGGGACGCCTCTGCCGGTGATGAAAACCCAGAGCCGGTCTTCAGTGACGTGTCTGATCTGGAGCCAGTTTACTCCTTCAGCTCCCGCTCAAGCTACCAGCACGGAAGAGAGGTGTATACTCAAACCCGCTACACCCCAGGAGAGCCTGCTGTTCCCCCAGTCTCAGGACCCAACAGCAAAACTTCAAACCAGAGGAGTCCTGCTAAAGCACCAACCAAAGGTGGCTTCTGAAAGATCTTTCTGGTAAGACACAATTGGCCCAATCTCAATATCTGCTATTCATCAACTGATAGTTGCCTTATTAATGTCTCTGCTTTTTGCAGGTCTGATCCAGATGACTCATTACTGTGACTCAACTGTTCATGACAAAATGCCAATAAATTGTAGCTGTCATAACAGCCTTAAAATGCTTCAAATGACTTTTTTTTTTTTTTTTTTACTTTCTAATGTGTCAGCAGTTATGTAGCAGTATACCTCTGAGGAAACATAACAACTCTGTTTGACTCTTTACATTTTAGTGGTATTGTGCATACACAAACTAAGCCTCATTGATGCTGAGGTCACTGGTCTAGATGAGCTTCACTTCCTGCCAGTGGCTCTATTTCATACATGGTGCACAAAAATTGAAGTTGTGCTTGCAGGTCTACATATCAAACTTTTTGGTTAGCACTATCCTTTAGTTTACTAGTTTGACAGCTCAGTCACTTAGTTTACTGACCAGTATAAATCGACCTCTTTTTGTACCAAGTAACTTCCACTAGACAGAAATGAGACATCAGCTGTTCCTAAAGCCTCTTCATCTCCAGTGTGAACTAAATACTGAAGTTCAGCTGCAGTTTTTGAACAACCAGCAGCAGCTAAATTCTGATTCACCAGGAAAAATGTCAGACAGATGCAAAATGACTAACTACAAATGATGCAGCCTATTTGTATTTGGGATATGTTAACCCTCACATACAGTAACCTCAGACCAACAGAAACCAGAGATGTGGACTCAAGTCAGACTCTGCAAACCTGAGAATTTGTGTCATTCCAGTTGAGATTATTTATTACGCTGAAATGTATAAAACAAATTCAGTTTTTGGCCTCTTTCTGAAAAAATCATTTCACACACTTAATCAGACAGTGTGTAGACCTGATCAGTGTTAAGAATTTAGCAAGTAGTCTTTAGTTTATTGGGCCAGTGTGATACGATGGAGGGATGTTAAAAAAGAATGTGTGCTGACATTGTAAGAAAGGTGATAATTCTACTTTATGTTTATTATGGAGATCGTAGTGACTCCACCTGCAGGATCAGCTCTCCCAACTGAATGTACCTGACTCCACCTGCAGGTGGATCACAGACTTCCTGTCTGACAGGAAGCAGCATGTGAAACAGTGGAAGAATGTCTCCGACTCCCTGACCATCAGCACCGGTTCCCCTCAAGGTCATGTCCTTTCTCCACCTCTCTTCTCCCTGTACACCAACAGGGTGTTCCACAAGTGTGGTGCAGCAGAGCAGAAAGCTCCATCCCCCATGGTGCTCCATCTTATACAATTCCATAGATCTTTTCACTGAGAATATATTTTTTCTATATTTATTAATTGTAAATTGTTATTTATATATTTTATATCAACCTATCTTTCATGGTAGTGGTATTTTTCCCTTACTTTGTATAGGTACGTGTGTTTTTTCTTACCTTTTTGACTGTTATGTATCACACCGAGGCATATTCCTTGAATGTGTAAACTTACTTGGCAATAAAGTAGGTTTTATTGCCAAATAAAACCTGCTGATCCAGTGATCCAATCGGATTCTGATTCTGATTAATAGCCAGTATGAACAGGAGGAATGATTACAGCAAGGAAAACCTCTTTCAGCGTGTCCTTTAACATGATCATCCTCTGATTTTACTCTGCTTTTATTTCTTCAACTCCCCAATTCTGACTTTCTGGCTCTGTCCCTGACATGTTCTGCTGCACCCTCAGGTGGTTTAAGGGCTGCTACACCCTGAACACCCAGAAGGAGTACAAATTTGTCAAACATGGACAAAAATTGTTAAAGGGAAAGTGGGCATTTCTGACAAATGTGCAATTGCTCCAAACTGACACAAAGCGAAGCTGCAGCTTTTCAGGCTGCTTTGCCCAATTTGTGATCAAAATAAAATGAGAAATGTCTCATTAATATAATAAAAGTGTCATCATAAGTGTTTTACTCTACGTTATTTCTTTATTATTGGAGCAAATTGTAATAACGTTTATAATAAAATCAGTTTACCAGTGGTTTGACCACTGTTACTCTTGTGTTTACAACCATTACTGATGCAAATAAACCGTCATGTATTAAGAAAAGTCAATCATTTTGAAAGTGATAGCAGGTTCTAATCATTCTAATCATTATTATGCTACTTCTTTATTGCTTTTTCAGTGTGTGTGTGTGTGTGTGTGTGTGTGTGTGTGTGTGTGTGTGTGTGTGTGTGTGTGTTCGCAAAGTGCGCTTGCCTCTGGTAATTTGGTAATTACGACATTTCCAACAGTGCTGTGAATGCAACGTCAGTCAATCTCAGGACGATGCGTCATGACGTATAATTTCAGCGCCATTTTATGATGTTTTTAGCAGCATGGCTAGATCGGGCTAATGCACAGTAGAAACAAATGCTGTAAAGCATTTCCAAGCTGGTGCAGGAATATAAAGTTGGTTTTCTATGTAATGGCGACATGACTTCAGCTATCCTTTCCGCTTTGAATGTCCTAACGAAACCTCTTGGCGGTAAGTGAGTAGTTTGACAGACTGAGGATAACAAAAGTAACTAAAGTAACAGCAAATGTACCAGTTCATAAATAATAATGAATAAATAACGCTATAAGATATTATAGGTGTCAATGTGCAGCATTTTGTTTAAGTTAGCTATAACCTAACATATTTTATTATTATTATTATTGATAATAATAACAACAACAACAATAATAACAATAATAATAGTGCATTTTATTTAAAGAGCGCTTTTCAAGGTACTCAAAGAAGCGCTAATGGTAAAAGCGTCACGTCAAGTTGCGAAAAACTCATATTTACACGTTTTGCTTTTATTACAGTGCACTGCAATTTAACATGACAGGGGGCGTGAATAAATTATACAAGTCATTTATTGTAAATTCAGTGTTTCGTGGGTATTTATAACGCTATATGTGTCGTATTGCAGCATAAATTACGTTGTAACTCATTACGAAGAAGCATAGAGTGACATTCGGCTAACAACCAAATATAAACGTTAGGGAAGTTAAGTTCAGGTTAGTAGGTTGACCATGTCAATTTCCAGTTGTAATATATGTATTTCTCAGTATGTACCACTTCAGACAGAGATGCGAAGTCAGAGACTTGGTCAGTGTTGAGAAGCTACTCGAAGCTATGAGCTTACATGCTGCAGAGCCGTAAACACATTCATTTCAGTTCATACAGTTCTTTATTCCAGCATTAGCAATCTATTCATTTGTCTGTATGCCTGATGGTGCTTGCTTGATAATAGTTTTGCAGTGTGATGCAACTTGTAAAGTCATGTACTCAACAGTATTGTTGTGAGAAAACATTGAATTATTTGTATGTAACCCACAATGCTATATGTGTGTGTTATTGTGTGTAGAGGTGTCTGCACATGATGCTCAGTCCTCTCAGCAGGAGGCGCTCCTGGAAGCTCTGCGGGCCAACAGAGCTTCGCTCTTGGAGCAGCTCCAGAGTGATGGGGGCTTTAAGGAGGTGAGGAGGCTGAGGGAGGAGGCGATGGCTGAGGCGCACTGGTTCTCTAATGACACAAAGGACACTACGTGGAGCTTTGTCCAGGAGTGTCTCCTACTGCTGCTCACGTTAGCTCGACACCTTTCTGCTGAACTTGAGCTTTTCAATCAGACCCCCGCTCCCTCTGCTCCTAAACCACGCACCCCTGAGATGGCTCCACCTTTACCTCCTGACGTCCTCAGCGTCACCCAGCAGAAGACTCTCGGAGCAGCTCTTCAGTTTGTGGTCTCTCTTGGGCTCAGTCCTTACCTGGCACCTGGAGTCGGCGTGCCACTGGGTCGCAGGTCAGCGTTTGGTGGGATGGTGGAGCAACTGGTCCGTGGAGGGGCGGTGTCGGCAGTGGGACGGCGCCTTCTGACCACAGTGAATGTCTTGTTGGAGTTGGCAGAACTATCATCTCTCGCCACACTAGTGTTCACGCGGCACCTTGGGGATGTGATGGCAGCGCTGTGCCAGCTTGGCTACCAGCCACACCGGGCAGATGGATGCAGCACTGAGGAGGAGAAGGTAACACATCTACATATTGGTTTGGTCTTGCCTGTTGGACAGGTAATTTATGAGCTACATCAGTTAATACAAGCTAGTTGGTGACATTTGAAATCTGCTTTCCTGTGAAAAACAATTAGAGTTACAATTAGATTTAAATCCAGTAAAAGACTTCACATAAGTCCCTGTAGTTACCTAATGGTATTATTTTTGTCAAAAATCCTGGCATGCTTACGATGCAGGTAGACATTTGAAAGACTTTGTTTTTTTTCTTCATGCAAACTTTTCAGATGGAGGAGCTCAGTGCTGAAGAACGTAGAACTTGCAGGGAAGCTCTCAAAAGCCTTCTGGGAAAAGTCTACCAGCCAATCGTTATCAAGGAGCTGCTCATCCTACAAGGTGGACCCAAACAGGTATGTATGTGTTTTGGGAGGGATTATGGCAGAGACAGCTGGAATAAGAGGTGGTAATAGTCTGCTTTTTTATTTCAGCAATATTTGAAAGGATTATATTGTGTTGTTGCTGCCTCTTGGTTACATGTTTATTTTATGGGTTCAGGGATCATCTCAGTTTAAACTGAACTCACCTGAATGACAACTGCAAAATAGGAAAAAGCATATTTACTTTTTCCATCTGACGCCCATTAATTCACCTTTTCATGCTTTCAATTGTCCAATTTACAACAATTGATCCTTTTGAAAAGAGACATTTGTTAGTTAGTTCCACCTGGCTGTCAAGTGAAATTTAAGGAAATCTGAAATATATGGATTATTTTTCAGGCACTCGGGTGCAGCAGAACAAGCTATAAACGCAACATGTTATTGCTGAAATAATATAAACACGGCCTATTATAACCTTAAGTTAATATGGTGAACATGTTTCATAACTTTTTATCCATTGTTAATATACTATAAACCTACTGATAAGTGCAGCCTTAAGCACGGAAAATCTCAATTGAATAGTGCAATGGTTTTCTGAATGTCTGAATAACTTTGCCAAAACCATAATACTGTGTGACCTTTACTGTCCCTCATTCCAGTCCAGGCCAGTTGGAAGCTCTAGTGGCTCCAGCAGCAGCAGGGCAGCTCTGGGATCAGCTCCAGCCTGGCTGAGGCGTCTGTGCGGTCAGCTGCTGTCTGAGCGTCTGATGCAGCCCAAGGGGGTCCAAGCTGTAGTCAGAGCCATCCTGGAGGGAGGTACAGGTGAGCGGGGGAGGGGGAAATAATGCATGTTGTCCATCCGACCTGAACAAATACAATTGAACTCTATCACACTGTGTTTGCCTGTATCATATCATTTGTTTAATGTCTTGTATTTTACATTTTGAATCATTTCACAGAATTGAACTTTCATTTGATTCATCCGAATCTAACTGAAGTGGTGTTTTTGTCCTCTAGGGGGCGAGTCAGACTGGAGGAAATGTGACGGTGTGGCCAGGATCCTGGTGGCCTGCCCGCAACAGTCTGCCTCAGCAGACAGCTACTACAGACAAGTCTGTCCTCAGGTCGGATCAACACATAAACACACACACACGCACACACACACACTGGAAAACACTAAACTGCAGTGCAAACAGAAAAAAGGTCTTCATCAAACACAAGGTCCGTTTCATTCAGTCGTCTAGTGTAGTTTGGGTGGATCAAACAACGCTCACAGTGTGTGTTGTTTCAGTTAAAAAAATATATAACTTTTCTTCACTAAAATGACTAGACCTGTGTTGTATATTTTGTTGAGTTGTGTATTTAGATGATTCCAAATGTCTCCAACAATGTTCAAATCCAGAGAAATCTGTCATTTTAATCAAAGAAACGGCATGTTTCATTTGGTCGCCTGTGAATGGCGTCATACTCCCTTTGTGCATGTGTTATAAATTGACTTTTTATCCAGTTTTAAGCCACATTTTTACGATACACTTTTTAGATCTTGGTTGTTTTTAACTATATCTTTTAACCAGATGAAGGAATTTAGTCATCAGATGTCTGGATCTTAAGTTATCAGTGAAACAAGCTGAGCAAACGTTAGCGGCATGTTGGCTCACAGCCTCTCCGGACGTCCTGTTGTGTCCACTGAATAGCATGGGATAAACACTGATTTTTAACGTCAAACTGCTTTATTCAGTGTTTGACTGCAATGATAGCAATAGTGGATGTTTAACAATGAAGACAACAACTCCCATGATCCCACGCTAATTCACAATGTCATCAAACTCTGTCTTTTGTTTTTGTTTTGATTGAAGACCCTTAGCAGCAGAAGATTACACATTGTGCATTTAAAATGATAATTCCAGTTCTTATAGTTTGAGTCTTATTATTATGGCTTTGGTCTGTTTGCGCAGATCCTCGACCTTCTGCACTTCAAAGACAAGCTGACAGCCCAACAGTTTCAGCGTGTGGCCACCAGGGCGGTGCTCTCTGTGGTGCAGGAGAAGCCCAGCTTTGCCCAGCAGTACCTGCTCGCTCCTCTGCTCGCACCTCTCCACCGCTGCACCACTGCTTCCAGTCAGTAACACGGCCAACTTAGCACACTGTCATGTGTTTGATGTTAAATTAAAAAAAAAAAACGGCTTAATGCAGCTTTTAAGTAGTCTATGTTGCCATTATTTTTCTTTCTTATACAACAATATAAGCATATATTTCCATTTGTTATGTTTACTCACAGTAAGTCCTTCCCAGCTCAGTTACACCTTGCATCACTTCATCATGCATCTAATAAACATAGTGTATTAAACAGTGAGTCCAGAGATGTGCCGCCTGTGTTTATAGGGACAATGAATTTCCTCCATCAGGAGAACAGATGGTAGCTATCGCCCTGTTTGTTCTGCTAGCTATCATCACTCTATCCCAAAACCAGCAGACAGAAGAGGAGTCAGATCCCAACACAGCTGAACGCTGCTCTACATGTGTGTGTGTTTTCCAGATGACGCTCATTCCCTAGTTGCTGTGGAGGAGTGGGAGCTGACACGCTGTGTGGAGGACGTGTACAAGGTGAGGCGACCCAAAGGTCTCCATTGTATTCCACACTGATGTTCAATGGTAATCATCGCAAATTCCCTGGAAAAGGCCTTAATAATGTCTTACTGTATGTCAGACAAGACACTGAGAACGTTTGTGTTTTGAGGAGTACTGTATTGGTCCTAATATAAGACGACCTCCCCTTTCCCAGCAGCTGTTTTGGAAAGACTTTTTAAAGATACACCACATTTTCACACTCATCCTGTGAGAAAAAAAGTTTCCCACAGATACTATTAATCCAAGGAGAAGATTGTCCTCATCCTCAAAGTCTTTTCTTTCATAAAAGCGGAATATCGCATTTAAAGCAGAACATAAATCCCACATTTGTTTAGCTTGTCTATCAGCACGGAAAATCTCTTCATCATCTGTGACAGGCAGCAGTAATTTTCGGCTGCTTGACAGATAAATTTAGTCCTCAGTGTGTTTCTGCAGTAAAGACGTCGTTTTTCACGCGTTCAGACACTCCTGCAGGTTACAACAGACTCACTATTAATAGACTTGGATACACTTGCTAGCCTGGAAACATTAAGGATACAAACAACCCATAATGCATCACTCTCTGTAGTAGCCGGTGGTGTGGTAGTGGTTGCTCTGATGTTGTGAACATGAAATGTTCTGGTCCTTGAATATAACATAACCCTACTTTTTCAAATGTAATTTCCACAATAAAATATGGTTGGTAATTTGAAACCATCAGCATATAAAATCATGTACCCAGAATGCCTCAGTTTCATGGAGAATAGCACATGCACTATTTATTATGAGAATCCTAAGAAATGATCTGAATAGTAACATTTAGTGGCATTTGCAAACAGATTTAAGAATCTCATTTATGTTCACTGCTCTGCATAAAGAATGAGAAAACTGTTTGCATATTGTATTCAAAGAATTATGAAAAAAAAAATCCTGGTTGATATGATTGTGTTAAAAGGCTGTGAATGATAATATTGAGTTTGTAAGAACAAACAAAGTCAGAATTCTTATGAATAATAGTAAAAAAAAAAAAAATGGATTGATGTAGATGTAAATAGTTGTTTTTGCCTCTCACTCAGTGTTGTTGGTGTCTGTGTCTCTTGCTGCTGTCAGATCTGGGTGGTGGGGAACAGTCCATCAGCTCCTCTACTCAAAGCTCTAGAGGAAGTCCTTCCTGTGATCTTCACACTCTTCTGTTTCACCAAGCAGAACGTCTCCCACCTGCGGTAATCTTTTCCTTTGTTATTAGCAGAGATTTTCATGTACACGTACTGGTCCACTCATTGAAAAAAAAATGTTAAAATGCCCGCAACTAAATAACTGTCTGCATGGATACTCTAGCTTTTAAGGCAGTCATTCGTGTTGTATCATTGCGAGACAGCTGGATTTGTGATGCCGATTGGTCCGGACCACCGGTGGTTCAGACACTAGCGCATAACTTGAAACCTGACAAGATAGATTCTCACATGATCTTGTGATCTCACATCTCATAGCGTCCTGAAAACTGAAACTGGCACTGTGGGAAAATAGTCAGCAGACATGTAAAGTACACATGGTTCAAAGATAAATCCTTGACAAGTTATAAGTTCTACATTAAGACACAGAAAATGAGCTGCATGTGTATGTGCTCTGCGGTCCACAGCGCCTCCTGTCAGGAGATCTTGCAGTGGTATCTGCACCACAGTGAGACGTCTGCAGCCCTGCCAGCACTAAGGCAGCTCTCAGGCCTGCAGGAGCAGAAGAACACGTTGGCGGCAGACTTCCACTTCACCCCGGGCAGTGATGGAGGAGCGAGGCTCAGCTGTAGAGACAGCTGCAGGTGACTGACACTCAGCTGCTTGGGACAGAAACTTACAAGTGATCTCTGTGAAAGAGCAAACAATGTATTGAATCGGGCCAATCAGCAACAGTAAAAGAGCCACCCATCATTTATATCTCATCCGTCATCTGTTCTCTTTGTTTTCAGCAATGATCACTGTCCTTTCTATCATTTCTCAGTGTCCTCCCTCACTGTTCTGTTGTTGTCTCCCAGTGATGAAGATGATGCTCTGTATGAGAAGCTGTCAGGGGAGCAGTGGAGGCTGGAGTGTCTGATGCAGCTGCTGGCTGAACTCAAAGACAGCGACCTGCCTGGAGATTTCTTCCTGGATCTGCTGCAGGTAAGCAGATTTTGATTTAGTTTTAGTCTTTTGACAGAAAAACTGAACTCATTTGATTTTTGTTGTTTGTAGTTTTTTTTACTCTCAGTCTTTTAGCTTTTAGCCTTCTAAGCATTTTGAGGCTACACCTGTCACCATCTTGTTGTGTACAGTTTCCATGGTTACAAGTGTTGGTTGGTGTAGAAGGCAGTGTTTACTTGTTGACACACACAATGTCCACGTGACTGTGCTCTGTAATAATCCAACAGACTGACTCTCCTCAGTAATCTCTGTGTTTGAACATCTAGAGGAAGATTTCGATTGTTTACCGCTGACATTAATCCTGAAACTGACTCATTCCTCCTGAAGGCAACAGGAAAGATAACCAACTGAAAGTAACGTTACATCCACATCCACAGCACTTGATGATGTTACATTAGCTTAGCTTTTTATAAATGTGTCTGTGCTGCCTGTATGTTTTCCTAGTTTGTCTAGCTGTTTTCTTGCTGCGTCTTGTTTCCTTGAAGCACTAACGTCGGATAACATTATTGACAGAAACAGAGAGTTACTGAATACAAGATACTTCTTATTAACAGTAGAGCAACGGGTCAAACAGCTAAATCAGCTTCTTAACAAGAGGTATTATTGGCTGCTGGAGGAGACTGTTTTACTAATCAGGAGCTACAGTGTGTAGTTCTACATATGTCATTAAGACTTTAAAGCCCCGTTCACACATGCAGTCTATCCCTGAAATGTTCAGGAACATTTTCTACATGAGGTCATGTGCAATGTTCCTGAAAATAATAAGAGACATCTCCTGCTGCGTACACATAAATCTGGTCTTACTCTATCTTCTTCTTCTGTTGAGTTTTATGGCGGTAGGCATCTATAAGTGTTGCGTTACATCCGTCCATCTGCTGGACTGTCCCGTGCCCCGTCTATTCCACCATTGTCATGGCATGTGTGGAAAAAGTGCCGGACGGAAATGTTCCTGAATCTAGCTGCATGTGTGAATAGTGAAAATCACTAGTGGTGCCTGAAAGGTTATCTCAGTAATTTACCTCAAACTATGTGTGAAAGAGGCTTTGACATTAAAACAGAAATGACTCCTTTTGTCCATCTTTCACATTATCCTTTAGTTTTTTTATTCATTGACCAAAAATGTAAAACATTTCAAAATCATTCTCATTTTCAAAGGTTCATTTTTTTATTTGTTTTAGTTTTGATTTCGTTGTGGAAAAAAAAGACTGTCAAAGATTTTTTTTTTGTCATAGTTTTCATCAATGAAATTAACACTGAGGAGTAAAGAACAGTGAGAAAAAGTAAGCTGTGTCAACATTCTGTTATTTCTTTACTCCTCCCACAGGAGCTGACCAGCTGGGCAGCAGCAGAGGAAGAGGAAGAGGAGGAGGAAGAGAAGCAGGAGTTAGACGTGTCAGCCATGACGCTCCTGGAGGTGGAGCAGCAGCTGCTGGGTCGTGCTGCGAGGCGAGGCCAGAAGCTGGCTTTGCTTCAGGTGTTGGCTGTGATGGTGGAGTGTGTGGAACATACTGTGCTGCTGAGAAAAAACACGCAGGTGAGAGATAGAAGGAGCAGAAATGCAAAAACCCAGGTTCCTCAGCCACTGTAGTGCAAAACCAAAGTTGTCGTTTGTTTTCACAACTCTAACCAGTCACAGCCGGTCTCCATTCCAGATTTGAGTGTTTGCATCAGCAGGCTACAGCTTTTAATGTTCATTCATTTCAACTTGAACTTATTGTCCATAAGAGGATTTTTTTTTTTTTTTTTTGGCAGCCGGGCAAAAGACAGAACACAGTGTTGAATATAAAACATGATAAATACAATGCAATGGTTGTCAACAAACACCTGCTGCCGGGTGCTGCTCTTTAGCTTCTCCCCTCTGGGTAAATACACCAACCTACTCTTACAGTCACAGGTAAAAAAGAATACATACAGAACTGGATATATGCCACACCTCATGTACCCTGCAGGGGCTTGTATTCAACCCCCACTCTACACCTCCACTGCCATCAGTATCCACCACCTCTGTGTTCATCATGAAATGCTCTTGGGCCTCTAGACACTCAGACAAGGAGGTTTTAATGAGTTTTACTGTAGCTGGAACCTGCATATTTAACGAATACAGTAGAGACTGTCACATTAGCAGAGTTTAAGGTGTGTCTCTCATTAACAGAAATAACTGTGCTCACATAGACCCTTCCAGTGATCATTAGCAACTAGAGACAGTAGCTGTTAGAGACCTTAAATACAATATCATTAGACCAGACACTGTGGCATCCTTTGGAATCTCAGGAAAAGCTTGGTTTTGTGACCCTTCATTTTTTTTGTCAGAGCCTTGTGTCCTTTTATAAAATGTTTTTACATATATGGGCACAAATTGAAACTGTCCTCTGCCTCCTGCCCAGTGGTTGCTGGGCGACTGTGAAGAGGGTTAGGGAGATAAAGAGAACGGACAGATGGATGGTCGATTGAAATTCGAGAGATGAAATTGTGTGCAATATCTATTTGGGGGCCTTTCAGCTGCTTTCAGGACCCTGTGGGTAGTTCAGCCGTGATGCCACAGTTAATTTTGATATTTGAAATTCACCTATCATTATAGTGTTCTTGTTTCTGGTACCGCATACAGATCTGCTCTGTAAATCACATGTCCTTTTGCTCTTTTTGTGAGAAAAAGCAGTATGTAAAAGGGAAAAATTAATGCTTCATATTGTGTGGTTTCACTACATCACTCTCTGTTTGTGCCTAAACTGTAAACAGCATAGATAGCTGCATATAACCAATCAAATCATTTAAATCATCAGTAACTGTCAGTGTGCTATCATTGGCTGACGGTGATACTGAGTCACAACACAAGAGCTACAGACTGAACTGAGCTGCAGGCTACAGCAGTCTTGACGTTAATATCTCCTTCTTTTCTACAAGCACACTTCAGCTTGTTGAACAAGTGAAACAAACATCCACCAGATAGCTAACTAGCTTACCTACAAATGTCAGCATCAGTCAGTTTAGATGCTAAATGTTTGTCTGTCCTCGGCATCGTTAGATACAGTCACCTGTGCAAGACGAAGCTGTCAATCAAGCACATACACTCGCCTGCCCACTGAGAGGAGCATTCCTGATGTATCTCCAAAAACGTCTTTCAATCATACAAACCAAGACTAATGTCAATTTAAAAGCGTTTTGACTGCAAAAAAACACTCCAGTTGAACTTTAAAGTAAAAAAGTAAATTTAAAGTAATTACTGCGCTTGTGGAATGTGGAGACTAAAGTGACTTTTACTGGACACGTTGGCTGCTGTGACCCGTTTGTAACAGAATCAGTAGTAAAGAACAGCCTTATTTCCAGCCCATTAACACTAAAAAGACAAATGAGAATCAAGTGAGAAGCAAACGACTGCCAGAAGAACCCATGGTAATCTGTTCTACTGGCTGTAGACGGTGCACAAGCCCACACAGGAGGCACGGAGCCCAAACATTACAGAGGATTCTGGCCTGGTTGTGACTGTCTCTGTGTCCTAAATTCATGTTGTGTGGTTGTTTTGTTCAAGGATTAAACGAAATGAAACCGATGTTGCAAACCGCACTTTGTTGCCCTTTTTATGTTAAAACTGCTGTCAGAAGAAATGTGACACCAGCGTCTCACCCTCTGTTAGGTGTTATAGCTCGTCCTCCTGGGATCGCGTCGCTCTTTCTTCAGCATATTTTTAAAAATCAGTTGTTATCCTGTGGGAGTTGTTTTAATGGAAGCAGGCCACATTGAGTCATACTGCCTCACAAAAATAGAATAGTTGCTCTGTGCAGTTGATGAGAAAAGGGTGAGAAAGGAGGAAAGTGAACATGCACGCTGGCTGGCTGGCTGGCTGTAATTGTAGGGCCCACAAACATTCCCTCACAGATTAAGAAACGTCTCTGATAAAACTGGCCTTACTTCATGGATAAGCTCTTATTTTTAGCTGTTTTACCTTTGGATGTCTTTATAAGGGTTTAATGTTTTCTGGGAAAAGGTTTGAACAAGTGTCAGACTTAACTACTATTACATTTAGCTCTAGCATAATATTTATTAATTATAGTCCATTTACAATCTCCCTCCGAGAGGTTTAACTTCTATATTTGGACCCTTTGTTTCTCTTTCTGTGAATTATTTGTATCCATGTTTCTGTTTTCCTTTCCTCCAGGTGGTGGACTTCATGGTGTCCCTGCTTCAGAGGGCCTGTGTGGGTCTGGATCAGGCCTCTAGTCCCAGTCTTGGAAACCCAGTAGAGAGCCAGACGCTGAGTATGGGGATGGGCCTGGTGGCTACTCTGCTCTCTGGACCTCAGGTAGTCACTGCTGAAAACTACATCTACTTACTTTATACATGTAGTAGATCTTCTTCGTGAAACTGTCGGCTCATTTTTATTTGATGTAACACATTTAATACATACAGTGATGTCATACATCACTGCAGCATGGCTAGAGGTCAGTTAATTGTCTGTTGCGGTTAAGGAGTTCCAGTGCAGCTGACGGTCGTGTCTTTTCTGACCTCCAGTGTTTAAACATGTCACTTTGTTGCAGTGGTGATAAAAGTGCACAGGGTGTGTCAGTACATCACTGTTGGGTGTGGTTAGAGGTGCAACAGGACACATTTCTTGCCTCATTTGATTCCACAGACCTGAAACTTTCAACCACAGAGGGCAGTAAAGCCTGCTGCTCTGTCTGCTGTTAAAGGGGATCTCCATTGATTTTACACATAAAAGTGTGTTTACAGGTGTTGTGGATTTGTGGATGTTGTCATCTCATCTCTAGCAGCTCCAGGCTACATTAACCGCTACTATTATAACACACCTGAATCTCTGAGCAAACTGTCAGCGGTCAAGTTGCATTGTTTTTTTTTTTTTTTTTTTTAGTGTCAATCATGGGTCCAACAGTGTTTTAAGAGGGTAATGCTAGATCGGGTTGAGTACTCTTAAGTTACTCTGTAAATGACAACTCAGCTGCTTCCCTTATAAGGTCTGCACTCTTCATATTTTAACACACAAAGACATCTATGGTCAGCAGTCAGGTGTCCATATGAACAGAGAAAGAGGTTTTCCTCACTGTAATCATTCCTCCTGTTCATACTGAATATTAAAAGATCCTTCAAATGTGCTTTCAATGGAGGCCAAAATCCACAGTGTGTCCACACAGTCATTTAGTGCAAAAATGTATTTAAAAGTTGATATGAAGCTTATATGAGTCTTCATCAGTCTGAGTTAGTCATATCAAGTGGATATCTGACACTTTTACAGTCTTTTTAGCATCAAATTCCCTCTTTGTGTTTCCTCAGACAGTGTTTCCCTGTTGAGCTGTGGTGGAAGTATAGTAACAAAAAGACTTTGGCACTAAAAAGACTGTAATGTTGAAAGATATCTACTTGATTTGACTAATTTGGATGCTGAAGCTTCATATTAGCTTCAGATAAACTTTTAAATACAGTTTTGCACAGAAGGAGGACTGTGAATTTTGTCCTCCATCACTTACATTGTAAGTGCATTATGAAGAGATCTTCTAATGGTCAGTATGAGCAGGAGGAATGATTATGGCATGAAAAACCTATTTCAGTGTCCATTTGGGTATTTGGATTGTTTTAAGACAAACTTGAAAAATTGTGAACACGTCCTTTAAAGAGAAAGAAAAACGAAGAAACATTAAAAAAAGAAAAGAAAAGGGTCAGGAGATCTGTCAGACTGCAGATATAAAGAGATGATATAATCCAACATAGAAACCAATAATCTTAGAAGATGAGTGTTATATTTAATAAAAATGTTAGAATCCTCTGAGGGAAGCCTTGTTCTCTCCTAATAAAACCTCTCTTCCTTTTTTGAAATTTTCAGCTCACTGCAGAGGACTACTCTTCTATGTCGAGGCTGCTGTCACCACTGGAGACATTATCTCAGAAGCACCCTGAGGTGGTTGTCCAGGAACTGGCCTCAAACCTCAGAGCTGTTATTGCCACCCACGGTGCCTACCGGCCTGAAAACCTCACTGCCGCCACTGCTCCAAGCTCCAAAGACTCTGAGACAAAACCAAAGAACAACAGTGTGCCTTTAAAGAAAAAGAAAAAGACACAAACTGAAGGAAACGCCTCACAGACTAGTCCTCACTCTCCTCCCCTGGACACTAACACTCCCAGCAGCACTCACACCAGACACCCAGTGTCTTCTGGAGGGTCTGTAGCAGGAACAAGACCAAAAGGTGAAGGAAGGAGCTCTGGTAAAAATGACACTTCCCCTCCTACCAAGACCTTTTCTGATTGGCTGCTAGAGGCATGTGACCCAGACGTGCCAACTAGAGCGTTTGCCCTGAGGGCCCTGACCCGGATGGTGCAAAACGGAGACCCAGAGGCTGTCCAGGCCCAGGAGAAGGTCCTCATCGTAAGTTGCTTGGTCACTTACTTCAACTTTTTTTTGCCCTTGTTTAAGCATTTAGTCAGTAAAGATGCTCTGATATTATTCTTTTTCTGTGCACTTGAAAACTTAGTTGGTAAAAAAAAAAAGGTAAAGGTATGGTAAAGAAAACAGAAATATAATGAGGTAGCTTACCCAGATGTGATACCCTGATACTGTTCTTGATATTTTTCAGCTCCTAGTAAGTCAAAAATCTGAATAAACATGTCAGCTAAACAAGTATTAAAATTATAACACTATTGTGTATGTGCTCAGTGGTACAAGGTTTGGTCCTATTCAATACCTCCTCATTACCAGTGCGTATCAACAGCCTCTATGGCCCTGATAGATGCTCCTTCTATGGGCATCCTGTTTTCTCTTCTGTGCACCAGATCCTGGAGAGGACTGGACCAGTAGAGCTCTAGTCAGGTGTGTTTGTGTGTGCGTTCAATGCAAATGTAGGCTGTAGTCTTTGTTTCAGAATTCTGCACCAGAGCTATTTTTATGGTATAACAACATGCAATGAGTTCAGAAGAAAATGCTGAATTGTGTGTCAAAAATCAGATTTCAGAACAAGGTGGGTCATTGATTACATTAATAGAGAAACATTTTCAGCCATCACTAGGGTGTCTTTTTTATTGATGAATATAGCCATCAGTGGTATACAGACATCTTCACATAACAAGACTGTTGCTTAGTAAATACGCAAACATTAATTAGGAGTGCACATTTTTCATTATTAATTCAATTGATGGTTGGTAATCATTTTTTTGAAAAACCTAATACTCTGTGGGTATTAAAGAAAGTTCCATTATGGTGCACCAGTAAAACTGACACGCCCCTCCAGCCGGCTGAGACAAAAAGGAGCTTTTCTGATATTTCCCCAAAGACCTTTTTTCTTCCTTTTGATAATAAGACTATTAAAAACTATTAGAGATGACTAAATTGGATTTCAGTTGGACTTTAAATATTTAATTGGGTCCAAGGTCATCTTGCAAAAACGCAGCATTTACATTGAGTTATGGGAAAAAGTCGGACCGGGTCCAAGCAGCCATTCGAGGTGCTGTGTGGAGATGCTTCCAGACTGACTGCTCGGACAAAACAGCAGCAGCATGTATGTGTGCGTGAGGAAGCTGTAACTGTAGGTGGAGGTATTGTCTGTGTCTCCTGAGCAAATAATAAATGAGGCAGTTGAACCTCTTCCCTGGTGAGTCAGAGGGGACAATGGCTGTCTCTAGGGACTTGTTAAGGTGGGATGGGCAAGAAAGGATAACAGCTCATTTAATATTCTCTGTAATGAGAAGCCCCCCACTGTGTGCACCTTAGATAACCATCCACCCCCATACTGGCACAGCAGTAGATATTGATTTTTCTTTCTTTTGTGTCATATTTTGGGTGGGTTCTCTCGTATGGTACAACCCAAGGACCCCTTACAGTACCTGGGGGTAATGTTTGGATTATTCCCTTTGATAGTTTGTCTTACAGTTTTAATGTATTCAGTGTTGTGCCAGTATTGATCCTCTTTGGTAATATCAGCAGGGAAACTCATGCTGGTGAAATGTTTGAAGTTTTTCTCACAGAAATGGCAGAATATTCCCAGTAAGGTACAACTGAGGCTCATATATAAATATACACCAGTGTATGTGGTGATTAATCAAGCAGATTGTATGTCTCCTCCAGCTCTTCTTAGAAAACCTGGAGCATGAAGACTCATTCATCTACCTGTCAGCGATTCAAGGTAATATGATGGAGCAGCTTGGCCAAATGTGATGCTAACATTGATTTTTGTGATTATCCATCTACAGATATGGTCTGTTTTTATTCACTGGTAATATTAACAGCCTAGCTGGAACAGTTGTCAGTTGTCTCTTGAAGGTAGATGGACTGAGTGTGTACTGTTTGTAGGACTGGCTGCACTGGCTGATTCCTACCCTGAGAGGATCCTTGAGAGGCTCCTAAAAGACTTCCAACATGGTCCCTCACTCCCTACATCCAACAAGGACCACTCCCTGGAGACCCGCCTTAAAATGGGTGAAGTCCTGATGAGGGCGAGCAGGGCTATGGGTGAGCACGTTCATGTTTGTATGACTACATTTCACTTGATACCTATTTCCTGACTGCTAAGAAGGTATAAACTCATAGTTTTGTGCTGGCACTGTTTCTTGGTGAACAACAGTGACTGTGCAGCACAGTGATTTTCTTAAGTTTGGTACCATTGTGTCTGTATAGAGACCAAAACCAAAACCTGTGCTCACTGACAGTATCTGGCAACCTGCGCTATAGCAGGAGATGCTGCACCAATGTTCTGGCTGAATAGATAAACTGTTTTTCAAATAATTACAGCATGTAACTCCAACCAAAAATCACAGATTAGCACCCACCGACAGTCACATTTTAACCCAGTAACTACTCCCACATTGCAACTCTGTACAGTCTGTATTGAGTTAAAGCTGCACTGGTCAATATTTTTTTGTGAACAATAGATTAAATAACTACATCTAATGTGAAAGGTGTTGCTGATAGTGACAAATCCACAGAGAATTATCACCAACTCTGCAGTTCCCCTCAGCTTTCAAGAGCTTTTTAGCATCTGTCAGCTCATTGTTTTGGTTTTAAAGCTCACAAATTGACTGTTTTGTTCACTTTCATCTCTCTCATCAATCTGGTTTCCAGCTAGAGCAGGCTGCTATTTTCAGCAAAAAAGCTCTGATAAATCCACTGTATACAGACAAAGTTAGTGACTAGCTATTGAACAAAGTGGAGCATTTAGCTGCGAGAGTTGGTGGAGACCAAAACAGAGCTAAAAGAAGAGTGAATATTGGGATTACATTAATCAGGTGGACACAAACCCAACTTCAAATGAATGTTAATTTTGCTCTATTTCTGGATGTGTAAATAGGCAACTGTTTGCCAACACATTTTTATGTCATTATTGTGTTTTCAGCTTGTTGTGCTGCCCCCAAGTGGCCAAAAAAACAATTAATACAGCTTTAAGAATATACAGTGAGTGACCGTACACCCCATGCCTACCTTTAAACACGCAACATGTTTAGTGATGTTTGTGAGATAAATGAAATCTTGTTTGATGAATCTGTAGCTGAGGCAGACCTATGAGTCTATTTGGAGGGTTGACAGAGAGAATAAAAAATGTTTAAAAAGCTTTTATGTGCTCAAAAGAACATAGTAATTTGACTTTAAACATTGAAGGAATGATAATATGCCTTTTAATGTATGTGTCCATGTTTGTTGACATGCATGTTGCTGTATGTGCATGTTGCGGACAGCTATCGGCATGTAATCACCACACCACAAAAACCACAGTGCAGTCTTGTTTTGCTTGCAGATCTGTGTTCAGAAGGGACCCTGTGTATCAGAACCTTTCCCTGATAGAAAACCCTGTTCTGTTCTGTTTTTTTTTTTTTTCTTCACTGCTTTTATCTGCCAGATTGCCATCGTACCACTTCCCTGGGACAATCGGGGGGTTTATATCTTTGCAGAGAGATTGGATAGAGCTTCAGTTTGCTGCACAGACATCCAGAGAGCCTCTGTGTTTGTCTTGAACCCCCGGAGTGGCCAAGATTTGCCTTTTGCCAGGCTGTCATTTGTAAATAAGAAGGTTTTCTTAATTGACTGGCCTGGTTGAGTAAATGTTGAATACATGAATGTTTGGCTCAGCTTTGGTTTTCTCCCGGTTGCTGGCTTATTGCACTTGCAGAGAAGCACTTGCAGAGCACCATGAGCTCTGATGAAGAACGTTACAGCAAATTATTTCTCAAAGATGTAGAGTTTATTTATATGTAGGGATGGGACGTACTGAATAAACTAAATACAGTTCAGCAAATTTAGTAGCAGCTGAGGGAGTGTTGCATCTGTTTACTCAGGTGTATTTGTGTGTGTGTATGTTAATCAACGCAGGCCGATAAACCTGCTGACTCACACTCACTCAGACACAGCGATTCTCTTTCATTAGATCTATTAGAGCCGTGACAGTCTATTGAGACGCTCTGTGTGTGTGTTGTTGGTTTGAATCTTGTGATTCTGAGAGAGTGCTTGGCAGTCTGAAAGCGTAATGTAGGACAAGTACTGTTTCTGGATCAGGCCAATATAACCAGCTGTAACCTACACACACACACACATACACACACACACAGACAGACACGGGTCAAGCAGGTCTTACTACTACTAGCCAGTCAGCTGGTTGTCTCCTCTCCATGGAGGCTGTTGGCGTCTCTCCCCTGCTGCTTGGCAGGAGCAGCTGTAGTCAGCTCTGTTCTTTGTATGCCTGCCGATGTAACAGTCAACCACAAACGCAGCTTGTTAAACCGAGCATGACTACACTGTAAACAACAACTTTGGCCTTCATTTCTCTTTATACTAACTTATCACTCACCTCACTTCTACAGTAGTCACCTTGTCTCTTTTGTTGTTTTTTTTTTGTCTTAGTATTTTGGCACGTTACTGAGCTGATCTGCAACTTTAGCTACGTGTTGTACACGTGTCTTGCTTTCTTTGGGAGCGCTGCGCGTCTGCGAGATGCAATGTAGCTCATGACTGGTGGGGGGCAGTATCAGACAGGCAGAAAGTTTTGGAGAGAAACTCAAAGAGATCATCCGCTGCTGCCTGCATTTATATGATGTCTCCATGCCGCTCCACAGTCATAAATATGCATGTCAGAATAGCTGGCGTCAGATTGCTATGACGGCGCTGCTTGCACTTTTTGTCCTGTGATCGCAAACATTAATAATATAGTAACCTCCTCGAGTGCCACCATGGTTTCTGTTTACATTGTGCAAAAGTGGAAGGATGAGTAGACCCTGATCTGCCCTCTACTGGATATACGTTTCAGTCCTCCAGGTATACACAAAGTATGTGACGTTGCAGCGTACAAGTTGGTAAAGAGCAAGTATATCAGTGGAATAACTGATTCAATGTGTTTTTCCTTATGGATCTGTAGGTTGAGACTAATTTCTATTTTGCAGTTACCAAAGATGAATATGATCCCAGTCCACATTTTTTGTTCTCTCATATTAACCAGTTGCCAAGTTAGAGCTGCAGTATATAGGCTACTTCTCATAAAGACTCATACATGCAGGGCTTCCTATAGTATATTCTATTAAAGGCAGAGTGCTTAACCTGACATAAAGACGGCCTCCACTAACATTAGAATAAATGATTACACTTTTATGAAATGCCACATATTTAATGAGAGTCAATTGCTCATGCCATTATATATAGTAATGGCATGGATAACATAATGAGATGTGTTGGGCTCTTCCTGATTCAGCCTGTATGAAAATGATTGATATCAGGATAATGTCAGGACAAAAATCATCAAATAGCCCATTCAGTCATATTCAGGTGGAGGTGAGTTGAAGTTAATTTTAAAATCACCAGCTGGACACATTTTACTCAGAATGCTCTGCATCAAATTGAAGTAAGTCAGATATTGACTAGCTTGTATTTTAATGTCAACATGTCATGCGGTTTGCATCAGTGACTCTGATAAGAAAGTTATTTTAAGGAATAGTTGGGAAATACGCTCATTTGCTTTCTTGCTGAGAGTCAGATGAATGGAAAAAGACACAGTCATGTCTGTAAATAGAAGCCAGCAGCCAGTTAGCCTAACTTAGCATAAAGACATGTAGCCTGACTCCCATCTAAAGGTAACAAAGTCTGCTTACCAGCACCTCTAAAGCTTATTAATGAACACATCATATCTTGTTTGTTAAATCCATACAAAAACGGAAGTGTAAAAAGTAAAAGCTTGGCTTTTATGTGAATTTATGTGCTGAACTATGTCCAGGGTGGAAGCAGTAAACTCATGAAGTCTCTGCCTGTTGCCTGGCAACTACCTTTATCATACAGGCATGAGAGTGGTATCAGTCTTCTCCTCTATCAGCAAGAAAGAGAATAAGCTTTTGTATGTTTCTGGTTATATTTATTTTTGGATTTAACTTAAAGATTCTTCATAGTTCTAGTAGTGGATGTTATTTGGCGTTACAGACTTCAGGCCTGACAACACATGCATCTTTTTAAAACAGCAAAATGAGACTAAACCTGAGATTTGATTAGTTACAGCTTAATAAAACATTAAATACTGATCGTTGTGAAACATTCTTTTGGTGTTGCCCACTGATGAGCACTGATATGTCCATAGCCTACATCAATTATGGCTGTTGTAGTTTTTCTTTGCCATGTACAGTAGTGCTGCGAATTGACTATGCATAGTGGTGATGCATAGCTATGACATTGTTGAATTAAAACATTTACGGAGGGGAATTAAACCATCCTGATGAAATGAATAAAATAAAATGAATTTTATGTGACAGATAATGATTTACACAGTTACATACAACACAGTCATTGTGTTTCTTTTTCCTAATAAACAGACAGTTGACTTCATGAACAAAAATCATAAATTCTAGCATTGTATTTTCACTTTCACATGTTTTACTGTTCGTCAACACTGAATGTAATGTACTGGAGGCCACGTCCACTGTGAGCATGTGACCACACCCATCCCCAACTCCCCTGTCCCGAATTTCACCCATTCTCATCTGGTCACCCTAATTGTATCTGATAGATAATTTACTCTATATGTTAGCAATGTGAATGCATCTTAGACACACACCCTGAGAATTAACCTCATCTTCCTCTCCTCTCCTCTCCTCCTCCAGGGGAGCTGGCACCCCACCTCGGTCGTCCCCTGCTGGCCGTCTTCCTGCAAGGAACAAGAGACCTGGACCAAAGCGTCCGGGCCAGCAGTCTGTCCAACCTGGGGGAGCTCTATCAGAGACTGGACTACGCACTGGGGCCGCTGGCACAAGAGGTGAGAGTGAGCTCACTGACATGAACCCTCTATGATCCTTCTGGAGGATCTGGGTCTTTGCAACAGTAAAAGACAGTTATCCATCAAATCATACATCATGACAACTCAAATGTGGTTCTAGTAAACGCCTTAATCTGGGTTTTAGATCAGCGCTAATGGTAGCACAGCATATTTTAGACTGCCAGTACCCATAACAAAATGCAGATGCATTACACTGGTTACTTACTAAAACCAAAGACAAAGACATCAGAAAAATAGTTTTAAAAATTGACAAAAATATTCAATTTGTCCATTTTGTTTCCTTTAATAAGTGGCTTTGGTGTAAATGTAATAATGCACCGTATAGTGTACTCTAATAAGAAAATAACAGATTTTGCAGAGGGCATTCTTCACCACCTCATCTTTTATTGACTACCTCATCATGCATTAGTACTTTCTGATCAAATATAGCAAAGAATACAGAATAAAAGTTACACTGTGAGACAAATCTAATGTACAGAGACCCTGTGTGTGTGTGTGTGTGTGTGTGTGTGTGTGTGTGTGTGTGTGTGTGTGAGAGCTGCTCAAACATGAATACACGCCTGCTCACTTTGATCAGAGTCTGAGTGGACAGAAACTCAATCCACATTTACATGTGTGGGTCCCAGGTTGCCGCAGTGGTCAGAGGCTTAAATAAAGATGCTGCCATGTATGTGTTTTTTTTTTTTGAGGGGGGGGGGGGGTGTTCGCCATAGCCTGCTGGCATGAATAAGCAGCACTGTCAGCTTAATGAACAGGGATGCTTATTCATGAACCTGCCCACTTTTACTTTTTTACCCTGACTCTGTTTGTGTGTGTGTGTGTGTGTGTGTGTGTGTGTGTGTGTGTGTGTGTGTGTGTGTGTGTAAAAAGAGATGAAGGGCCCCTGTCAGTTTAAATGTCTGACCAATACGTCAATCGATCGTGTTAAGTTTTGGGACTGACCTCAGCAGTGTAAGCCTGTAGCTGACTCGGAGTCTTTGTGACAGCCATGTGTCATGTAAAACACAGCACAGTCCCAGATGTTATCACCACTGTAAACCACTGTGGTATTGAAGTACCCATGTGTGTGTGTGTGTGTTGTGCAGCTGAGCTCCTGTCTGACTGCTCTGATAAAGACAGAGAAGGAGGCAGAGGTGAGGAGAGCTGCCGTCCACGTTATTGCCCTGCTGCTCCGAGGCCTCAGCGACAAAACCACCCAGGTACATACACACACACACACACACACACACACACACAGACACACACAACCTAGTATGCAGGACACTCATACACTCTTGTGCACTATTTTACATCAGGGCACACAGTCCATTTTTACACCCAAGCACACATATGGTATATTCTCTGAACATGTTTTTCTGTGGTAGAAAAATCTGTCTGCAGACGAAGCATTCAAAGTAGGTTGAAGCCCTGACTTTTGACTTGCAGGGAGCATTTCTACATATGTTAACCTCAAGTCTTGGAACTCTGACAATGTTTAACATAGATAACCAACATCATAACAGTATATAAATAACATAAAATCACAAAAAGCATGATATAGAGTTTAAATATGATACCGAAATTAACCAAATCATATCATCATCATTGCTTACAATTTACTGTGAGGTTTTTAGGGTCGCATTGCAGTATAGAAACCTCAGGAACACTCACCTCCTCATGAACAGGTGACATTCATCAGGCTGACGTAAGTGATTTATGACGAATTTGTGCAGTTAAGAGAGTTTGTTGAATCTGACTTTGAACACTCATACCAGCAAACCTCACAGATAAAATACAAAAATGTTCTTACATGAAGCCCATAGTGTCAGTAAGTTTCCCTTTGACCTTCAGGTAAAACTGAATTAATCACCCAGTAAGTATTGTGTTTGTTCTCCATGCTGACTTTACATAGCACCACCACTTATTTCCTGTTCAACAACAGGAAATAAGTGTTTCGTCACTGGTAATATTCCATCAGAACACTGAGGGATAAATGATGCTTTCAGGTAGCTGCAAAGACTCCAGGAATGGAAGGTTGTATGCTGAAAAGTAAATATTGGGGATAAAACCTTTGAAAACTGTAGAGTGATTTCATCCTTTTCTTTACAATCTCTCGTATGAATATTAGTAAAATCCTCTTCAGTTTTTATTATGATTTTTGTCAGTGAAGAAACAACTGTATTTCTTTGTTTTTGGCTTTCTGATGAAATAAAATATATGTTCAATATTTGCTTCTACATAAAAACTTCTCAAACTTGTTCTGAAGAGCCATCAGCTTTTATAAACTTTACTTTAACTGTGATCTTCCATAACCTCTTGAATCTACTGTGTACTTCGGGTGATTGAGACCAATTTAAGGTCGGAGCAGGTGTGTGGATATGTGTATGTGTATTCACTGCCATTGTGTCAACATCTACACAGGGGCCAAAAGTTCAGAGTCACGAGTGAGGACTCTTCAGTGTTACCATGTGAACCATCGTTTAAGAATGTCTCCTGTCAGATGGAATAGTTTAAGACAGTCCAATATAATTTAGAAACTACCCACAGAAATTACCCACAAACCGGGTAATTGTTTATGCAAAGTGAATCCATATTGTCTTGTTCTTCTTGGGGCTGGTTGAATAATGTGGTTCAGGGTGTGTTTTTGAGAGTGAGAGACTGTTCTTACAAAGCATGACAGATCCTGTAATCTAGTCTCAGTTTCCCTGTGGTCTTCACTGGGATTATAGACTGAATGTTAGCTTCTCACAGAGCACAGGAAGGACACTCACTCCAAACACCATGTTTTAGAGTCACACCAGTTCTCTGTCTTTATCACTGTTTCACGTTCCTCAGTTTTAACAGTCAGGTTTAACTTATTATAAATGTTATTTTAATAAAATCCCAGTTTCTATTTTTCAGTTTTGTTAATTGAATTTTGTTGTAGTCACCCCTTGACAACTGCAGGAGTACTTCCAGTTGGGAATAAGGGTACAACACTAACCCTGCTGGTATATCTATTCACAACACTATAAGGCACTCAAAGCAAATGCACTCAACAAATGGAAGATGTGTCAAAAAGTAAATTATCAGTTAAATAAATATGTAAAATTAGAAAGAACAAAACATTGATGCATCAAATTGTATTATCAGGTGAAATCCTTGCAACCACCACTCAGTGGGTAGAAAGACTTCTGCAGTGCACTTTTATAATCGAATTCTTTTGTAATCTAATTGAGTCATCAAACTAAAAACAAGACATTTTTTCCAAGTTCCCTGGTGACAGTCAAAATGCAAAATAGATGCTTGGTTGGGCCGTCACTTAAAGCAGCTCAGTCTGCTTTCACTCTGACACGTTTCAGTCTTCTTGCAGTCTTAGCTTGAGACCCAGTTAAAAAGATCTCACCAGTTACAAGTCTCACCATGGGACCAACACAGGCTTTGGTTACATACTATTTAACAGAATAAATGTATAGTTTTTTTTGTCTTTTTATGGGATTTATGGATGAAAATAGACATCAACCTTATCCTTTCAATTGCATCGCATGCAAGCTGCTAAATTCACATTTAGGTCATCCTGGAACAAAATTTGGTGAAAACAGTCTCTCATCTTTAGACCCAGTCTGATTAAAACCTACCAGCAGCATCAAAAACAGTAAATAAATGTATTCTTCCTCATGTGGTAGCCCAGTGGAAACACACCCACATGAGAGCTGATGGCCGCTGGCTCAGGTGTGATACAGCTCTTGAGCCTCTGCCACGACTCCAGTCAGCTGTCCAGCTGCTATTCCCAGGCCAGGTCCTGTCATTATGCGAACAGCTGGACCTTACCAGCTGTACAGGGCTAATAATACACAGAGTGACATGAGAACAGACAGGGAGACAGACCCTGGCAGACGACAGCACAAAGGTTAGGCCAAAGTGGAGAAGAGCAGGCCGGGTGAAGGGCTGTGGGTGGGTGGTGGAGGATACGGTGACCCTGATAGCTCAGCGCACTCCAACTTTAAAAAATACATGCAAATACACTGAAACAAATGAGGGAAAACATGCAAAGCATTTAGAAAAAATGTTACAAAGTGAGAAAACATAACCAAATGCAGAAAACACAACCACATGCAGAAACGCACTGCAGATATAGAAAACACACTGCAAGTTTATAAAACACAACAAAATACAGAAAAACACTGCAATTACAGAAAAACACTGCAATTACAGAAACACACTGCAAATGCAGAACACACTACAAATTGAAAACAAATCTAAATACTGAAATGCACTGGAAATATAGAAACACCGCAAATATAGGAAACAACCAAATACAGAAACATACTACAATTATGGAAACGCATGTGCATATGTTTTCTAACATTGTGTCTACACTGAAAGTGTCTCAACCATGTTTTTCAGTTGTCCATGACACACACACGTACGCTGTTATGTTAATCAATACAGCTGTCTGTATAGCCTGCGTACCTGCTCGTGTGTCACGCATGCTATATGTGCATAACTGCAACCCAAAGCATATTTCTTGGCTTCACATCTATTTTCCTCGCACATAACTACAGTCATTGTGTGTTGACCAAAGCTCAACACTGTACCTGAACGCCTCCTGTGTAGACACACAGACAGAGCACTCACTGCTGCTGCTCTGCTAAACGTGCTGCTCACGCTACGCTTTCTGTGTAGACACAGCGTAAGTTGCAGGGCATTGAGCTCCCAGGGCCACTGCAGGAGATGTTGAGCGTTGTGAATTTCTTTAACGAAAACTATGACATATGTTCCTCAACTACCTTTTTTTTCCCCTGACTAAGACGAGACAATCACGAGCTAGCACCAACGTCATTAAACACTAACTGTGATTATATCAATATGCAATATTGTTGACAAAAAAAGACAAGACTAAAATGTACAAAAACTTACAAAATCTCTTTATTTTCGTTGACAAAAACGAGGAGACAAAATATGACTTATGGGAGGCGTAGCGTGAGCAGCACATTAGCAGAGCAGCAGCAGCGACTGCTCCGTCTGTGTGTCTACACTGGAGGAGTTCAGGTGCAGTGTTGAGTTTAGTCTCAGTCACCCACGTCTGGAAGGGCTGTAGTTGCACATAAAATGTAGGGAAAAAGACTTCAGGTCACGTTTATGTGTATATAGTGTGAGTAAAATGTGAGCCATTACACAGCCTGTGTAGACAGCTATGATTAAAATAGCAGTGTATAACGTTACCTTTCCTTATCATGGTTGTTGTTATTCTAGCAAACCTCGCTTTGTTTAACCTTTAATATTGTAACAGTGTAACCTCTGTCTCTCCCTTGTGACTTCTCCAGGTTCTCAGTGATGTTTTGTTGGATCTGTACCGAGCATTAAAGTGGGTGGTTCGCTCGGACCCGGATGAAGTCACAGTGCTCCATGCTCAGCTGGCTCTGGAGGAGCTTGATGACGTCATGAGGAGGTTCATCTTTCCCAAACAAAAGCTGGAGAAGAAGATTGTTGTCCTGCCATAGAACTCAAATTTTATTTCTGTGTGGTCTTCATAACCCCTACATGATTTGGACTTTATTTTTATGTACTAATGGGCAGTACTGGTTCTGCCTCCATGTGAAGTGGACTCTGTGTTGTCCTCAGAACAACAGACCAACAGCCATCAAAGTCTTTTTTTGAAGACCCTACACCATCATGTTCTATTGTACAACTGACAGTCCACTGCTAAAATAAAGTTTCAATAAACACATATTCTCCTGAAATATTATTATAGAATTTGTCCAATATGTAGGCATTACACTGTTTTGAAACTGCTGCCACTATTATACTCAAGATGTACAAACTAGTTCTGACAGCTTATTATTCATCACATATCAGCCAAACACTTTGGACTCATAATTAAATAACAGTCGCTGATAATTCAAAAGAAAACTCTTATTTTGGCAAGATTAAAGGGGCACTCCACTGATTTTACATGTCAAAATGAACTTATTTCTGTGGCTCTGCATTATGGGAAACGTAGGATCCAGTATTTTCAGAGCTTGATATGAGGAACCAAAACTCAAGATGCCTTTGCTGCTTCGCATTTGACCTTTTTTTATGTGACTCTAGTGAGCCCCTAACTTTTTGGAAGTGCAATACTGAATCACTTGAGTGCCCCTTTAACTAAACACACAATTCACTGACATACAATTTTTAAATTATTTCCTCAAATGCCAGAGTGTGTAAAAATATACATCCCTTCAAGAAGTACACGTTAATGATGATAATTACTTGGCTTTGCTTCTCATCTTAATGCAATGTTTCAAGAACATAACAAGGTTTTGGTTTTTCTACATAAAGTCAGACTTCTGCAGCATTATGGTTACATCTTAATGTCAGTGAAAATATGGTATCAAGCAGTATATGCAATAATTTCTTGTTTGGGATATATTCATACAAACCTTAAGTGTAGAATGGCTGGACTACTCTTAATAAACATGTAGGGTCCACCAGGGTTTGAACAGAGTAAAGCTCAAGGCTGACAGAGAGGAATGAGACATTCCTTCTTTTGTCCTTCATCACCCCTCTCATCAATTGAGCAATAGGCTAACAGTGTATGAGGCATGACCTTCTTCGTCTCTCCCTCTGTGTGTGAACATACAGCAGGCAAACATGACGGCTTCAGCCTTGTTTGCAGTCCATGGATATTTCCCCTGATGCGGAGTCAAGGTATCACTGTGGCAGGCACTTAAGAGGCACAGGCTCTTTCATCATGGTGGCAGATTTAGGCCTCTTCACAACACCATCACCAAACTATGGCTCTTAAATCACACCTGTGTTTACTCAGGAGGTTATGCATTTTTCAGTTTGTGCCACCACCAATAGCCTGAAGGGACATTTTTAACAATAAGCCAAGTAAAAGGGAAAAAAAAGTTTGCCAATGACTAATCCATCACTTATGTCACACAGAGTGAATTTCCATGAAATTAAAGCGAACAGCCTTTGTAGACAATGCTTAATGTCTAATATGGGGGAATTGGCAAAAAGTGTCTTTCCTGTAGCCAATAGAAACCTTCTAATCAAGAGTGAAGCCCATTTTAGGCTTTCAGGTAAGTGAAATCTCATTCACAAAGGCCTAAGCTGGAGTGAAGTTGGGGGATTTCACATGAATTCATTTGACTGCATGAATATGAGCTCTATCCTGTTACTCTCAGTGGATGCTCACAGTATAGTTGTTGTTCAGAGTTTTCAATTTGAGATTCATTTTTTAAGAATGAGGCATTGTAGAGTTATTTTGGTCAAGGTCCTGGCACATGCTATAAATGGAAAACTAAATCAGTCTTACAAACACATTTTAGCTGTGCAGTTGCAACTCTTTGAATCGAAAGACACTAAAACCAGAAGCTTTAAACATTCACTCTCTGATGTTGGTTTAATGCTCATTAGCATCCTCACATCTCTAAAAACTTGAGTATGCTCTGTATCTGCTGGATGTGTAAATCGGTAACTGTTTGCCAAGATGTTCACCGTAACTTTAAGGTCATATGTCAGATGTGTTTTATCTTCTTGTAGATTTCCCAAACTTCCCCAAAAATCTGTTAATTAAGCTTTAAGTGACAAATATCAACTGAAAGGTGTTTTGTCACTAGTCCCATCATCTGTTACTGTATCTCCAGGCACTGGAAGTGTTTGACCTGGTTTGGATTATCCTTGATAAAGAAGTCAGCTTTTCCACATGAACCCTTCAGAGCCAAAATATCAAACACTAACAACGGAGCTCACTTTAGATGCACAGTATAGATGTGTTATGTCTGCCTCAGATGTTTTATTTATACAATTAATTTTTGTACAGAAAGTCAAAAGGAGGCAGCGAAATAGGTCCACGTTCAAATCCCAGGAGACACTGGATGAAGTCCCTAGCAAAGCATTTTTGCCTTTCAGCAACTCACACTTCACAGTAGGAGCCTCATTCTGCCTGCAGAATACTCATTACAGTCAAGGTCAAGAGGCTGGTTGTGCCTCTGGGCAAGACAAAGGTCTGTTTGAATTAGCTGCCATTGTCTTTTAATAGGATATGAAATTGTTCTCTAAGCCATATTGTTTTTACCATCAACCTTGTTTTCTGCCATTAATAAAGAGTTTAAGAAAAAATGATAAATGAAATGCCAATGTTAAATTGGATCAGAGATTTTAATCCACTCAGCATTTTGATCAAGGTCATTCCGACTTTGGAACAGTTGGGGTCTCCTGCTAGCATGCTAAACCACACAATAGACTACTACTCAACATGGGAGGCAGCATGAAGAGTTAATGACAGAAATGTAGTTTAACTTCAAGGTACAAAACTTGATTCTGATCCAAACTGGGTTGGTTTTTTTTGCTGTTGTTTTTTTAAATCAGATCAAGGGATTTGTTAATGTTGAGATTTTACAAGCCACTTGAGTCAAGGTTGTTGGAAACGGGAACAGACAAACACAGCGACTGTTTCAGTCTTGGGATCCAAATGCTATTTTGTCCCACTTCACATCCTCAGTATTCTATAACTATAAAAATCAAAAGGGAAATCTAACTTTAAGGGTCTGTTTAAACAGATAAACATATTTTCACACTTACCTCTAGTAGTAAGTAACTATGATAAAAGCTTTGGTTTTATTTGCACAAAATTTGAGATATCCATTTCAGATATCTGCCTTCACACTAACAGAACGCAGCAATTTAATTTTATCTGAAATGCTCAAACCATTCAAAAAATGTTCCTTTTTATTTTTCATAGGATATCCATTAGCTTCTGCTGATAAGGTTGCTGGTCTTCTGGGGTCCATAAATCTTGACATTAACAGTTATAAAAGGAAAAAATAACATGATAACATAGTGAATTTAAAAAACTGCAAAAAACAAAACACAAATCATGTTGAGGCTAAATTTGCACATAACCAGAGGAAGAAGAAGGATAAGAGACGGGTTCTCTGTAGGCTCTGTATAGAACATTCCAAAAATTTGGGAAGAGATACCTCACCTGTCTTATATGCAGGAGATTCTGACCAGTGTGTGTTTTTAAAGGTCCTGTGTGTAGACTTTAGTGGAATCTAGCAGAGCAGTCTTTAAGTATAAGTATGTTTTAATTAGTGTATAATCACCTGAAAATAAGAATCATTGTCATTTTGTTACCTTAGAATGAGCCCTTTATATCTACATAGGGAAGGGTCCCCTATCAAGGAGGCCGCAATGTTGCACCACCATGTTTCTACAGTAGCCCAGAATGGACAAACCAAACACTGGCTCTAGAGAGAGCCTTTTGCGTTTTTCACGAATTTCATGGACAGCGTAGGTTCTCCTACATGCTTGGAAGGGGAGGGAGAGGGCGAGGGGTTATTCAGTTAGTTGCAATCTGAAACCTCACCACTGGACACCACTAAATCCTACACACTGGTCCTTTAAAGTATTTTGGGGGCATTTTTAAACCTTTATTAGGCTATAGACAGTAGATAGCTGAAAGAAAGCTCGCAGGATGGACTTGAAGCCAAAAATAATTAGAGTTCACCAAAGAAACTGGTTTGCCTGATCAACAACAGGATACTAAGATGAAGTTTGGTCTTTATGGCTAACAAGGCTAGTTTGGAATGCATTTGGCTCATGCTAATGTGACATGGACATTGCAAAGCTAATCTAGCTGCACTGTTTTTAGCAAAAAGAGGCCTTTGTATAACCTTCTAATTGGCTATGGACCAAACAACAGAGCAATATTCAAGGTGGTTTGGTTGAACCAACCCTTATATTTAAGTTGATAACATTAAACCAATCTGAAACCAAAGGGTCTTAAGAAAACTTCGGCATACCATTAGTGCTCCACCAATTTTACACATGAAGCTGAGAGAATTACTCTTATTGTGTCATCAGTAAATGTAGGGTTGGAGACTACAAACTTTTGAAAGAGTTTGGCATTTATTGTCAGGTAGGGTCAAACAAAATTAGCTATTAGCTTATTAGCTATAAGTTTTCAGTATGGGGAATGTAGAATCCAGCATTTTTGGATCTGTCCCATTCTATGGACTTAATGTCAAGATATCTCCTCCTCTAATGCTTTAATTTGAACATTCCTTTTTTTAATCTGTCTCTGGCAAGACCCCCAACTTTATGAAACTGTAATATTGAATTATTCCTTTAAGGTACCAATTCCCTTCATTTTTCAACCTCATTTGGCAGTGAGTGGCTCTGAGTGTTTGAACCCTTTTTGTTCAGTTCACTGTGGTAGTCTGTCTCACATACAGCTATCTACAGTTGGTTTTACTCTGTTTTCCCACTGAGAGGGAGGGAGAGAGTGCTAAAGTGCCGGTCTCTGGCTGCTGAAGCCATGAGAGGTCTATTACAGTAATTACTATAGCTTACCATGTGTCACAGTCAGCGAGCCAGAGATGAAAATGAAGAGAGGAGTGTGAGAGAGAGTATGAATGCAGGGTGGTTGAGTGGAATTGCATTGTATGTATTACCTGACTGTAATGAAATGTGTTAGAGGGGCTTTGGCAGCCATCTATCGATTCTCTGAGGCGTGCTGCAGTTTATGACAGGCTGCCAGCTCGGCCGTGGCCGTGGAACCTACAGGATGTCTGCAGCTCAGCCTCAGAGCAGGAGAGGAGAGGGAGAGGGAGGGAGGGTAGATAAATAAGCCCATAAAGGATGCTTTGAGTCAGGCGGAGAGGTGGAGAGGAGAGGGGGCTCCGGTCAAACAGTCCCCACGCTTGTTGGAGGCTGCTGGCTGCATTGCAGAGAGATAGGGAGCTATAGCTGGGGTGTCCAGGGAGGGAGGCAGGGGAGAGAGGCAAGGAGAGCAAGAGGAGGGGGGTTAAAGAAGCCAGAGAGAGGAACTAGGGAGGAGAAGCTCAGCAGTGTCGGTCTGCCAGCCAGCCAGCCAGGCGGGACAGTGTGACAGAGGAGGAGAGAGGGAAAGGAGGATTTAAGCTCTGCTGCAAACAGAGGACGCAGAGATGGGCTGATACTGCAGCACAGAACGGCAGCAGACAGAGAGGGGTGGAGGAAACCTGGAGAGGGCGCAAACGAGGAATCAGACTTGAGGACGGGGCCAAGATCAAGCTCCTCACTCTGGCCTTCAACCTTCATCATGACCATCACCATCACTTTGGCCCCAGGTAGCTCATGCGTGGCGGAAAGGAGATGAAGGTCCAGTGCCGGGATGGAAATCACCAGAGACAGAGACCAGAACAGATGCCACCCCCAACCTGTAATCTACAGATGTAAGACAACAGCATCAGTTACCAGCTGAGCACCTCTGATCACATCTGAGCTGGGAGGGGGCTTCATGCCCTGGGACAGTCCTGGGAGATAGAGGGAGGAGGAGGAGGAGGAGGAGCAGGCAGCGGGGAGGCTGGCTCACAGAAGTAGTGGAGGGTGGTGGTTTAAGCTGCCTGCTGTATTTTTGGATGTGGGATCTCCTGAATTAAGCGACCAAGCTGGAATAAAGATGTAGTGTGAGCTGGTGGAAGGAGGGGGACAGAACAAGGAGAGTGCTGTGCTGAGGAGAGGAGAGGGCTGGACGTCCCAGCTGGACGGACGGACCAGGAGGACATAGATCTGGGGGGATTCTTGAGGGGGAGACGAAAACGGAGGGTCCACTGGATCAGGAAGGTAAGGATATTGTTATATGTTCGACACTAATAGACTACATTGTGTCCTTATGATGTAAATTGACCCCCACTAAGACGGAAAGATAAGATAAATCCCTCTTTTGTTGGTCTTCACTTTTGCATTTCAACTGGGGTTTAGGATTAAGATTAAAACTAGAATTAGCTTTAAATTAGAGTAATGCCTCATGTTTGGTATACAGTTGTGAAGGTTTGAGAAAAGAGAATGAATAAAAGTATTCACAAGTGAGAGCAAATGTGTTCAAGGGGAGCAGAAACTGAAATGAGAGTTTTAGAAAAAATGGAGTAAGCAACATTAAAGCTTACTTAGAAAATGCAGGACAAAGAGTTGAGTGTGTTCAGGCCTGTGTGGTGAGTGTGTTTGCAATGTGAGGTAGAGAAAATATTTTTTTCTGCCTGACACTGTGAGTGTGTGTATGAGTGAATTAGTTGACTGAACACTTCAACAGGAGGAAAGAAGGTCCAGAACTGCTGGGAAAAGTTGTAAAAATGCTCAGTAATGACAAAAGAATAGTCTATGTTCCCTGTACATTATCACTGTGTGTGTGTGTGTGTGTGTGTGTGTGTGTGTGTGTGTGTATGTGTGTGTGTGTGTGTGTGTGTGTGTGTGTTGCCTCCTGGCATGTACTACACGTGCTGCTTTTTTCCCCCGTGGAGGCAGACAGTGACCGTTAGGAAACAGTTGACAAGAACGCCTCAGAGTGGCTGTTTGAAGGCTGCTGGCGTCTCCAAAGAAAACGCTTGACTGTTTGATTTTCCATGGCATCACTGCCATACTCAACCTGTCTGGTCTGGTGCCTTTTATACAAAGCCTGTTATTTGACAGACTACTGGTATACAGTGAGACCTAAGGTGAAGTAGACCTGCTAACCACAAAACATACTTTGATCCAGTCAGAAAGATGGATAAATGATAACTTCCAGTGATGGGTAGCATGAGAAAAAAACAGAACTAAAAACAAGATTAAAACAGATTGTTTAAGCTTAGAAGTAAGAAATAATACAGTCTTTCCCTTACAAATGAAAAGGTGAATTCATAAGTAATAAACATACCCTTTATACACTCAATTCTTTCAAGGGTTTTGCTGCTACAGGCCTAATAGGTCTGGTATGACCACTATCTTATAGTGGCTAATGTTAGCTAATGCTATCAAACTTTAGATAGATATTGATGTGTAACTGACTTTATTTGGTCAGTTTGTCGACTTTATGACTTTTTTCTACTTGTTCTACTGTACATTTCACAGATAAATATTTCAGTGGTTACAAAACTGTTTTTTTCATTCTCAGTCTGATGATGTCTTTAAAGCTGCATTAATCAATATTTTTAAATGTACAGTGGGTCAAATGACTAAGTGTAATGTGAAAGGGGTTGCATGTAGTGACTAATTCACACAGAATTATATGCTAAGCACTAAACAGCAGACAAAGTGAACAACTAGCAAGTGAACGTAGTGGAGCATTTAAACAGCCACTTATTTTTCTTAGGAGTTGGTGGAGACTGGAATAGATCTAAAAGGAGAGTGAATATTGGACTTACATTCATCAGGTGGACACAAATACAACTCTGAATGAATGCTAATGTTGCCCCATATCCTCTAGATGTGTCAACAAGCAATAGCTTGCCAATTCATTAACCATTTTTAGCTACTTTACAAGGTTATAATAAACATCAAACATTTGCAATTTTTAACTTGTTTTGGAGTTCTGACCTCTGCTAATTTAATGCAGCTTGAAAGCAATTAACCCATGAAAATGTTAGGAAATGAAGAACGATGGAGTGTGCCATTACCCTGTACTTGCCACTTGAGGCCACAGGGGCCACTGCTCAGCAAAAGTTACATACTGTTGCTTTAAAAACCTGTCTGCACTGTGTGTTAAGTTAAAGGATGGGTTCACAATTTTTGATGTCTGTCTTAAAACAACAGTCAGGTGTCCATATGAAAAATGAAAGAGGTTTTCCTCGCTGTAATCATTCGTCCTGTTCATACTGGCTATTAAAAGATCCCCTTCAAATGTGTTTTCAATGTAAGTGATGGAGGACAAAATCCACAGTGTGCCCACACAGTCATTTTGAGCAAAAAGCTTTTAAAAGTTGATGTGAAGCTTATATGAGGCTTCATCAGTCTGAGTTAGTCATATCAAGTGGATATCTGACACATTTACAGTCTTTTTAGCATCAAATTCCCTCTTTGTGTTTCCTCAGACAGTGTTTCCCTGTTGAGCTGCGGTGGAAGTATAGTAACAAAAAGAGGAACTTTGGCACTAAAAAGACTGTAACGTTGAAAGATATCTACTTGATTTGACTCATTTGGACATGGAAGCTTCAAATTAGCTTCAGATAAACTTTTAAATACATTCTAACACAGGAGGAGGACTGTGGATTTTGTCCCCCATCACTTACATTGTAAGTGCATCTTCTAATGGTCAGTATGAACAGGAGAAATGATTACAGCAAGAAAAACATGTTTCAGTGTTCCTTTGGGCTCAAGACTATTGTTTTAAGACAGACTTGAAAAATTGTGAACCTGTCCTAAGATTTTGTTCTGAGAGTGTGAATACAGAATACTTGTGCTAGGGTAAATAAAATCATCAGGACTCCTCCTCTGGGAATCATGGATATCTACAGCAAATCTGTTTCATTAATTCTGGATCAAAATGTAGGCAGGCCAAATTATATTATTGCAATGAGAAGGACTCATGATGCATATCAAGATCAGGTCTGAAAAACATTAAACTCTATATCACATATTAAAATATTGTTGACCTCAGCTATTCCCCACAACATATGAATGGAGGGCCAAACGCTGCATTTAGTCTATGTTAATAGCAGGTAGTGTGAAATGACATGGCCTGAAATACAATTGAGGCATTACTTTTTTGCATGAATGGTCATCCTGTGACAACTTCCATCCCTCTTACACACACACACACACACACACACACACACACACACACACACACACACACACACACACACACACACACATCTCCTCAGCTGTGAGTACTTTATTAGGTTTTCCCCAGCTACATCACTTCCTTCATTATGTAGTGAGGTCTGTAAAAGAGGATTTTGTGCTACATTCACTGGAGAAATCTGAGTGGAGGCACTGAGAGAGCCCTCTAGTGGCAGAAAACACTGAAATCTTGAAGTCTTTGTATTCCTCATCACTGGGTCGGAACAACAGTGCTGTTTATCATATCTCTTCATATCAAAACGGGTTATACGGGTCTCTTGAGTGTGTTTTATGAATGTGTTTGTGTTGAAGCCCTGCTCAGCTGATCTTGACTCATCTTATCGATGATATCATGACTCACATTAGCAGGAAGTGTGGGGCTGTGAGGATCTGACGGCCGATAACATATTCAAGTTTGTTCATGCACCGACAATGAACATGTCGAGCCTGTCCTCTCTTCAGTGCGTTCTCCTGGGCACCTCAGACACTATACTGTATTCACCAACCCCACTTCCTGAATGCTTCTCTGCTCCACTAACCATGCCTCTCCCTCCCTCCCTGCTGTCTGATCTCCAGCACTGCCCTCCTACAGGGTTTACTTGTAGGGAGGGATAACAAATGTTTCTGAATGAAAAGCTAGTTTTTCACACCTGTATAAGTAAAAAGTACACTCACACACACATTATTTTATATTAAACCAAACACTACAGCTACAGTAAAAAAAAACAAAAAAACAGAGAGGTTTTTAACTTCTATTGTGCAGACAAGTATTGTTCAAGCAAATGTTGTACTGTCATACAATTTAAGGCGAAAATTGCTATTTGAGAGATTTAAGTTATTTTAATACCACTGTTTTGGAGAATTTAATGTGTCAGCTAAATGGTCCATGTAAAATCATTATAAACCATTCTTTATTGAATCCTTTCAGGTTGTATGAAGGGAGCAAGAGTCGTTGAATGTTTTGTGACATAAAAAACTCAGCTTGGAATAATAATTTGTGTCTAATATAATTTTTCCATAAAAAAAAGTTCAATTACCTTGAAATTCTTGATATTTCATCTACTCCTTCTACCTCATTGAAAAGTCAGAATCTATGATAATTCAAATATTGATCAATTCAAAAGTTTTCCTGCTAGACACAAGATGTCTCCTACTTCACCATCTAGTCCATTCTCAGTGTATATGTACTGAAGTTTTCAAATCACACTTGTGTTATGTTGAATAATGGACCGAGATTGGCTCCAAACTAGTTGTGATGTCACAAATCATTCTTGGAGACTCACGTGTTAAACTGAGATTTAAGGTGAGCACAGAGAAACTTTCCTCCTTCAGCAGACGAATGTAGAAACAAACTGCACAGTGAGGAGAACAACATCACAATGAAGGAACAAACTGGATGCCAGTTACACACAAATGATTTTGTTGTTTACGGTCGAGGAAGAGTTAAAAGATGAAATGGAAAATGTATTTAATATTCAATTCTCCTTCAGCTGATGAATGTGAAAACAAATGCGCATGCATCATTCTGCACAGAGAAGAGAACAACATCCAACTGAGGGAACAAGAAGAAAAACATGTTTTTGATGGAAACAGACACTGCTGACGTCATGAATAAAGGTTCAGTAACTGATTGTTCATTCAGCAGCGTGCTCTTAAACAGATTTACCCCCAAAAAACATTTTGTTCCAAACCCAGAGTGTAGAGGAATTCCACCCTTGGTGACTGGCTTCAAATTCTGATCATATTAGTTCTTCCCTAACTTGTGTCCTCAAATCAGTGGTTCTTTAGCTCGCCCACTGAGGTTAAATTTAACCAGTGAATTTTTCTCCTCAGAGCAACTGAACTCAAATGTTGAACTCCACTTTGGCCTGTTTGATACTATTGAACATTTGCATTATTGTAAATGAGAGGTAACACATAACACAGTATAGAGAGTATGTTAACAGTTCCAGTTTTCTGACTTCCCTCCCTTGTTTTCAATTTCCACCCAATACTCTCTTTCCAAACACCTTTCTTGCTCCCCCTCTTCCTCCACAAGCTGTGTAAAAGTCCCCTATCCCAGGGCCAAAAGCATCATCATTCAGTAACACCTCCCCACCTCCTCACCTGAACTCCCAGCCCATTCAGTCTCATCACCTGGATGCAGGAACTCCTTCCCATCTGGCACTGCCACTCCTGAGAGAAACCTGGGAATATTACTTCTGACTTGAGTTAATGTGGTTCGTTCCTGGAGATACTGATCAGCGCTGGAATCATTTGGGAGGAAACACTTTTTTCTTTTTCTTTCTTTGATTTGTGGTTCATTTGGAAGTTTGGAATTCTCTGCATCCTGGATTATTTGTAAAATGATGACCCAGTGTTCCAGGACAATTTTTCTAACAAACACGGATCCTCATCAAGATATGGACATAGACCTGGACCACATGTAGACGGGCTTGTGTAGAAAAATCCCTCTGGATATGTGGGTAAAATATAAAGCCACAACTTCAGGTTTTACACGCTGTAAGAACCACACGACTGTCAGATATGTCTTTTTAACATTTACTACAAAAAAGTGACTTTCTTTTCTAGAAGAAAAGCAATTACTACTGAAGATTTTTTGTGTGTGGGATGACGAAGGTGATGATGTAATTCTTAATCTTTTATCTTTCACAATTTTGATGATGTGTTATTTCATGGGATTTGGCTTCTGTGAATTTGTGTTCAGGTAGAAACTTGCCTCTAGATACTGGTGTCACTGCTGTTACTCACAAACCTTGGAGCAGGCTGACTTGTGCCTATAGTTGGAATTTTCTACTTCTTATTGAATTATGATTGATTCTGCTGCTCAGAAGAAAGTCCTTCCTTTTCATGTTTAATGTCATTGTTGTGCATGGCGGTCACTGGTAAAATTTGAGTATCCAACTTTCATCCCAGAAAACAGCTGGGCTGGAGTCAGGATAGGCAGGCAGATGTAACCTGGGGGCTAATTGCACCTGTCCCCCCCAGTCCCTTCACTAATCCCAGCTCCCGGCCTGACAAAACCCCTCTGGTGACTGTGGCCCTCTAATCAAACAGCACTTGTTACTGTCTGCTTGTTATCTGGCCTGTGGCCCCGGGGCCATGCTGCCTCTGTCTGCTGGTTTAATCCACTATGGATCGCATATTGAGGAGAAACTCTTTGCTCTGTGACAAACAAGGAATTTATATCCCTAATGAACATACAGTGCAATATACAGTCAGCTGACAAAATTAAAGGAAAAACTGGTCCAGGTCTGAATGTTTGACCCCTACAGTGAGGGGATCTGGTGGCTCTGTTATGCTGTGGGGGGCATTTTGCTGGCATGGTTTGGGTCCACTTGTCCCCTTAGAGGGAAGGGTCATATAATTTGTCACTCATCTACTGTCATCTGTGGCATTCAATAATGGTTAAAGAGTGAGTTCTCCTAAATTACAAAAAAAGCACTTTCTTAATTATTTATTACCTCTAGTGGTATCTATCCATGTAGATAATTTTGGTTTTAAGATTTTTATTTTTATTGGAACTACTTTCTACCAAACAACTGGTCCAAATGATAGCTGTAGACAGTGTGCTGTGTAGACTATCCAGAAAAACCGGGACACTGTTTGTGGAAAGAGATATTGCTGTTAAATCCTTAATACAATTTTCAATGCTTTTAGCACCACAAATGAAATTCCATTCACCTCCATTGTATTAGGGTTTAAGCAGAGCTCTCAGAGACAGATATCGCAGAAAACTGGATTAATAAACCAGATCATTTAGAATGTTAAAACTGTAATTTGGATAAACCCATTCTTTAAGATTGCACTAAACCTCTTGAACATATTAGGTTTTACATACTTTATGTGTTGGATTTGTCATCATTTTGACTGATGCTCCTATTCTGAATAAGTCAGTGCAAAAGAAATACAAAATAGAAAGAGGAGAGAACAGGGAGAGAAATTAGGAAAACTGTCGATGGAAAGTTGCGGTTTTGAGATTATTCAAAAGAACCTCTAAATGACAGTGATGACACACCAAAACAATGCCTGAGAGGGAAAATGTATTGTGTGTGTTCCAAAACCTCTATCTACAAAATTCCCCTCTCTGTCAGTGCCTGAATATCCAATAGACAGTGTCTCCTGAGTAGAGTGTACATCTGTGGAGTTAGTGTGATTCATTGCCAGCATGTAAATCTGTACGTCCACTCAGCAAGCCTGTTAAATCTTTCTGTGCATGAGTGTCCCACAGAGCTGAATGTAATGATATAAATATCAGTCTCTCTGTCTCTCCTGCATGGACCTGGCCAGGTGGGGTGTGGGCTGGGAGGGGGGCCAGGAGGTAATTTCATGAATGAAAGGACAGAATTGTTCCTCCATTTCGACTGGTCCCAAGCATTGGCCAAACCCCGGCTGGCCTTTTAATTAGAGCTATTAACCTGCAGAGAGGGAAGAAGGGAGCGCCAGAAGGACTGATGGGAGGGGTGCTGAGGGGAGAGAAAGGGGGGAGGAAGATGAAGGAGGGGAGAACAGGAGGGCAGGAGGTATTGAACTGTAAGTTCTTTCACTTAGAGTGATTGAATGCATGTTTAATCTGGGCCAAGCTCTTTGACAAGATATCAGCACTACACCTACTGTAGTAGCAGCACCAGTGTCAGCGGTAGTGAGTGCAGCAATAATGTGAGTTGTAGCAATAATATCCATGTGAGTAGTAGCAATAGTAGGAGTAGCATCAATAGTAGTGATAGCTGTAGTAATAGTTTTATTTTTAGTTATAGTCTCTGTCACCACTAGTTAGAGTAGCAGTAGGCTATATCAGTGGTTCTCAAAGTGGGGTCAAGGGACCCCCAGTGGTCCTGGAGGGAGTTCCAGGGGGTCCTCAGCAAAAAGGGAAATCATTTATTTTCACTATAATTCCATCTATCACACACAATGAGAGAATGTGTGACTATTTTGGTCATGGGTTTCATATACTTTCTGTAATAAAACATCTAAAAGCAAAAATCTTATCAGATGGAGGACCCTGGGACAAAATCTTATCAAATGGGGGTCCATGGTCTAGTTTGTGTCAGTATGGGGTTTCTTGATGTGAAAAAGTTTGAGAACCACTGGGCTATATGACAACAGTAGTAGTAGTGGTAGTAGTGGTAGCAGCAACCTGAGTACTATTATTATTGTGGCAGTAGTACTTGTGCTAATAGCAGCAGCAATGGTAGTAGTGGTGGCAGCAATAGTACTGGTACTGTAAAAGCAGTAGCACTTGTAGCAAAAGTACTAGTAGCAATAGCATGCATGTGTGAATAGTAGTCATAGTAACAGTTGTGGTATTGGTAAAATAGCGCAAAAGGTTGTAGCCTATTGGTAACAGCAATATTGCTAGAAACACTAGTGGTACCTTTACTAGGAGTAGTAGTAAAAGCAGCAATAGCACTAGTTGTACTACTAGTATTAGTATTAGTTGTATTAGTGGTACTAATAGCCGCAATAGTACTAGTATAAGCTGTAGTTGCAGCAGTAGTAGTGGTGGTAGCAACAGTGCTAATAAAAATGGTATTACTAGTACCATTACTACTACTAGCAGTTGTAGTTGCAGCAGTAGTAGAAACAGTAGCGATTGTACCAGTGAAAGTAGCAGTACTAGTAATAGCAGCAACAATAGTACTGGTACTATTGGTGGTAGAAGTATTAGCAGCAGCAGCAGCAGCAGCAGCAATAATGATAGCTGTTGTAGCAGCCCACTACTACAGTAGGCTAGTATTTTCCTTTGACTTACACCTTCCATGTTTCCTGCACCATGATGTCAGTGACTGCTGCGGGTGTGTGTTCAGCTGATGGTGACCGATGAAAGGTTTTAAAGAAAAAACAGGAAATGGCACTTGGGTCAACTAATGAGGAGTTACAAGCTCTCTCTGTCCAGAGGCCCTGCTCCCTGTCTCACCTGACATGTATAAGCAGACATGTGTTGATACTGCCCCTTTCATGTACTGTACAGCATGCTCAGATTCCTCACGTGTGTGTGTGTCCATGTATGCATGTAAGAAGCAAATTATATGCAATACATGTGTCTTACTCAGTGACATTGCTGTGAATATCCGGTGAAAGTTCATTTGTACATAGTGTATCCCCTTGCAACTATAATTTTCTCCTCTCCTCCCTACCTTGTCTTCTCCCTCTGCTCACCCTCTATAAAACTCTTTCCCCTCCCTCGCTCTATTCCTATCTTCCCCCTCAACTTCTCTCTGATCCTGTCTCCTCTTACTTTTTGATTCTCACCTTGACATCTGTTGGGATCCTCGCTGCCTCACATCCTCCTCCACCTCCAGATGCCCTCTCGCTGCAGGAATGCGCTGAACATCGTGGTCACCACCCTTTTTGCTGCGGTGGTCCTCTTCACCATCCTGCTGGCCTATGTCACAGGTAAACTTGTTAATTATATTCATTTATTCTCTATGTTGCATGACAAAAACGATATCATACACAGAGCAAAATACTTGAGGATCAAAACTATTGAAAGTCATGTTTTTTACTTGCTCTCTCTGTATTCTTGTGTTCATGTAAAGGTTATCAGTTCATCCACACTGAGCAGCACCACCTCTCCTTCGGCCTCTATGGTGCCTTCCTCTCCCTCCACCTTTTCCTCCAGAGCCTTTTTGCCTTCTTGGAGCATCGGCGGATGAGGAGCCCCTCCCGGCCACAGCATCTCCGTCGCTCTGTGGCCCTCTGCATAGCCGCCTACCAGGAGGACCCAGACTACTTGAGGAAGTGCCTGCGTAGCATTCGCCGAATCTCCTTCCCTGGCCTGAAGGTGGTGCTGGTGGTGGACGGGAACCGGCCTGAAGACCGCTACATGATGGACATTTTCCAGGAGGTGATGGGTGGGGCTGACCAGGCTGGAAGTATGGTGTGGAAGGGAAACTACCACAGTGATGGAAGCGGAGAAGGAGGTGTCGGAGTCGGAGGGAGGAGCACAGTGCACATGGAGGAGGCAGCACGAGTGACTCGGCTGGTCAGAGGCTGCCGCTACTCCTGCATCATGCAGGAGTGGGGAGGGAAGAGGGAGGTGATGTACACTGCCTTTAAAGCACTAGGGGACAGTGTGGATTATGTGCAGGTAAGGGCCTTGCACAGTTAATTATTTACATGCACCTCTATATTGAAAGTAAGAACTGGATACTGGACTCATTTACTTGAATGAAAGCCAAAATAAAATGAAATCCTGTGTTCTTGCTCAGCCCATAGACTTAACATTGGGATGATATCATGCACATAAAAATAGCTTTTCTAGGCAAATAAAAAACATTCAGAAATTCACAACACAAAGAGTACTGATTGACCTTGTGTCAGGTCAACAGTTTTACAATCATCTATTTTATAATAGTGGTCTATTGAGAAAATGCCTTTTTTGCAGTACCAAGAATGGCCACTGAGTGGCAGCAAAGCTGAGTAGTAGCGCTGTAGCCAGCATTGTTAATAGATCCATGATTAAAGTCCAATGTTCTTTTGACTCACCCATCCACCCCAACCTCCTCACTATGAGGACTTTGTCTCTCTATAATAACTCCACCTGATTCCATCCATTTGCTCCCATAATTACCACGACCGCTAGAGGGAATTGTATGTTGAGCGTTAACATGAGGTTATGAGACACTTGCTGAAATGACTTGGCTTCTTGAGAATTTTTTTCAATTTTTTTTTCTTGAATTCTTAGTATTAAAACAGAAACAAAAAGACTTAAGTTAGAAATTGTATGCTACAAATATGCACTATTACATTTATTTTTCATGTGGCTCCTATCTTCCTCCATAAAAGCAATAGAATCTGCAATGCAGGGCAAAAAAGAAATTGGCACTTAAAGGATGAAGAAATACCCACACTCACTTTTAAAATGTGACCCACTGTGAAGACATACAGTTGGACCAACACACCTATCATGTCTTGTCTTAACATTGTCCATTTATTGTTCTTTGATGTTGTACTGCTTGGATAAAAGCTTGTTTTCTTGTCACTGAGGTATAACTTTTGGTACTGTGTTGTTTGTAGCTGCTTCTGGAAAAGCATCATGTCCTTTTCACTTTGACTTACTTATTTAATTTATTGTCATTTTCTTGTGTATTTGCATACACAAAAGAACAAAATGCTGTTCCTCCCAGCCTAGCAGTGAAACAACAACAGAAAGGATAAAGATATTCTGTATATCTAAAAATTCCCTTTAGAAAAATGATAAAAACATATAATTCCCAAGAGAAAAACATAAGAAGAACGAGAAGTTAGCAGCACAGTGCATTAAAGTGCATTTAGAGAGAAAAGTATCTCTCAGTTCGATGTAGACAGCTCTTGCATGTCAACGAGTGACCAGCACTGATGAAGGAGTTATATAATCCATTTTGCTGTCCAGAGAACATCAGAAAACATTAGGCAACGTGATTGTTGGAACTGCTGGTTTGTATGGGTTAACAGTTAGCCTAGCTTGCACTTCTCTGCGCTTGCCCCGCTTCCACGTCCTGTTGTACCGCTTTTGATGTTTCCTCTCTGGCGCAGCTCCAGGCAAGGCCATGGTCTCCTTTGTGTCCGCTGAGCGTAGCAGACCATGCGCGCTCGGCCAATTTAGCTCCTAGCCATTTCTCATAGCAAAAGTCTTTGTTACGAATGTCCAAAAGAAACTGACGATCATAGACATATTTCCCTTGCACTCCACACAATGACACAAATGTAGACGTAGACATGGACTAAGACACTACAAAGTCGAAACTAGGAGAGGCTGCCACAAATGTTGGTGGCGCTGCAATCACACCAGTTCATGGAGAGAGAGAGAAAGAATACCATCAACAAGGACCCCTTAATTTCTCTTGTCTTCATTAAATAACTCTTCTGTGAGCTTCCTCAGTGGAGATTCTCCTTCAGAATGTTGGTAACAGTGGCAGGTAGAAGTTACCAGTTGACAGCAAGGTAGTTGTTTTGATTTAAAAAATATCCAAAGATGAAATTTTCTCTTCTGTTCTTGCTGATTAAAACTGTTACGTCTTCTTCAGAGTCTTTTCTGAAGATTATTTGAAGATTATTTTGCAAAATGTCACACTTTTTAGGTCCAAGTTTGAGATGTATTCAGGAGCCCATCTCCAGTGCAGCCACTCTCTCTCATAGAACATGGCAGCTTCTATTAAGTTAACAGATCATTTTGGCAGCAGGCCTCACACAAAAATAAAAAAACAAAAACACCATTAAAAGTGTGATGATAGGGGTGCTGTGAGGCAGTAGCCAAAATTTCACAAAGCCATCAGTGGATGCTTATTTATATTCATCTGCACGCTCTAAGCAATTATCATTTAAATCAGCTGTATTACTGATTTGATATCTGCACTGCTTCTGTGTTGGCGCATACAGATGTCCACATTCCTCCGAATGAAATAGATTTTAAACAGGAAACTGAACCTTGCTTGTGAATGCTAATACTGTCTTCGGAAAGTCCAACTTTTTTAATAGTAGAAATACCAGTAACACTTAATTTGGATATCCTTGTGCTTATAAGGTACCACAAGGTAAATGTGTATCTATGGGTGCCCACAGAACACATAATAGTCAGTCATGTCAATTATAAATCTATATCGGACTGTTTATAGTATAAAGAGGTTGCTTATTTGTCTTCCAAACCCAATGGACCCACATTGGACAAAAAACTGATAGCCAGCTATTGCATGCCCTCTGTTGCCCTTACTCTGGGTCAAAGATCACATCCACAGCTAACCCAGAGCTGTGCGATTACAATGAACCAGCTGGGATCTCTGTCAGCAGTCTCTCATTTCTCTCATGGACTTTAGCATTAATACTACTGAGTGTTGTACAACACCTGCAGCTGAGTTTGACCAGCAGTTATACATATGAGTATGGGGGCTTGTGTGTGAACCTCATCATTATTGCACCTGTGTATTTGTCATGTCATATTTTAGGTGTGTGACTCAGACACAGTTCTAGACCCAGCATGTACCATTGAAATGCTGAAGATCCTTGAGGAAGATCCAATGGTTGGAGGGGTTGGTGGAGATGTACAGGTAAAAACTTTACTTTTCAGTTGTAACAACTTAAGGAAGGACCAAGACTATAATATTTTGTCTGAGAGTCAACTAGTCAACTCTTGGGCCACCAAAAGTGATCAAAAAGCTGACTGCAACATGCCTGTAAAGTTCAATGAACCCTTTTATTCCTTTCTTGACTTTCTGAATCATTTCTCCACACTTTCTGTCCTCCAGATCCTCAACAAGTATGACTCGTGGATTTCTTTCCTCAGCAGTGTGCGCTACTGGATGGCATTCAATATTGAGCGCGCCTGCCAGTCTTACTTCGGATGTGTCCAGTGTATCAGCGGCCCTCTGGGGATGTACAGGAACTCCTTGCTCCAGCGCTTCCTGGAACCCTGGTACCACCAGACCTTCCTAGGCTCCAAGTGCAGCTTTGGCGATGACCGCCACCTGACCAACAGGGTGCTCAGCTTCGGCTACAAGACGAAATACACAGCGCGATCGCAGTGCCAGACTGAGACGCCAACCCAATACCTGCGTTGGCTCAACCAGCAGACTCGATGGAGCAAGTCTTACTTCCGTGAGTGGCTCTACAACGCCCTGTGGTTCCATAAGCACAGCCTCTGGATGACCTATGAGTCCGTGGTCACTGGCTTCTTCCCCTTCTTCTTGGTTGCCACAGTCATCCATCTCTTCTACCGTGGAAGGCTGTGGAACATCCTGCTCTTCTTGTTGACGGTGCAGCTGGTTGGGATGGTGAAGGCTACTTACGCCTGTTTCCTGCGTGGCAGCCTGGTCATGATCTTCATGTCACTCTACTCTCTGCTCTACATGTCCAGTTTGCTCCCTGCCAAAATATTCGCCTTGCTCACCATCAACAAGGCTGGATGGGGCACTTCAGGACGCAGGAAGATCGTGGTCAACTTGATTGGTGCTGTGCCTGTCACAGTGTGGACTATGGTGCTGCTTGGAGGTGTGGCATATACAATCTATTGTGAAACACAGGAGCCATTTAGTGAGACAGAGAAAGCATTATTGATAGCAGGGACGATACTCTATGCCTGCTACTGGCTCATTCTGCTGGTGCTCTACCTGGCAATTGTAGCCAAACGGTGTAACAAGAGGGAAGAGCAGTATCACCTGCCATATGCTGAGGCATAAACCTGCTACCAGAAGGACTGGTAGGGCATTCGCCCCAGGTTTCATTGCAGTGTGACTCTAGCAAGGTCTCTAGTGACCCTGTGAACTGCTAGAGTGATGAGCTGTGCACCAGGAACCCGGTCACATCTTTATCACCGGTGCTAAAAAAGGTGTGAATCTGAAATCTGAGCAGCAGCAATCTGATCCAGTTGGGGGAAGACTTGAAGATATGTGGATCCATACAGCTCTCCCATTTATATCATGCTCAACGGTGCTTCACATTGAAAAACCAAACCAAATGGAACTGATCCAGGTTGTAAAGTCTTCATATACATGTAATAGTGACATGCTCAGAAGAACATTAGGTAGTTTATGGGTGCAGGTTAGCTGTAAAACTGTGATAAAAGGGTGCAGGAAGGTGCTTTTAAAGAATGTAAAGCAAGATAAGGTACACAATGAGACTAAGGAGACAAAGTTCTCATTTAATAGTTGGTACATTTTTTGTGTCCTTCATTTTAATATAGATGAGATGGGATGAAATGTGATGGGAGTGAAAATAAATAAAAATAAATAAAAAAGCAGGGCAATTTTCTCAGATTAGTCAAAGCACAGCTAAGCGAAGGGAATCTTAGAAGTGGTGCATTTGCATAAAAAGTCAGTGGAAAGATGCAACTGGGCGTAAACAGATGGAAATTTGCTCTTTGCTGCACAAATCAAGGCGAAGACACGTCTGAGCAAATTGAAACATTTTTAACTTGAGTATAGAAGTGTGCTAAATCCTGGCGCCTTATGATTCTATTTTATTAAAGTATAAAGAAGAGAGAAAGCGAAATAACAAAAAGATCTTTGTGAGTTCTGAGATTAGTCAGAGCTGACACACAAACACACACATACATCCTACACACACACTGTTTGTGCATGGATTCCTAGCCAGCTACAGCTAATGTCTGTACAGTTGGTACATTGACCGCTTGTGAACAATAAACATGGACTGCAAAAACAGTCAAAAAAGACGAACATTAATAGCATTGCATAGCCTGGCATGGCGGTCGCGGACACACACACACACACACACACACACAGCTGGCAGATGCAACAGCATCATTAATATAAGCATATGGATAGAGGTACACCAGCACCAACATGCTCAGTAACATTAAAAATGACTGGCATGGCAGCCACATAAACCACACACATGCATACACGCACACACGCACACAGACACACACACACACACACACACACACACACACACACACACACACACAGCAGAAGCAGCAATATCAGCATAAGATCCAATTGTACACCCAACAAAAACTATACCCAATAAACAATAATATTGCAATGGGCAATAGGCTACAACAGTCCGAAATAGTAAATCAGCTTACTTTTGATGATTACAACAGGAGACAATGGGGGTTTGGTGTTGAACACTGAAATTATTTCATTACAGTCCAATGATTCAGTCAGTTCTCTTTCAAAGGAGAGCAGGGACAAAGAGTTCAGTCTGTATGTCATCGTTGGTACCCTGATACCAGTTTTTATCCGACTGACAGTTTAAAAGAGTCTTTCAACAGTACAGCTTGTTGCTGCTGCTGACGGGAAAAGGGTTGAATTAGCAGAAGGAGGAATGATGAGCAACCCAAAACTCTTTTGACATACTGTACATATGGGCGTGTGAGTACTGTATCAAGATAGATTTGAAAAATCTGAACCTGTCCTTTAAAAGTGTCTATATAATGACAGAGACTGCCGCCGAAAGTTACCAACGAACAAGAAATGCAGAGAATATGATACGTTCTCCTGTCACACAAATTGAAATTGGTTGTAATGGTGTGAATGTGTTCAGGGCACAGACTGAGACAGCTTAAGTGGTTATCCTTCAGCTCAAAGACCAGTCCTTATCAACTCTCATCAGCCATGAACAGTACAATCATCTGCTCCAGCTGTATTTTGTGAAGCAGCTATGATTTACCAGAACAGACAATCTCAACATTTCTGAATATGTGACATGCAGTTGTACTTTTGGTGCTGTTGAGCAGTGTCAAATGATTAACTTATTACTGTACATTCTGGTCCAATTCTCAGTTTACAATCACCAGTGGGTCGTAGTTTCATTCAGTGGTTTAAAGAAGTTTTATATGGTTACTTTTATATATTGTAAAGGTGCCAAATCATGTTTGTGTAATAGTAAAGTTTTACTACAGGACACTATTCTCTTAACTTTGGACATTTGTGTCCTTTTTATGCTAAATGTAGATCATGTTCATTCTTTCCATCATCTACAGTGTAAAGACTGAAGACCAAAGAGATTTCTTCTAAAGTGAGAGACTTGAGAGTTTTGCTTTCACTCTGTCTTTTTGTTCTATGTTTTCCATGCAAATTCCAACTCATTTCAGATCAGACAGCTCAATTTCTAAAAAATATGTTTCAAAACTCAAACATCAGGTCTGTCTGTCAAGGGTGAGTAGTATCAGCATATGTGTCTTCACTGACATCCGCTTTTTTCTTTAAGCAGTGGAAATTTCCTCTGTGTTCATATTGTTTTTCTGTGCGGTCTGTGTAAGTTGAAACTTGAAAGTTGAAAAAGGACACATACATTAAAAGAAAATTATGTTTACAGGCTTGTTCAGCCTTTTTGATGGTCAACCCACAATGCAAGAGGATTTGTTTCTTCATCTGCTGATAGATTTGCATCTCTGGGCATCACAGGACACTGGAATTTTCCTAAGTCATTAAACATGCTTTCTGTTTTTGACACAATCCTTCCATTCATACCAAATACAGCCTGATCCCATATATATCAATGACTGCATTGACTTTTTCCTCATGCTATCTTTGTCAATATCCTGAATATTCACAGTACTGTATGTTCACTTAAAAAGGGGGAAATACATTTTCAGGAATTAATTGGGCCAGAGCATCAGTGTTTTCATTAAAGGACTAAAATGCTTAAGCATGATAAATGCTAAGTGGTCAGCCTTCTCCTCGTACAATCCCCCTTATGTCAGGTGGTGCACAGATCTCAGAAATTGGATGTTGTTTTGTCTATTTCTTGTCACTTTTTCAAAAAAGTTTGAACTAATTTGAACTAACATGTGATTTGTTCAAATTCATTTGTACACAACCTACTTGGCCTACCTCTATGCTATGTTGTAAGGGGTTTATTTACTGTGCCTCTGCTGCCAAGCTAACAATCATCTAAGACAGGTGCATTTAAAAAACAAAAAACAACAGCAAACAGCCTTACCTTTAGCCATGATTTGTCTATCAATGGTGCTCATTTTAGTAAGCATGACACTAAACCATTCTGAGATGGTGTGGTGTCACTAGTTTCCACCATTTTGTATTAGCGAAGAGAACGATAGCCTAGTTTACTGATAGGGCAACAGAGCATGCCATGGGTCAGTCAAGCAGTCAATTTTTGATACCCTTCTCTGGATTACAAGACACGTCCTGTTGTGCTGAAACTAGAAATTTTGAATTTAAATGGTAGTTCAAATTTCAAATAAAAAATGACAGTCATACAGCAGACATATGATGCTCTTTTCTTTTTAGCTATGCTATCAACATGGCTTTATAGATGGCAGACATACATTTTATTTAAATTCTCTATCATATAACTGTGAACATCGCACCTCTAGGGGCCGCTAGGTGGGCTCTTTTTTGCTGACAGCCACTGCATCACTGGCCGCATCTATGAACATGGTTTTATTTGATCTGAATGAGGACTTCTTTACAAGACCTCTGAATGAAAAACTATATTATTTCACTTTATTTCATTCCAAACCAATATGGAGAGTGAGTACAGACAAAGAGCTGTTTCATTTATGAAGTTATGTGAGAAGTCACTCACAAACTAGAATGACTTTCAAAACATGTTGCCAGTGTGGCCAGGAAGTGTGTACATTTAATGTACTTCATGTGTGTGAGAGTGTTTGGGGGAGGTATCTGAATGCTTATGAAAACGAACAGAAACTTTACAGCAGCTGAATGAATCAGTCCCTTCAGTCACTTCGCACTAACAGGGTGGCTTTTTACTTCTGGGGTTACACCTCAACATGGGAACTGCCTTCATCAAACAAACACATACACACACACTTACACGCTGGAAGTATTCTGGCAACATGTCAACATGCTGTTTGCTAGAAGATTGAGTCAAATATTTTAAATGTTTATGCACACCAAACTGATCTCTCAGCTGTTCTTTCTACTCATTCCTTGTTCTAGTGATGGTAACGTTGGTCAGTCCACAACTGTGCTCCAAAATGAAATATCTCAAACATTGGATTGATCACTATGAAAATTTATACAAACGTTCACAGTTGCCAGAGGAGGAATCCTACTGACTTTGGTGATTCCCTGACTTGTCATCAAGCGCCACCAGCAGGTCAAGGTTTTCCCTTATACAGTGAAATACCTCAACATATACTTCACTGGCACACATTCATGGTTGTAAAAATCTGAAAAAAGAGATCCCCACATTGTAGTAGTAGCTCCTAGCAAATTTAATTGAGCAATGTTTCGATCTAACACAAACACATTCAGCATTCAGGTTCATGGTTCCAAGAGTATGAAGCCTAATGACTTTAGTGATCACCTGACTTTTCAATTCAAACACCACCATGAGGTTGACATGTTATATTGAGTGAAATGTCACAACAACTATTGGATGGATTGCGATGACATTTGGTACAGATTGTCACCCCTTCACTTTCCATCTAGTATCTTCACCAGGTCAAAATTATAACTTGTTAATACTTTGGTTTCTGACGAAATATCTGCAAAACTGACATTCCCATCAGCCTCAGCTGTACTTTGTGTTTAGTGCTAATTAGCAAATGCTAGCATGCTGACATGCTAGACTAAGATGGTGAACAACATGGTAAACATTATACCTGCTAAACATCAGGTATGTCATTGTGAGCACATAAGTATTAATAACATTTACCTAAAAGCACTGCTCAAGTACAGTCCACACAAAACACATGATTGTAGATTGTCTGGTTATTGATATGATTGTGTGTGTGTGCAGTGCTGCAGTTAGCATGTGTGTTTTTAAAGGCCAATCCTGACGATTTGGATTGAATCTGCAGGCAGCAAATATTCAGTTTAAAATTCTATGTTTTTATGCCCCTACATGTATTAGTGTCAGGGTAAGAAAGCACTTGAAACTATGTTGTTGTCAGTGGCGGCTGGTGACTCAAAAAACTGGGGAGGACAGGAGGAAAACCAAACCATGGCATCATGTTATTTTACACTAATTGGCTACTTTCTTATGTTCAAGTTATGTTATGTTCTTATGTTCAAATGCAGGGCCATGCAGAGACCTTTAGAGGGGCAGGAACTCAGAGTTAAAAGGGGGCACATAGAACAAGATTTTAAAACACCATTAACCAACATAATTTATAGCATAACCTGTTGAATTGTAGCAACCTACATTCACATGTAACAAGGCTATTTCTTTAAAGACATTTAGCATATACATATTGTTTCTAAACAGAGAAGCATCATTTTAGCCGTGGAGTGGTTCACGTGTGTCATTTTACCAACAAAGTTAAACAAAGTGAACTTCAAATTTATAGAATTGTTCTATTGTGATGAAAGTTTTATGTTCTCATCAAAAACAAACAACATATCACATGATTTACATGTGTTTCCTATGTATTTTCTTAGTATACAAAAATATATTAAGTACCACAAAGCTGATAATCTGATACAGGTACAGATCAGTGCTGAATACAAGAAAGACTGAACACTAAAAATATCCACAGATCTAAAAGTGAAGCTTCACATCAAAAAGTATTAATGCATGTATCAAATACATGACTTATACACTCTTACCTTTATGAGCCCACATTAAAAAAATAGCCTACAAAGCAGACATGTTAACACTGTTGTTATTCTAGTTACTTTTAGTATTTAAAAAGTCCTAATTCTGGTTACTTTAAGCTTATTACTCAATATACAGCTCAGCTTAAAAATGAACAATGAAGACACTGTCACAAGCAAGCAGCCAGACCTCCTGCACACTCATTCACAAATCACACAACATCAACAGGTGACTGAACAACCACTCAATTAAAAACTGGATTGATTCCAAATGAATCAGGCTCTTTCCATGTGATTCTAAACAGCTCACTGTAACTCTTCAACAGGAAAACTACTTACAGCACATTATATGGAGTTTTATTTATGGAGTGGACAAAATGTTAGGAACACCATTCAATATAATGCACCCCAGTACACCACCACCCACTAGGACCTCAATAATAAACATATAGTAAAATTATCACCTTTCTGACAATTTCAACAAAAACTGAAAGTGTAAGCTTCGTAAAAGTAGAATTTATGGCAGAACTGTTGTACTGGATTGCATTAGATTGCACAGGTGTGCCTAATAAAGTGGCTAGTGCGTGTATATTACAGATATTTCTCTCAGATAAAACTGATGATAACACACACAACATATTGTTTGGCTACCTCCAACTGTCACAGTACATTCATTGGTTTTTGTCTTTTCTTATATAAAAAAAAATCTTTGTTTTAATTTAAACTGTATTTTCCCAAATCAGTCATTGAAACCATATATACTGCTTCTATCTAAATAAAGACAATGTCCCATTCATATTCCACTGTTGTACTCAACTGTCCTTGCACCATATGTAATATGAATATAAAATATGCTTCAGAACTGACATGAATTAAATTACAGTATGACAAATGCTTTCCGCAAAACATGGGAAACTTACTTATTCAGAATGACTAGACTGAAATCAAATGTCTCTGTAATCATTAAATAATTACCTGAAAGCAATGCCCAAAGTTATTAGGTTAAAGTGGATTTACAGTGTTTGGGATGAACACACTTTCTGTCATGAAGTGCCATGCAGTGGAAATGTCAGATCCAAGCCTCTTTATATACAGTCTATCATCCAAGCACAGTAAATGTACCCCTCCCCCAGGTTGCCATCACGGACAATGTAACCCCCACCCACCCCCACACAGGTCACAGGAGAGCTGAGGAGACTCCATTCCAGCAAGGCCTCTGGCCCGGATGGGGTGTGCCCAAGAATGATTAAGGCCTGTGCTCTCAAACTGGGGGAGCTCCTTCAGCATGTTTTCAACCTGATCCTGCAACCAGGGAGTGTCTCTGTACTATGCAAGACACTGTGTCTCATCTCAGTTCTAAAGGAGACACAACTCAATGTGCTGAATGACTTCAGGACAGTTGCCCTGAGGTCACATATAATGAAGGCATTGAAACGGCTATTGCTCCATCAAGGTGGGTATGGAAGATACCATTTGCTACACCAGGCTTACTTCCAAGGGTACAAGGGGAGTGGTGCTGTGAGGATCACATTCTTTGATTTTTCCAGCGCCTTCAACACCATCCAGTCTCTCCTGCTGAGAGACAACAAAGATGAGGGTGGACTCGCACCTGGTGACCTGGATCATGGACTTTCTCACAAAGAGACCACAGTATGTCAGATTGAGGGACTGCTCCTCTGAGACTTTGGTCAGTAGCACTGATGCACCACAGGGGACTGTGCTTTCAAGCACAGCTCTGAGTCATGCCACATGCAGAAGTTCTCAGATGATACTGCGATTGTGGGGTGTATTAGTGGTGGACAGGAGGGTGGAGTACAGGAGCCTGGTGGAGGACTTTGTGACTTGGTGCAGGTCAAACTATCTGCAGCTGAACACCTCCAAGACCAAAGAGATGGTGGTGGACTTCCGGAGGACCAGGCCCCATCTCCAACCAGTCTCCATTGAGGGGGTAGATGTGGAGGTGGTCAACACCTACAAGTACCTGAGGCTGCAGCTGGAAGATAGACTGGACTGGTCAGCGAACACTGACACTCTTTACAGGAAGGGGCAGAGCCGGCTCTATTCCCTGAGGAGTCCTTCAACATCTGTAGGAAACTCCTGCTGATGTTTTACGAGTTGGTTGTTGCCAGCATTTTCTTCTATACTGTGATGTGCTGGGGAGGCAGCATTAAGAGGAGGGATGCTGTGTGGCTGGACAGACTGGTGAGGAGGGCTGCCTCTGTAGTTGGCACGAAGCTGGATTCCCTTACGTCAGCAGCAGAGAGAAGGTTTTCCGTCATGGACAACGCCCTCCACCCTCTGCACAGCACATTCACCAGGCAGAGGATTATGTTCAGTTGCAGACTGCTGTCTCAGTCCTGCTCAACAGACAAACTAAGGAACTCTGTTGTCTCCCAGGCCACACAGCTATTCAACTACTCCCAGCGATGGCAGGGTGAAATTGAAATTAACTGATTGATTATCAGGTGTGATGCTGCCTCTCCATTGCTACCCATGCTAACCTGCATTGTCATTAGGCTGCTGGACTGTCTGGCTATGTGAGCCCTATGCACAGCTTGTATTTGTATTCTATATATTTATCTCTAATTTGTATTTTGTATTATTTACAATAGTTGTTAATCTTGCACTGTTACTCACCTTGCATCTCCATTGGCACATAGTCTATCATAGTGACAGCTCTCTGTAGTAATTCTGGTGACTAGACTATCACTTCCCAGCTGTTTTTATTCTTCTGTGTATTCATGTTTTGGATGTGCTGTTTAAGTTACTGGATGCCTAAATTTCCCTGGAGATCAATACAGTTTCTATCTATTTACCTAAATGTAAATGTGGCCATCTAGTGGAAAAGTTGCCTGTGTGTCACTGGTATGGATACTTAAAAGATTGAAGCTGCTGATGTCCAAAACTTTATTTATTTTTACAGAAAAGATTCACAATTATTCAGCCATCCATCCAGAACGTGATTCTTGTCAGTGCAGACAAGCCTTTGAAACAGCCTTCAAACTTTTCTCCGTTTCTCAGGAAAATAATACCTGCAAGGAGCCTCATTTAAGTGTCTCAATAGAATCAGTTCAGGTTAAAGGTCTCCCAACTTGCAGTTTCAATCAATATGAGGAGTAATATTGATCAACTGAACAACAAATCAAACTGCATCCTATCAGATGTGGAAGGCAATGACTTATTCAGTAACTCTGTGTTTCATAAAAAGTCCAGTATGTGTCAGATGGATCAGCATACCCTCCATCCTGTTTGTCTCCATTACACATGACCGCTGGCACAGTGCGGACATGAAGCTACACCTTCTTCGGTACATTAGTGATGATGGGTTTGGGGCGTGTCTTAAAGATCAGCTTCCGCTTGATGAGGGCAGACACAGAGTAAGAGGTGGAAGTGGATCCTTGCTGGTCCGTTTCCATGGATACCTGGGAGGCATCATTGTTGTCATGGCTGCCAATGGTGTCTCGTGAATGGCTGGAATGCTTGGTGAGGACAGCAAAGGGTTTCTCCAGTTTGACTTGCTTCCCATACAGAATGTGATGCCCTACGATCAACACCGGCACCCCCTGGTGGAGGGAGGAGGAAGAGCGGCTGATTAAAGTGAGACGAGAATAACAGAAAAGGATTGGCCTTAAGGTATTAAGACATGTCTCCTGATCCACAGAATGGCCAGGAGGGTCTTGGAATTTTAAACACTGCACAGTGAGTGTTGAACACTCACTGAATGATGAGTAATCAGTACTAGACAACTCTATTTGAGAATATAAAGCTATTCTAATGATCTACATGTGAGGAAATGCACTCAGATACAGATACAGTACCTGTACTCCACTACTCAGTATAATAAGTGCAGCCACATTAAAAGCAATATTACATCAACAAACACAGTAAAAGTGGTAGCATTCACAGGCAAATAACATTGCTTACACTCTGTGATCAGAGGTGTGCTCAGAGGTTCTTACACACTGTTTTCAACCCACCCAAGTCATTGCAGCAATGCTTCACACAAGATCTAGTGTTTTTAAAAAATAAATATCCGCCATCTATGGTGGCCCTGAGGTGCAAAACATGACATTTCAGGAAAAGTAAACAACAACATTTCATTTCAACACATTTCAGAAAACAAAATGACATTTTGGAAAACACAACATTTCACATTCATTGTGATTTGTGAAATGTTGTTGTGTTTTTGCACCTCAGGGCCACCGTAACAGAACAGGGACAATATATTGTATGCCCATTTATAGAAAACACTATATAGACAGATAAATACTAGATATAGACAGATAAATACTAGAGCTGAAATGGTTGTCAACTTTCTGTTGACAAGTGGGTCAACAGAAAGTTAATGAACTATTTGATTAATTGTTTTTTGTGGTCCTTTGGTTTTAGCAAATACAAAACAAGCAGTCCAAAATGACATAATTATGTTAGTGCACATCAAAACAGCTCAAGTACTACAGCTAATTCTTTACTATTGTAATGTCATGTCCTGATCCTGATGAAAGACACCACACTGTTTTTTTTTGTTGTTGCATGTACATTATTTCTGTGCATGCAATGACCAGCCCGGGTTCTATCAAAGAACTTACTTAGTTTAGTTTAAGTTGGGTACCTGTGTGCTTTTCAGTCTGTTGCTTACCTCTGTTGTGTACAGCAGGTCTCCCATCACATTTCCTGCCAGACCAGAGTTGTGTCTGGACACCATCTCTCCCTGCAGCTCCACCAGCAGCCACTCTGGAGGACTGCTACCGTCCACACTGCCTCTACAGGAGCACACACACACATGTCAGCTAAAGATACCTGGATAGACTTCATTATAACAATCCATGTTTTTATAATATTAGAATGCCAAAACTGTTGGAGTGGGGGGAGCACCCGTCCTTACTCCCTTATATAACACCAAACTACACTCAAAAATTTCCTTCTAAAATGTATACTGCCAATATTAGTAAATATATATAGTGTGTAGAATATAACTCAACTTTTTATAATCTCCAGGAACTACTTTTCAATTCAGCGTGTATTCACTTTCCCTCTTGTAAATAAAATGTACATCTGATTACCCCATTCATTCCACTAACATCAAATCACAGCGTTTTGTCCCTGTGATTTACACTTAATTAGTGTTATCTAGCCAAATAACATATTCACTGTAAGTTACTGTTCTCAGTAGTACTCAGATCTTTCATTAAAAGTATGAACACCATAACGTAACAATACTTCATTACAAGTATAAATCCTGCGTTAAAAATCCTACTTAAAGAAAATTCGTTCTTTTTCTTTACTACTTTAAGTAAATTTAGCTGTTAATACTTCTATTTTTACTTTTAAATGCAGGATTTTCTTTTCGATCTTAGTATTTTAAGTATGTATCTTCCAACACTGCAGGTCACAGAGTCTGGTGACATTTACAAGTACGGTGTAACACCGACAAATACTAGCTAGTAGGTAAACTAACGTTACTGTTAACGTTAGTTCACCGTTCTTACCTTATGACTATTTGAACCATTGTCCAATCAGATAGCGAGGACACGCCGTTACAGTGACATTAACCAAAGAAAAAGGCAGATAAATTATGGAAGACTTTACATTAAAAATATTCACAACAACATGCAGAGTTATCATTTATAAAAAGAACAGACGCCGTTCGGTCACTGCTCATATTTGGATAATATTTCCCGCCAGCTGAGCGTGCTGTCAGTGTGATGACGTATTTCCGTTTTTTTTTCAATCATTACCGGTTCAAAGGTCCTCAACGTGGCTCCCGATGTTTTCCAGCGTGTGGAGTTATTAGCAAAGAAAGTTGAGAGTGTGAATTAAAACAACAGGTAAATGTCATTATTTAGTGACAGTACATACTCCATAGCTTAAATGAATTGTTAATCCTGTAGCCTGTTTTCTGTTAGACATTCAGGAATGTAATGTGTTAGGTGTTTTGTGTGCTAACAGACAGCACATTCACGTGTCTGCCCATTGTAGATAACCTGCCTGCTTGTGTTTTCACTTCTTAGTAAAAATGGGCGAGTTCAAGGTGCACCGGGTTCGGTTCTTCGACTACATGCCCAGTGCTATCCGGGCCATGGCGCTCAGCAGCCGCAGTGAGCGGCTGGCTCTGGCCCGGGCTGACGGAGCTCTGGAGATCTTCAACTTCGCTGACAACTACTTCCAAGAAAAGGTAAGAACCCCAGAGGAAGTTTCGATATTCTAGTCCTCTGGTGAACTCAATACGTTGTATAAATAACTGAACAGCACACCATGATGTAAATGTTTTTGTGTTGTATTTTGTTGGAACTAGCAGGGCTGCAACTAACGATTCTTTTCAAATGATGAGTCAATAAAACGTCAGAATGATGTGAAATATCCATCAAAATGTCCTGAAGTCCAAGATGATGTCATTAACGTTGTTGTTTTGATGACAGTCCAAAACCCAAAGAAATACAATTTATTATAATGAAAGAGGAGGAAAAACAGCAAAGTCTCACACTTGAGAAGCTGGAATTGGAGAAAGTTTCAAATGTTTGGTATAGATAGATGATTATCAAATTGATTATATATATTATTATATTATATATTATATTTACATAGTATTATACAGCACTAGTCAAAAGTTTGGCCACAACCTCCCATTCCCTTAAATAAGAATGTGTCTTCAAACTTTTTTGATTGATACTATATAATACTTAATGTAATAGCAAACACTCCTAATTTAATAAGATAGTGGCTTCTTGTTGGGTTATGAATATGCTGCAGAGAGACCACAATGTGGTCATTGTGCACATGCTTCGACAGATAAGCATGGCAACTCTAAAGTGCTTGTTTTTTTTATTTTTTCTTCCAGTGTAATGTGGTATAACATTGTCTTGGCACAAGGACTGGATTTTATAGGCTACATGTCAAATACTTATAATGGGAGGTTAGATGTGTGGTGATAACTTCCAGACTTGTTTTGACTCTGATGCACAGCTGATACCAGGACAGGACGGCAGGGCTGTTGAGGCTCTGTGCTGGGTGGGTCAACGGCTCTTCAGTGCTGGTTTGAACGGAGAGATCACAGAGTATGACCTGGAGAACCTGAGGCCCAAGTATAGTGTGGAGGCCTATGGAGGACCAATCTGGACTATCAGTAGCAACAGCCAGGGGACACTGCTAGCGGTCAGTCAACACCTTGTGGATATTATGTTTACACCTCATGCTGAAAGTTTTTCCACCCAGGTGTATGTTCCAGGGGTAGAATTGATATACATATAGCCTTCTGCTTTGGTTGTTTGTTAAATGAATGTTTTGTGTGTCAGGCTGGTTGTGAGGATGGGACGGTGAAGATGTTTGAAATACTGGAAGAGAGGATTCAGTTTCAAAGGAACCTTGACAGGCAGAAAGGTAAGAGAACAAGCTGATACGGAGGTATTGTTACTTTTCAAATGACAGGTCTATTCATAAATACATACCTGTCATTTATATGTCCTGTAACATGTTGTTTATTTGAGCTTATGTGACATTTTTGAACAAGAAACTACATTTGTTCATGAAAAACCAGGCTGTATGGTGGCCAGTAGAGACCACTAGTGTTGTCTGAGGAAGACTGTGATCCAAGATAATTATGGTCCCTGTCTGTGGCTCTCAGTGACACGCAGTCTTTGATTTCCTTTCATGTGATCTTCTAGGTCGTATCATATCTCTGTCCTGGCATCCCTCTGGCACATTGATAGCTGCTGGCATGATGGACATGATCAGAATCTTTGATGCTGAGACAGGTAAGCAGATACAACTCGACACAGAGGTGATTTGCACAATAAACACAGAGCCCACCATCAGTTAAAATCTTCAAATGTAACATGAGAAGATGAGTCTGGTGTCTTGTTTTTTCTCCATTGATATGATTGTGACTCCTCAGTGCCTCTTTGTCTGTGTTGAGTTCAGGTCACGCCACACACAGACTGCTGGTGGAGAGGGGCATCGGAGCGTCTAAGAGCAGAGAGGTGGTGGTGTGGAGCGTTGTCTTCCTGTCTGACCACACCATTGTCAGCGGTGATTCTGCAGGAAAGGTCCAGATGTGGGATGGACTCACAGGAACGCTGGTCCGAACTCACCTGGTCACCAAATGGGACGTGCTGGCTTTGGCTGTTTCACAGGTACATGTGTAACCAATGATGAGGACACATTACACACCCTCTAGACTGAAGCCAGGTTTACACTCGCATGATAAATATTTCAAATGGTTAACAGGACGGGAGCAGTCTGGTAGCTGGGACATCAGAGGGTACTGTGGTCCAATTCCAGTTCATCTCCTCCATTGTGGGCCAGCAGGACAAGGAATGGGTCCGAACCAGGACCTTTAAAAATCACTCACATGATGTGAGGGCGCTCGCCCACACCGAGACCGCTGTGGTTTCTGGAGGTCAGTGTTTAATCTGCTGCTGTGGTGGGAATCATATAGGTATATGTTGTGTAGGGGTGAGGTTACACATTCACTGAAACTGCTGGAAGAAACGCTTGTTTGGTAATAAAGTCATACTTATCACCTCATTCCTCATTTTTATTTTGCTTTGGACTAAAGTGCTGTCTTATGAGAGAAGCTTTGCCTGTTATTCACCGCAGTCCAGTGTGAAACAGCAAGATTTTCATACATGCTAATGTTATGAATATAATAATCAGAATGGGTCTTAATGTGCTCTTAACCTGTGCAAACAGCTGAAATGTCATGCTGATGTTGCTATTTTGTTTTTTATGCCAATGTTGCTTTTTTATTTTTTATACTATCATTACTTTGTAGTATTTATGCTAACATTACTTTTTAGTTTTTATGCTAACATTACTTTTTAGTTTTTATGCTAACATTACTTTTTAGTTTTTATGCTAACATTACTTGTGTGAGGGGGATGTCTGTGCTGCTGGTTTGGGATTCTCACAGCTCATTTTTCACCACCTGTAGAGATATTGTGCAATGTAAAAAATCTCCTATTGCATCAAACATACAGTTGGGTCCAAAAGTCTGAGAACACTAGTCAAGATTTGATCCATTCAGTCTGATAACATTCGGAAAGTCTAAAAGAGCCATAAGATAAAATTATTTTATCCCCATTCAAGTTAGCAGCTAACAGCTAACCAGTAGTTAGCCCGCTTAGCCAGCAGAAGTCTCTAGTGTGCACATGTGCAGTATGCATTCATCCAGCCAGTGTGGGAATGTCAAACCTGACACCAGATTAAAAACTCTGTATACTGTGAAATACAGAGAGATTTATCTGGCAGGGAGGCTTAATCAGTATTGTGTGAAGTTGTTTGGCAAGGACTTAAATGTAACGGACGTTTATTTCTATGTAAAAGTTCCACACTGCAGGTTTAACAATTTTTTAAAAATATTTTTTGGGGGAGATTTTATGTCTTTATTATAAGGACAATGGAGTGATGCCAGGAATTGAAGGGAGAGAGTGATGGGGGGTGACATGCAACAAAGGTCTGCAGCAGGATTTGAACCGCAGACGTGCAGTTATATGGCGTGTGTCTTAACCAGTAGGCTACCAGGGCGCACCCAGGTTTAATAATTTGAGTGAATAGTAGAATCTTTGCAAAGTGTAGATGAATTTCATAATATCTCAGTATTTGGTATGTCCTCTTTTGCTGTAATGACAGCATGCACTTGAGTTGGCATGGACTCCATGAATTAAAACCTGATGACCCCTGTTATCACAACATGATTTGACAATGTTTCAAAGAGGTTTTTGTGATGTCACAGATTGATCGTGCTTAGGATACAACTGATCCAGTTTCTGCAAAGTGTGTTAGAGTCTCATGTTCTGCCCCCCCTTAGAAACCTTTAGTCTAGCCATGATTTGACGCTGAGAAAGCCCCTCTTTGCTTAGAATAACAATTTGACTTCTGACACTTTCACTTAATCCTGATGCCATGTTTCCACTAACACAATGCTACTTAGTAAGCAATGATCTGCTGGAAAAGTGAGGTACAGCCATATTTATAACAGGTGAACACTGGCTGCAAGTTGAGTCACTTGAATGAGCCTCTGATGAGTCGATCAAATGCACCTGAGTGTCATCTGAATGCAGGAAGAAATACAACTCAAGAAATCTGACCTTTTCTATAAATTGCTTAAATTTGATTGCTGGCCTAGAAATAGTACAGAATCTTAAATATTTCCTCTTCATTTTCCATGTCATAACTTCTTGTCTTTTTTTAAATGTTTCTGATTCCTCAAACTTTCTGATTATTTCCAAGTTTACGTGAAAATATTAGAGATTTTCAATGTGGTCTCAGACTTTTGGACCCTACTGTATCTTAAATGTGAACTTGTCATATGAAAAGATGCTGATGTTTTGTCATTTTAATCCTGGCAGGTATGGACACCCAGCTGGTAGTGCGACCACTGCTGGACAAGGTAGAGAAGAACACTCAGGAGTCAGCCCTACGCAAAATAGCGTTCCCACATGTGAGTACACAATCAACACAATGAAACCTCTCACAGCCTATCACGAGTTGAAGAAGACTTTTTTGGAAAATCATATTTTTATGTAGTGGCCAATATGCAAATTGGCAGCCGCTGTATATCATTGGTGTCGATGCCTACGTCTGACTGACTGCCTGTCTGCCTGTCTCTCTATGTAGAGGAGTCTGGTTTGTTGTGCAAAGAAAGCAGGACTGCTGCTCTTCCAGTTCCCTGATCATTTAGAGCTGTGGAGACTAGGGGAGAGCGAAGGGCACGGTAAAAACACACACACACACACACACACACACACACACACACACACACACACACACACACACACACACACCCAATAATGTACAGTAAAAGTGATGGTGATGACAGAAAATGCGTCTGTCTAATGAAAGTGTTGATACAGTGTAATTGTGTTTGTTATCAGGAAAGCCTGGTGACAGTCTACCTGTAAAGAGGAAACCAGAGAAACTGATCCAGCTGAAGAGGAAGGTGTGTACTGATGTTTGTATCTTTTGTTTTACATGAGAGAGAAACTGACATCTGTATGGCTCAGTTGGAGCTGAACTCTCAGATGGGTAAAAAGGTTATTTTCAGTGAAAAGGTGTAGAGTGTATGTTTGTAATGTATGACCATGACAGTCATATTAGAAATCCATATCGCTTGGTTATTTATGTGGTTCTCTAAGTGGGAATTGCTCATTTTTCCACAGATAAATCTTTATTCTTGTTTGATGTCAGAGCTTATCACTACACGCTACCTGCCCAGCACCAAACAGCAAATAAAGTTATCAACTAGCTTGTTGCATGTGGTCATCTCTGTCAGCTGTGTAAATAAGGCATATAGTGCCTCAAAATACATCTAAAAAAAAGGAGTGAGTAGCTTCTCTGATTAGGTTAGATAGATATTTATTATTTGCAGACATCCATTTCTCCAGGAGGTCTATACTATCTGTCAGGTGACCTCACTGCTTCGTTTGTTGAGTTTTGAGGACATTTAAAGAAAGTGCTCGTGTGGTGACGTCTGCAGGGGGAAGATCACATCTGCTGCAGCGCTTTGTCTCCATGTGGAGGCTGGTTGGCTTACGCTACCGTCTCCAGCGTCCGTCTCTACAGGTTACAGTTCAACAACAACAACATCAGCATCACAAAGGTGGGGCCCCTCGACACTGACAACACAACACTCAGCAGCTCACTCACTGTTTTAAGTCTGTTTGGAGTATGAGCTAAATGTAAAATAAATTCAGTAAATGTTTGGTATGTGGAATAATAGAATGTTTGTAATGTCCTTCCTCCTCCTCCTCCCTCCCAGGTGTCCAAACTACCCAAGATCCTTCACTCAGCCCACCGGCTCTGCTTCTCCTCTGACTCCTCCAAACTCTTTGCTTCCTCCAGCCATTCTTCAGTCATTGTTGTTGCCCTCAGCCAGTCAGAGTGCAAATACCTCCACACCCTCAAACCAAAGTCAGGTGAGTCTGGGTTCAGGGTCCTGCCTGTTAATAGAGCTTTCTGGAATATTGAGAGAAGCACAATCCTATGTAAGGCAACCACGCACCCAGTAAGCAACTTACATCCACCCCCATCGACATGAAATGTAGAGAGTCTGACATGCACATGCAGTAATGAGTAATAAACCTGACACTGCTGGACAGTTTTTGATGGTGAACACAGTTGTGACAGATTTCAGGTCATCAGGCAGTTTGTTCTAGACTACTGGACCAAAGTAACTAACAGCATCCTAACCAGATCTGGATCATACCATCACTTGATGACCTCTGGGGTCTGTCACATTGTAGTCTGTGAGAAGTTCAGACATGTACAGGGGAGCCAAACCATCCAGGGCTTGGAACAACTGTAAGAAGTTGACTCTGTATTGCAGTGGAAGCCAATGAAATGATTTAAGCACCACAGCACAAATATGTTTATAGTGCATAACCAGTATGTGTGTGTGTTTGTGTGTGATGTCCAGGCTCCAGACAGCCAGTCCACCTGCTGTTTGCCAGTGAGGATGGTAAGTGGCTGGCTACAGCCAACACCGACTGTGAGATCCACGTCTACAACCTTCACAAGCTAAAGGTGAGCTGAGACTGACTTTTGTTTTCTATACATATGATATGTTGATGACAACGTTGCATGTGTTCTGTCCTAAATGCCGCTTAAACTATGAGATTAAGTGTCTCTGTATGTCTCTATGTGTATAGCTTCACTGTACAGTTCCAGTGTACAGCTCCTGTCCCACTGCCATAGCCATCCACCCAACAACCAGCAACCTCGTCATGGTGCACGCTGACCAGCAGGTAAACACTGCCACAGGCGTTGTCTTATAATAAACTGCCAGTCACCTGCTCTGTTGCTGTTTCAGTTTGTGTTCTCCACACCTAGTTGTGTTTATAAATGAAAGAAAGCACAGTTAAACTTTCTCAAAGATGATAATGAGATATTGTTCTTACAGTTTGTGTTTTCTGTCCTCTGTGCGTGCGCTGCAGATCTTTGAGTTCTCCCTGGTGCAGAAGGAGTACACAGAGTGGAGTCGGAAGCTGCAGAAACAAGGACTGCACCCTCTATGGGTGGAGAGGGACACACCCGTTACCCATGTCACCTTCAATCCTAAAAACCCAGCTCACATCATTTTGCACGACATGTTCATGTTCTGCATCCTTGACCAGAGTCTGGTATGTTTAAACTGATAACTGTCTGCCTGTCCTGAATGACTGAAATGTTTGCTTTATTGCTGTCATATGCATTTAGTTTTAAAAATAGGGATGTTTATGAGGGTTAAATCATAGTGTAGTTACATTTGTGTGTCTTGTTCCACATGCAGCCCCTCCCTGAAGCAAAGACTCTGCTCTACAATCAGATGACACTGAGGAGTCTTCCTGAGCCAGAGAGGATCAAACACAACCACGCCTTCAAGATATGCAAGAACTTCCAGGTACCATCATCATATTGAGCACTGTGGAGCTCCACTTTATCTGCTGCACTGCTTCATTGTCAATTTTCTGGTTTAAATGTTGTATTAGAGGAATATTATTGGCTTAGGTGTCCTAAAACTGTGATTCCCAACCAGGGGTACTCATGCAGTTGCCAGGGGGTATGTGGAAAGTAATGTATAAATAGTTGAAATTGTCAGATAAAAGTAATGTTGGGAACCACTGTCATAAAACATAAATGTATAGCATTTTGAGGATGGAATGCTTCTCACTGTTTTCATACAGCTGGACAGAAAAAGTACAAGAATTGTTAATAGTATTTGAACATTTATCATGAATAATTGTAGGAATGTGCATGGGTTTTTTGGCTATGTAAAGGTACACTATATTAAATTTTCACTATCACACCAGTATAGACTGTTAAATCTCTGCTTAGATAAATATGTATTTATTTTTTTCTTCTGAAGTCCTGCTGATGTTTTATGTCGTTAACCTGATATTTTGTCCCACAGCACCTCATGTGTGTGAGTTTACTGGAGGACCATTCTCTGGTTGTGGTGGAGCGCCCCCTCCTGGAAATTATGTCTCAGCTGCCTGCTGCTGTCCGACAGAAGAAGTTTGCCACATAAAGGAATTAAAACCAGGTTTTTCCTGAAAGTGTCTCAGCCCAGTTTGAACTAGTCGGAGCTTCTACATCCAAAATCATTTTCAACAAATGTTAATATGTCACCACTTTGTAAAGAATGTTTTGTTACATTAATAAATAGAACTATTTACAGTCATTCCTATTTGACTGAGAAGTGTGCTGCTTTTGTTGATTTTAGAATTAATATTTTTAATTGTTGCCCTGTAATCTGCTCTCAGGCCAGAAAATAGGACAGAATTTCATAAACTGTCTGCCAGCTCCTCTAAACGAGGCTGTGGATGTCTTTGTGTCAGTTCAGCAAAGTGTGGAAGAACAGATGATAAAGTCTGTGTGTGTGTGTGTGTGTCTGTGTGTGTGTGTGTGTGTGTGTGTGTGTGTGTGTGTGTGTGTGTGTGTGTGTGTGTGTGTTCAGATCACCATGAACTGAACAAAACATTAAACATCAAATTTACAACATTCCAAACAATAAACAGTCAATTAGTTTCACTTCGCTGATTAGTAGAACAAGTTGGCAACACGTGATGGTGCATTATATTATGGGCTATGTTTATATATGACAGATTTAACTTTCTGTGATGTAGATTAAAGATGATGAGCTGTTAGTAGAGATAACAATCATATCTTATGTACTGTACTGTAGATGACAAATGGTAAAGTGCACCTTTATGAACCAGGAAGGGAGAAAAGAAACTGATAATACCCTCCCCCTTTTCAGACACCACACCCTCCACTCATTTTTTTTGTACAGGCCCTAGAACCTTCACAGCAACATCTGCACACTGTTTTCACAAATGCTTTTTGTCCCAAATAAATTCTATCCAAGTGCAATCTTTGAAATCATTTCCAATCATCGTTTCACAAACTGAAAATCATCTGAACTCTTTTGATCCCACTCTGTTGTCCAGCAGAAGTCGTCTGTGTCTGACTCAACTGCTGCTGCTGCTTCCTTTCATCTGTGGTACAGCTGCTGTTCTGACAGCAGGGAGCGCTGTGATACCTAATATACTACTAACTAGCTTTCATGTAGTCAGCAGGTGGTGGTGTTTTAATGTGGAATTTAAGTTAGAATTTTATAGAATCTAAAACTAAATGCTGTATTTGTCTTTTTTTTTTTTTGACAGTGAAAATAAGAGCATCCAGGTTCAGTGGTTTGGAGAAACACTCTGATTTCACCTTCCTGCTGCTTTCAAAAACTTCTTCCATTGACTGATATGTAAAGCAACACACCTTTCAAAGACTACACTGAAAATAGTTTGAAGCCAAAAATATTTATATATCGAAAGGAAACTATTACACTCCATTCAAATGTTTGGAAACAGAACTATAAATAAGGGCCTGTTTTGAACGAAATAGTAACTATGCAAACTAAGATTAGACAAGATTTGTTATTTGATATAGATCAAAAAAATCCATTTACAAGAAATAAATAACATTTGAGTTCTCCCAGCTGTATGTCAGTCATGCAGTAATTTGACTGGCAAATTAAAGGAACAACTTGAATAAATGAGTGTTGAACTAAACATGACAAATGCACATATTTCCATAGAGGTTACATGAGCTCACTGAATGGGTTTGATGAGTATGAACATGTTGTGAATCATACTGAATGTTGTGGCCTCCAAAGTCACCAGATCTCAACCCAACTGATCACCTACGGGAGACTTTGGAGCGTTGGGAAGGATTCTGTTAGAGTTCTGTACATTGGAGAATGTATGACAAGGAGCATTGAAGCTGTTCAGGAGGCTAGTAGTGGAGCAACACCTCAGCAAGAATTATGGATCATCACCATCAACATTCCTCATTGGCGGTTTGACCACACAAGCTTTATGTTGGTTGTTCCTTTGAATCGTCACCCATCTATACAAGCCCATGAGCAGATAAAACAGGTAGGGGTCCCCAGAAGGGTTTCTGTTGGAACCCTTCTGACCCCTCAACCTTTACCCTGCTACACGTGGCAGTTTCAACATTTGCTCAAAGGCCCAGAGATCCACAACAATACTCCTGGAACAAAACCCAGCCGTAAGCTTTGTAGTAGATGAATCACAGGTGCTACTAATGACATTAATGATGGCTCTATATTATTAAAATGGTTCAGTAAGCCATAATAGCTACATGGAATTCAGCCATCATTCATTCGTTCGACATGTTGAAATATCGTCATGGGAAAAAGGCCTCAGCTATAAAAACTAAAATAATGGGCCCCTGTAAAAGAGGGGCTACAACAGCTAGGAAAACAGAACCTGCCTTTGTTGATAATGTACTTTGGTGGTTGAAATTTATTCACAAATTTTCATCAAACAGATGGTGAAGAAATGGAACAGATGATTCATAGCACTGTACCGTGTTGATGTAATGCTGTTAGTAAATGGTTTGTTCAACACAATGGACTACGTCAACAAACACCATGGATCACTTGCCCACAAGCCCTGAGCAACACTGATTATTTTTAGTATGTATATTCCATTCTTTAGCTGTATCTGAATGCTGATTTTAGCCTCCATCACTTACATTGAAAGCACATTTGAAGGGGATCTTTTAAAAGCCAGTATGAACGGGAGGAATGATTACAGCGTTCGTATGTTCGTATGGACACCTGATTGTTGTTTTAAGACACACTTAAAAAAATTGTGAACATGTCCTTTTATCTATACAAAAGGGCTCTCGGTTTACAGGTCCAAATGAATAGCAACATATTCCTTTACACTCTATTGGCTAGTTGTTCATTGCATAGGAAGCATGATTACCTTTTCACCATTTTGATGGATAAGTAAATCCTATTAGAGTGTCCAAGTTCAAGTGTTCTGTTAATTGCTTGCTTAATAGGTCACATATTCTCCCTCTTATGGCAATAAATCAGTATTCAGACACACTTAACAAAGCATTAACGTATGTGTCAACATTATGTGTTTTATACTTTTGTATTACAGTTTTGAAACTATGTTTCTATTATAGATTTTACTCTTATTTATTTACTATTTTTTATTCCAAATACGGTTTTTACTCTATTTACAGAGAGCAGGCAGGTCTTATCCTTATGAGCAGGCTTGCTAACAGGACTCTATTCTTATTCTTAGTGAGCTATTGTATTACCTGACTAAAGCTGTTAATGCAACAGCAGTGTTTACTTCTCAGTTTCTCTCACCACTATTGACATGACTAGCACATTATTTTTCTTGCTTAGAGACAATTTTCTTGCACTGCAACCTGGATCCTACAAATTCTGAATAAAATACATGAACTCCTATTTCCTGACCACTCCTCAGAAAGACTGAAATGCTTCCCTAACCAGCTAAACATATGTTATGTAATAAAATGACAAAACCCACTGACGTCAGTGAACCTGGGACTTGCCCTGGGATTATGGGGTCATAAGGGCAGCTGCTCACTTTGTCCAGTTGATAAAGAAAAGCCTTGAATATAGAAACACACTGAGAATTTGTTTTCCTTTAAAAACCATCTTTTTTTTAAATTTATTTTGCTTCAAAGAAGCTGACCTTTTAAGTCTTAGACTTATCAAGTCCCACTGGGACAAAACCAACAAGAGATCTGATACAAATGAATACAAATTTCATCACAGTCACAGGTTTTCCTCATCCATTCATGAGTGTTCTATAGTCTTCAAAAGCTCAAACATTTCACATGCAAAATAAACCAAATAAATAGATTATTCAAATATTATTAGAAGTTAAATTATTATTTTATAAAACTATACAATAGCTATTTTCTCCGATGACAAGGCCATCAATATGAAAACAAATACATGGTAAAATACCCAGTTTACATTACCTGCACTATACAGAGCTGTAAACAAGTCATAATAAAGAGCAAACAGGGCCTATAAAGACCTACAAAACACACATTGTAGATGTATCAATTATGATGTCATCATTATGACAATAAATAGGCCTAAAAAAACAGGCTGATGTGACTTTGACTTTTGAAGCCTCATAAATTACCCCGGGGGTGTCAGCTGTAGAGTGCAGATATATAAAACAGGTCAGATGCCTATCAGGAAGCATGCTAGACCAGTGTTTCCTTTGATCACACTGTAGGACATGACACACCCGAGTTAGACATTCCAGAGAATTAATTGCATTTTAAAACAAACACAACATCAACTATAGCATGCTACTGTAACAGCTGGTCTGGATGAGTCCCCTCTAGGAGGAGGTTCTGGCTCTGACGCAGGTACAGCCCACTGCTACATCTACTCTGATGGGCTTCAGGCGGTATGTTCTATTTGTATTATCCTGGTTCTCACAGAGCTCCTTCTCGAGAAACACCCTGCTCTGCACTATGGGGACTGAGTTGAAGTTCTGGCTCTCCACTGGGGCATTGTCCTTGAACACGATGCATCCTGAGCACAGGCACTCGGCCTCGACATAGGTGGAAGGGTAGCGAGCCATGTTGGTTTTAAGTCTGGAAAGGAATAAGATGTCAGAATGAGCAGCTGATCTGACTGAGATACATGACATCCAATAAAACCACACTTTCCTGAAAATGCAACTGATTTCTTTGTCAAAAACCTTTTTATTCCTACATCAATAAGAAATCGAATGTGTTTTTGGAGATACAGGATTTTCCCATCAGCACTTTGAATGCTCAAAAATAAAATAACACATTTTCAGACACTTGGCAACTTTCTCAGTGTAGCAAGTGAAGTAGGGCATCATTTGCAGGACACTTCTCATCAGATTGGAACCTAATTACCCTCCAGACACAGGAGGCAAATGCTCCAGGACCCCAAACCTTCAGGGGCCCAAAAGTTCCAGGTTCAAGTGGAGGATCATGCATTATGGATTTTGTCATAATTTTGTGGCCCTCTCCTGCAGTCATAGAAGAACAACTTAGATCATGTACTTAAGTACAAGAAAATACTCCATTACAAGTAAAAGTCCTTGATTCAAAGTCCTATGAAACAGATAAGAGGACTTTGGAGCATCACCGGCTCTTCAGAAACGTTTGGAAGACTGCAAGTAAACAGGAAAAAAGCTCTCAGATCACCATTAACGAGCAGATAATAAAGTGCAACAGATTACAGAGTGAACAGATGTGACGCAATCATGTCATTCCCGGGGGATGTGTGCCAGCAAAGCAGCGGTCGTAAAGGTGGAGGGGACTCTCCCTTCCCTTTAGACAGGCGTGGCGCATACGAGCTCGTCATCGGCCTCCAATGACTAAAGCCAGCGGAACTAATCACAACTAATAAATAATATGAAGAAGGAGGCGTGAACGCAAACGTTGCACGAGATATAACAGGATTGCAAATATTAATATCATCTGAACAGCTGTGCAATCATTTCACTGACGTGTAATGATGCAGGACAGAGGATGCCTGAGTTTTAATGGCTGCATCATTCCATCATGTACATTCAATTTAACAAGACGTGCTTTGGTAGCTTTGAAAACTTAAAAAAATATAAGCTTAAGACAAAGTTTTAAGCTTTGTCTTTAAGTGAAGGTGGGATTTTCTTGTTGACGAAGTTCTTTTTTGAAGGTCTCAAAAACACTCCTCATATCTCTGAGATTTGTTTCTCTCTCTCAACTTTCCAGGACTTTTGATGACACAAAGTAAGAATTTTAATCTGTGAGCTCAGAGAATTAAAGTCTGACTGGAAGATCATCTGAACTGCGGAATATCTCAGTAGCATCCCAGTCACTATTTACATCGGATCAGCCAATGGGAAAACCATATATCTCCAAGTTTGGTGATTTTTTACAGTTTTGAATAGGGTTATATTTTTTTTAATGGGAAACCATTTGAAAGATGGATTATAGCTCAAAAAAATATACTGGCACACCTTAAACCAAGACAGTGGGTTTTCATGACAGCAGTCCTTTAAAATCAACTCAGTCAGGTGTTACACGTGATCCAATTAAGTCACCTATGTATGTAGTGTCTAAAACGTTTTAAATTTAAAGAAAAACAACGAGACAATGAGGACTTACACGTGTCTCCATGGTGACAGGGACCTGTCGCTGATGAGCTCCTGCACCTGCTGACGGTAGAGCTCTACCGGGCAGGACGGAGATGAGCCAGCTGTGACCCGGCGTGAAGGCAACGGGGGCTGCGGGTAGTGCCTACTCAGCTTCCTCCCTGCTGCATCGTCCAGCTCGGTCTCGTTATAGCACCTGCTCTTGCACGTATACACGGGCACGAGAAGAAGCGCGAAGAAGAGAATCTGTGGAGGGAGAGAGAAACAAGAGTTGAGCCCGGTGAAGGGATGGAGGAGGCAGAGCAGCCTGTGCCTGTCTGTGTGTCACTCACCTGTTTCATGTCCATTATGTCTGACTCCTCTTGTCTTGTCTTGACTGTTAACACGCGGGGCTGCTTTGCTTTTTTGCTGCCTTCATGCTTGCGTCTCTACTATTTATGTACCTGGGAAAAAACGGGGAAATAGAAATACTGTTTAGTTCCTCTTCCTAAGTGAAAGTGGGCTGTAGTAGTGGGTGTGCCACACATGTGTTGTCATAGGCATGCATCAGATAGAGCTCAGGCCAGGAATTCTCAACACACACACACACACACACACATGCACGCGCGCACCCACGCACGCACGCACACACACACACACACACACACACACACACACACACACAAATAAAAAGGTGTGTCATACAAATGACATAATAAATACATTAAGTCATAAAATATATTCACAATGGTGTTCTCACTCAGGGACAGGATATTTATAGACATGTCAGCTTCCTCACATAAACACGACAGGCTGCATAGATCGATCTGTGGGCTTTCCTAATATCTCTCTTCAGCATCTGTCTCAATTTACATACTGTCCTCTGTGGTCGACAGCATTTTTCCTTAGTGCTGTCAACGCCATCAGCCTGCGTGCGCTCAAGTGTGTGTGTGTGTGTGTGTGTGTGTGTGTGTGTGTGTGTGTGTGTGTGTGTGTGTGTAGGGTTCAGACTTAGTTTAAGGTTAAGGTTAGGTTAAGTCTCCGGGGAATTAATGTCAGTCATTATATTCATTCATTTTTTTGTGAAAGAAACATTTTTGTTGTTTAGTTATTTATTTATTTATTTACTTAAGGACACTTGCAAAGATAATTAAAGCATTGTTCATTTATGTGTCTTGGAACATTTAGATATTTTATTTATTTATTCAAAAATAAAAAATACAATTGAAAGTTATTTTTTTGTTTGTTTATTTCAGAACATTAAAAAAAACGAATGAAAAACAGAAACTATTTGTATTTTATTTATTTATTTAACTTATTTCAGCACAGCAACATATATAACACACAACATATAATAACTATTGAAAATGTATTTATTTATCATTTTATCACTCTGAAGTTAAAGTAAATAACATAAAAACAATTGTTTAGGAACACAGATTTATTTATTTACTTAAGCACTCTGAATTAAAACAGTTTAAACTTTATTTATTCATTTATTCTCTTTCACATCACTCAGCAATTTATAAAAATGATTCAACCATAATTGTTTATTTCAAAACACTCAGAGGTAAAACAGTTTCGACTTTATTTGCTCATCTATTTTATTTCAGAACATAATGAAATGCAATACACCTTTAATTTAAGAGGACATGAGTTGTTGGATGCAACATAAAAACACAAAACATAAACAAAAAAGAGGAAGAAAACACAGCTGAGTAAAAAACAAAGAACGCACTGCTCTCCGTGTTTATAGGGTTCAATTGTAAAAAAAGAACGTAAAAGGATTTTTTACATATAGTATGCTTCTCCCTTTCTCGTGGTACACGTGTCTTTTTTTTTTAAAACAAATAGATAAATGAATAGACATGTATAAAAAACATAAACATATACAGAAAAACTCTGCTCATGTTAGTTTTCAGAGAGTTGTGTAAACTTGAGATAAATTAGAACTTTCATAATTGGTAAATCCCGCTCTTTGCTAATTTCTGATGAGGTAATTCAACATATTTGAATTCAAGGTTGTAGATCCCAGTGATCCCAGAACAGCTGCATTTGTTTTGATTTTTACTTCCTTTGTCTTTCTGCCAGGAGAATTTCCAGCAGAGTTTAGTTTGGCAAAGTAACACTGCCAAGCCTCCTCTTAAGGAAATAGGGTGACAATTACAGTATCACTAACATACTTTTGTGGTGAAGCTGAATGGCATGAAGCTTAAGAAAGACTTCATTGTGGTCATTGTATAAATTCTGCTGTTGTGTAATAATATGGCTCTACGGTCTCAGTGGTTGTTCCTGCTCTATTAATTGTCACCCACAGTATGTGACAACAATTCCAACATTACAAAACACACACACACTCTCTCGCTATCTGGTTGCTTAGATTCACCTTACATAACATTAAACAAATACAAATGCATTTGGAATAGTTTATTTGGCTAATATACAACCAAATTAAGTGCTTTTTTTGTAACAGCCACAAGGGCCAAGTACATCTTTTTATCATTAGACATATCTAAAATATGTGAAACACGAGGAAAACTGATAACAATCTCTATCAGTCCCCTTCAGCACAGCACTTCAAGGTGCCTGCAAATTGTAATCTAAGCTGCACTGATCATCTCTTTTGGTATTCGGAAACGGATTGGCATGTGTAACACGAAGGCCCTCTTCATAGATAAAATATTTCCAACCTTTGAACGACTGCAAAATGAATTTAATTTACCACAATCCCACTTTCAGATTCCTTCAAGTCCGTAATTAGGCTATATTAAAGCTAATACACCTTTCTTTCCTGATTTGGCTGATGAATACCTATGGAATCTCTGCTTTCCTTCGAGCCTTCAAAAAGGGGTAAAATATCTTTTTATATATAATTACTTATCTAATTTATAAAACCCATCACTGGAGATTCTAAAATCTGCATGGGAAGGGGATTTGGAGGTGACTTTGACAGCAGAGCAGTGGAGAAAAGCCCTGGAAGGGGTGCATACAGCCTCAATCTGTGCCTGGCATGGCCTCATTCAATTCAGGGTGCTGCATTGGCTTCAAAAGTCCAACTCTCTAAAATGTTTCCAGATGTAGACTCTCACCTGTCTCTCTAGCACATTCATTCTGGCAATGTCCTAATCTGTCCACTTATTGGAGCTCAATCTTCAAAACACTGTCAGATATTTTCAAAATGGTTATTCAGCCGGATCCTATAATAGCCGTTTTTGGCACTGTAGGAGAGAATTATAGTAATCTTTCTGGAGCTAAACTAAAAAATAAAAAAAATTGTCACCTTGTTAGAACAGATATTGATCCCTCTCCACTGGAAGAATCCTCATCCACCGAGCTGGACTCAGTGGCTGAGGGAGGTAATACAGCATCTCAAACTGGGATTCAAAGTATTTGGCTCTTCTGATAAATTTGAGCGAATTTGGAAGCAATTTATGGATTACATTGGAGCTAAGCTCTAACTCCCCACCTTCCTGATTGTAACTCCAAATGGAATAAGTCACATTTCTTGATTATCTAGTATCTATTTCTGTCTCTCGCCCATCATAATAAGATAAGCTTTGTGCTTTTCATTTGTGCATCTGCCTGTTTGTTATAGTATGCCTGCATATGTTTTTCATTTTCTTCATTGTTTTCTTTTTTCTATTGTTATGGGGCTGTTCTGTATGTTCTAAATAGCCAATGAAAATATATTTCTTTAAAAAGCTGCACTGATCGATATTTTTCAATCAATCAATCAATCAATCAATCTTTATTTATATAGCACCAAATCACAACAAACGTCATCTCAGGGCACTTCTCACATAGAGCAGGTCTAGACCATACTCTTAAATTCATTTTTGTATTAACAATGGAAAAAAATGATGATGTGTAATGTTAATTCCACTCAGCTCTATGGAGCTTTATTGATGTCTCTCAGCTGACTTTTTTGGTTTTAAGGCCCAGCTGCATTGTTTTGGTTTCAGTCTTACAGCTCTTATAACACCTATTTCCCGCAGCAGCAGGCGGCTGTTTGAAGCAAAAACGCTCTAATAAACACACTGTACACTACCTGCCCAGCACCTAACAGCTTTTTTACTTCTCCGCACACCTTGGAAGTAGGTGAAGTTGTGCCAGAAATCCCTACTCTGCAGCAGACAAACAAAGTTAGCAGCTACCTGGTGAACACAGTGGAGTATTTAGCAGCTAAAGAGCCAGATATTTTTCTCAGGAGTTGATGGAGACCAAGCCTGAGCTAACAAGAGAGTGAATATTGGACCTCCACTCATCAGGTGGGCATAACATGACTACCAATGAATGCTTAACACTGTGTGTGTTTGCCACAACAACTGGTGATATTATGTTTTGTCTTCGTTTTGTCTTGTGTTTACAGCTTGTTCAATGCCCCCAAGTGGCCCTAAAACAATGAATGCAGCTTTAACAAAAAGAAGCAAATAATTCAAAATGTTAAATAGGAAAATTGAAACATAACTGACCTTACAAATGTCTTCTTGTTTTGGATCAGTGGTAGTCTGAATGCTTTACAGCACATTGCTGCCTCTCACAGTTCATTTTGAAGCATGTACAGTTCCAAAGTTTTTCTCACTGCTATGTGTACACTGCATTTTCCTTGCAGTTCCAGTCCATTTTTGAGGTAATTATTTAGTTGCTGTTGGACTAAATGCAACTCCTCAACAAAACATCCTTTTCTTTTAGCTGCCAACAGGGCATCAGCAATAAATGCAAGAAATTCCCTAACCCTGACCCTGACCACAGACAGCGAAGAGGGAGTGCAGGCCAGCTTGAAACTTGTAGATTCCAGTTTCCCTTTCTTTCCCCAAGCCATCTGCATATGACATCTCACTTTTACAACCAACCATGTCAACCAGACAGAAACATCAATGCTGGATGAATTCACAAACACAAAGTCCAGAGTACATTCAGCCTTTTTGGGGGTTTTTTCTTACTTTACCTCCAGTGTTTTTCAAATCCTTTCTTTCTACAATACCTGTGCATGAAACTACTGTACAGTTAAAGTTATGGAAAAATCATGGTTGCAGTAAAAAGTAAACATTAATTGCAGGTCTATGATAGGATGCCTAGTCTATCCTGCCTGACTGTCAGATGTGCTGCATACCGACCCACCACTTCAGCCATAGTTAAGTTTGTAACCTTCCTACATAAAGAGCACACTACTTCCTTTATTGACATTGAATGATGACAGTGGACATATATCTTTAGATGTGGAATTGTTAATTGTTATTGTGAATTGTTAAACCCAAGCGGTAACAACCACAGCTTGAAATTGAAGCCAAATGCTGATGTCATAGCTGATGTTAGCCCCAGTGTGCACATTTGGTGTTCCCAGTAAGCTAGCATTAGCTTGGGTCCGAGGTAGTGGGGCGTGTTTCCAGAATGTGAAAGGCAACACCCTGCACTCCTTATATGGAAGGTCCTGGCTCCAAACGGAAAAGATGGCGCCGACTGTAAGCTGAAACCCTGGGCTTTAAACTGGTTCCAATGAAACCAACAGGTGACGTCACACCTTGTTACGCCCATCTTTGTACAGTCCGTGCTTACACCCCATTCTCATTCTAAGCTGTATTCTCAGTTGAAAGTTTGTGAACCCTTTATAATTTCTGCATAAATATGACCTAAAACATGATCAGATTTCCAAGTCCTAAAACTAGATAAAGCAACATCAGTTAAACAAATTAGACAAAAACCTTACACTTGTTTATTATAGTTTATTCACTGAGGAAAATGATCCGATGTTACATATTTGTGTGTGGCAAAAAGTATGTGAATCTCTAGGATTATTAATTTATTTGAAGGGGAAATTAGAGTCAGGTGTTTCAGTCAATGGGATGACAATCAAGTGTGAGTCTGGGAGGCCCTGCCTTATTTAAAGAGGAGAAATCGGGGTTTATGCCATCAAAGTCTGAGCTTCACAACACAGGTTTGTGGAGGTGTGTCATGGCTGGAATAAAGGATATTTCTGAGGACCTTAGAAGGACAGTTGTTGATGCTCACCAGGCTGGAAAGGGTTACAAAACCATTTCTAAATAGTTTGCCAGTCGACTGTCAGGCAGATCATGTACAAAAGGAAGACATCCAACACCATTGTTACTCTCCCCAGGAGTGGTCGAACAACAAAAATCACACCAAGAGAAGGCGTGTAATACTCCGGGAGGCCACAAGGGACCTCATGGTAATGTCTAGGAAACTAAATGCCTCTCATGCAGTGGCTACAGCCTGTTCTCTCCAAAAAGAACATTGCTGCCGTCCACGGTTTGCTCAAGACCACGTGGATAAGCCAGAAGGTGATAAGAAAAATGTTCTGTGGATGGATGAGACCAAAATTGAACTTTTCAGCTTGAATGAGAAACGTTATGTTTGGCAATGAGCAAACGCTGCATTCCAGCATAAGAACCTTAACCCATCTGTGAAACATGGTGGTGGTAGTATCATGGTTTGGGCTGCTTTGCTGCCTCTGAACCAGGACAGCTTGCAATCATTGATGGAGCTATGAGTTCTGAGTTGTACCAGCACATTCTACAGGAAAATGTCAAGGTATCTGTCTGTGAACTGAAGCTCAACAGAAAGAAGATCATGCAGTAGGACAACAACCCTAAACACACAATTTGCTCCACCAAAGAATGGTTAGAGCAGAAGAAAGATGTTTTGGAACGGCAAAGTCAAAGTCCTGACCTTAATCCTAAAGAAATGCTGTGGAAGGACCTGAAGCATGCAAAGAAGCCCACCAACATCCCTGAGTTGAGACTGTTTTGTAAGGAGGAATGGGCTAAAATTCCTCCAAGCTGATAAACAGTAATTGGAAACGTTTGGCTGAAGTTATTGCTGCAAAAGGGGGTCACACCAGTTACTGAAAGCAAGGGTTCACATACTTTTGCCTCTCACAAATATGTAAGATTGGATAATCGATTTGATTGGAATTGGATAGGTATAAATCACTCAATGGGACTAGCAGGCAGATAGCAGACCTTTGTGGCCTTTGTTCTCTGAGCTTCAGAAAAGTAGAATATAACCACTCAGTAGTATTTTAACATCGAATACATTTTCCATTTTATCTTTTAACTTTTCCTCAACCGTAAACAACAAAATAATTTGTGTGTAACTGGCCTCCACTTTGTTCCTTCATTGTGATGTTGTTCTTTTCACTGTGCAGTTTGTTTCTACATTCATCTGCTGAAGGAGGGAAGTTTCTCTGTGCTCACCTTAAATCTGAGTTTAAGGCAAGTATGATTTGTGACATCACAGCTAGTTTGGAGCCAGTCTTGAAGCTTCCAGTGTACACACACTGAGAATGGACTTGACAGTGAAGTAGGGGCCATCTTGTGTCCAGCAGTTCAACTTTTAAAATGAATAATGATTGCATATTCAGAGATTCTGTATTTTTTAATGAAGCAGCAGGAGATGTAATTTTAAGAATTTTCTAGCAAGGTATTAAAATGTTATTATTCAAATAAGAGTATTTTTATGTCTTCAAATGTGTCTACAGAGGATTTTTAAGATTAGGAGAACATTGTGTTTTGAGTTAAAACTACTTCATTATGGTTAGGGCACCTTCATTATTATGTTTAAAATAATTTGGTTGGTGAACGATTAACCAAGGTTGACGTCAACAGAAAACAGGAAACGAAAAGCCATGTCCCTGTCAATGTGAGACATTTTGTTGACTCATTCAACCACCCAGACCTTCCTGCATGCTTTGTTGCTTTATAACAACGTCACACTACTTCCTTATTTGCTCCCAGTAGACAATAGTGATAATTCCTACTGCCATTGGAGGGCTTTGCCATTTGAACATATATAAATATTGCTTTTGTGCATTTGCTACAACGACTGATGCTGGAGGACATTCTCAAACCTCCTTTTTCCTCCTTGGCTTTGGAGGAAACCATATTTTAGCGAATATGGGTAACCCTAGTCCACCATTAAAATTGTTGAAAGAAAGTCAGAAAATAATGTCAAACCCAAATACCACTCTTGACTGGGATCTCTGTTGTCAGAAATATTTGCTATAGAAGCTAGAATTTCCAGTGTCTCCCACTGCTTTATGATAAAATTTGACACAATTATGTACATAGCCAAATAACAAGTGACACTTGGGGTTGATAAGGTGGACATGTTAGCAAACAGTTTCTGATTTACATATCCAGCAGACAAAGAGTAATATTAACACTAACAATTTGAGGTCATGTTTCTGTGCACCTTACAAATCATCTAATATTCATCTAGAATCCTTTTAGATCTATTTTTTTTTTAGCTTTGACCAAAACAGCTAGTTAAAAGACCCTAAAATGCTCTGTTGAGCTGAGGAGAATTGCAGTTTGGTGATAATTTACTGTGGACATGTCACTACTGTGAATCCCCTTCAATATTACTTGTGTATTTTCTATTGTTAATATAAAAATAGTGATTAGTGCAGCTTTAATCCACATTGAGCAATTAGACCAAGTGGTGGAACAAGTATTCAGATCCTTTACTAAAAGTACAAATACAGCAATGTAAAAATACTCCACTACAAGTAAAAGTCCTGCATAAAAATCCTACAACAGTAAAAGTACACAAGTATTATGAGCTTGATGTAGTTAAAGTATTGCAGTAAAAGTAGCGGTTTGGTCCTTCTGACTGATATATTATTATATATATTATTACATATTATCATTATATATCATATATCATTAGATTATTAATACTGAAGCATCAGTGTTAGAGCAGCATGTTACTGTTGTAGCTGCTGGAGGTGGAGCTAGTTTCAACACTTAACTTACACTCAACAGTTAAGTTTAGTCCTGTGGTTTCCAACCTAGGGGTCGGGCCCCTCCAAAGGGTCACCAGATAAATCTGAGGTGTCGTGAGATGATTAATGGGAGAGGAAAGAAGAAAAAACGTTCTGACACACAGTTTTTTTTTTCAGTTTTTGGACTTTTTCCTCTAATCTTTGATTTTTGGTGAAATATTGGATCATTTGAACATTTATTGAAATGAAACCATGTGAGAAGTTTAGAGGGAAAAATCATTATTTGATGGAGCTATTAACAACTCATAGACATCTGAAATGTGACCCTGACTACACACTGCTTTTTGTAAGACGTCAAAAGCCAAAAAGGTTGGAAACCACTGGATTCATCTTTAACAATGTGTTGTATTTTAAAAGCTTGTTATATTATCCATTGTGTCAAATCTTCATCTGAAAAGTAACAAAAGCTGTCAAATAAATGTAGTGGAGTAGAAAGTACAATATTTCCCTCTGAAATGTAGTGGAGTGGAAGTATAAAGTAGCATCAAATGGAAATACTCAAGTAAAGTACAAGTACCTCAAAATTATACATAAGTACAGTACTTGAGTAAATGTACTTAGTTACTTTCCACCACTGTAAATGGAACCTACACTCTAACTGTTAAACATAAGAACATAAGAACAATATTTAAAGTCCAAAGTAATGAGGTTTAACAAGGATCCCAATATGGTGGACTCTCCTCTTGCATGATCAATTGGCCTCTTCCTCTCGCTGCTTGTTAGAGTATGAGGCTATCTTAATTGATGACACATCTTTTGGTCAGGTGAGGACTGAGTGATGGACCCATGAAAGAGAAAGAAGGCCCACAGTTCCGCAGTGTATGCAGTGGGACATTTTGTCAATTCAACAGTCCACCTATCAAGAGAGGGGAATGTCCTCTTATCAATATGAGTGTGCTAGGGGCATTCACAGTTAACTTTCCACTGGTCAATCCCCTCACTGTGTGTCCAGCAGTGTTAATTAATAAATAGATTCTATCTATCTTGCATATAAAAGAAAGAGTGAAGAAAGATGAAGAAACAATATAATGATGTAATGATGTAATACAAACTGCTAATATAGGAATTATGGGCAGTGAACATTAAAGAAAATCATTATACTATATATCTTATGTACGCTGTCTTCATGTGTTATATCCATAACATACTTTTTTTCAAGTACTGTACTTCAGTACAATTTTAAGGTACTTGTACTTTACTTGAGTATTTCCATTTTGTTCTACTTTATACTTCTACTTCACTACATTTCAGAGGGAAATATGTACTTTCAACTCCACTACATTAATTTGACAGCTTTAGTTACTTTTCAGATTAAAAATTTACATAAAATAACACTTGATGAGTTTATAAATTACACTGCACTGTAAAAGATTAAACCATTAGTTCCCAACCTTTTTGTCTTATGAGCTCTTCTATAAAATCAGTGTGTAGTTGTGTCTCTGTCATGTTTCAGATGTTTAGGAGTGGTTAGCAGTTTCACCAAAGAGACATTTCCCCTCTAAATGTCTCATATGGTTTCATTTTATAAACTGTTCTAACCCAAAGAGTAAAATTCTTCAATATTTCCCAAACAAGTAGGATATGAGAAAAGTCTGAAAAATGAATCCAAATTTACAGCAGAATTTCTTCTTTCCTCTCTCATTAATCATCTCACGACCCCTCAGATTTATTTTTGGTCCCTTTGGAGGGGCCCGACCCCTAGGTTGGGAACCACAGGACTTAACTAGTTAAGTGTATATAAAGTAGTTCAAACTAACCAGTAAAATGTTACTTACACATCAATTCATCAGTATTAATAATGTACTTTATTAAACATATTTAATATATCAGTTACTGCAGTGGAGTTTTTATAAAAAACAGGTATTTTTACTTTTGATTTTTAAATTTAGCTGATAATACCTCTGTACTTTTACTTAAATTGGATTTTAAATGCAGAACTTTCAATTGTAATGGAGTACTTTTATATTGTGGTATTTCTACTTTTACTTACGTAAAGGATCTGAATACTTCTTCCATCACTGATTTTTTTATAAATCTTGAATGGTTTTATATTTATATATGTCTGTTTTAATATTTAGGTAACAGTGGTTACACCGATACATTCATCAGCTGTTCATCATGCTCACTCACTCTGTGTGTAGTTGAGATCTTTTATTTTTGGATGCCAGTGGAAGTTTTCTGAGGGGTGAGTTGCAGCTCAGTTTTCTGTGTAATTTGTTTGGTTTGGTGTTTTGATGGATGACTGGTATGACTGTGAGGCAGACTGGCATGCAATGCCTGGTTTAGATGGAGCTACATTAACTGCTGTATAGGTGGAATACAACAAGTTCAGCTCTATTATTTATTAGTATTTTCACAAACTTCAAATTAAATTTTTCTGGGGGTACTTCATCCCAATTTTTGAAGTGTGAAATCAGGCCTATTATTTAATTTCCACATAGTTTAATTCTAATTACTAAAAAAGCTCTTTCCAAATTCACTATTATGTTTCTCTCTCAATCTATCTGTCTGGGCTAAAGGTTTCTATTTTGTTTGGTTTGGTAAATCTCTTCATCGCTGCACTCCTCATGTCTTTCAGAGTATATTGTAAAGACACACTTGTGCAGAGTAAAGAAAACACGTTTTGTTTTGAAGTGACTTCTAATTAGTTTCTTCCAGGCTCATTTTGGTATCCTTTTTTTCAGCACAAATTCAGCTGTACATCTTATGATTTTGTCAGTTTGACAAAGTATAAAGCTACTATGAACTCACATTACAAGAGAAATGACATAAGTACAAAATTGTTTGTGGTGACACTGTAAAGTGTGCATACACTTCCTGCCATCTTGCACACAGAAAGTCCAATTTCAGGTGGAGGGGGGAAGCCTGGGTGCAGATGACATTGGGAAGCAAGCAGTAATAAACATTTTTGAAAGAACAATAAATCTGATAAACAACCTTAAGATTACTTTTTTCCCTCTAATGTCTTGTGTGACACATCACAGTGTTTTTTGAGAGAGAGAAGTTGGGACTTTCATGTACTGTGAGGAAAAGAGGAAGTGCTATCTAGGATACTCTTCAGTCTTCACAACCTGAGATAGAAGCAGCTAAGTTTAGATGACAAATTTCAGTTCTGAAGTTCAAGTACAAGTCATCAAGTATCAAGTGTGGGCTTTAAAACCACATACTATATGTCTGTGGTGCAGGTAAGAACTGAACGGTGTGTGAGTCACAGAAGCCGTTTCAGCCTCAGTGTAAGCATATTTTAGGCTTTAACTTCATTTTTGTGATACATGTTGGAATGATAGCACTGGCTTATGTGACATTGGTTGGCCTCAAAACCTACTGACAAACAGGCAGCTAGTGTGGGACAGTTTTACCACCTAAAGCATGGAATGTCTGCAATAAATGCTGATAGCAGGTATGTTTATGAGTTATGATTGGGTTATTATGGAAGCTTGGAAGTGCAAAATGTAGCCTATGTACATTACACAAAACATGTCCACAACGTAAGGCCCAAACACACTGGAAGCGATAATTGATATAATTGACTGGAAGTCAGAATTGAACTGCCAACACCACAGAACCAACACAGATTTGTCCCGTTGTTCTTTGTACTTACTGCTGCATTAGTTGCAAGGAAAAAACCCACTACTCTCCAAAAGGAACATTGCTGCCATCTATGGTTCTCTCAAGATCACGTTGATAAGTCAGAAGGTGATTAGAACAATGTTCTGTGGATGGATGAGACCAAAATTGAACTTTTCAGCTTGAATGAGAAGCGTTACGTTTGGCAATGAGTTAACACTGCATTCCAGCATAAGAACCTTAACCCATCTGTGAAACATGGTGGTGGTAGTATCATGGTTTGGGCTGCTTTGCTGCCTCTGAACCAGGACAGCTTGCAATCATTGATGGAGCTATGAGTTCTGAGTTGTACCAGCCAGTTCTACAGGAAAATGTCAAGGTATCTGTCTGTGAACTGAAGCTCAACAGAAAGTGTGTCATGCAGTAGGACAACAACCCTAAACACACAAGTCATTCTACCAAAGAATGGTTAAAGCAACTGTAACTGTAACTGTAAATGTTTGTTTGAAGTTATTGCTGCAAAAGGGGGTCACACCAGTTACTGAAAGCAAGGGTTCACATACTTAAGCCTCTCACAAATATGTAAGATTGGATCATTTTCCTCAGTAAAGAAATGGAAAAAAAAAGAAAAACAAAGATTTTTCTTTTGTCTCATTTGTTTAATTGGGTTCCCTTTATCTAGTTTTAGGACTTGTCTAAATATCTGATCATGTTTTAGGTCATATTTATGCAGAAATACAGAAAATTCTAAAGGGTTCACAAACTTTCAAGCAGCACTGTATATATATATATATATATATATATATATATATATATATATATATATATATATATATATATATATATTCCGGGTTCCGGTGAGGGGTTCCGGTGGCTCTGTTATGCTGTGGGGGGCATTTTGCTGGCACGGTTTGGGTCCACCTGTCGTGGACCCAAACCCAAAGTTGTTCTGAGTCATCACCTTTATACTATGATGAAATGTTTCTATCTTAATGGGAGTGGTCTCCTCCAGGATGACAATGTCCTAATTCACAGGGCATGAGGGGTCACTGAACGGTTTGATGATTATGAAAATGATGTGAATCATATGCTATGGCCTTCACAGTCACCAGATCTCAACCCAGTTGAACACATATGGGAGATTTTGGACTGACGTGTTAGACAGTGTTCTCCACCACTATCATCAAAACACCAAATGAGGGAATATCTTTTTGAAGAATGGTGTTCATCCCTCCAGTAGAGTTCAGAGACTTGTAGAATCAATTACTTATAGTACAATGTGACACACACATACTGTTTTCTCAGTAGATAAATTATTTATATTCTGTTCTACAGTGTTGTGATACCACACTTCAGTCACTGCCTATCTCAAAGTAATATTTTTGGCTGTTTTGTTTTGCACTTCCAGGCTACTGTACCAGCAATTAGCTCATAACACCTTCTTCCAAATCCAAATGAAGTCATGAGCTTTTAGTGATCATACGGTGTGTTATAAAGAATTTGTTAACTTAGAGTTGAAGTTCATTCTTGACTTTATCCTTAAATTTGTGAATTCCATGAGATTACACATTTATTACCTGTTTATATGCCACTTAAATGCTTTACAGTAATTTAGTTTGTGTTTGAAATAAAGAAAGAAGATACAGTATGCATCTAAAACAAATATTTGTTCTGTGGTCGGGATCCTCGCAGGGTTAAGAGATTATTAACAGGAAAGAAAAGCAGCAAAATTATGTTCAATTTACCTTTCATTTTAACTTTTCATTTTACCTCTCATTTTTTTTTCTTTTTGTGAATAACTGGATCATCTTACATGTTTCAGGCCTTTTAAGGATAAGTTGAGAGAAAACAAATTGAACTGGTCATAAGAGAAACAGTGACTAGCCTGTTTAGTTGGAAACTCCTGTTATTGTATTCTGCAAAACATTTAGCAACATTTGATACACATTTGTGTCAATATGTGGGTGGGGTATGTTTCCAGACACTGTGTCTCAAAACTCAGAATGGTTCACTCTTCTTATATTTAAATGCAATAAATGTTCATACAGATTAGAATATCTGTACACTCGGAATAGTGTACTGGCTTTCACAACAATGTTTATCATCATGTTTATCATATCAAAGTTATGGAAAACCAGGCAAATTCCTGGTTCAGATAAAGGTCACACAGTGACAGGGAACTCTGAAAGGAATTCCATAACGCAAAAAACCTCATGGATCCAGAAAATGCCTCATTTAGATATTTATTTGTTCCTCCATGCCAGATGACAGACTAAAGCTTAGCTGTGTTTTTTTTTTCTTAGCTTGAGGTGAAATTAAGTTGACATTTCCCCTAATAACCATCTTCAATAACTCACAGGCAGAATGCCAAAAGTCTACAAAACAGTAGTTGCAACAAATTGACCATTTATCATTAATGAATGTCAAGTTTGATTAGAACAATTATATAAAATAGGATATTGAGTTTGTCATTGTATTGACTTAATTCTGATCAGTTTAATGCTACTATGGTTAATGAAAGTATCAATTTCTATCTCAAACATGAACATTTCTATGTTTCTATGATTTCATGCTTTTGAGCACTGGTGTATAACAATCCCCCAGAAAGTGAAGCAGTTGCTAGTGTTGTAATTGCTTTCAATTTCTACAATGTTTATTAAGGTACGTGACACTTATCCTTTTGGTTACAAAGGTTTCTAACCCGTTATCCTAAAATTCATGTAAAGGAAAATCACAAAACACATTATGCATGTTAGAAAATAATTGCTAAAAACATGTGAAAAGACTGTGAACTATGTAGTACTGAATTGTGGAGTTAGAGCATTAAGTTGTTTTTCACCATTTCTGTCTTCAGAATTTTTTGGATGGGCCTAAAATGTTAACTTGATGGCATGGAGGGGTTACGAGCATGCCGCCCTCCACCATATAAACACCAGAGTGATGTACTCATGGTTACTATTTTTACACCAGGGGGGTGGTCCATCAAGCTGGCTAACGGGATAGCCTGGTTTATTTCGATAAGCCTCGCTAATTTAAGTGAGAGTTCCGTTCCATCACTGCGGCTTATATGAGTCCCAACTCAGTAACCATGGTAACTTAGTCAGCAGAACTAGACTGCTCCATGGCAGGCTGACTGTCCAGCTAAACTCAGCTGCATGTCAAAGAATGTAGATAGTCATTTTCTCTCAATGACAAACATAGTCTCCTCGAAGCTTATGACAAAACTGTACTGTACTGCATTTTGAAATAGTCAGTAAAATTCTGTAACTTTATATTCATGTAGGCTAATAAATATACAAATGTTAATTAGATGGTGTTCTGCATGACAGATAAAGAAAAAGAAAAGGTTATGATAATCATCTGTGTATAGTGATATTTGACCCGGACAGATGTGATCATTATAAGTGGCTTCCACTGTACTTATATCCTTCTTCAGTTTCCAGTTAATTTTTTAACTTTCAGTGATGCTTGTCAATGGACATCCTGTGAAGGAAAAAATGTGTCAAAGAGTATGATAATGTCGGGAAGATCTCTTAAGTTGCTTACACCATAATTTTAAACATACATGTGATATTATCTAGCCAAGTGATAATATAACCACAATCACTGATCTGAATGCTCATTTATTAATAAAAAAAAAAAAAGATAAAACCATGAGCGGAAACAAGTGCTGCTCTTCACTTTCACTCATCAAGCCGGATGCGTGGATTGAACCATCATCCTTCTGGTAATAAGTTTGCTCCTCTAATCTTTACGTTATCACTGCTGATCTGTCATCAGTTTTGTTCCAAGTCATCTCCTCCACCTTGTTAATTGCAGCCGTTTTGCCCTTTTTGGTGAAAGCTCCTTTATATTCTTCATGCAGTTTCATCAGCAGGTTTGTTCTGCTGCTGAGAAGAAAACCTCTAGTTTTCTTCTTTTTGCGACATAGTATAATCTTTTCGACAATCGACTATTCTGGGCTGCTTATGTGCTCCGTGCACCCGCACACTTCAAGTTTATTCCAGCCTGGCTAGAGTTAGCGTTGAGGTGCAGATATCATCGGATAATTCGTAACTCATTTGTAATTTAAAAACCAAAAAACGGCGAATCTATCATTTGTTTCAAAACAAAGTTGATTAGTTGATTGGTGTCAGAATCAACTAACGAAAAACCAATCAAACCCGGCCCGTTTTTGGTTTTTGCCGATTCGTTTTATCGTTATTCCTTTTTGGATTGAATATCCAGCAGGTCTGCGGACATCAAGTCAATTCGCTTTTGCGTTTGAAACCAAATACGGAAGTCACAGGGGTTTTTCCTTTTTTCATTTTAAAACAAAAAAGAAAAACGAAATCACGTGATCTATTCCTTTTTTAGTTTCCCAACGAAAATCCAGAAAACTAAACTCAAAAGATCGTTCAATTTTGGTTTAGAAATCAAGTATTTTTGTCAGTTTTGTACGATAGCGGATACGGCTACATTAGCCTACCCATGATCCTCAGCGACCGTTGCTATGATGAAGGCGCCAGCGACAGCCTTAACATACAGTCAGTATAACATAATGTAGTACTGCAGATTATTGGTTATGATCGGGATCAACGTACTTTACTGTACATTGAACTGTAAAGAAAATAATCTGTGCTATGGACAAAGAAACGAAGTGTATGAAATATAAGAAAGGTGATAAGAGAATAAATTAAACATAAATAATTCATAAATAATTACATTATGTAACAGTGGAGGTTGAATAAAATGCACAATCTAAAGTCCAGTTTGATGAAAATTACGAAAGTGAAGGACTTAAATGAGGGATGTGAAATGTAAAGTTCAGTTTTATAACCCCGTCTTCATCCCGTTTACACACACGCACGGCTATCGCTGGCGTCTTCACCATAGCAACGGTCACTGAGGATCATGGGTAGGCTAATGTAGTCGCTTCCGCTATCGTGCAAAACTGACAAAAATACTTGATTTCTAAACCAAAACTGCACGGTCTTTTGAATTTCGTTTTCTGGATTTTCGTTTGGAAACAAAAAAAGGAATAGATCACGTGATTTCCTCTTTTCGTTTTTGGTTTAAAATGAAAAAAGGAAAAACCATGTGACTTCCGATTTTGGTTTCAAACGCAAAAACGAATTGGCTTGATATCCTCAGACCTACGAATCTGCAAAAAACAAAAACGGGCCGGGATTGATTGATTTTTCGTTATTTGATTCTAACACCAAAAACGTCTTTTTGTTTTGAAACAAATAACAGATTTATCGTTTTTTGGTTTTTGAATTACAAATGAATTACGAATTATACGATGATTAGTGGAACAGCTTGAGCCTCAAGTGAAAGTTGACGTTTATTCTAGCCAGGCTTTTTCAAGTAAGCTCAGCTTTCTCCAGCTGCGTTGACGGAACACCCCTCAGGTAGTTTTACAAACTTTCATTGGATACAACTGGGATTCACTTCAGATAACCTGCTGTTACTGATGAATGAGGCCATTTTCAGTCAATGTTAGCACTCAAGGAATTATTTTATTTTTAAAATATCTTCTATGTTTCTTGCCTTATACCTACAAACAAAGCCTATTTTAAAATTTGTATTTTTATGCAGGAGTTTGGCATCAACTCAGAGGCTGTTCAGTTGGGCTGTGCTTTCACTATCTTCAGCAGACATACCCCCAGCGTTTCAGAGCAGAGAATAATGTCTATTTTTCAACGATTTCGAAACCTAATTTTATGTAGCCTACGATTTTTTTAATCATTTAAATTTGGCTGGGTGGTAAATTACACATTTTTCTGTGGTGTGACAAACTTAGAACACATTTATTATTGCTTTACATGGACTTAAACTATCTCTTTAAGGGCACTGGAAGCACTGCAGTATTACCAACTGGTTGGATTTCTGGCATCATATTATTAGTATAGTAACAAGACCAGTCTTGCTAGCAGCTTTGAGAGACTGATTGTGAGCTAAAAGCTAACATTAGCATAGTGCAGGGCTGTCTAATGCCAACCATCATACATAGACCGTAACCTTATTAGTGTTTTGAAGAAAAACCGTAATATCTGGAGTGTATGTCAAAAATGCTACCCAATAAACACAAAGTAGTAAAAAGAAAAAAATCTCATGATCTCTTTATGTTGGTTCATAAGGCCAGAGAGAGGTCTTGGTGAGCCTTAGCACAGCAACATGCTCACAATGATAGTGCTAGCATATTGATGTTTAGCAGGTATCTTGCGTACACCGTGAGTAGAGTAGTCACCAAAATGGTTAGAATCTATCTTCCAGGGACTGTGAATATTTGTTGTAAATTTCATAGCAATCTATCAAATAGTGTCAAGATGTTTCAGTCTGGACCAAACTACTGACAATGCCATCCCTGCTAGTACGGCTGAAATTTTACAAGATTAAATTTGTACTTGCTGTAGCCAAGACTGAAGGACAACTTCTTGCTGAATTCAATTAAAAGAGAATGACATGGTGGCCTTAAGCAGAATAAACAGACGGTGAAGAAATGGAACAGATGATTCATAGCACTGTTCCATGTTGATGCAATGCTCTTAGTTCAATATTGACGTAGTCCATTGTGGACAAACACCATGGATCACTTGTGCACAAGCCCTGAGCAACAATGATTATTTTTAGTATGTAGCCTATATCTTCCACTCTTTATGCTGAACAATACTGTGTCTGAATGCTTCTGTAAACATGTGACTGTGCATTTTTATTTAATCACCTCCTTTTATCTTGCACAACAGCAGAGAGAAAAAACATACAACTGACCTTCTCTTTATCAAAATAGTTTATTTAGAAGGCTTTTGTCACAAAAGCAAGACATATCTTGTCTCTAAATGTCCCCGTTCCACCTCTCATACTCCTCCAACTAAAAATGTGACACAAATAAAACATTGGTTTATCACTTGAGAAGAGCTAAGAAGAAAAGAAAATGCTGTAGATTAAAAAAAAAGCAATACTTCACATCACTGTTGTCTATAATATTCGCTTGAGAGAATCTGATGACTTGCTATTATTGTACAAGGTGGGACAGTGAACACTGCCCAAAAACACAGAACGCAGACGAGTCATTGGTTAAAGGTGGGCCCGCTGTGAACAAAGCATGGGCTCGTGATTGCTTTCAGGGGCCGAATATGGATGCTCAAGAAGTTGCAGATTTATACAAAGAAGAGTTGTAGGCTGTCTGTACTCTGTCGAACTGACAGTCACACCACAGTCACACATCACTTCACACAGAGGAAACTAAAGAAAAGATGCGAGAACAAGACGATAAAAGGGGGCAGAGAAAGACAGAAGTGGTAGATTCAATGTGTAGAAATCTGTTATTCGTCACACACTCAACATAAGGAAGATTCTTCCTTTTCACTGAAGGATCATAGTGAGCAGGATGTGATGAAGTGCACCTTACTACCCTTCTGTTTCTGTACTGTAAAGTCTACACAAAGTACACTCCCTTCCTGAGACGTCCTTCCCTCACCGCATGCCTTTGTTCCCTCCTGTTTCTCAAAGACGAGGTAAACTGCAGTTGAGACATTCAGAGACTTCTAACGGGAGCAGAAGTAGGGTATATGGGAGTGAAAGACGCTCTAAAAATCAACCTCTCTGAGGACAACAAGCAGAGGATGGTTTTCGTGGCGGCCACCTGTCACTTACACAATAGCCTTTATACAAGAACCATACAACATTTTTACACGTCCATTGGAGGCAGGGGAAGAAAGGTAGGATTCGCTGGGAACCGCTCTGTCCCACGACCCTCACTGTTGCCCCGGCTCGCGAGGCCGTGCAGGCAGGCAGACTGGCAGGCAGGCGAACAGGTGAGGAGCGGGCTTCCATTTATTTGGCGGGGATCTTTGCCCTCTTCCGGGCGATGGCGTCTTCCACGGCCTTCAGCTGTTTCAGCAGCTCCTCGCGGCGGGACAGTGTGTTGCTGGGTTTGTTGGAGCCCGAGCCCGAGCTGGAGCCTGAGCCAGTGGCCGAAGTGGAGCCTGGGGCGGGGGGCTTGCCCGACGGTGCTGCTGGGCCTTTCCCCGATGATTTGGGGGGTGGTGACAGAGGACGTTTTCTAAGAAAAGGGAGCAAGAGGGGGTCACATATTTACTCATGTCATTTCATAAGAGCAGACAGTGTGACATGACTAAGAACAAAAAAGAGGAAATACCCAATTATGAACACAACAGCAATGAGAAATAAGCTGCCATGATCTTTGAATGCGGGAACAAATATGTGAGGGGGCTATTTTCTCATTGTCCTCTCACACCAAGTACTGTATCAACTGGATTCTGTATGAACATCATTTAAAGGATACGAGATATTTTTCTCATTATCAGCAAATCCCACAAAAACACCCAAACCTACAATTAATGTATCCTGCTAAAAAGTATTGTGTGTGTATCACAGCCTGATATATCTTATTCCTCTGTGTCACAGAGCTCAGTTGTTGTCCAAACACTATTAAAAACACACCAATGAGCCACCCTATTTTACTGGGTGACATGTGCCTTTACTACCATGAACACACACACTGTAGTTTATTTTGACTCAGTCCCACACACACAGTGCTGCTGCTCACTAGAGCCCAAATTCATCTACCACTGAAAATAGTCCCCAACAAATGCACTATTTTCTCCTGATTGAGTAGCGTTCTGAAGTTAACTGTGGAGATTTGTACATTAACTAAAATTTGTTATGTTTGAACTAGTTATTATGTAAAGATAAGTCACTAAATGTTTACTGCCAGGTTTAAGTGTTGCATTGCTAACTGAACTAGCTAGCTTACCTGACTAAACTGATGTTAGCTTGCTTACTTTCGACCAGATTAGGATGAAGTGTAAACAATGTAAATAGGTAATGTGGTCGACATATCTGACCTGACATTTCGAGTGTTCATATTACTTTGTCTATCTTCTGTAGTCGAGACCTTAACAATGGCATCGATATGGAGTCCATTTACAAAGCAGAAGTTGAACACCCGGGTATTTTGGTATTTGGGTGAATCTTATGACACGTGCAGTGATGGTGTAATATCTTTGTGCTTCCACTTCTGTGGCATGTTCCTCATTTGGGCCAAACACTGATCAGGCAAACTTCATTATCTGAAAACCCAGATGTGTTTGGCTTGATGTGTCAGATAATAAACCTGACTATAAAATTTCCACAGTTCCAGCTTTTCTTTTCTTTTTTTAAACCACTTTTGACATCTGTTGTTGTATGATGTAGTGTTAAAGAATAAATATAACAATTCTACAGCAATAACATACTGAAAGTGGCACCAACCTGTCTCCCTGGGGGGGCATGGGCCGGGGCCCTTGGCCTCTGGGCCGATCCATCCGAGGGGAGAGCGGGGGTCGGCCAGGTACCCTCTTATCACGGCCTGAAAAACACCAGTGTCGGGGTTAATGAAGCCATTAGGACTGAGTGGCCTTTGGCTAAGTGTTAGTTCTTTAAAAACCAAGTTATTGTGGCTCTGGACACAACATAGCTGTTGAAATCGAACAGCTGTGTTGCCTCTTTTAACAGCTGTTTAAGTTTTCATAAAATATTTTACTTCCACATTGGGTTAGATAAATTAGGATGTGGGCTTGTGTCTTTATAATAGAAAAATAGAAATTAAAATGGAAAGAACGGACATTACCATTTCACTTAAACACAGTACTGTGTGGCAGCAATGCCCTTCCCTTGCCTAGTCTGCAGGAAAATGGACACATTGCGTTTACACTACTAAATAATGTGGCCCAGACCACCTCAGAATGTGGTCTGAGTGATCGGATCTCAATGCATCCTCAATGCGTCTTGGGTGTGATCAGATCACCCGAGACGCGTGTTAATGCCAGGTGTAAATGGGGCCAGTGAATGTGTGGAGCCTAAAACAATGAGCTAAAAGATGCTAAAAAGGTCAACAGGGCTACAGATTTGGGTTTAAATTCTGCACGATTTCAGCAGTAAGATATCCTTTCATTTAACACCATCATTTGATTCAATCAAAGTTCACAATTAATTATGTTATGTTATGTTTTTCTCATCTTGTCCTTGTTTAGCTGAAAACAATGTTTGTGCCGTCTAGGCCTGTCAGGATAATTACGTTATCAACTTATTGTATAATAACGTAATTATCAACATTATCATGTCCATATATCGACTTATTGTATAATATATATGGACATGACCTTGATCATTTTTGCTGACTTCAATATTGCCCATTGTGTTTACATGTGTTTGTTTACATGAGAATGTCACCAAGAGCCAGAATAAACAGCATAACTTATTGTGTGTGGTCTATCTATTTGAGGCAAATAATCTGTCTACCTGTTTCAGTAGGTTGTTTCCAGAAGGTTTCAACATTTTAATAAATCTAGTTTTCGCTCCTGCTGTTAAATTAAAAAAGGAAAAGGCAGCGTGTGAGGCAAGCCCTTCCTCCTCCACATCACCAGCAGATCTCCTACATTCTCGAGTGGAGAATGCACAAGTGAGTGAGTAAGTGAGTTATTTGTAAATAACTCTGTCCTGGTTAATCTAATGATGATGGGTCTGCGTTTTTAAAGCGCCCACTCTTCAACCCCCTCCACCCCTGTCGTCCCGGTGAGTAAGCAGCTCAAGGTTGAGCCACTACCCCCCCCCCCCCAAACCACTGAAAGCCGCTGCCATTACAGCCTGGCTACTTCAATGTTTACATGTGATGACAGAGGTGGGAGCCATGTGCAAGCAATCACAACAAACCTTGCGGCTCAGGGGAAAGATTTTTTTCACATTCCAATTCCAATGTCTGAATATTCTTAAGAATTGAAAGTTCATTGCTCTTTAAAAGGGTGCACTTGTATTATTATGCTATTATATTATCATTATAACAGTGGCATAAAATGGTCTTAAAATGACAATATCATTTATCACAATTATTTCAGGGATAATATATTGTCCAACAAAAGTAGTTATTGTGACAGGACTAATGCCATCTAGTGATTTGTGTCTTCCTGACATAGCCCAGGCTTCCAGGGGACACTGACAAATAGTTATGTATCATCAACATAGCTTTGATAACACACATTGTGTTCTTGAATAATCAGAACTAGGGAACGTTAAGATGAAATAACAGACGAAGAACTGAGTCTTGTGGAAGGAACACATTACATCGACTTTACCAGAGCAAAAACTGTCATAGGAAGCAGAAATGTTTACCTTTCCAGTGGGAGGAAAAACTTATTTAGAACTAGACCAGTTGATGGATTGTAAAACAGTCATACAATGGACATGGCGTTGTTGGTAAGTGTTCATTCTAAAATCATTTACTACTCTATGAGATGTTACATCATTCTGATAAGCATGTAAATCAGAATACCATCATGGACTATATTATGTTATTTACAGGTATTTTAAAATTTATATTACGTTTTCTATCAATGAGGGCTGAGGTATGACCTATAAGAGAGCCCAGTGTATTTGTATCTGTATTTGTTGATGCAGCAAAATTATTTGTATTAGCATTTGAATAAAAGTGGAAATAGGTGTAAAAAAATCATGTTTTTGTTTTTAATTATACTTTTAATTTTAGAATATTAAAGTGTTAAAATAAGTGTTCATCAATAAACTATCTTGCAAAAGAGGTCTCCACTCCAGGTCTCAAACTCAAGTCTCCCAGATCATAAACAACTGCGCTGACTACTGAGCTAAAGCTCAGCTTTGTGCTGCTGTATAGACAGATCTATAGTTACACCCATAACACAGAGACAGCACAGCGTGTAAGGTGTAGGGAAGAATTTCAGGCGATTATTGCTTTGCGCTTTTCATTTATTGCCTATTTTTTACAACCTAACTTTGGGGAAAGGGGATGGGGAACAACAGGTTATGGAGAGTCCCTTGAGGGCACTTTGCACGTGTCCGTAGCTCAGCTTTATGTCTGGGGAACACCCCCAACTCCGGAAGTGATGTCCAAATAAGGAAATGTGCATCATGCAGCAGGTGGATGTGACTCCACTCGTTGAGAGCTGCTAATAGACCTAACACAGCGGAGCAGAGGAGAGAGACTGAGATGTAACCGACCTGCGCACTGTTATTTGACATGTTTTTTTTCGTCCAGAAAACAAATAATTTAAAAAATATTCTTACAAAATAAATATTCGTGAAAACCCACTATTTGTGCTTTTCCGAATACCGTATTTGGATTCTGCTCCACCCCTACTCCATAACACAGTTTTAAGAAAATGAGAAACAGCTAAATATTATTATAAGAGAATTTTGGAAGAAATACCTGTTGGCAAAGACATGTTCATTTAACTAATTTACATTAGACCATCAAGGACAACACCTCCACCTAATGTCCAGTCTGACTGATTCGGACATTTGCGTTCACACATACAGCTCCTCTGGGTAATGTCTCGATAACTTCAGGTTTGCAATGCATGTGTGAAAAAGGCTCAATACTGCTGACAGTAGTGATAAAACATGTAAGATATCTCAGGTGAAGGGTCCCCCATAGTATCATGTCAGCGAGGGTCAACAGCAAATTCCTAATTCTTTGTAAAAAGCTGTGATTGTTTCCAAGTGTTGGTCCAGCTCTGGGGTGTATTTGTGTGAAACAATGAAAAGAAGTGTGAGAGTGAGCGGTGTTTATGCTGATTCTCACCTCTGTCTGGAGACATGGCCATTCTCTTGCTGAGCGGGGAACCTGGCCTGTCTTTGTCTGAAGGCAGGTACCTCTTCCTGTTGCCCTTATCTCCTTGCTGTTGGAAAATGACAGGACATACTGAGGATAGCAATTCAAATAAAGACGGAAATTGAAGACGTGTAATACAAGAAACCAAGTTCCACTTCTGAATGCCAAAAGGAAAAAAAAAAAAAAAAAAAAAAAAAAATCACCTGGACAATTAGTAACTGATTTTTTCAGTTAGAGTTGCCCTGTGATTTTCAGAGGAAACATGTCTGTACAACGGTACACTGTTTAACAAAAGTATGGAACTAACTGGGTGAGTGGAGGGAATTTTATTAGTGATGGAAAACCCGATTTACAACAAGTTAAAGAAAAAGCGATTAGCTTAGCTTAGCATAGAAAGAGAAAACACAGGGATACTGCTAGCCTGGCTCTGACCAATGGCAACAAAAAAAAGACACCTACCAACACCTCTAAAGCTCACTAATTCACGTTATGCTTTCTTGTTTGATCTGTAAATCTGAAGTGTAAAAACAACACATTGTCGATTTACTGGGAGGTTATGTGCCAGACTATTTCTTGGCTGAGAGCAGTTACTTCCTGGAGCGGACTAACTATTGGCAAGAAAGCAAAATCTCAAAATGTCAAACTATTCCTTTAACCCTCTGGTCTTGTTCAAAATCACTATCAACTATTATCCATATTCTCAGTGCTGATGTTTTCTCTTGTATAATGAATGACACAGTCTGGGATATGTAACTAATTAACAACAACACTGATTATTATGCATTGTTATTTTCGTGCAGGGAAAGCAAAATAGACAAAAGTCCCACTCAGCTTGTTCGTGGCTTGTTTACAATTATTAAGTCTTTATAATTGATGCAACTGGATTTTTTTTTTTTAAATCATCAGAGCAGGTCAATACCTATCAATAAGTAGCAGTAACAATGACTTTTTTTGCATAATTACTTATTTTGAGCAGTGACAAAAAAAGGTTTAAGCTCCTACTCAGCGTCTTTAACCTTTCTCTAACCTTTTTTTGTCACTGCTCAAGTAATTATGCAAAAAATCATTGTTACTGCTACTTATTGAAAGGTATTGACCTGCTCTGATGATTAAAAAAAATATCCAGTTGCATCAATTATGGTAAAAAATGGCCAAAAATGGCCACTTCTTGTTTACATTCCAAAAATGCTATAGAAACACTATATATTAATATTATTTTCTACTTTCACAAGTTTTTTTTTTTTTTATTGGCATCAGTCCTGATAATGGAGTCCAAATTTTTATCAATGCCAGAATTTTAACCCTTTAAATACCAATTCCACATCCATCCACTCCTCACACCTCCGCCTCCCAGGCAGGTTTGTGTGGGTGCACAGTGGCTGAACCATCTCCTCTGTTATAAATAGCGATGGGAAACCATACAATTTTCCCATTAAGAGACATCCACCCAGCCGAAAGCTCCCCAGTCTCCGCACAACCCAATTGCCTGAAGAAAACGTTGGCATTGAACGTTTCTGCAAACCACAGAAACGTTGAATATATACGTTTCGACACGTGTAATACGTATCATATCAACATTTCTACAAATGTACCATACTAACATTTCTACCCGTTGAATAATGATGTTTTATGTTTTTTATTTTATTTACATTTTTAATTATAAAAGAAAAGGACAAAAACAAAACAAACAAAAACAGACCCAACACAGCACACATACACAATACAAAAACAGTACACCAGATGTTACAGACAATAAGCAAAGGAAATATAATATACTTGTTTAAGAAATCATTACATTGCCAATACTTCTTAAACAGGACTACTCCATTCTACCTACAAGGATCAGGTTTCTATTTAATTGTGCTGGTTTTATTCTTAACAGTCAAAAACACTTAACTTAAAAGTCTCTTATTTATATAGTCTTTTATAAGTGTCCATGGTCTATCTAAGCCATTGTCTCTATAAAGCCCCTGCGGGGCTGAGGCTGCACGTTCCAACGTTATCAGTTCTATGAAGTCCTTTAGCCAGTGATTCAAACAAAAACTATTTAATTTCCTTACTTTCCAGTTCATAAGAATGATCCTTTTCACAGAAAGAAAAGCCAATGTTATCAAACATTGTATTACTACAGATTTCAATCCATCCACTTTAACTCCCAGTAAACACACTTCTGGACATAGTGATACATCTACATTTAATATTGAACATAGCATTTTATGTACTCCTACCCAAAACTGTCTTATTTCTGGACAATTCCATAACATATGTATAAGAGATCGTCTCTCTCCACATCCATGCCAACATAGATCTGTCATATCAGTTTTATTCAGCTTGTGTGGAGTTATATATATTCGTTACAAAATTTTCATCTGTATAAGTTTATATCTGACACATTTCGATAAATAATTTGTATGTCGCATTATAGAGTCCCATTGTTCTAGTGGTAGGTGTTTTCTTAGATCACGTTCCCTTTGTGAGTTGACTAAGCAGAGAAACTGTGCTTCTATCTCTTTCAATTTATTATCTGCATTTTTATCTGAGGCCAGTATGATACCTTGAGAGATAAGTGTCTGCATTATAGATTTCAACTGTAGATACTGCAGAAAACACAGAGCACTGAGGTCAAAGTTAGCTTTAAGCTCATTAAATCTTATTATTCTCTCCTGCTTTATGATTTGGCCTAGGTTCTTAACATTATGGCTTTCCCATTCCTTATTAATAAGAGTCTTCCCTCCAGCAGTGAATAAGGGGTTTTCCCATAATCGACATGAAGGCAAAAGTATTCCATTAATTGCACATTTCTTTTGAATTATTTTTGCTATTTCACATGAAAAACTGATAATTGGGTTCTTAATATTTATATTGAGCTTTGTACAATACCACAAAGAAGAAAGGGATACTTTCTTACTACTTTTTGTTTTTTGCTCTCACCAACAATTTTTTGTTGCAGCCATTTCCAACTGCCGGCCTCACACTGTTCGTGATAGGCCCAGAGCATAGGGTATTTGCCATTAAAAGCCAAATAATATGTATATATTTCTGGTATTCTTAATCCTCCTTTATTCCTATGTTTTGTCAGTTTATTAAAAGCAATTCTTGGTTTTTTATACCCCCAAAGGAACTTTATAAAACCCTTTTTAATTTCTTTAAACCAATAATCAGGTAATTTAAGTGGAATCGAAGATAACATAAAAGACAGTCTGGGGAAAACATTCATTTTAATTATCTCTGCTCTACCCCACAAGGACAGCGGAAGTGTTCCCCATCTGGCAAGATCTTCTCTGATTGTTTTAATCAATTTAGGGCCATTTATCTCGAATATCTTCTCAATGAGGGAGATGATATTAATACCATGATATTTCAGTCCCTCTTTCTTCCAGACTACCTAAGTTTGGGTAAGATGGGCTGGAAAAGTCATGCAGTTGAGCAGAATTGCTTCACTCTTCTTCCAATTTACTTTATATCCTGAAAGATTGCCAAACTCATTTATGAGCTTAAATAAGTGTGGGGTTGAGGTTGCTGGATTTGAGAGTGTTAATAATATATCATCTGCATATAAAGTTATCTTAAAATCATAACCATATATATTAATACCACTTATTTGTTAGTTAGCTCTAATAGCACATGCTAAGGGTTCCAATGCCAATATAAAAATTATTGGTGAGACTGGACATCTTTGCCTTGTTGATCTAGTTACAATTCCATTTGTTTTCACACAAGCAAGTGGTTTGTGATACAGTGCCCTAATCCACTGCATACATATAGGTCCAGAGCCATATCTTCCTAAAGTATAAAATAAATATGGCCATTTGATCCTGTCAAATGCTTTTTCAGCATCCAGCGATAGCATTACTGCTGGATGTTGAAGTGAAGTGGCTCTATGCATTATCTGAAAGAGCCTTCTCAGGTTAGTTGTGGCATGACAATCTATAACAAACCCTACTTGATCAAAATAGACCAATGAGGGAACCACTCTTTCAAGACATATTGTAAGTATTTTAGCAAATAACTTGTAGTCATTGTCAAGCAAACTAAGAGGTCTGTAGTTACTCATTTGCATATGATCTTTGCCAGGTTTGGGTATTGTTGAAATTACAGCTGTTTGCATGCTGACAGGCATTGATTTAGACATTATAATATCATTATATAACATTGAAAGAAAAGGGAGTCAAGATATCCTGAAAGCATTTATAGAACTCAATACTAAAACCATCTTCTCCAGGTGTCTTACTGTTAGACAGACACTTTATAGCCAATTTTACCTCCGCACCTGTAATATATTCCTCAAGTTCTTTTTTTGTTAGTATCTTCAACTGATGGTAAGCATATATTACTAAAAAAATTGTGAGCTTCCTTTAAATTAAAATGACCCTTAGATTCATATAATTTCTCATAATAAGATTTAAAACAATGATTAATTTGCTTGGGGTATAATTCTTCCACTACCATCATATATATTTGATATTAAATGTTTGGATTCTATTTGTTTTAGTCTCATTGACAGCATTTTACCAGCCTTCTCACCTGACTCAAAATATTTCCAGTGCAAATGCAGTTTCTTCATGCATTATCACACAGAGTTCCTTAATATATGATTGTCTGGTTCCCTCATATGTCTCTTTTCAAGCTTGTTCAGTTCTTCTTTTAGAAAGTTTTTCCTTTCATTCTTCTTCCTCTTCTTAGCAGTTGAGTGACTAATCAACCATCCCCTACATGTAGCCTTAAATGCTTCCCATACGGTATGTAATGATGATACTGAATTAATGTTTAAAGTAAAATATTCCTTTATTTTAGCCCTTATTAAGGAGATCAATTTTTCTTCTCCCAAGAGTGAATTATTAAATCTCCATTGTTTTGTTTTATTTACTTCAAAGGAGAGGTAAAAGCTAACGGAGATAGGAGCATGATCTGATATAGCTATATTATGAATTTCAGAATTAACTACATTTTTAATCATCTGGCTAGATAATAACAAATAGTCAATCCTAGAATATGAATTATGGAGCTTTGAATAAAATGTGTATTCTCGCGCATCATTATTGATACATCTCCAAATATCTATTGTACATGTTGTCATCTGAAATTCTTCAAAAGCTACCGCAAGCGTACCGTCAGTTGGCAAAGGCTGCTTGGAACAGTCAACACTAGGCTGAGCTGCTACTTTAAAATCACCACCAATTAGTATTGGGATGTCCGAGAACCTTGATAATAGGACACTCAAATTTGTCATAAATTTAGCTTGCCCAGTATTAGGACTATAGATGTTAACAAGCACCATTTTTTTTTTTTTTTATCACAAAGAAGTCCTGATACTATTATGTATATACCTTCCTTGTCAGGAATTACTTTCAGTGGTTTGAAAGAGGTAGTTTTAGCAATCAAAACTGACACCTCTTGAGGCACTATTTCCAAGTTTTTGGTCCACCCACCTCTGTTTTAATTTTAATGATTCATCTGCATTAAAATGAGTTTCTTGTGTCATAGCTATGTCACATACTAGGGATTTCCAATGTGAAAGTATTTTGCAACGTTTAACTTTGTTTGATATTTCATGATATAATCTTAATAACAGGCAGCCCCATCTTTCACATAATTAATTTTACAAATGATTCCCAAACTCATATCAATCAGTTTACACTGTTCCTATGACTTTATCATAATACAACACAGAAAAAACACAAACAAACTAAATAAAATATCACCATAAGGGAATAAACAACACATAATATAGGGACACCTTCTCTGTCCCTTGTCCATGATCCAAGAGTTTACATGTCATTCTAAGCATTGACAGACCTTACATCAATTTTAAATTCCAATATTTACCCTTTATTTTTGCTGGAATTTTAATAAATTATAACCTAAAACCAAGACAGTTTATATTTATCCAGCGTCACCAAATTCTAAATGTTTACATCATAGATCAAATCAAATTACTGACCTGTGGTCCATAAAGTAATTAACCAAAAGCTGATGGTACAAGTTTTACCAGGTCTTGCTGCGCCTCTTCAGGTGTTTTATAGATATAATTTTCCCCTTTCAGTGTCACCAGTAGTCTGGATGGGTAAAGCAGGCCAAAGCGTATATTTGCGTCCTGGAGCATCTTTTTCAAGTCTGAATAGGCGGCACGTTGTTGTTGTATCTCCACTGGAAGGTCCTGGAAGATGTGAAATGGTTTCCCGTGCCACTTTAATCCTTCCTTGGACCTTGCTGCTTTGAGGATATATTGTCGGTCACTCCATTTCACCATGCGGACAATATACGGTCTCGGTGGTTACGATGGACCCGGTCGCGGGCGCAAGGCCGTATGTTGCCGCTCCACCTCTGGTACCTGGTCTGACTTGTCTAGGTCCAATATATAATCGGAGGATCGTTGACATTTCCTTAACAGGGTCGGAAGACTCAAACAGTCCCTCCTTTAGGCCCACAAACACCAGTTTATGCCTTCTGCTTTGGGATTCCATGTAAGTAACTTTAGTTTTAAGCTGTTGCACTTCTTTGGAGAGCTCCCGGGTCGCTCTAGTGTGAGTGTTTTTGAAATCCTCTAAGTTGCCAATTCGTTGTTCTGCGTTCGCCACTCTGTTAATTATGGCTCGTGTGTCTTTTTTCAGCCCCTTCATACTTTCATTCAGATCATAGAACTTTTGTTCAAATGATTCCTTAACATCAGCAAACTGCTTTAGAAGCTCTTGTGCCCAGGCCTGGGGATTCTCCCCTGCCATGCTTTCTCTTGTTTGGCGTTGTTCACCCGCTTTCTCTCCCGCAGTTTGTCTTGTCCGACGATGCCACTTTCTCTCATTCATTCGTGCATTTATTGCTAAGATTGATGATGTTTTATGGTGTGACAACACTGTGGTTAAGGTCTGGTTCGGTTGAGGCACAAAGACCACTTGGTTAGGGTTAGGGAAAGATCATGGTTTGGGTTCAAATAAAAAATAAAATAAAAACGGCCGATGTCTCACTAAAAACACCCGAATTTCTTGCCAGAAAAACAGCTGCAAATGTCCTGACGTCTTGCTAAAAACACCTGCTTTTGTTGGTTGAAACGGGAAACGGACATTGGTTTTGAGGTGATCTCGAATCGTGTTCTCTGCTGATTTCCAACTTGCTGCCGAGAAACTTACTAACCATCCACTGACCCCTCCTCATAATAGGAAAGATCAACTCATATAGATCTTGTGTGAACTATGTCACTTTAGAAATGTTGAGATGATGCGTGTTTTGGAAATGTTGAAATTATACATTTTGTTGAAATGTTGACAAAATACGTTTTGTTGAAATGTTGAGATGATACCTTTTGTAGAAATGTTGATATGATACGTTTTGTTGAAATGTTAATATGCTACATATTTCACGTGTTGAAATGTAGACATTCAACGTTTCTGTGGTTTGCAACCAAACAACAAACAGAGAATGTACAGAGTCACTTTTTACTGTTTTCATTTTTCTACCTATGGCTCTTACTGCAGTCCCAGCCTTCTTAGGTGGGTCTCAATGGATACAACTGTATCTATCTGAGCTACTCCCTGAACTCTTTAATCAACAACTAGTGCAGTGCCTGTTCAAAATGTGCCTGTTCAGAACGAGAGACTGCTTATTATTTTTAGAGTACCACATATGTATGTATCAATTGATAAATGTATCAATTAAAACGATGATGAATTAATAAGTTAAATGGTTTAAATCCAGACAGAAACTTCACCAGTGAGACTAAACAGAAGTTGAACCACAGAAGCAGTTTAGGACTTTCCATTGGTTGATTCTGCTGCCAATCAAACGTGTCTGTGCTCCTATTGGCCTCCTGTGTATGCTTGTTCTTCTCTCTTGGGCAGTTTAACTGAGCAGGGCGCATGCCTTTGTCCCACTAAAGTCAAAGCCCAGACGCGCCACCCTGCTGTGATGTGATGGTGTTTATATCAAACAGCCCTCACTGCACATGAGCTGAATAGCTTGCTTGTTTATTCAAAGTTAATTAAACATGTCGCATGTCCAAACAACTTGCAAACACAGCACCAAGTGTGAAGTCGAGTCAGAGCCCAGAAGCCCTGCCGTGTTGTGATGTGATGATGTTTATTATCAAATAGTCCCTGCTTCACTCAGACACGGAGCTGAATGGCTTGCTGTTCACTTGTTTATTCAAAGCTTATTAATATTAAACGTGTCGCATGTCCAAATTGCACCAAATTTGACACTGCACTTCGTTGAGTCCCCAGCAATACACCTGCTGAGTGTGAAGTTGATCAGATTAACTGTTCTTGAGATATGTGAAGGACAGACAGACAGACAGACATACATGCATACAAACAGACAGAGATTCCTTGCTTTTTTGTTAGATGAACTGCTGTGCCTGTTCAATATGTGTTTGAAACATCCTGCAGCAAGTCTTTACTATAAATTCACAGTACATAGTTCAATAGTAGAGCTTAAGTCTCTTAAACCTTTTCAAGTCATTAACACTATGGATGTAATCCCACCTTCGACCACAATGTGGGTTGCAATGGCAGAGTGGCGCTGTCTGAATTTCTGCTTGTTGAAACGTTGTTTATTAAGTATTTTTATATATTTCTCGAGAACCGCTCATGCGAAGAACTTCACACTTGACACCGCAATTCCTTGAGTCCCCAGCAATACATCCAGCAGGTATGAAATAGATCGGATGAACGGTTCTTGAGATATGCGAAGGACAAACACACATACGTACATACATACAGACAGACAGAGATTCCTTGATTTTTATAGAGGGATTAATCTGTGCTGCGTCACTAGACAGTGAGCTCTGAGTGACACTTGAAAGGCTTCTAGAAAACATACTCAAGGATGACCCACACGGGCAGCATATGAGGTGCACCTGTTTTCAACATGAGCCAACACTGTGCCAATGATGACATGTTTTTTGGGTCAAGACACAGTTCTGTTCTCCAGAAAACCCCACAAATTTTATTACATTCACTCACCACACCAATACATTGAAAAAAATACGTCTGTCTGTGCGGTGAATATGGTGTGTGATAGAGTTGTCAAATGATTAATTGCCTTTTTAAAAAAAAACAAAAAACAAACTTATCCAATGTCTTAATTTCTGCACACTTTCATTTCTCACTTAAGCTAATATTACGTTATTAAGATAAGGTGGCAACAAGAGGATATTGCACATACAACCAAAACCCACTGCAAGGCTAGTTAACACTAGAGGTAGGTGAGAAAACATGTTTTTTGTGATTTGGGAAGAAAAAAGTGGAATAAGAAGCAATAGTAACCTTGTTGAGGAGGGTAAGTTTGATGTCTTTATGGGATCCTGAACCTCCGTAGCTTCCTGGGGGGCCCATGGTGCCAGGTGGGGGATGTACAGGGTGGCCACCCCTGCTACCAGGTCCTGATCTGGGCATGGGGTTGCCTCCTCTAGGTGGGGGACCAGATGGGTCCATCTTCCTGCGATCCTCCCTGAAGGGTTCATCTTTCTTTGATGGCCTCTCTGTGATGAAGAAAGGACAACATGAGTGCTAATGAACCATGCAATGCTAATCCTTTCTACATTTTTCTCATAAGTTCTCATAAGTCCTGTGTGACTGCTGCATGTTATGTTTGACACAATGTTCTGCCCCACACTGACCCCTGTTCTTATCTCTGCTGTGTGGAGGTCGGTCCCGTGCAGGCCCCACTCGCTCCTTGCGGGGGTGACTTGGTGTGGGTGAGCGGGAGCTGGCTGAGGACACAGGGCTGGCGAGGTCAGCATACATGTCATCTGAGTCTGCGCTACGCACTGAGCTGCTGCTGGATGATGCTGATGACACCGACGACACGCTGCTGACACTCAGAGATCTGTGGCAAAAGACGACAGGTCGACTATGAGCTGTAGATTCTTAGAATCACATTGAAAATCACTGCCATCACAGCTGTCTATAAACAACACTCTCACACACACACACAATTACACCCTGAATAATAACTTTCATACCTGGATTTCCTGGGGGGTTTCCCAACAGAGACAGCATATGGAAGCGAGAGAAGAGCACAGAATTAACTCATATTACACTGTGACCTATTATACATTTATATTAGGATAGCTTACGCAATTACACAGCAACTAAAGATTAATGCAAGAGATAAATAAGCTCAGAGCTAATATCTCTGCAAGATTCATAAAACTAAACAAAAGGCTTTAACGACACAACAAAGGTGTTCACATGAACAAGCACCTGGATTTTCTGGATCCAGAGCGTGAGCGTGACAGAGAGTTGGATGAGGATCTGGATCTAGAGCTAGAACCAGTATAACTGCTACCACTTCCACTAACACTCCCACTCACAGTCCGCCTGGAAGAGACATGAGACACAAAGAGAGAGAGAACTGAGAACACAGCATGTCATTTTTATTTTTTTTTTAATTAAATCAAATGAGTGTAATACCCAAGCTTCTTAAAAAAGAAATAGAAGTAGTAAAATGTTCATAGAGCATTACAGGCTCTATTATCTCTTCAAAGATCCCTTCAGACATGTTTTACGACAAATAAAAATACTCTGCTTTGAATTAGGGGTGCACGATATTATCAGCACGTCGTCGGTATCTGCCGATAAAAGCTTTAAAATGAAATATCGGCATCGGCCATTTCTGCTGATTATGAGAGGCCAATTCGTTGCCTTCTCCTCCGCCCCCTAACTGTGCTTCCCTCCACGGACTGTGTCACCCTGACGGTCCCGGTGCTTCCTCCGCAGGTTCCACTTCACTCAAGCTGCCTGTCAGACCCGCGGCTTCTTTCAACTTTAACCTGAATAACAAACCGGGGCTTGGTGCTCTGGTTGGATCCACATGGAGACCCGGGGCTAACGTTACCTGGGAGGCTAGCTGGCTGTGCTTCCCTCCAGCCATGCTGTGGCTAACGCTCCGCTAGCCTCTCAGCTAACGTTAGCCTCAGCTCTCTACTGTTATAGAGTAAGTAATTATTGCAAGTAAGTAGTTATTTCATATTCCTACTGTGTTGTAACTGCAGGCCTCCCTACCATGTCAGTATACTGGTGCCACAGTTTTGAAACTTACCTGTGTTTGATCATACTGTATTTGGTATAGGAGTTTTACAAGAAACCTAAGAATCCTGGTTATTCATATCCCGGTTTACAGGACTCTTAACGGTAACCAGGTTTCTGAGCATCTCTGTTGACAATAAAATCTATCCTCTTCATTTTCACTGGCAGATTTTTACTTTTATTTAAGCATTACATTGTTTTATCATCACATTTTTGGTTTTATTCATGAACTTCTACATATCTGGAGTTGTGGCTGCACCTGCATACATGCTACAGAATGACCAGAAACCTGTACAAGGTGTTAAAATGACACACAGTATGCCACCTTTTCTTTGAGTACTTCAGCTAGCATAACGAGGTTTCTCAAAACTGAGAACTTGCCCTGGCTTACGAAACCAGAATATTATGTGTATTATGTATTAATGTGTGCAAACACATAACTGAGGTACTCCAAAAAGATGATCATAACCAGCATACTAATTGTTCATGCAAACATGCTCAGCATGTTACAATTTAACAGAATAACATCAGTCCAATGCATCCATGGAGATGATGGTATGACATGGTCCCATTCAATGTAGGGGGATCCAGAGCATCCTCCTGACATAAAAATGTTGTTACATTTTTGTGACCTTAGAAAGCACTGAAGAGAAGAGACTGACCTCAAATAGCTTATTGGAACATTACTGCATAGACTCATCATGTGGCTTATTGTAAAGCCGCATGAAGCTACACTAGATATGCCTTATCATAGAAGACAAAGCCCAAGCTATACAAACTGGTGTGAATAGTAATGTGTCTCCATAGCATAGGCGTTTTTACTTGTTTTATTAGTGAATGCACAAACTTTGCTTGATTGGCATTTTAGTTTTATTGTACTTGTACTAGTAAGGGTGTGCAGGGCCACTGTCATTCTTCCTCTTTTTGAAACTCCACAGAACCAGTTGTGTGCATCCTGCCAACAATGTATGTTTTGTCTCTAAAGCTGACATTTTATGGTGAACCTGTTCTTAAAAGGATGACTCCACCTGCGGTCCTTTCCGGATTTTTCAAATGGAAACGCCCACTCAGCCATTAACAAAAACCCAGCGGCGGGATAGACAGCTGCTGAGGAGCTGTGAAGGAAACCACCCGTGAGTCAAAATGCATTCTGCTCTGATCCGGAACGGTTTGCTGGCAGAAGGAGAGCTCAGAGTTTATTTTTTAAACTTTGAGCAGGAGTGACAATGAGTGCGTCAGCATGTTTAGAAGAGCAGTAGCAACAGTGAGTGCTCAGTCTCTCTCTGTGGCTACTGGCTAGGGGGTTTATATTGGTTTATACTGTATGTAGCAACATCATCACGCAGAAACCTATGTCAGGTTATGTGGGAAAAAGTTTTTAAAAAGGCCTGGGAAAATAGTATTTTGACGCCAAAACGCCAAATTTTTGGATATGAATACATATGGAACACTAATGTGAAGAAACAGAACAATATAAAAACCTCAAAAACTAAAAAAATAATGTACCCGCCCTTTAAAGATGTAACACACTAAAGTTGTCTCTTCAAACATGTTTAGAATGTGACCTCATCCTACTGCCCCAGCAAGTATCACTGACCTATCATGACCTATTCAGCTGAAAGGAAGTAGTTTATAGACAGAATAACAAACATGTTGGAACAGGTATTCCTGAATAGTTTCCACGGTGCAACCCATCCTGCCCACACTTAACACGAAGAGATGACAACACACACACACACACCCATATCGTTCTTTTGTGACCTTTTACTGTTCTTCCTCTCTGGCTGATTGCACTCGGTCACTCACACAAACAAACATAAGCTTTATGGTCTTTCCCCAAAACGCACAACTGTGGAATACACCTGCACTATTACTTGGCACCACACACAAACGCACAGACAAATATGCAAACAATATTTACAGTGTTAGGAAACACAGTTCTGCTTACCAGTTTATCTGATCACTGTCAATCCACTGTCAACATACTTCCTTGCAAATGCAAGCCTGATTAACAAACATGCCGGCGGGCCAACATTCTCACACCCACTTCCCCACACGTAAAACTTAAAGCATGGAAGCCAGTTTTCCTTTATGCCCATGCTGTGCTCAGACACAATGAAAGCTATATATACGTGAAAATGTGGAAAATCCAAGGGCCTAAGGGTTGATTACTTTTCCTGAAATAAACAAAGAGATTGGCTCCACCACTGAGTTGGGGTGAGGAGTCATGCCTCATTACTATGATCATATACAGATTTCTCTGCCATTGATTAGAAATATAGGCTGTGATGTCAGTCACTTCCAGGTAGAAAACTGGCTGTTGATTTGAGTTGCGGAGATATGTAAACTTGGCAAACTTGTTTATTTCTGTTGTAATTTTCAGCCATAACTGTAACGTTTGAAGATATACAGTTAAACACAGTGGTCCGACCTACCTGACGTTTCTGCTGTGCTTATTTTATGTACTGTTCTGTTTTGTGGGGATCAGCAGTAAACCCCGGAGCAGATTTTTGAGTTGTGTTTCTTCTATGTTTGTGAAACTGGATTGAACTAAACTGATATGGGGTTGTGGGGAAAACAAAACGGATCCTTTACTGAGTGGATTGAACTCTGAGACTGTGGGACGAGTTACACACACACACACAGAGAAAAATCCAAACCCTTCTCCACTCTTTATTGTTACCTGGCACCCCCATACACAACAAGACTTAACCATCTTCCCTTCAGTTGAGAGTATATCTCAGCTTCCACTCTGGCATCCCCCATCAGCTGTGTCGGTGACACCGCACTAATAATGTGAAAATGAAAGAAATGAAATGAAATGAAATGAAAGAAAAATGTATGTGAAGTTTGTGGATGTAGAAGCTAAATCTGTCCTTGGAAAAAAAAAAATCAGCAGATATCTTAGTAACAACATGATTAAGCTGGCAAAGCAGTTTTGTGTTTATAAATGCGGTATTTATTCAGTTTGGGAAATCATATATTCTCTAGAAAGCATAACCTCAAGTTGGCTGGTTGATTTGAGGGGACAAGAAATCATCTCTGTTGATATGTTGTTACTAAGGGTCAGCCTATTTGTTGGACTATTAAACTAGGTTTCCTTTCATAGAAGTCTACTGATGTGACTGATTGTTTTCAAGGTATTAGTCATACCCCAGTGTTTCCCCTAGGTTGACTGCTATTTAGCATCTGCAGGTTAGGCTAACCCCCTTCACTTTTCCAGGAGTTGGGGAAATAACAGACTTTTCTTGATCTTGAGAAACTAGAGCATTTATTAACTGACACACTGTAGTCTGTACTGTACATTTACTGCCAGATTGACAACTTACTACTAACCCTTTCCTCTGCTCCGCTAGCATTCACCGTCATTTTTCTGCCGCTGGCTCTTACTTAACCAATCACTCACCTGCTATGCCACATTTTACGCACTGCCCTATTCCTTAGGAGCTACGATACCAAGAGTTTCCCAGGCACACACAGAGGGTGACTTGGAACAGCACTGCATAGGGGCTCCCAAACCTATTGATTTCTGAATGAAATTAATATTTGGCATTATTCTTGGTATTGAAAATCTTTTTTGGCCTGGCAGGGGTTTTCGTTGGCCTGGCGCCCCCCCCCCTATTATAGGGGAAACACTGTACCCCATGTATTTCCACAGAAATGAAAAATTTTTTTTTTTTTTTTTTTTTTTTTAAGAGCAAATTTCCCCACAATATGGATACCTTTTGTTTGTATCTTATTTTGTTGGCAACTGTTGTATAATTGCAATATTACAAGAGAAGGTGTGCTTTACACAGAGTTCCATAAGCATCACTGTCTAGCCAACAATGACGGTAAAGCACACCCTCTCATGTAATATTGCTTAAGTAAATGTCACAAGGATCGGATACTTGCATTTTGTCTAAGTAAGCCAAAACCAACTTCAGACTACTGAGTTTGAATAGACCAAGAGGAACACAACTTTTCATTTTCCTGATTCCTACCATAAATAAAATTCTTTTTGCACTGGACTGTGATCCAAAAGATTTTCAGTGAAAGATGACCCTGTAGCGGACAACGTAATGTATCAGTGTATTATCCTTTTTACAGCACTTGTACTATTGCCTCAAAAAGAACAGTTTGAGGAGTAGTTGCCTACCTCCGGGGCGGATGCTGCTGCCGTTCTTTCCGTCTGCCTTCCCTTGGGTTGGGAGGTTTTCCAGGTTCCCGTGGTGCGAGGGGTCTCCCCACTCCGCCGCCACCTCCCCCGCCACCTGCACCTACAGCCTCCCGGGGATTAGTGAGAGGCTTCCCTCCCTCTGGCAGGGGTTTGGAAGGCCTGCCCTGTGGTCCGCCAGGTGGAGGAGGGCTGGGAGCTTTCTTCAGGGGAGGCTTGTCCCTGCGAGGAGGGGGCATGGCACCTGGCTTCAGCGGCATGCTTTGGGAGGGAAAAGGCACTTCTTGGTTTTTCAAACATGCAGACAGTGACAGACAGGCATGTGCTAACAACTAGCATGCCAACAGAGCACATGCAATGTTCTAACTAATGATCAATAAATAATAATCATTGAACAGACATGATGCAATTCAATGGTGCGGCAAACCAAGCCACAGACTTCAAAGTGACCTCTTATGACAATTTATGAATTATGACTGTTATTAACTATTCTCCTCCCCCTTCCCCATGTTGCACAGTAATGAGAATATGTATCCAAAGAGAAAGATGGATGAAAGCTAGGGGTCTAACAGTAAGTGTATTTGTCCTGAACCATTCGGTACAGGATCTTTGTTGAGCGACTTTCTTCAGTTCAGTATGCTCCCAATCAGTTACTGTCAAAATAGTTTTATAATCCACTTACAGCGACGTGTGGAACAATAATTCTAGAGAGTTTCACCCAGAACATTTTGGCAGTGCACCACTTAGCTGTAGCATGCTCATGGATGTATGCTAGCTGGTTTAGCCAAATTAGCCTGTAGGCTGGCTTATGTAGTGTTGTTGCCAGAAGTCTTGCAGGAAACAGAAAGGTTGTTTTCCTTTTCCACTGCAGCACAACTAAACAGTTTCAGTAATAGTTTTGGCCAATGAACCATTGTTGAATGTTTACATTTTTCAAAGTAAAAGACTTCTTTTTTTTCTGCTGTAATGAAAACCTACTGAACCATGACCCAAAAACCAAGGTACATATCAAACTGTGAATTTTGTGTACTGTTACACCCCTAATTAAAGCTAATATGAGCACGGCTGCCTGTGGATTAAATGAATGTATGTGCTTAGATTTACCCTTTAGCAAGCACAGGAGGAAGGTCTGGTTTGTTCTTTGCATTCCTTGGTGCTGCTGGGCTGGGTGAGGGAGACGTGGAGAATGACCGAGACCTGTAAATCAATTATCAATGATCTGAAATCAATCAAAACTAGATCACGCAGAACAAATACACAATGATTTTATGATGCTACAGAAACAAACATAACAAATCAACAGTTACAAAAACTTGTAGGTGTTTACATTTTTGAAGTGATTTTAGGCTGTCCACACATGACTGTTCATACTGTGAGTAACTGAGCAATCGAGGAAAAATAACTACCACACTGTTCTGAGATGATTTTTGTTGTGATTTGGTGCTATATGAATATTGATTGATTGATTGATTGATTGATTATCTACAGCTTGTATTTCAAATAATCTAGCAATACAGATTTCAAAAGTGTTTTGAGATGCTGATCATCATTAAGAATAATATTAAATCTTAAGTGCTTCAACAGATTTTTTTTCTGGGCTTTGCTGTCAAACAGCAAATTTCCCAGGTAGCATTTACACACTGACATCTACAGTGGCTGTTTTTTTCTCTGAGGATTTAGCTGATGACAGCTGACGTGAATGTTATTTACAGGTCCTAACGTTTACACGTTAAATATTGTAGCTGACATATCCATGCATAAATAGGCACAGTATCATTTGACACTATTATTAGCACGCACGACATGAACAAATAAAAGCCAGTTTCTAAAAAAAGGCCTGGTCAAAAAAACCTTCTTTATGCTAAACTAAGTGCCTACAGGCTGTAGATTAGAATTTAGTGTACAGGCATGAGAATGGTATCAATCATCTCATTAACGTGGGGCAAGAAAGTGAAGCTTATTTCCCAAAATGTCAAACTATTAAATTCTATTGTAAAAGAGAGTCAGAGCAGCAGAATGTTGAGTATGACATGATTATGTTGTATTGATGTTGTACTAGATCTATGAAAATGTACATTATCTGGAATTTGTCAAGACAAATTAACACAGCAGATCAGACAGATCAGGAAAAAAGGGAGGTTTCTTACTAAAATATGATTGAATATACTTAAATAATGTCTCTCATATAAGCCTGTTATTACATTACACATTTAGCCTCTCGAAAAACTTCGCTGTCATCTTTATTATCATTTGTGGATGGATTAAACAAATAATATATAATATATTAATTACTAAAATTTAGATGTGCAGGTAGGCAGGTTTTTTAACCTTTGGACAGAGCTAGGCTAGCTGTTTCCCCCTGCTTCCAGTCTTCATGCTAAGCTAAGTTTCCAATTATTCCTCTAAGGGCTCACTCGCCTGCTGCCATTAACAACATAACATGCAACAAAAGCTTGATGCTAATCATATTTTTAATAACTAAGATGGACCATCGTATGCACATCACTATTCCACTATTATTGTCATTAAGAGGTAGACATTTTAATGACTTAAGTCATTTATCTCTATGGATATTGGCTGTTAACACATTACATTACACAAAACATTACAGTATAATTTATTATGTAAGTTATACTGTAAATTGTTCTCCATTTGAAGGTATAGGTTTCCTACAAGAGATGGAAACATTGTTGTAAAGGCTGAAAACTCATTCACATTTCATAAAAGTGTAGATTCCCACAGGAGTGGGATTCATGGAAATATTGAAAACACTGCATAAACATGTCTGCAGGATGAAAGGAAGTAGAGGAGAGAGTGTGTTAGTGTTGGAGCACATCCAACAGCAAGGTGAAGTCACCTACATACACAGACACACACACACATTCTTGTGTACCTCGAGCGGCTGCCACTGAAGGAACTGCGCTGGGAGGAGTGGCTGGAGTAGGAGCTGAACGAGGAGGAGCGGCTGCGGGAACGAGATGACCCAGAGCCTGTGTAGGATGAAGAGCGAGACGAAGACCTGCAACACACACACACAAACACATGTAAGACTAATGAAAACCTTCTTAAAGAGTAACCAAACATCTGTATACACCCAAATAAAAACCAAAGAAAGTGGGGTGTGTGATCTCTGGGGACTTGACTCTGAATGCATTCTTCCAGTTGGGGACACACCCGTTTTTTTGTCCAATTACATCAGGCGACATCACAATTGGAGTCAGCCTTGCAACAGCGGTTACATTTCCAGACCAGTTTTAAACCCCTAAAATTGCATATTGAGTTTTATCAGCATTGTTCAACATTTATATGGTTGAGAATCCTCTATACACAGTGTAGAGGATATATGTTAATAGGGCACAACTCTGTTTACTTGTCATGTGGAGTACTACCCAGCCTGTGGAAACAGTTTGATAATGTCGTCTTTGTGTCTGGATTTTTGATGAGGTTTCTGATGTCTGAGAAAACAACCTTAATGATGTCATCACATACAACAGGAAGCCTGTGTTTCAAACTAGGGGTAGAGAGCTTGAAAGATATGGGGGTTTACCGAGCAGAGAGGGTCTAAAGAAAAGATGTTGCTAGTTGCATTATGGGTTATATATATAAATATATATATTAGGGGTGTGACGGATCGTAGTTGATCCGTGATCCGTACGGAACGCCCCCCACGGTTCGGCACGCATGTGAACTGTGGATTAATTGCAAAATGTAATGTCTCATTTAAAACAAAACAAACTGCTCAAACAAGTCATGGACAGATAGCACATCGCTAACAGGGATTTTGAAGAGCAACGACCAAACCAGCATCTAATGGGTCTGAAATGACATCTGCAGGTATAACATTATTTACATGCTGTTTAATGTGCTGTGGATGACCAGCTAATTAGCCCTCTAGCTGCTAACAGATGTTAGCGCTGAATGTTTGTTTGGTGGCTCGTTCAACAAGCTAAGCTGCAGGACAAGATGTGTGTTCGTGTTTGTAAGTGATCAAGTTTTGATGTTTCATTCACTACCATGTTTAAAAGAGGAAGGTATCAGGCTTCATATTGCAATTTAATTTAACAATTGAGCTTTGAATATTTTATATATTTTAAGATTTTATTCAAACATTGGACATCTTGAATGTTGTTTTCGTTTAAGACCATGGGCAAAAGGTCCTTGTTTTAAGTGTTTTACAGAATATATGGAAAGCAAAGTTTTATTTGTCCCCCCCTTTTTTTTTTGGCTGATCCGAAAAAATGATCCGATCCGAGCTTTAAGAAATGTCTCCCTTCATTGAGTCTTTGCGTACATGACTGTTTCTGATGGATGGGATTCCAAGACACTTTTGCAAATAAAATTACATAACATTTACATCAGATACAGCGAGCAAGGTTACAGAGTGAGAAATTAGCATGTAACTTCCCATAAATGATCAGACCTGTAGTGGCACAACAAGAATAACAGCTGTTATCATCTACTTCCTCATTGAATATGGTAGGAAAATGATAAGAGGAGGTGGTTTTCTTTTCAATTATATAAACACTTTTGTTGCTTCCTAGTGTGATTACAATTAGACAAATTAATGGCAGCACTGAGGACATTATGTACCTTTCACAAAAGACTACACAGCTTACAGCACCAGTGATGAGAGTGCCTACTCCTGTAAGTGTAAAGTTCTGATCAGCAGAGATTGGTGTATCCATCAGCTGTTGTTAAATGAGATTTTTAAGAAGAATCCAGAATGGCAAAAACATGTATGAGTCAAAGTGCGTAGAGCATAAACATGAGCACCAGATGCAAGTCCAATAGCAAGGCTGTGACTGTTGTTCTTTGTATTATACAAGAATTACTGTACACTTTCTGAGTGAATGCATTCTGATCTTTCACCTCATTCTGATTCATCAAATCATTTTAAACAAATGTTTGGTGAATGACAGTTCAGCTCAGGTGGCTACTGATTTAGCAGCAGTTACTAAAAAATCTCCCTCATGTCTCATTTGGCACATTCTTCTTTATACACTAGAATCGACATCAACATGTTTTCTCTTCCAATGTTCAAATACATATCATATGACATACTCCGAGGAGAAAAAAACAACTCTGCATTATATTATTCAAGTCATATTATTCATTAAATTATGCAAGCTTACGCTAAAAAATGTGTCTGCCAAAAGATGGAGAGTTGACCAGACAGCTACCATTATGTAACTTCACTTAAATCCAGATGCACATGATTATGAGGTTACAGCTATGGTAATTATTAATTTCATAGACATCATGGTTATAATGATTTCTGTTCATCTGCTTCCTCATTACATTTTATTTTATATATTTTATTTCATATAGTACATTGTCTATAAAGTAATGTAACACAGTACTGACCCCTCCTTGGGCGTATAATAATAATAATAATAATAATAATAATAATAATAATAATAATAATAATAACAACAACAACAACTTTTTTGTACAGCACTTTTCAAAACAATAGTGACAAAGTTTTTCACAGAGCATCGGAACACTGATCAGTGTTTCCCCTATATTCATTCAGCAGCGGCACACCAGCACTGCAAAATTATGAGCGCTGCTGCTAAAATTTAATGCTATCATTAATATCAATGGGCAACTAATGATTTTCACTCACACACTGTGCGAGCACAATAACTCTCTACGTTATTGTGGAATTGTTTTGAGTCATCCTCAAAACAATGGTGAATGGTGATGTGAGCAGAGAAGAGGAAGGTTAGCAGTAAGTTGTCAGTCTGGCAGTAAATGTACAGTACAGGCTGCAGTGTGTCAGTTAATAAATGCTGCAGCTCCTCAAGACAAAGAAAATACTTGTCTATCGAAGGGGGTTAGTCCTGAAGTTAGCAACTATGCGTTAGCCTAACCTGACCAGGCTCACTTGAGGTGGACTGACCTTTAAGGTGGACCAGCTATTCTCATTTTAGTGTCAATCTCAGCCGCTCTTTAACAGAGAACGGAGAAATGTCTGACTGATGAGTGTCTTGAGTTTTTCGTAAGCTTTCAATTCATACAAACTTTTTTCCCCATCATGATGACACAAGATATTGTGACTTGAAGGAGGAATTCCTACCTGGAGGAGTTGGACAGAGAGACGGAGGAACCAGAGGGCCGATGACGCCGACGGCCTCGTGGAGGGGAGCCCAACCCGGGCCGTCTCCTGGGGGATTTGGACCGGCGCCATGGGTCCTTCCACTCATCGGGCCGCCTCATGACTGGAACAACCTCTTTCTTTGAGGGAGGCTCCATCGGCCTGCTGAGAGGATTGAAGAAATGAACAATGGCTGGTTAGAGAGTGCCAGGTAAAAGGTATGTGGGAAGGTAAACGCAAATATTATTTTCCTTCCTTATTTCTTTCTTTTGTTTTCATTGAACTAAAAACAGCCCTGTTTCAAACAAACATTCAACATTGGGGCATATTCAAATTTGGGGCAGAGAATTTTTCAAATTTGCAACCTACTGGAAATTAAAATTCAAGAAACGAGCTCGTTTGCTCAGTAATAATGGAACGTAAGTGGACCCTGAGTTAAGAATTTTTTTGGTCAGACTATTTTTTCCAAGGTCAAGAATGAACTTTCAGTCTCAGCTACTAAACATTTTCTTAATCTTTGTGAAATTAATTTGACAGAAGACATATGCAAGACCTGTGGTGAAATTTACCCATTTCTTAAAATTAAAATTCTTGGGTAATAAATTATCAGTTGATTATACATGAGACATTTTTTTACACAGAAATTTATGAACAAACACCACTGAAATATTTCAACACTATTTAACAGTGATTTTCTTATTCATATATTTGATATGTTTCTTGATGGTGGAGCAATCAAACGTTGACTTTTTGAAAAAATTAGGAATATTAGGGATGAATCATTTCAGATTAATATCTCTGAACAATTTCACGGTAGGCTAAAAATAATATTCTTTTCCTTCTGGACTAAACTGTGGGACTGAATCCTTGTAGTCTTATTGCTGCTTGTGTGCATCCATCTTTTTCTTTTCAGCTATAGCTTTCTACCTGCCATATAGGCGTTTACATACGACAGCTTGACAACTCAGCAGATGGACACACTTGAGTCATTGCAGTTACAGAGCAGGCTGTCGTGAGTGAATATCACTCAGGAATGGCTGAGTGTGCTGTTTGACTCATCAATGGGTTCCTGGTGGATATATATAGACATTCTGTCACAATGACCCAATTTCCCCATCACTGATGACCCGTGTAATGTACAGAAAGGGGCTGACATGTAAAATAAAAGGCTAATAACAGGTTGACAACATACAGAAGGTCAGAGCTGATGAGTCAAGGCTGCACAAATAAAAACCACAGAAACTATAAGAATACGGCTGCTGACCGAGGGCAACTTGTGTAGGTATTTTTAGATGAAATTTCACACTAATGTCTCACACGAAACTAAGTCATTTCCCTTCCTAGACATATTCAAGAATGTAAATGATGATGAATATTAGGGCTGAGAACTTCTTGGTACCCCACAATTTCACATATTCATACTGTTTGACCACATTCACACAAATAATCTTTAACATTCATCCTGAAGAAGTCATCCCATAATCATTTCTTAACACAACAGATGTCAAACAGGTTGTCATATAATTGACCGTGATTATTTTTCAGGAGAAAGATTGTGTGCCGCCATTTTTGGTTTTGCATCAATAGCTCATTTTGTAGGTGAGTGACGTAAATGTGCATGCTCACTGTACTGTGTCCTCCTCCACATCCGCCAAATTGTCAAATCCTATTTCCAGCACCTTCACAATATTGCAGAGATCAGGCCCTCTCTCCCACGCCCTGCTGCTGAGTCCACTCTTTTCCTTTTATCTTGACTATTGTGACTCACTCCTCTATGGTGTCAGCGCAAGCTCCACCAACAGACTCCAACTGGTCCAGAATGCAGCCGCCCAACTTCTTACTCAAACCAAATCCTGGCACTACATCGCCACAGTCCTAAAAGAGCTCCATTGGCTTCCTATCTCCTACCTGATCAACTACAAAATCCTGGTCATCACCTACAAAGCCCTTCACCAACTGCCCCCCCCCCCCCCCCCCCCATATCTCAGGGACCTCCTCTCCCCCCACCAACCCTCTTACTACCTCAGATACACCTCTGCTGACCTTCTATCCACCCCCAAGTCCAACCTTTGCAGTTTTGGGGACAGAGCCTTCTCTAGAGCAGCTCCCAGGCTCTGGAACTCCCTTCCCCAAGCTACTGATTCATCGCATTGCCCACAATTGCTTAATACACCCAGAGACATTAAAGGTGTGGTGTTAATGGTAGGGCGGACAAATTTACATCATTTTTAGGGTTGCAACTGATGATCATTTTCATTCATGTTTAATCTGCCAATTCTCAACTAACCAATTCATTGTTTGGTCCATAAATGTCAGTAAATAGTGAAAAATGTCCATCACAATTTCCCAAAGCTCAAATGTCTTCATTTTTCTGACAGATAGTCCAAAACCAGATTAAACGCCAGTCCTTTCATTATTGTACTCTACTGTGTTTCTTCCACCTCAGCCTGCTGGTGTTGCAGTGCTGCTCTCCTTTACAGCAGCCTACAATGCAACATTTTGCTTGTATATGCCAATGAAATGAGTGTGCGTGATTGTCAAAGATTATCTGGGCACGCCGCGGCGACTGACTCTGAATTCTGATATCCCGGTTGGCAAAAGACACAGATTCACTAAACTCAGATTCACTGACCAAAAAGTAACAGTGCACAGCTTCTAATTTTTAGCTGGTGCTGACGGTCGCTTTCGCCAGTTCCACACAAGCGCTAACAGGTCATATTAGCTGTCAACAATTAACATCAGTTCTTTGAATGATTTGATATCAAGCCAAAAGTAAACGTTGCTGTAGTCAGTTTTGAGTGCTCTCCGCAAGCCAGGGTCTGTATTTAGCCAAAGATCATTTGTGTGTAAGAAACCACCGCTCTGTGACATCACTGTTCAACTGTGAGTGGACTGAGTGTTTCTGTACTTCCAAGAACTCCAACAGAGTGAGGCATCTTGTCTCTGGTGGAAGGCGTCATATCTATTTCAGGAGTTGCATTCTCTAGTCAAACGGTCATTTATATCATATCAATAATTTAAGATGATCAATTTGACTGTTTTGAAGCAGGACCTCAAGTATTTGGATTAATAGCTTGTGAAAATGTGCACCAGTCAGAGTCAGTCATTTCCATATAAGTACATACTTAACATCCCTGTAGCATACTGTATGTGGGAGCTGATTTGTGATTAACTGGAGTTTCCCAAGTAGAGGGATTAATGGTTATTTTTGTGGAAATTAAGCAAGATTCCAGTGTTTAGCTTGAGGTGAGTAAATATTTGTTGGAGGAAATTAACAAGGTGTGAGTGGATATTCCCACTGTGAGAAAAAAAAAAAGGTCCTGTGATACAGAAACTTTGAATGGATGCTTGAGAGAGTCCCGCGTGTATATCAGCTGCTGTCTGGTGAGGGCTGAGGGCTTGGTATTTTTTTTCAGTGCAGGGAGCATGTTTTGGTTTACTATTACAATAGAAACTACCTTTGGACAATGTGCTGCACAAACCATTTGAAGCTTAATATCACATGTAACATGGAAGAATTAATCTAACACTAACGTCAATCGGGGACTGTGACACATAATTGGAATAGCGTAATTGTCAACAATGAATGAGTGGGTAGCCTTTTGTGCGTACATACACACACTACCAGTAGATACAAGGTACACATCCCCTGGTGAATGAGAAATTCCACAGGCGTGATGCAAGAGCAAGCAACTAACCCTGACACAACTCATAAAGCTAAAAATAGAATCACAACACAGGAGCTATTTTTAGCTCTTAAGTACTTATAAATGTTTCCTTTGAGGAAGGAATGAAAAAAGGAAGTGAGGAAAATAAAACCCTAAAGCCCACATGGTACAACAAAAGATAATAGGATGTTTGCACACCTTTGGAGGTTTACTGAATAAGCCTGAGGAAGTTTCTGGAAAAGCATAAACCAATCTGGTAGGAGGACGTTCAGTTGATTATACAAACTAAAGCTGACCATTGCATGAACCCAATGTCACTGTTGTCACTACTTTAATATGGAGCAGGTGTGTTAATATAGAAACAAATCAACACAGAGTAGATACTTCAGTAAGTTGAGACAAAAAAAGGACACGACTTTTAAAATCAATTGAAGCGAAAGATTTGCATTCACCTGTGCTGAAGTGTGAAACACAGAATTTGACCATATTCAATTACAATTTACAGACTTAAATTTCATTTAATTACATGTTAAAACTCCTTAAGGAGCAGCTGACTGCAAATTTTTTTGACTAACCTGATTCAAGTTCAAGACGTATCTTTTGTTGTTCAATTATTGGTAGTTTCACAGCAATCACCTCAAGAACTAGGTATCATCCTCAGTGCCAAAAAAGCATTGAGGGGGGTTAAATTATCTGTATAATACTGGTTATATAATAATACAGGCACTGACAGAGTCATGTCACACCACTATGCTGCTTCAAGCTCCTGTTTATAAGAGAAATGCTGTTTCATTTCCAACCACTTCCCCTTTGATGTTTTTTCAAATCAATTTTAAGATACAATCAATTTAAATCAACAATTCCTGCAAATGTTTCAGGATGAACAAACATCAAAAAAGAGAAGGCTTGTGGTGATTAAGTCCCCGGACGACTTTAATTGTTTAATATATTTGCAGAAAGTGTTGAATTTCATTCATGGTAGATTAATACTAATCAATAAGTAATTTGTGCATGAAAACAGACTCAGACAGAGTCTGACACAGAGAAGTGAATTATACTATATGAATTGTATGTACTGATGGAATTACAGCTGTGGAAGTGTGCATTGCACTTAATATGTAAACGCAACAGATGAACATGGATGAAGTGTTTCCATTAACCGGAAAATGGGAAATAAGAAATATGTATGTGTCTGTATTTAAGTCTCCAAATAAAGGCCTGGTTCTCTCTGCAGTTGGAGTAAAAAAAAGTTGGATAAAAGAATTAAAGAATTCATGGTAAACTTGTGGGATATCCTCTCTTCAAATGAACCAGTTTTGGTGAATCCAGTATTGTGACAATCCAAATGTGAAGTAAAGAATTTGCACAAATAAAATTAATGTGTGAATAAAATTACATACATACAGTACATACAAATTAAATACATACAGGTTTTCCCACAAATACAGTTCAATTACAGAACATGTCTATACCATCAAATATTTTTAGTAATTTACAACTATTATGCAGCAGTGATGTAACTTCTGCAGTTGTCATGAAAGTGAAAATTTGTATTACTGCTGATTGAAAAGTGAATAAGTGATCATAGGTTAGAGAGAGGTCAGCTAATCTGTATTATTATATATTAATATTATCTGTCTAAATTGTTTTTGTTGAAATCTATTTTTTCCGAAAATCTTCCATGAGAAACTTTGACCTGAGTTCTTCCACATCTGAAGAAATGATTTGCTCAGCTGGAAGGATTTCCACGTTGCTTCTGGCACATAATACTGCCTAAGGGATTGACGTCACTCATCACTGAACACATTAGCAAAACATTGGCAGTGGTTCCCATTTGTTGACAGTAAAGATAACACGTTCGATATCCTCATTGTTGGTACTTCAAAAGCTGATAAAGAAAACTTGTTGAGTTCCACAAATGCGGGTGAAACAATGAAAATATGTGACACCACTGGCTTGTGGGATAGACTAGTAGACTGTGATCAGATCTGTCCCTTCTCAATCGCACCGTAGGAAGGTTTCCAAAATATGGACTACTGCTTTTCCATTCCATCATTATATGCGTGACTGACAACGGTAACATTAGCTATCTGACTTGATAGAATGCAAACAATGTTTGCATTGTTGTAGTATTGTGTGGTGCAATGAGTGGAGTATTTTGTTACACTGCATGCCACGCCAGAGGCAAACTTTTTAGCAGTAAATGGAATTTCTAATTACAAATTTTAACTCTGGATGTTTTTAAATGTGCTATATATGTAAACGTGACTTGACAGTGCATTTTACTAATTTTTTCCAAGCTATTATCATGTAAAAACAGTGAATTGGAAAAAGAGAATAACTGAAATGGAAACATGAATGATAGACAACCTTTGTAGTATTGGTTGTTTAAACAGCTATACGCAAATAGGACAAAAGTACATACCACAAATTATTTCACACTTGATGACTTAGTGGCACACATATGATAGTGACCAACATGACAAAGCACCAATCTTCAATGAGTCTCTGTAGCACAAAGTTTACTGCTGGGACATACTATGGCCTATAATTAACGCCATGCAGGTGGTATGGGTGAGTGTACAAGCATTTGGGAAACACAAAAAATAAACATTCCCAGCAAGAATACTAAAACAATCTGTTTCAGTTTGGTGGACGTCAGAAACAAATTCTTACAACTCCTTCAAAACATCTAAATGCCGGGAAAAGTAAAGTGTTAACATCCTGTCTGACCTCAAGAGGCAAAAATGCAAGTGATGTGGGCCAAAATCCACAGTGTGTCCGCAGTCATTTAGTGCAAAAATGTATTTAAAAGTTGATCTGAAGCTTATATGAGGCTTCAGCAGTCTGAGTTAGTCATATCAAGTGTGTATCTGCCATATTTACAGTCTTTTTAGCATCAAATTCCCTCTTTGTGTTTCCTCAGACAGAGTTTCCCTGTTGAGCTGTGGTTGAATTATAGTAACAAAAAGAGGAACTTTGGCACTAAAAAGACTGTAATGTTGAAAGATATCTACTTGATTTGACTCATGTGGATGGCTGAAGCTTCATATTAGCTTCAGATAAACTTTTAAATACATTTTTGCACAGAAGGAGGACTGTGGATTTTGTCCCCCATCACTTACATTGTAAGTGCATTATGAAGAGATCCTCTAGTGGTCAGTATGAACAGGAGGAATGATTACAGCAAGAAAAACATGTTTCAGTGTTCTTTTGGGCTCATGACTATTGTTTTAAGACAGACTTGAAAAACTGTGTGTCCTTGAAGTGCCATGCATGTTGTTCTGTATTAACAGGAGGGTGAAACTTGACCCTCACAAAAATGTAAAACACTGCCAATAAAATTCGTTTCATGTTATTAGTCATAAGAGTGGCATGTGGAAAGTGCATTGCCGTGGTGATGTGTATTACTTCCACCACTCCCTGGTATATCCTGAAGTCAGATGATACCTGAAAGTCCTGGGGGAGATTCTGGCTGCAGCAGGTTTTGTTTCATTCATTTCATGCTGTTGCTGCTGTTAGTGGAAAGCATCACACCTGGTCTGAATAATTGTTGTTACGCCACCAGGAAACAAACGTCCACCAGACAGCTGCAATGCTGCAATCGGTTTCATCATGGATGGTTGCTGTAGGCATTGACAGTGTGGGTGTTGTTGATGGGGATGGGGAATTTTCTTTTGAATATTAATCAAAAGAAACAAATGCCAACAAGGGGTGTAATCATGGGGGTAGTGTAAAAGAAAACTGAATAACAGGTTATCATTTGATGTATTTCTTCAATATATCATACATGTTTCAGACAGTGTTTAAGTTCAGTTTAGTGTTAGTTTGTGTTTCACACATGTTCTAAATTCTTCTGTGCCATGTCTATTCTAAACTTAGTTCTTTGATGTGTAAGATGACGCAGTTGTGTGTCTAACAGTTAAGTTTATTCTGTTATACCCTTACCTGAGCCAGTGATAAGATAAACTGTAGTTATGTAGATGTTTATGTGTAAAACTGATAAGCTTTAAAAGATAGTGTGGTTTGTCCTTAATTTAATATAGTAGTAATGTTATTTTGTGATACTACTTGGTGCATGCTTATGTACTGTCATATATGGTCGTGAAGAAAGTCTGTTCCTAGGTTAGCTGAACTTTTGACTTATGTTTCTATCTGAGGGTTGGTTGCTAACCTGTAAGGTTAGTAAACAGATGTCTTAAATTCTGTACGAGTAGTATTTAAGGGACTGGTTAAGTGCCAACCTTTCAGACAAAGAAAAGATAGCTAGGTGGTATGTATCTTCGTCTCCAGAACTATGACGCATTATACTTCTGATTGTATTATTTGATTACACTATTTCATGACCTGACAATGCTCTCTTTGTGTGTTTATTGAGTGATCAGCAATTTCCCATTACAGTAGCTAACAACTGTAAGTATTTCCAATACTAACCTAATACTGTGTGTGCATATGGGCTGCAATGTACTATGTCCTTTACTATAATTGTGACTGCTTCGGTTATGTGAAACTAACCCGACAAATACCCAACAACGTGGGTAATGTTGTCACCTGTCAGTGGTTGAAAATGCTCAAGTATAATGTGTATACTTCTATTTTATTTTAATACTTTTACTGCTCTACATTTCAATCGGAAATACTGTGATTTTTTCTCCACTGCAACATTTTACAAAGAAGCAGGCAAACATAAGCCAATAGAAATCGGAGTAAAGAGGGGGAAAGTGGAACTGTGGTACATATTTCCCTGTAAATCAAACTTTGCTCTTCTGCAGTTTCCCCTCTCTTGTATACCATAGTCCTAGCTTAACATTACATAATGTTAAGCTCTACTTTAGCAAGATTTACTAATTAAATGAATTAATCTATGAATTAATCTAAATAAAAAACGTGCAACTCATATTCTCATTTGTGTGCTGTTCAAATATATGGAAAGCAATCAGGGTGTAAATGATGGAGTGTGACATGAAAGTTTGGGTGCACAGAAAACTGTTTGTCAAGCCAGGTACTACAATACACAAGTCACTACTTTAGGTCACTGTTTGCCAGGAAGGCTCTTTTTGTTTTTACTGACAATGAAACAAATTATTCAAAAGCTAAAAAAAAATAAACAACATGCTGACAATTCTGATTTATCTTGCTTGTCTTAAGGTTTTCATTTTGAGAAAGACAAATGAAAGAAAAGGCAAATATGGTCCTGATGCCTGTATGTCAACCAAAGCCAGTTAGGAAGAAATAACTGTTTCAAACAAAAACCACACATCACAATGACTGCATTTAGCTGTCCCGGCTCCTTTCCAGTGAATTAAGATGTGACATAGAAAACATCAGCATGATCAATCAACCAAGCTAAAGCCAACTGAAGCTTCACTTACTTGGGTGGCAGGCTCATGGGTGAGCGTGGTTTGAGTTTGTCCTCATCTTTCTTTTCCCTGGCGTCTCGAGGAGGACGCATCCTCGGCCTCTCCTTCTCATCCCGCTTCATCCTGTCCCTCTCCCACTCTTCTTTCCGCCGCATCCTCTCCTTCTCACGCTCACGCTCCCGCTCTCGCTCCCTCTCTCTCTGCCGCCGCTCCCTCTCGCGGTGATCCCTCTCCCTCTCTCGATCCCGGTGCCGCTCTCGAGGGTCACGGTCACGTTCGCGCTCCTGCTGACATGGACCGGTAACCAAAATATTAGTTTCTGTGGGTAAAATTTGCACTATAATTTAAGTCCCTCATATGCCAAGATGTAGACATAATTAGTCTGTGTAAGGCTAATTTGACAGTAATTATTTGGTTCACAGGAAGTACAGAACATTAAGTTCATAAATCAACTTCTTGTACTGAATTTTCCTGGAAAAATACACTTTGTAAGTACTGGTCTCAACTGTTGTCCTCTGCTTGCACTTAATACTTGAATAATTTTGCTAAATTTTGGGTTTGTTGATAAAAAAAACCCCTAAGATTGCAGGGAAAATTTTGAGCAGAATACTCACACTGTAGTGGTAAGGAAGAGGGGCTTCTGTGTACTGCACTCTGAAGTTTTCATACTGGCCTCCTCGCCATAGGGCCTCCATTTCATAGTCATAATATGGGTCAGCATATGGATCACTGCAGGGGGAGACACCTTTGAGAAATTGTACTATACCTGAAAAAGGTACTACTTCCCTGACTTCAGACAGAGGTTTATTGAGCATAAAGGGTAAAAAAAAAAAAAAAAAAAAGTTTTTGCTGGTCAATTTCAATTTTCAGACCGCCATAAAGCATGACATCATGCAGAATGATACATGACTGGGTGTCTATGTTAAGAACATATTTCAGTTGTTGACTTGACTTTTAATATAAAATGTCAAGCAATGATCAGTGAGTCAGCCCACTCACATATTTTTAAAAACAAAAAACATTGCTTTTCCTTTTCGATTGTGATCTCTTTCATTACTTAACAAAAGACATGGATAAACATGTCCATAAATCATCAATGGTTTATCCAATCAAAACAAAAATGTTACCAAGGCTGTTTAAGTTCATCTACACTTACCCATAGATAGGATCTCTGAAGTCCATTTCACTGAAAGAGCAAAACAGATTAGTCATTACACAAACCACTGGCATAATGTTCATGTTTTCTATTTTCATCTTTTTGTTAACAAGAGGAAAGCATCTCTCCACTTGATAGAAACATTGTGGTGTGGCAGTGAGAAGTGTTAAAATTTCTTTAGTTCCATTAGTTATTTACTATGATTAAAGCTTTACTATGTGTGTTCAATTTAATTACTATTTTCTGTTTGAATCACTGTGTAGTGTGTCATCTCACCAATCTTTAATCTGGTGAGTCTGACGTGACTGCTGGATTAGAGAGCGTCCATGTTTAAATAGGGAAAAGGTGACATTAGCTTATCTTGGAACCTTTCGTTTTATATCAGGCTAATATTCCACCCAAACCTACGTACTCCTGCTGGACTGTGGGGTTGACCCCCGATTCAGCATCAGTGTGAGATCAATGTGAGAATGGTGCTTTGTGTCACTAATGCTGTGTGTCTTGCGTGTCCTCATTTTGAAATGTTGAAACAGTGTGCTGGATGTGAACAGGTCATACTCTCTGATGATGCGGTAGCTGCGTTCTCTGAAGAAATCATTCTCCTTGTCAAATTCTCTCTCGTCCTCTCCGATGGTCACATTGAAACGCTTCTCCTCGAAGTCTGGCTCCTGCTCCTTACGGATGGTGGCTTTTTTCAGCACCTAGAGCCGGATACAGACTTGTATGTTTAAAACACTGATATAACAATCTACAGTACTTCACATTGGTGGCTCCAAACGGTAGCAGAAGAGAACTATACCACACAGAAATCTGCAGGTTTTTACAATGACATGAAGAGAGGTAAAATGTGTCCAACCAGCTCTGCATGTTGCACTCACTACTGCTTTTTATGAGACTGCGTTGCTCATTTCCTATTATGCGTTTCCCCACACAGAGCCAAGGTTTCGGTGTATTCCCATCCAGGCATTCCTTTCTGTCAGTTACATTGTGTTTATTTATTACAACTAGGAGTTGTCAAAGTCAGACATTTTTATTTCCTACACATAGAAGTTAAAGGATAAGGCTGGCAGTTATTTTTTCTTATTGTCAACAATTCTCATTTGCAGAGCCAGACCAACTATGAACCCAACCTACATGTCTGTGTGTATCCAAAGCCTGATATATCTTATTCCACTGTGCTGTAAACTTCTGTGTTTGTCCAAAAATGTTAAAAAAAAAACACTTCAATGAGCCACACTGCAGGTGACATGTTCTTATATTATGAAGACTACGGTCACGTTAGTTTGTTTAGAAACGGTTCCTAAAACTGATAACAACAATCACGTTTTCAGTCTTTGGTTGGTGTAGTTCAGTGTATGACAGACACTACTGTGCATGCACAGGAACACGGTTCTGTTTATGACTTGTTTTGCTACATATCACAACCTTTTGACTTTGTACTGATGTTCTTTGCAGCAAACAGCACTTATTTTACTGTTACAGCAGCAGCTTTTGGCAGACTGAACATTTAACCGTACGTTGGTATCACATTAACACATTAGTATCTCTCTGCCTCAGTGCGGACACAGATGTTTGTCCTTCTGTGATTGAGCTCCCTAAATAACATGCTGCAGTGTGTGTCAGCAGGTCTCATTTGTTACTGCTGGAGTTCACTGTTCCGCAACGTTAGTCTCTGAGTAACATCAAGAAAGTTCACCATATCCTTCAAGTTCATCTCGCAAAGGTAATTATTAGTCATCAAATCAAGAAATGCTTGCAACTGTTGCATTTTTTTGAAGATGAACTACAAGATAACTCTAGCGTGTGCACGCTATAGACTGTCCGGGTGCTGCACAGCACACAGTTGAGTTCCACCTTTTTCACTCAGTCAACATCATATGTGGGAGTTTTCAACAAAGGCGGCGGCCCATCTTTGAGTTAGATAGGCAGGGAGAAGCCTGTAACCCTAACCTTCACCATCACATCAAACTTGTTTGCACATTAAAATAATGCTTCATCACGGTTCACCCACATGAACAAACAAATAAACTAAAGGACAAACTGAATCTTCTACCGTAAGATAAACATTGTAACACATTTGGCTTACAATTAGGGCTTTAAGAAGACATTTCAGCTAAAAGAGCAACATTTTCTTCCTTCCAAAATGTTCCAAACTGGTGACAGGAAAACACAGTGGTGCATAAAACTGCAATCACATTTAACTCTGAAATTTTCAAGTCCTTCCATCTGCTGTGGAGTGTCATTAAACAGACGGTGGCAGTCAGTTTACACACTCTCAGCAGCATTTGGCAAAAGCTCAATTTTGTTTCCACAAGAGGCAGTGGCAGTATTTACCTCTTTGGCATGCCTCAGGCCTCTCTCCCAGGCGCTCTCAACAGGAGGTTCCACTGGAGGAGGTGGTGGCGGGAGCTCCTCCACTGCAGGCCCAGCCTAAAACAGGGACAGAGAACAAATTCATATACCTGTTTCCCCATAAATGCACCTGCTCACAGTGAGATGTAGAGCATAAGTGTTACTACATGTAGAACACTTAGACTTCCTGAGCACTGCACTCAGATCAGCTAATAAAGCAATAAAATGCAGTTTTATATGAGCCAATCAATTACCCATTTGTCTAGTGTAATAGAAAAATGTTAAATCCTCCGTCCTATATTCTGAACAATTTTAACTTTTATGATGTGTCAGTGTTTATAGGCATAAATAATGGTTAGGGGTGCAACGGATCACAAAACTCACGGTTCAGATTGCATCACAGATTTGAGTCATGGATTGGATCATTTTTCGGATCAGCAAAAAAAAAGAAAAAAAAGGGGGAGACAAACAAAACTTTGTTTTCCATTTATTCTGGATATGAACTTTTGTCCATAGTCTTAAATGAAAACAACGTTCAAGATGTCCAATGTTTAAATAAAATCTTAAAATATATAAAATATTCAATATTCAGTTGTTAAATTAAATTGCAATATGAGGCCTGATACTTTCCTCTTTTAAACATGGTAGTGAATGAAACAGTCTGTGTCCACATCATCAAAACTTGATGATAACATAAACACGCATCTTGTCCTGCAGCTTAGCTTGTTAAACGAGCCACGAAACAAACGGAAAAGAGGAAAAGAGCAGCACTAACGTCAGTTAGCAGCTACGTAGCTAATTAGCTGCTCAACTGCAGCACAACAGCGTGTAAATATACCTGCAGATGTCACTACGGACCCGTTAGGATGCTGGTTTGGTCGTTGCTCTTCAAAATCCCTGTTAGTGACACGCTGTCTGTCCATGACTTGTACTTACAGCAGTGTGTTTACTTTGTCTTAAATGAGACATTACATTTTACGTACCAAAGCGTGGAGGGCAATTCGTACAGATCACGGAGCAACAACGATCCGTTGCACCACTAATGATGGTTGTTAGTGTTTTCATCAGTGCTAAAAAATACACAGTATTGTGAGAGAGACGTACCCAGGGGTTGTTGGGTATGAGCGGGTGTGGTCCTCCAGGAGGTGCTCCATTAGGTGAGAAGAGGTCTGGCTTACTGATGAGGGAGTAGTTACCTTTGTCATTGACTCCAGGATGGATGAACCTACAGTTCATACCCCAAGTACAATTTCCTACAGGAAACAAAGGATTTCTTAGATTTAGACATGTGGAAATGGACTAGACTGCCTTTATATAATCACTTTACAATTTTCCTCTCATTCTCACACACACACACAAACACACACACAGAGCAATTGGGGTTCAGTGTCTTGCTCAAGGACACCCTGACATGTGGACAGGCGGAGCTATTAATGGATAATCAAATGGGCAGCCTTTTTCATACTGCTTAAGTATAACACAAAAGCCCAATTAGACATGTATTATGCTTTCTATCATGGATGCATCAATATGGTCTTTTACGAATGCCAACATGAGATGTACTATACAGTATCCATACGCATTTTTGTTTTTTGCATTTTTTGCAAGATTCTCAGTATTAATGCAGTTATAAAATAAACACATTTTTAGACTTTTAAGATGCAAATACAAGAAGTGACAAAACATCAGCGGCTGAGAGGACATTTAGAGGTGTGGAAATTTCTCAATTCTAAAGACACATGCGCTATGCGGACATGGACGATTCTGAATTGATTCACAAATGTCAAAAATTGATTTTCTAAATGGCTTTCAAATGAAATATCAGTATCAGCCCAAAATGAACATTTCTCCCGACATGACAGGCCAATAGGATCACAATTTAATTATGCACACAGGACGCAAACCGTTGACTAAACATTCAACGACCTGTTTAACGCCTCGGACACACAGCTTGCGTGAGCAGTGCACATGCGCTGCGGAACCTCTTGCTTTTCATTTCGGCGCCCCTGTTAACAGATCAGAGCAGCCGCAGCCTATGTGAGATGTGCGACTCACACGTTGATGTGGAGCGTCATCTAGAGATTCTGGTCTCACCTATTTTTTCCCGGTTTCCATTTTAACTAGCAGAATGATTAATATGACGAATAAAAAACCCTGTCCTTTGTGAGTGGTATATGTGGCTGACAGAAGTCACACTCTACTGGTCTGGGAGGCCCCAGTTTTGAAAGAGTGCCAGCCACACTTGTAGCAGTCTATAAACCAGCAAACAATTCATTACTTTAAGATTAGAAATTTTGCAGGGGTAGATTACACAGACGTAACTAGTATCAAGTATTTGTCAGGCATTTATGTCACTGGATCAGCCAGAATAAATATCCACGTCTGGTTTCTTTACCTAAACACAAATAAAAAACCCTGTCCTTTGTGAGGAGTATATGTGGCTGACACAGAAGTATCCCCAACCAAACCTCACCATGCCCATCAGAAAGAAAGCCGCCTTCACCTCACATATTATTTATTTTTAACAATTGAGCACATGCTTCTTAATCTTTTTCTGACTAAACTAAATATAAATGAAATTTATAATGAAATGATATAAAACATAGTATTATTGATGGCTATTATCAAAGCCAAACTCTATGTAGAAAGGTAGAGCTGGCAGCAGAGGCGCCGCAGCAGCAATGCTGTCTGTGTGGATGCTGCAAGCGTGTGAGACACAGCAGTTCAGTGATGGACCCGCACTGCTGAGGATCATGCAGGCTGCATTTCCCAGACGTGACTGTTTGTCTGGTGAACATACTTCAAGCTGGTGAATGTTATCACCATCTCAGCTATTTAAAGAGCAGTGAAATGCAGTCACCCAAAGGATTTTTACTCCTGTGTTGTTCCTGTATGTAACCAAGTGGTGCTGTTCTGTTTAGCTGGCTAGCTTCATGCTGCTGGACACATGTTTGGGGCTATAGCTGCAAGGCGAAGGGGAAAAGGGTTTAATGGTTGAAATTAAACTGCAAGATTAATCTATGCTTTTTTTCTCCCTGCTGGTCCTGCATAATGTCCTGAAAAAGATGTTTCTATGTTAGTTTGGGTGCTAATTCCATGCTCAGTGTTTTAGTTGTAGTGATAGCCTTGGTATCTTTCAGTGTGGCAGCTTGCGAGGAAATATTAACTGTCAGCTTTGTTTTAACTGCCATAACAGCTGCTAAATGAATTTATTTCATTGTCAGTTGTCAACATGAGCAGCTTTAGTTATCCTCCATGCTAGACAAAGGCAACAGCAGAACTACCTGGTGCAGTTTGGAGGAGCTACATTACTGACTGTCTCGGAGTCTGGATCTTATCCAGCTTTATTGTAGAGGTGGGAGAAGTATCCAGATCCTTTACTGAAGTAAAAATACCAACACAGCAATGTCAAATTACTCCATTACAAGTAAAGTTCCTGCATTCAAGTAAAAGTACATAAGTATTATCAGCATAATGTAGTTTAAGTATGAAAGTAAAAGTAGTGGTTTGGTCCCTCTGACTGATATATTAATATATATGACATCATTAGAGTACACTAAACCACTATTTGTTCTTACAGTTGGCTTTAATTGCTGTATAGTTGTACAATGCACTTACTTGCACATGATCCCTTTGGACAGAGATTACGTTGATTTACTTGTTTTGAAACTTGTGAAATAGGTCAAATTTGCCCTGGTTGTTGCTACTGTCAGGATTGTCTCAGGGAGAGCATCATCCAAGCCTGTTAAAGTAGGATTAATCTTACAGTTTCGTTTGAACATACTACATAAAAATGAACATGGCATGTTTTACATGCAACCTAAGTTGAAGTAGTTTTCTTATTTTACCCAGTAAATGTGTACATTTTGGAAAGCACTGTATTTTATGTCTGCATCTGCCAGTGGACCATCATAATACCAGTACAATAATTATAGTTGTAGGTGTATCTCTAGTGTATAATATTTAATTAAAAGGTGTATTTATCCCTGAATGACAATTAAACTACTTAGTGCTTTACTTTGGGCACTTGAAAAAAAACCCTGAAATATATAATAAGTACAACAGCTCCCCCTGCTGTAGAACAACTGATACATTTGACAACATACAGATAATAATAAACTATATCCTACCCAACAGCATACTTTGTGCTCATGTGTATCAAAACACAACACAAGTCATGTCTGTTATATTTATTTTTACCATTGTTAAGCTTATCTAGAATGGAAAAACTGTTCTGAACCATTATATTCTTTAGTGAAATACAACTCATGCTTCCAAAATATGTCTTTCAGTTCAAGTGTGCATGCATTTTAAATAGCTGAGGTTCATGCAGGCTGCGTTTCCCAGACGTAACTGTTTGTATGGTGAACATACTTCAAGCTGGTGAATGTTATCACCATCTCAGCTATTTAAAGAGCAGTGAAATGCAGGCAACCAGAGGATTTTTACTCCTGTGTTGTTCCTGTATGTAACCAAGTGGTGCTGTTCTGTTTAGCTGGCTAGCTTCATGCTGCTGGACACATGTTTGGGGCTATAGCTGCAAGGCGAAGGGGAAAAGGGTTTAATGGTTGAAATTAAACTGCAAGATTAATCTAGTAAAGGTCCTGCATTCAAGTAAAAGTACATCAGTATTATCAGCATGATGTAGTTTAAGTATGAAAGTAAAAGTAGTGGTTTGGTCCCTCTGTGCTCATGTGTATCAAAACACAACACAAGTCATGCCTGTTATATTTACTTTTACCATTGTCAAGCTTATCTAGAATGGAAAAACTGTTCTGAACCATTATATTCTTTAGTAAAATACAACTCCTGCTTCCAAAATATGTCTTTCAGTTCAAGTGTGCATGCAATTTAAATAGCTGAGGTTCATGCAGGCTGTGTTTCCAAGACGTAACTGTTTGTCTGGTGAACACGCTTCATGCTGGTGAATGTTATCACCATCTCAGCTTTTTAAAGAGCAGTGACATGCAGTCACCCAAAGGATTTTTACTCCTGTGTTGTTCATGTATGTAACCAAGTGGTGCTGTTCTGTTTAGCTGGCTAGCTTCATGCTGCTGGACACATGTTGTCTTTCAATTCAAATGTGCATGCAATTTAAATAGCTATACACAAAATGTGTGTTAAGTAGCAGCACCATCACACTCTGCAAGTCTGGGAGGCCCCAGTTTTGAAAAAGAGTGCCAGTGGTGTCACATCTGTAGCAGTCTATAAACCAGACTGAGTAAAAAGCAGCAAACAATTCATTACTTTAAGATTAGAAATTTTGCAGGGGTAGATTACACAGATGTAACTAGTATCAAGTATTTGTCAGGCATTTATGTCACTGGATCAGCCAGAATAAATATCCACGTCTGGTTTCTTTATCTAAAAACTGTCCTATACTGAATTTCAAGAACTGAACCATAATATATGTTAATATTGCAGCTCAAAATGTTTATATCTATTTTTTGATTAAATGATGAATCAGAGCACAAGATGTTGTCTTGCAATTGTTTTTTTTTGTTTGTTTTTCTGTTTGAGAAATCCAAAGGATTTCAGTTTATAATGATAAGAAAGAAAAATAATGAAATGAAATGGTATGATACAATATATGATATGAGGACCAAAGTGTAAGTCACATTAAAATGTACTTAGTTACACTGATGAAACAGTCAGTCTTTGGTGCAGCATCAGTTTCAAAAGCCTTTACACTAAGAGAGGGCAACAATGGTTTTAACATTAACATTTCCTATAAGAATCCATTCAATGTGGTTCTTAAATAATTGGGACTAATATGTACTGAATAGGACATTTTGATGTTGAAAAAGTTAGATTATGGAGACACCTTTTCCTAAAATTACACCAAAGATATTTTTGCCTTTTCTGTCCTGCAGTTTTCTGTTACTTAGTAGTTAGTTGTCACAAACTAATATGCCATAAGCTGCTGTCAGTTGAGCTCTATTCTAGGATCTGCTGTTACCTACCTTTGATGAAGAACCTGCAGATAGGACGTGGTCTGATCTTCCTGTCTGAGGGATCTTTGACCTCCCCCTCCTCCAGGTCATCATCCTGGGCACACATTCACATAGGACATCATTACAGAATATTCTTTCATCTACCTTCACATCATACAGAACTACATTCAGGGACGGAAATTAGCACTGGGCCCTGGCCAAATGCTGGTGAATTTGTGAAGTGGCTGGTAAATTTGCTCAACCTACCAGCCACGCTGGCTGACGTGCTGTGATGTTACCAGTTGATGGCGATTCTCTGCTGTAGTTCATATCATTTAGTTTTATCGTGTGTGACTGTAGCATTACTGTCTGTACCACTGTGTGCACGATGTGAACCATCCGGAAGAAACATCCATTATGAGACTGATTGAAGCTGGTCACCGGTCATGGCCAAACAGCTGAAAACTGGCAGATTTCGATCGGTGGCTGATCAGTCCGTGCATAACTACAAACAGCAGCTTTATTGTGGGAACAAAAAATTTAAAATTGGAGGCTATCAAGGACCACAAAGCCTCCAACTGCTACAGGGAGGTGATCTGCATCATACAAGGAAAGTCGGCTCCAGAGAAAACGACTGTAATGAGTGTTTGCTTGGTAGATTGTAGGGATGCCACATTGAGGAAATTTTCCCACCAACTAATAATCTCGTGACAACACCGGTGTTACCGTTTACACCGGATATTTTACAAAATAAGATATTATATATAAGAGCACTTACTTTGATCTTTAACACTATATTTTTACTTTAGATCTTCCCCTTATTTAAGAGTTAGTAACGGCGGGCTTCAGGCTGCTGCCACTGGGTTGTCCTCCGTGTACAGCCGGGCTGCGGCAAACACAGACGGGGACGAGCCAGAGGACGACTGCCGCTTAGAACCAGCACCGGTGCAACTCGCCTGCCATCCAGAGAGCAGGCTGAGCAGGCAGAGAGCGGGAGAGTTGCTGCCGAAAACAAGCACTGAGACCCAGGGAGACACGAGAGCAGCTGCTTGCTAACAGCTAGCGTTTCGTTTGTTTACAGGCAGCAGGACAAAGAACAGATGTCTCACTCTGCTACTTTTTGCTGCAACTCTGCTGCTGCCACAGACACCCCGGAGGAGACCCTGTCAGTTTATAATTGCAGCGTAACTCAACGGGTGCTGGAGACGGGAGACTGTCATGTCCTTACACAGACAGCTGCTCTAATGACTGCCCCCTGTCCTGTGCACAAGCATGAACGACCCCTGCTGCTGACTGGCCAGAGTTGTGTTGTGTGGTTCACTCCGAGCCACTGTGTTTACATGCCCATTTACAGAGCCAGGGCTGTGTATGAACACAGCGCGCACAGACACACAGACACACACACACAGACACACACAGCTAGCGGACCGTGAGTAGATATTCACTGAATTTGAAAAAAGCGGATCGGTTTAGAATTGCTGGCTCTACCTTTAATTACAGAACTCCTGATCTAAGAGAGAAAGCCGTCTGTAAATAGGTATCCTTCAATGTCTGATGCTTGACTGCTTAAGCCTTACACTGGTGTTTCTCTGTTCTTAAAGGCTGCATTACACAGTAGTTAAATACAATTTTCTGAGCTTATTAGCCTGTGTTAGCACAGTGAGTAGGCTAATGAAACAATAAACTCCAATTGATGGGGCTATTTCCTAAAAATGTATTTGGTGTACACATCATCTCGAACCATCAAATCATTGCCTAATTATCATGCTATTATAGTGTCATACTGTATGTCCTGTATATCTAACAACTGGCCAAAACAATTGTCAAATGATTTTGTAAATAATGTCCAGTTATAACTTCAATACACATTTGCAAAAGCTGATGCATTCGATATATTATTTAAGACTATAGGACATCTTGTATACTGAAAAGCTGCAACCAGCCAAGCTCACACATACTGACATGTAACTACCAATCAAACAATGATCACTTACATCAATCTCTCCTTCATCGATCTCGCCATCATCCTCTTCCTTCTTCTTGTCTCTGAAGGAATCTCTGCGCACCCTCTCAGGCCCTTTGGAGTCGTCCGTCCTCCTAGGTTCACCGTCTTTGGGAGATGGCGGGAGGATTGGTTTCTTCTCCTTCCTCTTACTAGTCTTGTCCTCACTATCCTCCTCTTCCTCTCCCTCAGCTTTTGCGTCTTCCTCATCTTCCTCCTCCTCGTGTGTGGGGATGCTGGGCTCCTCTGGGACCTCCTCATCATAATCCAGCTCATGCTCGTCCAGCTCCCGAGAAACAGACGCTGAGTCGTCCTTCATCTCCCTCACCGCGGCGGCTCTTCTCCTCTCCTCAGCTCTCTTCCTCTCATCCTCTTCTTCCTCCTCGGCCTTGCTTCTGTCTTCCTCCTCCTCCTCCTCATCATCCACCTCAGCTGTCTCGGCACCAGGCTCTGCTGAGGCGTCCCTTCTGTAGTCTCCATATTCGTCCTCCCGATCTTCTCCATCCTCCTCAACATTGAAGCTCCTGCCCTGCTCTGAGTCTGGAGACTGTGGGGTGTCAATGACTTTATCCTCTCCTTCCTCCTCCTCCTCCTCTCCATCCAACTGACCCCGCTGTGGACCATCATCATCCCCCTCCATCAGCAGAATGGTCTCATCCTCCTGTCCCATCCCTCCTCTTTCTCCTACAGGCTCCTCATCCTCTGGGTCAGACACGAAGTCAGGGATCACCTCATCCTCTTCTTCCCCCTCCTCTTCTAATCCCAAACCTCTTCCTCGGCTTTCCACTGCCTCTTCCTCTTCATACTCCTCTGCCAGCCCCCCGTTCTCCTCTTCATGGAATATCTCACTGTCTGAGTTGACCCTGTCCTCCTCTTCATCAGCAGAATCCAGCAGCTCACTGTCAGAAAGGCCCTTTTCCTCCTCCTCCTCCGGAGACTGAGGGGACTGGGTAGGGCTTTCAGGAGTATCCATTAGAGAATTTTCTGCAGAAAACAGAACAACAATAATCTATCAAGTAATATACAGCAAGCAAGTAAGTGCAAACAGAGCCCACACTTTAATAGTACATTTAAAAAGAACATCATGCCAAGCTTCATTAAAAAACCCATCAATTCAACATCTTCACTGCTGTCATGTCAACCAGGTTACATACCAGGTAGAATAGAATTTGACAATTAACTAACCATCAAAGTTATCTTTTGTCTAATGACAAAACATAACTAGTGTCCAGAGGAAAAATATTCTAATGAACTGCTTTATAAGTTTCCCACAGCAAACTATCTCAACCCACTTTATTGGAAAAGTACCAGTAAATACAACTAACAAACTACTGTACTTAACCAAATGAACAAGGAAGCACTGCATTGCCCTAACTTCAAATTGAGTATGGCATGTTGGACTCTCTATAATACGCGGTACAGCATACACTGAACTAAATAAAACTAAATGACAGCAAACTTCATGTTTTTTTTCCGGGTGATTTGGACTTTGTCTGTGCAAAGAAAAACTGGCTAACTTGCTTACAAACTGCCTACCTGAAAAAAGAAGAGCAGAAGACAATTAACTGAAGAAGCACTAATAGTTATTTTGATGCGGCAGTGTAATTATAATACACAGGTTTTTCTTAATTTAAGTTCTCTCCGACGCTAATTCAATGAAAAACTTTGCATTAGCAACCTGGCTAATAACTGTCTACCTATAGTTGGGAATAAAAGCTTCATATACTTAAAATGTCTCGCAAGGGTTCCAAGTTACCTACTTGTGCACATAGTTAGACAACAATTCCAAGTTTGTAAATACTACATAGTTCCCCTGCGGTGTAACATGACTGCTAACAGCTAACGTTAATAGCTGGGACGCGCTAGTTGGCAACAAGGCCGTAACTTGACAATGCGAAGAGCTGGTTAACCCGCGAGCACGCAACTAAGCTCCATCTCGAACAGAAACTAATAAACCGGCTATCCTAACGGCGAACACCGCTGTAACACCGGGCGGACCCTCCGGTACTCTCGCCCGTCTTTCAATTAACAATGCAGCCTCTCCTGAAGCTAAGCTAACAGCACTGCCACTCTCTGCTAGCTGCTAACAGTCACACGTTTTAATTCACCTTGCCGACCCGGAGCTCTTTAAAGACGGCACTGCTGCGTTAAGAATTGTCCTCCCCCGCTGATATTGTTATTTTTGGTCTGCAATAAATATTATAAGGTTTAATTTAACCGCTATGGTGGAGAAAATAAAAAAAACCGCACGGCACAGCGAGAGCGGCCATTACCTTTACGTCATCAACATAGGACAGCCAGTGGGAAAAGCCGCGCTGAAAGTGAATGAGAACAGATCTGAGATCTGTACGTGATTCAGGTTGTTGAATACTGTCATGTAGTCACAAGAGCCAAATCTGATTTACGCTCAGTAAGAGCAGGCCAGCTGAAGCAAAGCACCCTCAATGAAGAACACTTCAGGAACATCATAAAATAGACTATTATATTATATTATATTATATTATATTATATTATATTATATTATATTATATTATATTATATTATATTATATTATATTATATTATATTAACCTTTAATGTTCCTAAACTTTTTCTTCAGTGTCTGTTCTGCATATTTTAAATACAGTTTAAAGGCCCTTACAACCGTTTTGGAAGGGATAAAACATACCTTATCTCTAGATATCCGTTTTTTCACCCTTTAGGCAAATTGTCAATGTCATTATCAGTTTTTCTATAGATATGATCAATGAACTGTGTAACCTGTTATCTCACACAATCCTGTTATGTTATGATGTTTTTAAATTATAAAAACCAGAAAGCCAATCTCTGCAAAAATGCCTTTAAAAATTTTTTTTTAAAGCAGTTGTGCGCAATCTAAATAGATTTACTACTGTTACTTTGTAAAAATTTTAAATAGAAAAAAATATGAAGCCCTCCTAAACAATCTTAAATGGTTTGTTGGTCATTTTCATCAGACCATTAGAACTTGCAACAAATAACCTTAATTTTTAGATTAATTTCTTGTCTCAGCACATACCTGTTGCTACTATTGTTCCAGCATGGAACAGGCTGATCCTATGGCTCAATACAAATGTTTTTGAAAATTACTGCTGTAATGATCAATTCCATAATTTCTCTGCTGTTACACATCCCTTTTCTCCAATAGTCAATATTTCCTATGTTCATTTCCCTAAAATCCAGCATTTCCTATCATTTGTCTGCCTGCCTACGAGGACAAAGCAAATAAGCGTTTAAATGAATAACATTTCAATCAGTGAATTTTCTTGTTTATGTCACAGAGGCTCTTTTACAAAGAAAACCATTAACATTTTGGTCTTTTACTGTTGTTGTTTGCTTTAGTTAACAACAACTCTTGACATTGTGGTCTAGTTTTAGTCAAGACTAAGTATAAGAACTTTTATCAAACTTTATTGAACAGCTTCAAGGTCAGAATGCACTGATTTTAACTGAAAACTGGCAACACCATGACACAACAGTCATACTCTTTTTCTGAAATTGTCTTTCTTTTGTGAAGTATATTGTGTCACTCAAAATAAACATACTTACTTAATGGTTGTATGATTAAGAATTCAAGTCCAGACGTAAAACATATTTTGATTATTATTTCATTGATATTAAACTCATATAGGAATGTATTCATGTATTTTCTCGTCATATTTACTTAGTTGAGCTCTTAAGGCCTTAGGCTAAAGATGTTACAGGCACACAGGAGGAGAAGTCATGGATTAACATGATTTTTTTTAAAAAAAACTACAAAAATACAGATTTTGTCAAACATTTTATTTTCAAATTCTATTGGAATCCATGTTTTTTTAAATCATGATAAACAGAGATTTAGTCAAAGCTTTTGTCTCTCAACCCTAAGACACTCAAAATTTAAACACTACAAAATCAAAATGAAAAGTTCACATTATATATTTTCATTTATACAAACCAAAATGTCTCTAACATTTGCAATAGGTGTAAAACACTATACATAGTGTACAGTATGAATAGTGCATGCTTAAGTAAAACAAATGAGCACAAAGAACAACGTTGCATACACAGAGCTTGTCAGTGAGTGAGCATGTGGGATCATTTCTCAAGTGGTGTTTGTGCTGATGCTCCCATAATGTTTCCCAGAACACGGCAGAGTAGTGACTGAGTTGGGTGACTAGTGTTAATAATTTACTATCATTATTATTATTGTTATTATTATTTATATATGGAAATTTTAAAACAACCAACTAATTAAAAAAAAAAAACAAGTGTAGATTTATCAAATGTTGACCTTTTTTCAATCATAGCTTAGTCAGGTGAACTCAAAGTCTCCTGGACATATAGCAGTGGGACTGTACTTACACTTCTTTTATATCAATAGTGCTTTAAACGCAATTTATCAATTCAAAAATATCTGTTGCCTGCCCATATTCAATTGCCCTTTTGACTTCATGAACTTGAGACTGAAAAGGCCTATGGCTAACCCCATTAGAAAATGTTCTTTTAATGGTCCAGGTGGCCCTCTACATAGAAAAACAGAAATCTTCTGTTAATATATAATATAATATAATACAATATAACATAATATAATATAATATTGGCTCCTCTGTCTTATTAATAGTGATAATGCCTTGATAAATCATTTATTTAAGGATGACATTACACAGAGTACGCTCTAGTGACAATATGTAGTTACATAAAATTACCCTTAAAAAGACGCTAATTGAATATCAATCAACAATAAGGCAATAAAGACCAGTTCCTTTGATGGTTAAGATGCAAATACAACATTATCTATCAATTACTCTCAGGTCTCTATAAGTAAAGGTGAATTTAAGTATGGAGAACTGAACAGTTAATATAGCATTTCTAATTATTTTTGTTGATTAAACTAAACTACAAGTATAAGGAACATATGATAACCAATTTCATGTCTCTATTGATTGAAGAAGTCCTAACTACTGGTATTGAAGCTAAGCCTATTATACCTTTAGGCTTTACAGTATGCCCTATCAGAAAGTGGTATTATATATGTGAAATTTTGGCAAAAACTAAATAAAACTACCTCTACTCTCTTCAATTGAAGTTCAGTTGTTTCAAAAACAGATTTACCAACTTAAGGAGAAATTAATATACATAGAAAAAAGTAATCAATTGCATTACTAACTCGGTAATATGCATTTGGCACAAAAGTTATATGATTATACTGCAAAGTTTCTTCACTCTGCTTCAATATGGCACTGTGCCAGCTTTTAGCCACTAGATGGCAGCAATATACCAAATGATGTGTAGTTACTGCTGCAGATGCATCAGGGCAATTAGACATTAGTTCCACTGTATATATTAAGTTATACATATAAAGATACATACAAAAATATATCTAATTTACATGTAGTGTTAAATTGTCATGTGAAAAGACCTTTAACTAGGTTTTAAAAATTTACTCCGATAAATTATCACATAGTGGGATTATTAAGATGGCAGTGAATGAATATGGAAATTCCATATTGAAGTTTGATCATTTTCATACAGTTTGCAATCTGAACAAACTTGCAAGGAGCATCAGTACTACCTCCAGCATGTGAAGCCTTCACAGATTCATGTGCCACAATCATTTACTCACATTCATATCTTTGGAAAATTCTCCAGTTCATCAGACTGTTTTATTTTTGGAGAAAATGCAAACTGCAGGTAACCCTGTGTGACTGGCATGCAAATGACTAAAAGAGGTAACTGAAGAATTTTAAGTTGTTCAGAGGATGTAAACTGAAGTCTGTGATACTGGTGGACATCAAGAATAATGTTCGTGTCCAGCATTACTGATGTTTATTACCCAGTTTGGATAGTGCTGGTTGAATTCATTACTAGTGTGTGGAGTGACACTGTACAAGATTTCAATTAGGGATGTAATCTATTATTAACATAACATCTGTAATAGTACATGAAACTTTGTCTTGTCACTTGGACCTAAGATTCCTCTGATTGAAGTGCAGTTTGCTAAATCTGTGTGTGTGTGTGTGTGTGTGTGTGTGTGTGATTGTGTGCATTTGCAGTGGGAGTTGATTCTCTAGAACACATGAGTCCTGATGGGAGCGAGGAACTGGAGCGCACTGGGGGCTGCAACTGTCAGAATGAATCGTCAGGCTGGACTTTTGAGGATTAGCAATTTCCTGTGGCAAGTTTCAAAATAAAGCCATTGTTGTGGCAGAAAGAGGTGTATGAAAGAGGAATCAGCTGGTTGAGACACAGCTGTCAGATGGGGAATCTCTTTATTCACAACAGCTCACCAACAACGTAGACAGAGTAAATTCCAACATTACAGAACGTGGCATGACTTTTTATACTGAAGACAGGCTATGTGTGTGTATGTGTTCGTGTTGCGTGACAAGTCTCATCCTGTTTTGCCAGACGCTTTGGCACCCTCAAATACTAAAGAAGAATGAGATATTCCTCAATTTCACTTACCTTGGACTTTGACCAAATTTGAATGGGCGTCTCTGCACTATGTGTGTGTGTGGTATTCCGCCTCTTTCCCAATATCTCCAGGTGTCTCCTGTTTTGGTTTGGTGGACTGACATGTTTGGCATCGGTACAGGTCACCGTGACCTGGCACTCATTCCAGGTCAAAATTGCCTGGCCCTCATATTCCCACACCATCATGTAAAATTGATTTATCAAGATCTAAATTGGATCTCGATGTATTTAACGGGAGATGATGCAATTTGAAAAGCTTTTTGTTACATAACATCAAATAAATAAAGTAAAATGAAGAAAATCGGCTGTTCAGCTGTTGACCTATGGTAGGCTAAGCAAAGTTAAATTCATTTAGAAGGGCAACTAAATAAAATATGTACGTCTCTATATATTTAATATCACAAATTGTACACATTCATTATAGTTATATTAATGTCGCAACATCCACCTTGGCCAACAGACACGCAGTCACACAGACACACAGACACACACACAAATACTGTAAATAATATAACTGTGGTAAATTAATTCATTTACTATTTTGCCAAAGAACACAGGTTAGTATCAATAAAATGCAACTGACTTATTATGTTAAAACGATGGAAAAATTGTAACTTCCATTCAGTGATGAGTAAACATCCACCTATAAAAAATATATATATATATACATCTACTGTGGATAATATAATATTATGAAGAATTATTCATTCTATGATTCTGATTGAGGTTTTATATGATAACAAATCACAGACAACCACACAATTAAATAACAAGACATTATTCTGAACGTATTGTGCTTTTATGTTGAAGGCACAAGCGCTGCTTCCCACGTTAAATCTGTGTTAGTGTGACAGAGCTCAGTAAGAAGTAGCAGGGCACTGTGTTGTACAGTAGGTAGACAACTGTTAAAGCATGGCTATGCTGCAGACCTGGCTCTGATCTGCGATACACACATACACACAGAGGAAACAAATCAAGCATTTTATTTTGTGCAGAGAGACAGACTTGTGAAGAAGATTCTGGAGGAAGATGGTGGAGATGATGCAAAAACACACAAGGTAAATCATTTTCTTTTTATTGCAAATAATTAAAAAATAATTAGAAGTTTAGAATCAGTTATGTCTGTCTCGTATACCTGTTGCTGCCATCACTCTGCCATGTCAAACTCATGCTATCTATCATTTACTGTGAAAGAAAGGTAAGACAGAAAGAAAGAAAGAAAAATGAAAGAAAGAAATGAAAGGCTGTAGGCTATCCATGTGTGCATGTGCGAGTGGTCTCATTAATTTTCTGTACACACACACACAAACACACACACACACACACACTCACCTTCAATATTTTTTTTATTTCATTTTTATTTAGCAGTAGGAAAATACTCTTAGGTCCATGCAGTTTCATTCTAAAATTTTTATAGTCACACTGATGTTGTCACAGCCACAGCAGTAGAGCAGTTTGGGGTTTGATGCCTTGCGCAAGGGCAGCTTGACGCCAACTGCTGAGACATAGATTTTCCATGCTTGTCTGGTGACCTCAAGCCTGCTGCCTTTACCCAGGTTAATCAGATGCCAGATATCTGTTATCACCATATCCCCGGAGGAAAACGTGCAGCCTGTAAATGACAATCGTGCTTATTTTTAATGTTAATGGGGAGGGAACTGAATGAATGCAAGGTGAGGGAGGAAGCGAGACCATCAGCTGCATAATCACCCTAAACTTAGACAGCAAAGGAGAGGGTTCATGGACTGGGTGTCAGTTGGGTTTAGTGGTTCATCACTCAGCCAAAATGAACCCAAATTTAATTCTGTGGGCTTTAAGTACCATACGATTTACAAAAATGCACTAAGAGGCCACTTCTTACAAGGGTTCCCTCCATGCTGAGTTGTCATTACTCCATTCTGTACATAAAAATATACTCTATTTTATGAAAGCTGGGCAGACTTACTAGTTTATTTCCACCAAAAATCCATTCACATAACCTGTGTTCAAGCTTTGATACCCTTGTAACACTAGAACCAGCTCTGTCCACAGTTCAATGGCAGCATATCAAAGTGGAACAACCTGTAATTTGTAAAGCAATAGTTTTTTAGGAAATAATCTCATTAGCTTTCTAGTGGAGAGTAAGATGAGATGTGTTTGTACGCTAAATATGAAGCTACAGCCAGAAGATGGTTAGCCTAGCTTAGCATGAAGACGGGAACAAAAGGTTAAACAGATAGCCTAGCTCTGTCCAAAGAATCAAAAAATCCAAAAAAAAAAAAAAAATCCAAAATCTTGTTTGTGTAGTCCATAAAACTGAAATATGAAGACGACAAGTTGTGGTGACAGTGATAGTTGTGGAAATCTCGCAGTGAGGACAAGACTCAAGAGAGTCACTGCGCTAGTCCGACACATAACCTCATGTCAAACTACAAATTGCATTTGGCATTTTTGCCTTCATTGGACAGTGGGCAGCAAAGAGGCAGACAGGAGACAAGGGGAAAAAGAGATGGGTATGACATGCAGCAAAGGTCCTTGGTTGGAATCAAGCCAGGGACGTTACAGTTATGTAGCATGCAACCATTAGTAATCATTCGGCTACCAGGGTGCTCCACCAATTGCAGTTTTAAACATTGGTTTTTGTATGTGTGAAACAAACAAGATATATGTTCATTAGTGAGCATTAGAGGTGCAACAGGAGGATTCTATTAACTTTGGACAGGGCAAGGCAAGCAACTTTCCCCTTGTTTCCTGTCTTTATCCTAAATTAAGCTAATTGTCCCCTGGCTGTAGTTTCACATTTAATGGACATGTACATGACAAAATTTATATATATATATATATATATATATATATATATATATATATATATATATATATATACATGTTTCTGCAAGATCTTAAATAGATATGTTGTCTGTTTGGCTTTATTTGTTTCTCATGTTGAAAAGGCAACTGTGTTTGTAATCCGCTGTAAAACATGAAGCCATCCAAATGAACAGCGTTACTGAAGCGCCTCACTCAGTCTAGTATGATGGACAGTTAGAAATGTGCAAAGGATCAGCTCGACTGAGTTGTGGATGTGTGTGTAATGGAATGGAGAGTGGATGCAGTCTGATTGATGGCAGAATGGTCGAACTAAATTACTTTTCATTTCATGTCCACCTCAATTTATTAGAGGCAGCCCTCAGGAGGGGAGGTCCAATATGTGCGTGTGCCCGGGCTGGGAGATAAGTGAAAGGAGCAACAGATGCCATGTAGAATTTCACAGTGTTGCACAATGGTTAATTAGCTTTCAGCAAGATGTGAAACCTCAAAACAATCCTCAGGATTCTTTTGATTAAAAAACTGGTTCACACTTTGTCTTCTAATAACCTCTGTTAGATTCAAAATCAAATGGATAGTGGGGTAGGCTGAGTGTATGTGAGAGAGACCCATAGATGAGGCAGGAATCCAAATTTCAAAAATGCAGAGCTGTTTTATTTTATTTTCATTTCTTTGTAGACTTCATTTTCAGTGTGAGTGTGTGGTTTAAGCTGTGATGCACACAACACATGGCTGGAGTCAAAAAGGACAAACAAAGGGAGGAAGGCTTTTGAGTGGATTAATTGATCTGAGAGGGGGTGTTCCTTTCAGTTAGGTGCGTATGATTTCTTCTTTGCCTGGGAAGTGGTCAGGTGACTCCTTGGTGAGGACTTTTGACAACTTCTAAACCTTTTCAGCAGAAATAGTTTAAGAAATTACTTTAATCAGGAATCCTTCTGCTGTACAGGATTTTAGGAATATGACTATAACTTTACCAGAAGTGAACTGGGAGGCATCATACTGCAGGTGCATTATGAGAGTAAGAAAAATTGAAGTTTGAGTGTTTTGTCTATCACAGAATATTATGTTAAAATTAACTTAATTCACCCACAGAGTGTGTTTACGCCTTGAGCGTAGCATTAGGGGTTATTTGTTACACTGCATGCTCTGCAGCACCAAAATGGCTCATTTGAATATTGCCTATTTATGCCTATCCACTCTGGGTCCCATTAAAGCTTCATCGCGCACGATTTTAGCTCTGGCTGTCAATCTGAGGTCTGTGCACCTCCAGAGGAACATTAGAGGGCTTTTTGAGCTCCCCAGAAAAATTACATTATATTTTTTTTTTTTACCACTGTCCACATTTCCATCAAATTTTGTTGTGGACATTTATGGTCTTAGAGTTTTTTGTGACCTCACTCACATTTCTTTTAGCACTGCCATCAGGTCAGAAATGTGCACTTGACCATGACTTTAGTCTACAACAAAGGGTACATCTCAGTTCGATTAATTGCATCCTAATTTTCCTCTCTTGTGTCTTGCTCCCTCTTACTGAAGATTGAAGGAAAAGATGTGAGAAAAGAAGAATCAAGGAAACATGTTTATAATGAAATGAGATGTCAGCTTTAACTGCTATGCTTTGCACATATAATGACATGTCCAAATAAAAACAAAAAGTTGTGCAGTGATATGACATGACTAAACTGAAATACAAGTCATGTAAGTCATGTTGTCCCTTAAAATAAACAGTTTCAGAGGATTATAAACCACACATACCCAACAAAGCTGTATTAAGATTGTGTATGTTAGGCCCGTAGTGTGGAGGCTCACTCGAGGGGTGACATATTTTAGAAAAATAATTTATTCTGAAAGAACAAATTAAAACAGTATGAGTCAGCTGATCTTCCGTGGCTTTGCTCTTAGTATGTTAACTGCCAACTTAAATTAGTTGGAACAATACAACAACAATACAAAAAATAACAATATAATATAAAAATTCAATATTTCAAAATACAGTAATCATGTATAAACTAGCTATTTCCATTTAAAATCAATAGGCTGACAGAATCACAAAATATATATACATAAAATAGGCTATTGAAAATGATCAATTTTATATTGATTTATTGATTTATTCATTGAATGGGACAGTGTGCAGTTTGCACCATTAAAGATGTACTGCACCTGAATTAGCCTGAAGCTAATTTGCATCAGTAGTCCCGGACAATATCAGTCTATTATCTACAACTATTTAGAATTCCTATCATTTCAGGTATAAAACAATTATCTCATTCATAACTTCAGCCACGCAACATTTACATTACAATATAATCTCTCTCATTCATTCTCTCTGTTTACGCGTGACGTATTACAACTCGTGAACTGCCTGGTTGCCTTGGCGACGGTAAACAACAGCGCTGCTAATCAGCTGTTCGGGCTCTGGCTCTAACTCTACGTTCTATAACCGTTGTAAACAATCTGAAAATAAACGTTATTAACTGTTAGAAGAAAACGAACAAAACAAAGAAAATATAAACCACAAAACACTGACATTAAGTCCAACACATACATACATATCAGTGGAGTCAGGCAAACCGTACACTTGACTCCCTTTGGCATTTTGACAGGTTTAATTTAAAGATAACTATCACGCTAGCAACAGGACTTAAGGGATGGCAAAGTTGGTCAGTTCACCACTTTGGTGCTCAGAGGATGAATCGTAACAACTTGGGTGATCCCCTGACTTTTCATCTAGAGCCATTAATGGGTTAAAAATACTATTGTCTAATACTTTGGTTTGAAACCAAATATCTGCATATCTGATATTCCCATCAGCCTCAGCTGTACTGTGTGTTTAGTGCTAATTAGCAAATGTTACCAAGCTAAAATGCTAAACTAAGATAATGAACATGATAAACATTACACCTGCTTAACATCAGCATGCTAGCATTGTCATTTTTGAGCCTGTTAGCATGTTGATGTTTACATGTAGCTCAAAGCACCACTGTGCTTAAAGGGGACATATTCTGCACTTTTCCAGGTCTATATTTTTTAATCCAGGGCTTTTACAGTTAAAAACTCCTTTATATATTTATCTTATACTGGCCCTTTATGCAGCCCTTCAGTTCTGTCTCTGTCTGAAACAGATTGTTATGAGCTGAAATCCAATCTGAAATATAAGAGTGGACAACAAAAAAATGTGGAAATCCTTAGCAACAGCCTTACAACCAAGGCTATGTAATGGATGGTTGTTTATGGGCATGTGCAATGAGCCAACATCATTATGGTAACCTCAAGTTTTGGAACTTTGACCATGTTTAACATCCAACATCACAACAGTAAATAAATAATAGAAAACATAAAAAGGTATATGTCCCCTTTAAGTACAACCTGAAATCCTTGTCACAAAACTGAGTCACTGCCCTCTGCTGCTTCCCTATTGGAACATACAGTAGCCTACTGTGCAAACGTTTTAGGCACTAAAAGTAAAGGGGGAATGCTTAAAAAAAAATTGCTATAAATTTTTTTAATTTATCAATTAACTTCTTACAAAGTTGAGTAAACAGCAGAAACCTAAATGAAATCAATGTGTGCTGTGTGCAGCTTTGTCTTTAAAACAGCAGCAGTTCTCCTCGGTTCACTTTAACACAGTTTTTCATGGTAACTTGCAGGTAGGTTGTTGTAACCATCCTGGAGAAAGAATGTTCTGTGGATTTATTATTTAGTCCATCTCAGGTGCTTCTTCATGTAATCCCAGATTGACTCCATCATGTTGAGATTAGGGCTCTGTGGGGGCCATACCATACCATCTGTTGCAGGACTCATCATTCTTCTTGTTGCTGAAAATAGTTCTTTATGACTCAAGCTGTATGCTTGGGGTAATTGTCATGTCATGAATAAATTTGGGACCGATCAGACACATCCCTGATGGTATTGCATAATGGATAAGAATCTAAACATCTAGGGTGCTTAAAACTTTTGCACAGTACTGTATAAGTTAGGAATGTAACTGGATCTGAGAGACTGAAGGATGACTGTCACTACGGTCTAAATGGAGTGATAGCCTTTGTTCGGCTTACTCTTGAGACCTTATGTGAACAAAGTCATGCCCATGATCCCTGAAAACGGAACTTCCCACAATATAAAAGCAGGGTCAACTTCAAGCTTGTCCTTTGTGCCTTTCTGGAATGAAGGCTATCGTTCTATTTAGACCGTGGTGACCGTCAGAGTGAGGTAAAAACAAATAGCCTGTTGCCAGGAATCTTGGCATTGTTAGAAATATGTCAAAAATATGATCTATTTTCATTTTTAAAGACACAGAGATTATTTAAATGCCTTCATCTCATCACACCTGGATTGTTGCAACAGTCTTTTTACTTGGCTTAATCAAAAATCTATTGACTGACTTCAGACTGTAGAGAACTCAGTTGCCAGGCTTTTAACCAGAACCAAGATCACACAACATCAATCACACCTTTACCATCTTTACACTGGCTCCCAGTATGTTTTAGAATTGATTTTAAGATCTTACTGATTACTTTTGACTTACTTCATGGCCTCTCTCCCTGCTACATCTCTGACCTCTTAGTACCGTATGAGCCAGTACAGAGTTTAAGATCCTTGGGCTGAGGTCTTTTATCTGGTCCAGATGCCAGACTGAAAACTAGAGTGTTTGCAGTCAGGGCCCTGAGGCACTGAAACAATATGCCTGAGGAAATGAGGTTGCTGAGTCAGTTACTTCTTTTAAATTTCTTCTTAAAACGTACCTATCCGAGAGCCTTTCCTGATTTTACTTCAGTTTGTATTTTGTCTTTTATTTCTTTCTGTCTTCCAAAATTTCTTATGTTTTATCTTACACCAAATTGGTTTTATCTGTGTTTCTAAAATCAAATGATTTTATGATTTGTCTTTTTTATTTTGCTGCCCTTGTGAAGCACTTTGTAACGTGGGTTTTGAAAAGTGCTCTATAAATAAAGATTAGCATTATTATTGTTGTTATTATAACCTCTTAGAGCAGCTAGCATGGCTGTGCAGTCTTAATTTTGTTTTCATCAGTATTTGTGATTAGAATGCCTCATACTGTGTAGGATATACCAGATTCAGAAATCAGAAACAGATTTATTGCCAAGTAGGTTTACACATGCAAGAGATTTGCTTTGATGCTGTGGTACACAACAAATAAGAGAATATAGTAGAAAGTAAATTAGTTGCCTGGTTGTTTCAGGGGTGGACACCATCAAAATTGATTAGTAGATGTACTGTTAATGGTTTGCAGCATCACATGTGACTGAATAATGCTGATAGACAGTTTAAAAGACAACCAAAAGCAATGACAAAATGGAATGTTGCCAAAAACTCTCCTCCTCTTCCTGACCATGACTAATATTATCCATAATACAGGTTAAAAGTGAAAAATCTTTCAGATGAATGATGAAAATTGTTTTATGTGTCCTTATTTAATCGGAACATAATACACATCCACTAGTTTTAAGATGGTGAACAGAAAACAAATCAAATCTACAAATTGCAGTATTGTGTTGATGCACTTAAAAGTTCCCAAACAGCTGTACACACAAGTCACCGATGGATTGGGTTGGGCTTGTGTATCCTTGCTCAAGCCTCCTCAGGAACCAGTTCTAGCTCCTGGATCCTCCTGGAGTAGAAATGAGAGCATTGGAACGCCACTCATGATGGCAGATCAGATCGATTTCTGGAAGGACTGAGAGGTGAAGAACAATCAAACTAGATGTACACAAGGTATACCCAGATCTCATGACAAGATTTCCATGATATTCGCTGACAATTTTTCATAGTTTCAAGAGGAGGAATCCTGAAGATTTTGGTGACCTCCAGACCTTTTCTTTAGCACCACCATCTGGCCAAACCTTCAACTTATACACAAGAAACATAATGGTCAGATTGGCATGAAATTTAATGAGCAAATTCATGCTCACTAGAGGGTGAAACCTTTCCAATTCAGACACTCCATGTGCTTCACTCTAGCACCACCCTCAGGACAAAATGTCAACATTGTGCAAAAGATGTCTTATCATCTAAAAAAATTACTCTATCCAGAGAACAATCAAACTACTGCTGATCTTTTCCCTTCAAGATTTCTGCAGTTCCAGCACTACATTTTCAAACAGCATATAAGTGCCATTTGAAACCAACAGCTTGCATTGTTCTTTTATTCCCCTCACCCCCACCTCCACCCCTTTGTTTTAACCACCTCATGCTTTATCTGATTGCATGAGCACTTTTGCTTCCAAACAGTATTTACTTGAGGGCAACACAGAGAAATTCTGTGTATGTGTTAATATGTGTGGGTGTCATTGACATGTTACAGTCCAAAGCCAATGCAAAGGTTATTCTCAAGTCTATTCCCCATTTGTCCAATCAACTGAATTCATTTTCTATTTCTAGGTGACTCACTAGGAGCCTGAGTGGTGTTTGGAAGTCCTGGGAGAATTACCTTCAACATCTTATTCTTTGTCCTTCCACCACATTAGTTTAAAAGGAAGACGGTGAGGTGGACAGAGAAGGTGAGGGACAGAAGGAAATATCAAAGACAAGAAAACAAGACCAGTGTTTCTTTCCTTTTCTCAATACCCAAAGTTTCTAAACACAAATTCATATCCTCTTTAGTAATAACACGATCAAACCCATGTTATGTTAAAGATTCACAACTTCAAACACACTAGCTACACACAGTGGATAGCCAGTCAATATCATACGCTACTTTCAACTTGATTGGCTTTAAATGAGAGTCAATGCTCTAAATGAAGAAGAAGAAACATGGCGACATTTATGAGTCATGCCCCTCATATCTTAGCTTTAATCAAATGAACGGAGCCTTTGATTAACAAAAAAGCAAAAAAGACCAGCTGTTAGCAGACATGACCGACAACGTGAGCTCCAGAATTGACACTCCGACCAACATCTCCCTGAGTCCCACCGTCACTGTCTCTGAGTCCCTGGAGTACAAGACAGTGTCTGTCTTCCTGGTCCTGCTTGTGTGTGGTGTGGGCATTGTGGGTAACATCATGGTGGTCTTTGTGGTCCTCACCACACGCCACATGAGGACACCCACCAACTGTTACCTGGTGAGCCTGGCCATAGCCGACCTGACTGTGCTGGTGGCGGCGGGGCTGCCCAATGTCTCGGATAGTCTGACCGGCACCTGGGTGTTTGGGCATGCTGGCTGTCTGGGAATCACCTACCTGCAGTACCTGGGCATCAACGTGTCGTCCTGCTCCATCACCGCCTTCACTGTGGAGAGGTGAGGGTGGACAAGTAACCAACTACCACTAATCTCACTGCAGCTTTTGCTGGCTTGTGTTGTTCTGAGTTGTTACTAGCAGGAATTTTACTTTAACTGGAGAGGGCTTTGACTCTAGTGTGTAAGAAGACAAGTGTATGCTCTACATATGAACCAGGAAAAGGAGTGAGTGATGGCCTTGGCTTGTTTTGATTTGGAAAATTCTGTTAGTGTTAATTGGATTTATTCAGACTTTTGCTTTTGCACAGTGTGTGCAATGTCTAGATTGTGAGTTAAACTGAATTATTACAATGTAGGGTCTCCAGATTTTCAAACCCCAAAACCAGGACCCTGTACCACATGTTCATACACGCACACATGTATGCACGCACCCTACGCGTTTTCATCAGGATGATGGACAATTATTTCAGCACTTAACACACCTACTGAGGGCACCTTTGAACACCGTGAACAGTTTTGTCTCCCAAAATCCACCAAGGTATTTGTCAGTGTGCACAAGTGCAGGCTGCCGGCTAAATGACCAATGGTGACACATTCTCTGCCAGCTTTTTAAAAAAAAAACCAAAACAAACAAAACAAGGTACAAATCTCTTTGTGGCCTGTAAATAACTTTATAGGCTACAACATAAAAATTACTTTAACTTACATCTTCACAACACTATGACACGAACTGGTCGCAAGTTAACAAAGATTAAAACAGCAAACCATTAAATCACAACTGCACCTCGTTAATAAAAAAAACCAAGAGCCTGTAAAGAAAGTTACCTTTAAGAAGATTGCCAGGTACTTCATGCTTTGCAGTCTTTCTTCTTAGTTAGAGTTTCTTTTCTGGAGCTCTCAGGGAAACCACTGCTTATGTTTGGCCGTCTTAATATGATCTTTTATATCGGCATTTCCACCATGCCTGACTGATAATGACCCTCCTGGAGCTCTCTTTGGCTAGATAGCTAACCGTTAGCATACTGACAGGTTCTGTCAGAAAGAGCCGCAAGTGTCATAGGTTAGCAGCAGCCGTGACAACGACACATTTATTGATTGACACACGTACAGACAGAATTCAGTGTTGAATTCAGACATGTGGTGCATTGCTTACATTTTTATATTTGGTTGGGTAATAATGAGTGAGATAGAACATGCTAAATGTCTATGTAAGTGCTGAAAACAAGTACATATAACAATTATTATTTTAATGGTGAAAACTGGGACTTCTTAAGTGTTTTTCAGATATTTGTCAAGATTCAGGACACACAGCTTGAAACCGGGAAATCCCGGACAAACCACAACGTCTGGTAACCGTATTACAATGTGCACGAAAAGTTTACCTTCAGTCAAAAAGTAACGTAGATGAATTTCGCTACATTAGCTGTCTTGAGTCATTACCGTCCTGTAAACTGTATTACAACGTGCACAAAAAGATTACTTTTAGACAAAAAGTAAAGTAGATGAATTTCGCTACATTAGCTGTCTTGAGTCATGACCGTCTTGTAAACTGAAGTCATTAGTTACTCTACACGTTCGCCTGCTGCAGTCAGTCATGACTCCAGGTGGCTGGTTGTCTCTGGCGATCTTGTGAATTTAACAGTCGCATCTACCAGAGGAACAGATTGAAAATTACTCTGTATACTGATCTGTGCTCTTGGTTTGTGTTAGTTTATCATTTATAAGTATTATCTTGTTAAGACAGTTGAAATGCTGAGAGTCGAAAAGTATGTAGATTCTACTTTGTTCAATCTGTCTTTATCTGTCAGGTAGCTAATGCTAGCTAGTAGCAGTCTGTGGATATCAGGCTGATGTCAAGAAAAACAAACAGCAGGAGCAGATCAGTCAGTAAGTGGACTTTCTGCTGATTATTAAACTACATGTCCATTCTCTGCTTAGATAAAGGGTCTAGATACTGACAGTCCATAGCTGTGTGAGATAACCTTTATTTTTAAATGTACATAACAATGACAGTCTTGCAAGTGTTGCAGGTCTTCAGATATTCTTGCTCAACTGTCTTGCACATTGAGTCCTAGAAAATATGATGTTTCAATCATGTTTTAATCTCATGGATCCCAGGAGGGGCCAAGGAAAAAAAAGAACTAATTTGTGCCCTTGATTTATTAATTTGTGCACACAGATTACTTAATTAGTGCTCTTTATTTATCTACTTTGCCTGTTCCCCTTTTGTAGAGGGCACTAAACACATTCAGTCAGCCAGGAGTTTGAAGATAGTAAAAAAGACATTTCCCCTGTAATATCAGTTACTTCTTGATGTGCTGATGCGTGGTGAAAGATGAACAGGTAAAACAACCAGATTTGCTGCAGGTTTGCGTACGTTTAAGGGATCTCAGAAATAACACAGTATTGAGCCTTCATGCCAAAACCTGAAGTATTCTCGCATATCTAAATCCAAGCGATCCATAGTGAGTGTGTATGCAGGATGAGAGAATGGCATGAGGGTGAACTCTGTCAAATCAAAAGCCTGAATTATTAAATCAAGAGCACACGTTATTAAATCCAGTATTTCCACAGACTGTGCCACAGCTCAGCAGATGTATGTTCCGGTGAAGAAGAAGAGGAGCAATTGAGAAACCCAAGCAAACATTTTATTATTCAGGGGAGAAAGCAGACACCTGTGAGATTTAGAATAGACAGTACTCTGGTAGATGCAACCTGCAACCCACAAAATAATATCATTTGGACTATCTTGTAAGGTTTGTGTAGGAAACATTGTGTGACCAAATCAAAGTGGGGATGGGTTATAACAATCTTTGTTTTAAAAGTATTTCAGTTTCTCTATTTCAACATGTAGTTAGGATCTGTTAGGACCCACTCAAATTACAAACAAAAAATATTTTCTTGACTGCTTTTACTGTACTAGTGTAACAGTTACAGTGTTGTGTGGTAATACGGCTGAAATTGAAGATTGACAAGAGGAGTCTATACTAGATTATAACAAAACAAACAATCTCTGCAAGTTTGAAGACTTTATAACCTTCCATGTTGTATGAAAATAAGAGGAAACCAATGGACCTTGGTTGACAGTTATGTAAAGTGTGCAAAAACACTTGTATGGTCCTTAACATTCAAGAACATAATTAACTTTATTTTGTAAACTTCTATGATCTAAAAAACTAAACTGACTGTTCAAAAATGTTTCATAGAATCGTAAGTAGGTCTGTGGCCTTTCTGTTTATGATCCAAGATGGAAGAGTATACACATTCGGCTATAGAGGAGGACTAGAGTGTGAAAATCTGACACCTGAGCTGCCATTACCCACGGTCACTGCTCTACATGGGAAAAACATTGCATAAAGAGCTCAGTGGCATCTACTTGCCAACAGATTGGTGGGACTAAAAGAAAAACAAAAAAAACCTCAACAGTCACAGTTAACTTGACATTGTGTTTTCTCACCATGTGCAGGTACATAGCTATCTGCCATCCAATGAAAGCTCAGACTGTTTGTACAGTTACCCGGGCGAAGCGGATCATTGCCGGGGTTTGGATCTTCACCTGTGTCTACTGCATGCTGTGGTTTTTCCTGGTGGACATTCAGGTTAGAGAAATACATTGCACATTACATTTTGCATGTTACCTATTAAGTGTGTGAGAGCAACGGCAGAGTAATTACTGACTGCCTTTTTGAATGCTTCCAGTTTTTTCAGACAGAAGTTAGCATCTGTGGCCACAATGATCAACTAGAAAACACTAAAAACACACACAACTGAACGAGAGTGAAGAGCACATAACATTTTTAAACATATAGTTTTACAGGCTGAATTGCTATGTGGAAACACTTGCAGGCAGTACTTGAAAATACAGACAATAGTACCCTTTGCAGTGTTTCAGTAAGTATATGAGTCATGAAAAGAGAAATAAAACAGCTGCGATTTGCAAGATAAATGCTGGTTCAACAGCAGGAAAATGTAAAAAGCTTTTTATGAGCTCTGCCATTTCTGAAAGCAGTATTATTACATGTGTGCAGATGTAAAAGATTGTACTCATGACATTATTACATGCATATCACAGCGAGAGTCTGTGAGCCACCAGCCTGCTTTCTTGCAGTGCCTATATGACTACTGTGTGACATGTAGGTGAGCCAGGATGGACATGTGCAGTGTGGTTACAAGGTGAAGCGGGAGCTCTACCTGCCCATCTACCTCATCGACTTTGCCATCTTCTACGTCATCCCGTTGCTCCTGGCCATTGTGCTGTATGGACTGATAGCACGGATCCTCTACCTCAGGTAAAATGGTGAACAAGGACAGTACCAGTGGGTTTGCATGAAATATCTTAAACCAAAGTGCACTCCAGTGATTTTACTCGAGAAGATCAGTTCACTTGTCATGAGGAGTGCCACTCAGCCTGTGAAAACAGTTATATTGTGTCCTATGTAACTCTGAAGGAGCTTTGTCAAGTCCAAGAAAATAAACCCCAGTCGAGATCATCCTGAAATTTATAACGCAAAGTCTGTCTTGCAGAGGGAGAATAGTTTCAAAGACATGGGCTTTAACTTGGCAGGAAGAGTCAAATTAAAAGGACAGGTTCACAATTTTTCTATTCTGTCTTAAAACAACAGTCAAGTGCCCATATGAACATTGAAACATTTTTGCATGCTGTAAGCATTCCTCCTGTTCATATTTGCTGTTAATGTAAGTGATGGAAGAGAAAAATCCAGACAAAATCCACAGGTCTTGTTTTGTGCAAAAATGTATTCCAAAGTTTATCTGAAGCTTGTATGAGCAGTCTGACTTAGTCAAATCAGCTATGTTTAACACTTTTTAATGAAGCTCAGTGAGAGAATATCCTTGAGCCATTGTTCAATCCAGCTTTAAAATGTATTACGTATTTCTTTGACACTAGTGGTATAGTATAAGTGTAGAACATCCAGGCTGTACTAGTTAGAGCAACTTTGTGGACCAGAATACAACACAAAAATGTTATTCTCTCTAGTGGAGGCTCTTGCTGATCTTGTACCAGCACTAAAGGTCTTTACAAACTGTTTAACTGGTGGTGGAGAAAAATTATGAATGATCTTATATGATAAACAAACATTATATAAGAAAATATCCAAAGTCAAAAGATTGACCTTTTAATCATATAGTGCTGATGAGAATCTGTTTTTATGCATTACTTTCAGTTTTTCTTTTACAGAAACTTCGAAATGTTTGCTTTATGCGACAAGTGATTGCATCATTGTGTGGACTCACTGAATCGCAGTGAAGGTCATCTTGCAGAGAATTCTCACTTAAACAACTGATATCATTATGATTGTTTTGGGAGTTAAAGCTATAATGCAGTTGTGAGTAAGGATACCTCTGTAGTGTATCCTCCAACATATCAAATAAAGAGGAAAAAAAGGATGCCATTCAAGGGATTTTGATATTTCTTGCAATATAAAAATGCTGATTGGCAGCAACTCTCAGTTTTGAAGCAAAACAAAAGCAAGGAAAGAAATTTCTGATTGGCTTACATCTCTATTTATGGCCAGCATTATTGGCCTCGTTAAAAATTTGCTCTTGGGCAGAAGTCCAAGTAATAGATTTATGCTGTTTGACTGAAGAAGTGATTATAACATGCTGTTTTTGCCCTGTCAAGAATTTAATTAGAGGAAAACAATGAATGACTGCATTTCAGGAGAAAATTCTGGTGGTTTTAATCCAAAAACTGGATGTTTTTGCAGGATTTTCCTCCCAGTAAAGGGCTCTTACCACATGTTAAATCCAACCTCTTCCTCAACATGTTAACCAAACAATTAAACCAACCACTGGGATGAGTGCTCTAACATGCTGCTTGTGTCCCTCCAGCCCTCTGCCCAACCATCCTGACGCCAGTGCCACCACGCTGCGTCGAAGCTGCCGGGAAGCCTCTGAAGCGGGGAAGGGGGGTCGCCAGAGCCGTCCAAAGAGCGCGCTCTCCTCAAGGAAACAGGTCTGTGGCTCATCCCGCATTTACCCTCTTCCCATTAACCACTTCTGCTCTCTCCTTTCTTGTTGTTACATTGTGTCTTATCTGTCAAGTAATTGCTGTGCGATAGCTTTAGTCACATTTGACCCCGGTCTCAGCGTTGGCTGTGTGTGTGATCTGCTGGGAATATAGAGGCCATGATTCCCTCTTAACAGCAAGGTGACGATGTCTCTGCTATCCATTGCCTCAGAAAAGTGCCCTCATGTCAGCTCTCTGTCCCGGCTGTTATGAGGCCCTGAAGGCAATCGGGTGGTAATGGCTACTTTTCCTCTGGCTGAGTAGTCAAAGAGCCTTCCTACTGAGAAAGCCAGATTGCATGGTATTGCTCTGCAGTAAAGGTCTGTCTCTTTGCTATTTCATGCACATTCTCTCAGTCTTTTCAGACTTGACAAAAAGACGACAAAGCCTGTTTTATTCCAGGGTTAAGTAGTTTTGTGTTCACATTAAGTCCTTACAAAAAACCTGAAAAGCTATTGTAGAGATATTTTTGCTCTCTACAAAAGTAATAGTCTCAGAGGTTTCTGAACATGTGTGCATTTAAGTGTTCACATATACATATAACTGAAGAAAGAAAAAGATCAGTCATTTTACTGAATTTCTTTTCACCTGATCAGGTAGGTTATGACTGAATCATTGTAAAGTGTTGTTCCTCTTAAAAGTATGGAATTTTAAAACCAAAAGCAGGTCTGAAGCCTTCATAGTGTTTTCCCAGAGGTTCCCTCAGTATGCTTCAGATGAAGTGCTTATTCAGTTGTCTAACAGTTTGTCCACACGGGAGGAGTTACTTGTTTCTTGCTTTGTTTTTCAGTCCTCTGCCTCACACGCATCTGATGGAGCAGATACACTTCTATTTTAATCAATACAGAAGTCTACACAGCTCACGTCATCTTGTGTAACTACTACGGATGTGCAGAGGGCCCAGTATTTGTATTTGTATCCATATTTGTTGAGGCAGGAAAACTATTTATATTTGTATTAAAAAAATGGAAATAGGTGTAAAAATCCAGTTTTTGTTTTTATTACACTATTAATTGTAGGATATTAAAGTGTTAAAAGTGTTTATGAATAAACTATCTTATGAAGGAGGTCCCCACACTGGGTCTAAAACTCTAGTCTCTCAGATCATAGATGACTGACCACTGAGCTTAAACCAAATGTGTTGCCAATGTGCAGACAGACACCCATAACACAGCACAGCATGTAAAATGTAGGGAAGAACTTCAAAGGCAATTCTTGCTTTGCACTTTTAATTTATTGCCTATTTTTTACAACCTAACTTTGTGGAAAGGAGAAGGGGAACAACAGGTTATGGAGAGTCCCTTGAAAGCACTTCGCATGTGTAAGTAGATCAGCTTTATCTCTGGGGAACACCCCCAACTCTGGGAGTGATGTCCAAATAAGGAAATGTGCATCATGTAGCAGGTGGATGTGACTCCCCTTGTTGAGACACGCTGATAGACATAACAGCGGAGCAGAGGACAGAGACTGAGATAGCAATGTAACCGACCTGCACGCTGGTATTTGACATGATTTTTTTTTTCATCCGGAAAAGAAATTAATTTAAAAATATTTGTACGAAACAAATATTCGTAAAAAACAACTATTTGTGCTTTGTTGAATAACGTATTTGTATTCAGGCACACCCTAAGTAACTACAGTGAAACTACAGTGAAACTTGCTTTTTTCATCATTCCAGCTGTGTAGACAGTCTGATTGTAGACTACAATATTCTCTCCTCTAAAATCACTGTGACTTGTTTAGAAAGCTGTTTTTTAGCATCCTTCTGCAAGTTGTGGAGGTTCTTAAGATGATCTAAGCCTCCTACAAGTGTGTAGGTACTCATTTAGTACTCATTTAAGTACTCATTTATCTACAATCATTTCTAAGAACATCTTCAGTTACAATGCTTTTGGGAAACACCTCTGTTACAATGTGAAGTAAGAATGAATGTTGAATTGTTGGTTTCAGAAACAGTTGGATGCAGCTCCACAGGAACTAATTTGCTGACCTCCTGACTTGTCATCTGGTGTCATTTTTGAGAGTGAAGTTTAGAGTGAAATGTCAGATGGACTGTGATTAAATCTAGTAATCTGATCGATGTTTCCTACAGGATGAATTGTAATAAGTTTGGTGATCCCTTATTTTTTCAGCCAGAGCACCATCATCCTCAGCAGTACTTTGCATTTAGTGCAAATTAGCAGACATTAGAACACTAACATGCAAAGCTAAGATAGTGAACTTGGTAAACTTTACCTGCTATTACATGCTAATATCATTAGCATGTTAACATTGTAACTGGGAGCAGGTTAACATGCTAATGTTAGCATTTTACTCAAACCACCACTGTGCCTACAGCCTCACAGAACTGCTAGTTGTAGACTCTTAGTCTTGTTCACATTGTACATAAAGGAGTTTTTATCCCTAACTTTTATAATAAGTGTGATTATATAAATGGAGATGTCAGTCTGTCACTGATAAAAATAGCTTGGTGTTCTAGAGAACAGTTATAAAGGCCCATCAGGAACTCATTAGATACAATTAAATTAATTTGTGTCCAGATTCATGATGGATGAGATATTATTTTTATAGTATTTCCACTTGAAAATCCATAATTTTTCTTTACTTTCTGAACCATTTGCATGTCTCATAAGTATGATTTTCATTACTTCAAAGTACAAAATGACCACTGCTAACTTAGAATAGCATTGAAAGATGATTTCTGGACTTGGACCAGTTGATTTGTTGACAAAAGCCAACAATTACTTCATCAGATAGTGATATTTCTGCCCTGTGCAACTATCAGAACAGAAATATCACCATGTTCCTGTCCTGCAGAAATATGTGATATTTATAAGGGACATTAGAAAGGTCACATCAACAGACAGAAAAGGCCAAATTACACTTTGAGGGGCAAAAACAAATGTACTAGTCACACACTTCATCTGTAGCAATGATTTCTGTGATACAAAGTCTTGCACCAGCCTCCCTGCCTGCTGGGTGACTGAGGTGTCCACATGGACGCTGGTCTAGCTGAACCATCACATCAACCCAAACTGATGTGGCAGCTAAATTGATGAGAGGCAGGAAGAAGAACCTTGAAGCCCCTGCTTTTTTTCCATTTATGAACTTCACGTGGCAACCACCACAACCTTTAAGCCAACTTGTTACTTCTTGTTGACAAGATAGCAGCACATGGTAAATCTTTTAAATCTTCATGGTAAAAAAGTTTTTTTCTGTGATGAACCTGGAAGAGGCTGATAAAATGTATAATGTGGTGTGTCCTTTGCACACAAGACTAGCTACATTTACACAGTGTCTCTATTCATTACAAGAGATAATTTTCCTCGTGGAACCGCACCACTGACAACACAGTTTCCAATTATAGAGGCCAGACAGTGAGGGGAGTGCATTCTGACCCCACTGATGGTTCCTCTGCTTCGACATTGCACAGCAACGTGTTCCTTGGCATCAACTTTTTGATATCCAACCACATCCTCCACTCAACCAATTTTAGCTATGTGACCACCAACCCATAAAGCACGTCTGACCTTTAGAGAGGAAAATTATGTGTAGCTGAGCAGCAGAAAGTGTGGGCAATAAACTTTGTAAATTAGCTCTGGCCTCACAACCCTTTTCATGTTGAAAGAGCTTTTATTTTTAGTATATTATCATTCTATGACTGGCTCGAAAGGTGCAACATAAGATGCGAAAAGATTACATTTATTTACAAAAAAACAAAAAGTATAAAATAAGGGAGTTGTGAGAGAGTGTGGGCAGAGGAAGGAACAACCTATATAGACCCAGCCCACATCTTCACACAGGTATCCTCAGTGAGTCATCAGTGAGCTGCACCTAGAACACAAAGACATAGAAAAGACACACACACACACACACACACACACACACACACACACACACACAAGAAAAACAATAACAAGACACAGCGTGACATGTAACACCCCCTCCCTTGAGATGACAACCATACTAAGGTACACATGAGAGGTCATTGGCCACAACATTGCCACGCCCATTTTTTGTGATGGATTTCTATGTTGAAGTTCTGGGCCATAAGAGCCAAACACATGAGCTGCTGGTTACTGTTACATCTGATTTAGAAACACAAGAGGGTTGTGGTCTGTAAAAACTATCACTGGCTGAGGGGTCGAGCCAACGTAAGCCTCGAAATGCTGGAGGGCCCAGAGCATTGTTGGGGCTTCGACGGGCTAAGGAGGTCTGTCAGAAGGGACACAATTGAAACAAAGTAATGGCTAAACCCTCAGTAGTAACCAGATAAGCCAAGAAAACTATGCAGTTCCCACTTAGAGGTGGGAACAGGGAACTTAGAGATGGCTGTAAGCATCTACTGGACGCACTTAGCCCTGACCAACCTGTTTACCTAGATAGGTAATGTTAGCCTTAGCAAACTCACATTTTGCAAGTTTCAAGGTGAGAGAGGCCTCTTGCAAACCCTGAAACACAGTGGACAGGGCTTCCACATGAGATTACTAATCAGTGGAGTTGACTACCACATCTTCAAGATATGCCTCACAGTTTGCCACTCCAGTAAACACTCTCCAGATCAGGCTTTAAAATGAATGAATAAATAAAATTTTTATTTCTGTGTGATGCATACAACTGTATGCATGCATACAAGACACCATAAATTCCAATAAGCCAGGACTAGAGTACAACGTATATATTGTAAAAAGAAAATCTTTCTCCTTCAAATCTAGAGACCATCATTAAATAGTACAGACATTCTAATTTACTGTCAGAAGCTTACCATATATCACTGAAAATTCTAAGTATATACTAATTAAACAATCTATCTTGCCTTCTTTTCCAGGCTATTGAGATAAAGTTAGCAAACTGAAATACATCAAAATTAAACAGCCATTCCAGTTTTTGCTCATCTGAACACCAGAATATTTCAGGGTTTTGTCGAGCAATTTCAAGAAACAGTAACTCTCGTAAGTCATCATAATTTGTACAGTACAAAAGAAAATGGGACTCACTTTCCACTTCACCCAAATCACAGTTCTCACACAGTCTATTTTCCTCCGGAGTATTTTTGAATCGACCAACCTCAATGGCCAGAGGAAGAATACGAGCTCTCAAATGTGCCACCAAAAATCTTTGGCTTCTAGATAAACAAGATATAACATATAATTCAGGGCCAAAATTCTGTTTGATATGCATATATGTCCTTAATTTTGGCTTTGACACAAGGTTTTCAAACCATCTTTCTGCAAATTTCAGTAAAATCTTATTTTTAATGGAGTTAACATTACACCAAAGATTATTCCTATAGATATACAGCTTGTCCACCTCCTCTAAAATTGAATGAAGCTCTTTTGCCCATGGAGAACTGTATAATTTACTCCACATAAATACTCTCTTAATTATTCTATCCTCTGCCATTGCGATTAGACGGTTCCACGGTTGGATCATTTCACATTTTCATTGTACAGATCCTGGTACCCAGCCCATGTCTCCCTGAACTGTCGGAATCGGAGCAAATCTATGAACCCCCAGAAAATATCTTAATGTTCTGTTCTGTATGGACTCTATAATTTTAGATTCTTTTAAACCCCCTACCCCTACAGCATAATTCAGTATGGGGGAGACACATGCATCGTAGAGTTTGGTTTATGTACAATAACTAAGATCATTACATTGAATTTGTTAATAACTGATCCCAAAGCTCTCCCAGCTGAATCAGCGAGGGACCCAATTCCAACCTCATGAGTCATAAATTCATCAAGAAAGAAACCCAAGTATTTATAGACACTAACATACACTAAAGCGACTGAACCAAAACTACTTTCCATACCTTTCTTTTTGAAATGCATTATTTGTGTTTTGCTCTGATTTATTACAAACTAAACCATTTTTAACATATTCTGTTGATCAGACTAAGAGTCAGCCAATAAAATTATATCATCTGTGTATAATAGAATGTCCAATTTAATGTCACCTATACATACGCCTAAATTAGCTTCCTTAATCTGTAGGGCAAAGTCATTCACAAATTATGCTAAAAGAGTTGGAGAAAGTGTGTCATCTTGTTTTACTCCAAAAGGTGTATCAAACCAGTCAGTAAACATATCATTGATTTCAACACAGGCAACTGGATGGATGGATATAAGGATGGATTGCTCTATAAAATCTACCATCCACATCTGCTTCCATAAGTTTAAAGGCAAGCAGATCTCTGTGAATCCAGTCAAACGCCTTTTGAAAATCAACAAAACATGCAAAAGTGGGTTTGCCTTTGGCAATTCTAGTTCTAATAATAGTCGATATTGAATGTAAACATAACACAAAAAGTATAGAAATTTGTGTTTGGTAGATTATTTCTTTGTTGTAACAATGCTTCTTGGCAATAAATCTTATACCGTTGGAAAACCTGTTTATTTCCCTTTTAAATGGTGCCACATTTGTAAGGAGCATGCATTTGTGCAGAGCTGAGTAGGTGGGTTGCGCCCATGAAAAATATGCCAGATCTTCTCTGCCAATGCCAAACAGCTTATTTTGCTGTAGCTATTGACTCTCTCGTTCCTTACAAATGTGGCACCATTTAAAAGGGAAATAAACAGGCTTTCCAACAGTATAAGCTTTATTGCCAAGAAGCATTGTTACAACAAAGAAATAATCTACCAAACGCAAATTTCCTTACTTTTTGTGCTAAGTTTATATGATCAATACAGGCTTGTTTCTTTCTAAATCCATTCTGCTCATCAACAAGATACTGTCCCAATTCTAAATGTTGTGTGAGCCTGTTGTTCAGTATATTAGAATACAATTTGTAAACTGTACTAAGGAGGCTGATGCCCCTATAATTATTCTAGGGTCATTTTTCGATTACTTTGGAACAGGCTTAATAATGGACTTGTCCCATACTGTCGGGATTATACCATGTTCAAAGCATGTCTTGAAAAGATAAAGGTCCTCTTTTATCTAAGAGATATGGAGATTTTAAGACTTCATTTGGGATACCTTCAATTCCGGATACCCTATTCAATTGTGCTTTATCTACAGCCCTTTTAACTTCTTCTATTGTAATATTGTGGTTTAAAAATGTATTTGGTCTATATCCTGGTGTATTCATAGCCATCTCCATCTTACATTTTATAGCACAAATATCATTTAGGAACATGTCATCAAAACCAGGTGGAATATGGTTTCCTGAAAATATATCAGCAAAATTGTTCTCCCATTTTCCAAGTACTACCTCTTTTTTATTTTTATATATCATCATTATCTAGTATAATTTCCATTGAGATTTTCTTTAATTTCTTAGGGCCCAGTTTATTTATTTCTTTCCAAAATTGTTGTGGGTTGTGACTTTGTAATCGCTCCAGCTGTAATGCTTGTCCTTGCCTAAATTGCCTTTTATAGATCTGTATACTGTTATCAAAAATAAACTGAGTTAAAAAGTGGCTCGGGTATCGCACATACCAAATGCCATGAATGTGTACTGCAGGAAATTGTCTGGTAGAACAAATGTAGAGATCTCAGAAGCACAGGCTTTCAAGGGCACTTTCCAGTAGTAGCCTTAAGCAAGTCTAACTTTGAGACATAGCAAGCAGTTCAAACCCTATCTATGCAATCTTCCACATGAGGAAGAGGAAATGAATCTGGCTCGGTAACACTGTTTACTTACCTGAGTACTAATCTGGCTCGGTAACACTGTTTACTTACCAAAGTACAAAAGCATGGGGTCCCATCAGACTTTGGCATTAACAAACATGAAGAGCTCTAGGAGCTGGAACTAGGAACAGAATGGCCATGCTTCAGTTAATACTCAACCTCTTTTTGCATTTTAGCTCTTTTTGTGGTGTTCACATGGTAAACATCCTACTTAACAGAAGGACAATCACCAATATCAATATCATGTTGCAAGACAGTGGTTTGGGTAGGTACATCTGAGAATAGTGCACAATGATTTTCAATCAACCCGACAATGTCACTCTTATGGGACCCAGAGAGGTGAGACAGATTAGTCTCCAAATCACTTAGCACTTGGGAATTCTGTAATCGAGCACACAGAACAGAAGCATCTTGCATCACTAAATCATCTTCCTGGGGAGCGTAAGAAGGCAACACTGAGGCTAAAGCTACATGCAACACCTTAGGTGAAGTGGATGTATGTTTTTCACTAGACCTGGCAACATAAGACTTCAGCATGCTCACATGACACACTCGAGTCTTACGTCTCCTATCTGGAGTGCAAATAACATAATCTGTTTCACTCAGATTTTTCTCAACCATGTAAGGACCTGCAAACGTGGCTTGCAGTACTGAACCAGAGATAGGAAGAAAAGCCAGCACAGAGTCTCTGGATTGAAAACTTCAATGCCTCTTTGGTTACCTCACAGGCATGGTGAAGATGCTCTCTGAAAGAACTGACGTAGTCAGGCACGTTTTGTCTAGGAGAAGAATTGCAGATGACCTCCTCATGCAACAATTTCAGTGGGCCTTGAACTGTGTGGCCAAACACCAGTTTTGCAGGACTGAAACCCTGTGCCTCCTGAACACTTTGATAACAAAAAACAGGAGAGGTATGCCCTCATCCCATTCTTTACCTGTTTCAACACAATAGATACGCAAGATAGTCTTAAAGGTTTGGTGGGAGCGCTCTAGTGCCCCCTGGCTTTCTAGAATGATAGGCACTAGAGACCTGATGCTTCACAGTCATCACTAGAACAAACACTTTGGACATAAAATTAATACCTCAGTCTGTTTGGAGGACCTTTGGCAAACTGAAAAGCAAACAGTTGCCTATAAACACATTGGCAGACATAGAGCAACATTAGCATTCATTGGGAGTCTTGTGGTGTGTGCCACTTGACAAATGTAAGACTAATATTTACTTTCCTTTTAGCTCTGGTTTGGTCACCATTGACTCAACACCAAACAATTTTTCTTACTGACTGAGAAAAATATCTGGCTCCTTTGATGTGTTTAGCTCCACATGCTCCACTGTATTCACCAGTTAGTCACTAATTCTGTCTTTCTGCTGTTTGGTACTGGACAGGTAGTGTATAGTGGGTTTATAAGAGCTTGTTTACCAAAAACAGCTGCTGCTGTTAATGAGGTTTTGTTAACAGTTAGCTGGAACCAAACAGTAAAGATGTGGGCCAGAAAACCATATCAGTGAGCGGAAAGACACTAAAGCTCTCCGTAGAGTTGAGGGAAACATGGTAAATTTATCATTTTTAATATAAAAATATTGCTTTGTGCAGCTTTAGACTTTCTTTTTCTTTTTCAAAGAACCATATAATTCAGTTGTCCATATTTTGCAACTGGGAGGGTTTAATTTCCATTATGAAGTGCTCTAACTGCCAGTCCACTAACATTGTCTATGCTGAACTGGACTGCTGGATGTCTGAAAGAGCTCCTCCCATGTTGCAACTCTAAAGAAAGACTTTTCAGTAACCACTGCAGTTTCTAGAGTTCGCCAACAGAGGTTGATCAAAGTTATAGATTCCTCAATAACTCTTTAGTTTCATGGATCTTGAGTGCTTTACCTTACATGCAGACCTCTAAACTTTATCATAGGTTGATTCTCCATCATTGTGTATCTCTCCATGAACAGAGGCCTCGGTGAGACTGAACTCTCATGTGAGACCAGAGAGACGATCCTAATCTGATGTGTTCAAGGGGCTCCATATAAGAGTAGAAGATTTGCATAATTTGATTTGGGATTTACATTGAAGTGTACTTAATACCGCAGATGATTTTACCCACTCAGTTCTTCAATAGGCACTTCATGCTCTTTCATTCATCATTTGATAGACCAACTCAATCTGATAGGAGTTTGATAAACTTGTGCATGCCAAAGAATGGCACTTTTATGCTTGGAGATTAATACAGTGTGGTGTGAGATTACTGTGTAGTTTTAATCTCTGAGAGTTTCTTCATGTCTGTGATCTCCTCAAGTGCAAGTTGAGGATGAGAGATGAGGAAGCTTGGTCATTGTTGCCCAGGGCGAGTTGATAGCATCAGAAGCTAAATGTGAATTCTTTGGCTCAGTGGGCAGAACTGCGCACGCAAGGCTGGACTCAGTCTGGGAGAATGTTGTTGTTAGCAACAAAAAAAAAATGTTTGTAATGCCACAGTCAAGTATCCTAACGTCACACAATTACAGTCATAATATGCGTTTTCATAATGTCACCCGATGCTTTCTGTCTCATTATCGCAGCACAGAGATAATTAGAAAGCTCTCCTCCCCACCTCCTTCATGTTCAATTAAACGTAGTGTTGTGCAGAGATTTTTGCTCTTTATCTACCTGCTGAGGTGGCTGCCACTGGCGCTTAAGGCATGGACACAGACCCTTATCTCAAAAAGCATTTTGCTGAGACGAGGCATGTGCATGATACCTGCTATCAACCTGCCACACTTTGTGCCATTTTTTTTCTGTTGTGGTTTGGAAAACATGGGCAGCTGAACGAAATGCAGCTACGCTTCACCAGAATTATAACGGCCCAGTGAAGGCAGAGTGAGAGCTTTAAAATGGACACAGATGGAGGGGTGAGGCTAGGAGGGGATAAGGATGGGGGTGAAGGTGTGCAGCATTATTGTCGACTGATAAGAATAATCACTGAAGTCTTACAGGCTGGCTGGCTCTATTCCCAAACTCTGTCTCTCAGGGGTTCAGAAATGTCTGAGCTGTTACCATGGTCACCAGCTACTGGTAGGGCAGGGTGGGGAAGAGGGTCAAGGCATGCTGAGGGATGTTGTGCACACAAAGGAACACACACACACACACACACACACACACACACACACATAGGTTGAATGTCCTTGCTGTCCATTTAGTTTTGTGACTTTGCTGCCTGTACTGGATTCCAATTCACTGGTTGCTCATGCTCATGATTGAGTGGGTATAATGTTTACTATGTTCACCATCTTAGTTAAGCATGTTGCTAATGAGCAATCAACACAAAGTACAGCTGAAGCTGTTGGGAATTATGGGATTAGTTTTGCAGGTATGTGGTCATAAAGAAAAGTACTGGAAAATTTTAAAAAATTGACCTGGTGATGGCACTGGAAGAAAGGTTTACAGTTTACCAAAGTTATTAGAATTCATCCAGAGAGGGACATGAATGTCTGTTCCAAATTTCCTGCCAATCTATCTAATGGTCGTTAACACTAGTTGTTAAGACACTCGCTGATGTCAACATCCTGGGAGTGCTAAAAGAAAAGTCAGAGGATTACCAGAGTCACTGGTCTTCATTGTCTGGGAACTATGAATATCTTTACAAATTTTGTTGTGAACCCATTGAGTAGATGTAGAGATAGTAGAAGAGATATTTCACTGAATAACTGACCTGCTGGGGGTGCTGGAGGAAAAGTCAAGGCATCACCCAAGTCATTAGCCTTCATCCTCTGGGGACCATAAATGTCTATACAAAATTTGATGGCGATCCATCAAATATATGGATGCTGTAAAAGTTTAGGTCAATGTTAGCAACTCTGTCCTGCTCTTTAGGGAAGTTTACACCTCTAGCGAACCCAGCCAACATTACCTGAGATGGCGTTACATTTGCCAAACTTATTGGATAGTCCTCATCATAAAACTTTTTTATTGTTATGTTGGAACAGTACAGTCTGTTCTTAAATATCTGTTTTTAATGAGTGTCAGCTGGAAAAACTAAAAAGTCAACTACAGAAAGTGCTTTCAGCCAACGTTAGTTTCACTAGATAGCTAGCTAGAGCTGATCAAATCTATCAGCGACAATCACTGGCTGGAAATGATAACTTGTTTTTGTCTTCCTCCATCTGAATTCAAGAATTTATTTTTTGAAAAATTACTACAGATTTCGTGTGGTAAATCTGCTGCCATTATAAAAAAAAAAAAAAAAATGTTTATGTGCGTTGGAATGGAAAGCTTGATAGGCTCAACAGAAACAATGGGTGGCTTAGCAAACAGACATTTACAACCACATTTTCTTATATTGATTTATATCATGATTTTGTTTGATTTAATTTTGCTCCTGTTCTTTAACTTTTTGGTGTTTTGTGCTCTAATTTGCTCTATTTTTTTTTTTTTTATCATTTATCATTTAATTTTCCCTTCCTTTGCCTTTCCCTGCTTGGCCTTGCCTCTCTTTTGTCTTTCACTGTGCAAATGACTCATTTAGCCAGTTAACCCCCCTTAACATGTACACAACATATTAATTATAGGTGTCAAACTACTGTACACACATACATATGAACAAATTCTCTCTAACACACACACATACAATCTTCTTGGTAACTGCTTATGCGTCATCCGACATGTTGATGATGACTTATATAATCATGAAGCAATCAGAGCTAATCAGAGAAATTACAGCGATGCATCAGCTCATATTGCACTGGGCCTTGGAGCTTTGGCACAAATGTTTAGCTGCTTATGTGATTGTTGTGGGTGAATAGCAATGTGATTTTCAAAACTTTTTCAGAACCCCAGGGTCTCATAAATTTGTTTTCACCAATTAATGTTGCATAAACCACTGTGTCACTCATTGTGGAAGGTTGTGGCTTCACTAAATCACATTATTTACACATAGCAGTTTCAATGGAGTTTTAATGTACTGTATCTGCTTCTTCCATACAGGTGACCAAGATGCTGGCAGTAGTGGTGATCCTCTTCGCTCTGCTGTGGATGCCCTACCGAACTTTAGTTTTGATCAACTCTTTTGTGTCCACGCCCTATCTGGATGCTTGGTTCCTGTTGTTTTGTCGGACATGCATCTATGCCAACAGCGCTATCAACCCTGTGATATACAATGCCATGTCTCAGAAGTTCCGCTCGGCATTTCGCGGGCTGTATCGTTGCCAGCGGCTAGAGGGAAATCAGAGGACACTGTCAGTGATTCAGGCCGGCTTCAGCACCCTCCGAGACCCACGAACCTCCCAGGCGAATAGCAATGGAACTGATGAAAAGGCCAGGAGATCCATCCTGAGACCTGCCACTGATATGACCACAAAGCAGAATGGAAGCAGTCATCAGGACACAACAGCAGTCAATGGCAAGAAAGCAGACCATTCCACTGACACCAGACATGGTGCCAATTACAGTTTTGGTGTTGGTCCAGTTCAGACGTTGCCACCTGGTGATGCAAAGGTGGACTGGCCTTCATCAAATGAAAACACAGTTAATGTTGCAGACACACATACAGCAAATGATCAGAAGGAAATCATGTAAATATTTCCATATTACCACATTGTAGGATATCTATGAACTCGTAAGTCTCACTGAAATCTCCATCCAATGAGGGGAAAAAAGTCAGTTCAGTTGAGTTGTTACCATTCAGTGACAAGACAGCTGTGGATTACTCATGCACAGGATCTGCTTTAGGTAATGACAAAAGAGACAAGATACCTGTGACATCTATTTATTTCAAGATTAAAAGTCGTGGATAGAGTAGATTCCTCCTTGACCAAATAGGTCACATGTAAGGAAGATGATAAGAAAATGGCAGAATTCATAAAGTGGTATGGAAACATTACTCCTTCGGCTACAAAATCTTGTCAAAATAGCTTGTCAAAACATTAGCTCATAAGCTACTTACAGCTGTGAGACTGTATACATTTTTCCTCAACATACTTTATTCTTCTCTAATTCAAAGGAAAGCACAGACTCAAACTTGAGCAAAAGATCAGTACAATTCAGTTTTAGAAGATTTTGAAGGTCACCAAACTGTTTTAAAGATCAGGCAGAATGTAAATAATTGATCCACTGTATACATTGTATATTTTGTTGTTTCTGGTTTATTTGAAAGTTAGTGTGATCTAATAGAATAAAGGAATGATTCATAATAAAGATGATACAGCACTTAAAATAAATATGTGAAAGAAGAATGTGTAGGATTTTCCTAAAAAACAATGTATAGACTCATACAAAATAATACCTCTCAATCATCACTTACGGCCCACTAGAAGCGTGTGGCAGTGTAGGTGTCTGCAGCGACCCTGCCCTCTGCCTGTATTTTCTTATTTTTATGTGTTTGGGACATTTCTGGGTGTAAATCTTTGGGCAGTGGGTGTGTAGCCCTCAGCCAATAATAGTGCGCAGGGTGTGAGGTCAGGACTGTATAGAGAGGCAAAGTCCCTCCCCTTTCATAGTCCCCCATGGGAACTTATTTTGGAAAAAATATGTACGGTAGTCAACAATCCCATTTGAATTATGCCATGAATAAGTGATATGTTGTTTGCCAGTTTAAAAAACATAAACATAAAAGTAGTAAAGTATCATTTAGTTTTGTGTGAAACTGCTCAGTGAACTACAATTTTCATCTTGCACAATATACGTTACCAAATGTATCTTACCTGATGTGCTTTAACCAGTGACTCCTGGTCCTTCCATCAACCAAGAAGCGAAAGAACGAGCAAAGAACGAAAGAACTACATCCCGGTACGAAACACACAGGCATTGCCTTAGCTTCAGCGGCTCTGGGCAGCTTGTGGATAGAGAAAGTTATGTCATTTACGCAACTTTTAGGTGTGTAGTCTTTCTAATTACATATTTTCACAGTTTCATACTTCAGCAGTTTTATGACAAACAGTGATTTTTTTGAATTACAAAATCATCTTTTTAAATTGGGAAATGTGTAATTCATGGCACAATTCAAACAGGATCAAAAAATTATTTGTCTCTCACCATTAACTACCGTACATATTTTTTCTGAAATAAGGTCCCATGGTGATCCGGCGAAAGGGGAGGGACTTCGCCTCACTATAAAAACATAGCAACCAGGTGCCAGATCGTAAGTAAGCATCCAAGAGGAAGCCATGAAAATGGTGGACATAGTGCCAGTGTTCTGCTTGTTCAGCAGTCGTTTGATAAATTGCTCATACTGTCTCCCTTACTGTCGGATTTGTTGCACTTTCAGCAGTGAGCGGTTGTAGTCGCTGTCATAGTCAAATCGAGTAAAGTATAACCTAAATTTGGTTTCGTTCTGTCTGCTGTGACTCTGTGCTCTGCTGTCCACTCTGTGTGTGTGTGTGTGTGTGTGTGTGTGTGTGTGTTTGGAGCTCAGCCCCACCCCTGTGCATACAGGCACAGAGAGCAGAATCCTACACATTCTGTCTTTAAATATGACAACACTGGACAGAAGTACTTTTGCTGCTAACCTGAGACTGCTCATTCTTGTAATCCTGTCAGTAGTTTTTACTGTCAAAGTTGCACATTATCCTTTGATTATAAAACTTGCTTTTTGGCTGAGCCAAGTACCTTGTTATTACAAGTTACTTACTGAGTTAGTAAGAGAAATCTAAAGCTAAGATTTGTTTTTGTTTTTTAATGTAGACAGTGGTAACAAATAAGCCAGTAACACAAGCATTAACTGGAGTGGCTAAATATGGGACTTTAAAATGTAAAATACAGATCAGTTGAATAAAATGCGTTGATAAAAGTATATCAGATTTATAAAGTATCAACATTGAAATAATGACGAGGATGATCATCATCATTATCACCATAACTATTATCAGTGTTATCATTACCATTTTTAATACAAAAACAGCAGTAATGAGAGTCATCATTCAATACTACACACTGATCATTTTTCTGTATTCTTGTACATAGTCACATAAACAGTCCAGTGTTGTCTGATGATTTAACTTGACAACCTCCTGCTGGCTGAGAGACACAAAGAGGGTGTTAGATGTTAACTCACAGCTAGCCAAAAAAGATGCTGACACTGATTATTAGTGTCTTGCTGATTGTTTGCTCCTTTATAAGGATACATTTGTGATCTGTAATTTAGAGATTCATATTTTTAGACAACAAAAGGATTTGAAAATGACAAATGTCTCTACATGAAAATTGTTGCTCCCTGAATTTGATTGTTGTCAGTGTTATATGGCAGTATTTAGAACATATTATATATTTAGAACATATTATACTTATATTCTGTTTTTGAAACATTTTAATGCATGGCCAACATTAACTAGATATGTTACTATACTATGTGTGATCTATCAGCTTACAAACAAACCAAAGACATATATGTGCAATTAAAAACTGTTTGGTTATTTTGTCCATTACTTTGTTCCATATAATCCCTCATCACCCTGCTCATCCTCACTGACAGAGACAATATGAGGAGTGTTCAGAAAATACTGTATAGCACAAGTAAGAGTGAGTCATTCTTACAGTGTACATTAATACACACTCCTCAGCTACTGACCTTGGCAAGCTGCTGGAGTGCTCAGCTTTTTGGTAAAGATGTTAAAGATACTATTTTACTGCCTGTTTATTTTCACTGAGAGGTGAAAGGCTCCAAATAAGGTTTCTAAAGTCAAGACTCAGAGGGAAGTGTATCCCAAATATCCCAAATGTATAAACCAGTCCATTGATTTATGATGTTGAGGCAAACCATCAAGAATGTTTGTTGGCTCAGTCTGGCAAACGCTTGTTAGCCATCATTTAAGGGAACAAACCTTGAATATGTTGCATGTTTGTGTCTTACCCAGAGTCAGAGGAGAAGATCGATATTAATTTCATCTCTGTGTGTCAAGTGCAGAAATCCAGCGGGTGTCTAGCTTAGCTTAAATTCAAATTTATTTGTACAGCACCATCTCATATAAAGCAGTTCAAAATGCTTTATATAAAAGATAAAAGAAAAGAATAAAAGAAACAGCAGAAATGTGCAAAGAAACAGAAACATCACACATTCTTTAGGTACGTAAGTACTGATAGCCATCTCACCAGATTCTGAACGTGCTCGAGGCACATGGAGGAATTTCCACCTTGTGACCAGAGAGATCTGCTGGGATTATAAACTGACAGCATGTCTGAGATGTACTGTGGAGCCAGACCAGCAAGTGCTTTGTAAACCAAAAGGAGGATTTTGAATTGTATTCTGAAAACAACGGGTAGCCAGTGAGGGTTCCAGAGGACTAGAGTTATATGGTCTGATCTTTTTGTCCTGATTAGAACTCATGCAGCTTAGTTTTGGATAAATAGCAATCTATGGATTGTTTTGTTTTGAAGACCCATAAACAGAGAGTTGCAGTAATCCAGCCTGCTCATGACAAATGCATGCATGAGTTTCTGAGTCAGACTGAGAAAGAAAGCCTCTCAAGATTAGCATGTCTCTCCTAGCTTAACATGTTCTTCATGCTAAGCTAGCTGCCTTATTACATTTATATTTCTACACACTGAATAAAAAAGATAAAGCACATAAAAGAGACAGTTTTTGAATTTTCTGAATTTTTATGAGCTGCTTCTTTTCTTCTTGTGCAAAGCCAGGCTAAACATGTCATGAACCCATCTATGCACTGGACACATGAAATTTATATCAATCTTCCCACTGACTTATGATGGCTATCGGGCATATTTTCTAAAATGTTTACTGTTTCTTGAATAGTTTTTGTGTGTGTCTGCATAATTATTGTTCATTGTAATGCCCTTGTTTTATACACAGAAGCAGTTTGCCTTTGTAATAGAACAACTGTAAAATTCATCAATTCAAAAAACACAATTATCGTTCTTTTTTATCAGTATTTTATAGAGGAATACACCAGGTTTTGGGGATCTTGTATGGGAGCAAATAATGTCCATAAAAATTTGAATCTTATAAGCAATTGAATACTTAATGGTGATATTGAATCACTTCTGAACACTGAAATAATATCATTGAAATTTTTTATTTTAAAAACCATATATATGGTCCGAATTCCCCTCTTAGAAATTCAAGTTGCGCAATTTCAAAAACTTTATCTCCATAGTATAATTGTATTTCAGTGGTGTGGTATTGAAATTCCATTACAAATTCAATTTATTATTCAGAGGTGATTAAATTCACAGTGATTTTAAGTTGTATTAAGTTGAGGTATTTGTGGCCATTATTTACTTCCATAAACTTGTCCCATAAGTCAGCTTACCCTTTAATTGATGAGAACTTTGACACTAATCATCATGTGTCCCAGCCGATTCCTCGCTCTACCATGCTAGCAACTTAACATACACATGTAACTGACTGATATTAGCTTCCTGACATTATCTTTACTGTGAGAATGTGAGTGTGAATAACTTTTCCCATGAGGCTCAGTCAGTGTAAAATGAATTTCTTTCTCGGCAGCATTACAGCTAACATGCACTCTGAAGCTATGAAACACAAAGACAACTAAGAAGCATTTAAAGAGTCAAACTTTACAAATGAAACTCTTGAAGAACATGCTGCATGTAAATATGGCCCATATTGTCTTGTACCTGTTCCTTTGTCTTTCATTATAGTTACTGTAAACTATGATGTGCAGTAATGTGAGTGACATTTGAGTTATCATTAAATTGTTTTTACTCGCTTATTTTTCTGGGATTTCTGAAATGCAATGCAAGCAAGCACTGGTCCTGCTGGACCTTATTGGCTTTTTAACATAATTAGTGTACTAAATTCATTTGTGTTTTTATGCTTGCAAAAGTTTGCTTTATTACCATCTAGAAAGCCTAATTTCTTCCTGTTTATTTATAGATTTTTTTTAGGTTTTTCAATATGTGCTATATAGATATGTACATGCATGTAGCAGTGCTGATGTTTAACGAAAATAGCCTAAAACATTTGCAGCCATATTAAAATTTAAAGCTGCATTGAATGATTTTTGGGCTACTTTGGGACAGAGAAACCAGCTCTAAACACAGCAGTCACATCACAGTTTTTCATTTTCTGGTGGGTGCTTTTTCAGTTATTTGCTTTGTGATGGTGGAGCAAGTCATTTGGTGATGGAATAAATGTTCCAAGTTAAAAAACCTTTTCTTTGTAAGCCGAATGTGTATATTGGCTGACAGTTTAATTGATGTAATTTTAAAATCCTTATTTCACTATGTTGATATGTGTGTGTCTATGTGTGGGCATGTGCAAGAACTGCTTGCTTGCGGGGAGTTATAGTTTAAAAAGTCCCTGACGGCTACCAGTGGGACAACAGTGGAATTAAAAAATCGAATTCTTTCTAGAATCTTACCACAGAATGCAGTGACTCACCCACTTATTGAAAATAAACTTGAAAACAACTAACCTTGCATATGACAAGTTTTGCTTTTCGATGATTACACTGTGGGGATTGGCTGATAGCATAGATGAACTCCCTTGGACATGCTAGTGTGTGTGTGTGCGAGTGTGTGTATGTGTGTAATTCTGTCATTATTTAGCCCTGGAGAGCTGCTGGTTTGTTGTATTCTAAATGTGTTATAATCACAGATTTCCAAGTGTATTGATTTTTAAAGTGGCTTTAGCTGTAATACTGCTGTAAAATGTTTGATTGTTGTTCTGGTCTGTGGTTACACAGTGTGCATGCTCAGTACAGTGGCTTTCTTTAAATATTTTAAGAAAAGTCAATAAAAAAACATTTGCAAAACATCTCTCAGTCACGACTCTTTTCTAAGGATACACTGTTCCCAGCAAACACTGAGACATTGAATGACCGTTATCTGGACGTCCCATTATGATTCAAAAATAGTTCCAAAATGAAAACTGTGCCAATGTCCAAGATGTTACCTGGCCACCAGCTGGATGTCCTTCCTGGGCATCCCAGAAACATCGAAATATGTCATAGCATCACTATTTAGCTATTCTGTTAAGGTTTATGTACACAGTGTGCATTCTGCAGCTTTATAGATCCACTATGTCCACATCACAACTTAATATGCTCTACTTTCTAAAATGGTCCAACCAACGTCCTGTCTGACATGTCTGTTATACAGACAATGCTGATAATAAACTATATATAATCAGTTAATACAAGACAAGACAAATTATCAACATCATCATGCTGTTATGAAAATGTCATTCATAGCCTATAACAAGCTTAAACAATTTTTGGGAGCACCTCGATTGCCTTTACTCAAAAAGGAAATGCTTTGGGCCTGTCATTTCAATGTGGTATCATGGATTAACCAATTCACATGAACCTTCACATGAACAAGTACAAATTCATGTGAACTTTCAAAAGATGTGTTGATTGGCTGGTTGCCTGCACATGCCGAATAGGTTTCGCATATGGGCGTAAGCATCCAATTAAGAAATAGTCAAATTGGTCTATAGCCTATTGTCCTTTTTGATTGGATTAAAGTGTAAATATTCTTCCTGTTTTATATTTGCCTGCTTTATTTTACATAATGTCTTAGAGTGGACATGAATGATTGAAACGTCTTTTTACCGTAAGTGTTGCAAAATAGTGGCATTTGCAGGGACACAGTGATTCATAACTTAAAAAGAATGTGGGAGGAGGGTAAAGTAGGGGGGCCCTTGTCCTCGTCTGAACTCTACGAGGAAAACAGAGGATCTAAATCTTCATCAACATGAGCAGGAGCATTAGAAAACTTTAAAAGCAAACATCCTGAACAGTGTTATTTCAGCACCGTCGTTTCTGTCTTTTTGTTACTGTTGCTTTTCAAACTCAACTCACTCTCAGCTCTCATCTCTCATCTCTCGTGGTGAACTACATGTATTCTCGCAAGATTGGCTGATGCTCTGCTTATATCAAACATGAATGACCAAAAGTATGAAGATATGTGTCAACTTTTATTTATATAGTAACTTTTATTAACCCAGATAAAGCTCACATCGTTGCTAAACTGTTAAAAACTTATAAAGCCCAATGATGTTGATTCTATGTGGAGAGGACATCCCTCTAGGACAATCTACTCTTAACCAATTAATGAATAAAAATAAAACACAAAACACCCATAGATGTGTTGCACAGCAAACCTTTGAGAATAATTATTATTATTATTTATATATATTTTTGAGGTCAGGTCCAAGTGGACCTTTATTGAACGTGGAAAGAAGAACACCCTGTGATGTCTGCTAACAGTTTTTAAACCAAAATTGAAACAGACCTAATATTCATTAGAGGGAGAAACTGACACTTAAACATGCATATCTGTATTCCAAAAATGTGCACACATCGGCTACAAAGCGATTTGACTCAAGTGTCATGATTTACATTTCATGTGCATGTTGCTGTTTTTGTCATCCGACTGGAACCACTTTGGCTGGGGACACAACGTCACCGTCCGAACAATGTTTGCTGGGTTGCCTATATAGGTACTCTGTTTTCAGTACAAACTCCCTTTGGCAGATATCTGTAGCCTCGTTCACAGTAAAAAGAATCTTCCAACATCATTGTTTCCTACTAGATTTTTAATAGTGGTGTCCTGAAACACACTTTAAATCCCAGTATAAACCACAAGATTATTTGAAGATGGTTATGTCAGTTTGAACTGGTGTAAAAAACAGCATTGCACTTATTCTGTGGGTATGTAATAAATTCACTCTGAATAAATTACTAAATAAAGTGCACTCAAAGTAAATCAAAGCCTGTTCTTGACATTATTTATGGTCGGCATTTTTTCTGCAATAGCCATTCAATGTATTTACATTCCTGTCATTATATTTCTGTAGTAATTTTCCTTTTCAGTGGCAGAGTCCGCCATTCCAATGCAGGATTAAAATGGCCTTCATGCACATGAGGGATTCATAGGAACCAATGCAGCATGTAATCCAGCATTAATGTCTGTGATTCCATATTCATTAATATCAGCCTCATTGTTTACTGTTGACTCTCCTATTGTATCAGACCTGAATGAAATTACTAAAAAGAGTAGACCAACATTTTCTACAGCTGCTTCACATTAAATGTGTTAAACTGGCAAAACACAGGATTGCTTTTATTGTGAATCAGTCACAGGAAACAGGTATTTGTACCGTGGTTAGCATTGACTGCAATGGATCATTCTCAGTGCATCTACAAAACAAGACAACAGTCATTTTTGGATGATGGATCATTTTTAAATATTGCAGGGAGTAATGGAACAAAATAGAAGCAGCCAAGTTGAGCTGTTAGATGTAAAATTGCAGTTGACAGGCTGCACACATCCTCATGCAAGTCAAAAACTTTAACTGTATCTTGCTGTTGTGTGGAAAAGGTTTGATTGTGCTGCAAACAGATTCACCAGTTCCACTCCCTCCAAATGAAATGACAAAATATGTTGTTGGTCAGTGCACTCCAGAACAACACCGATCTGACGCCCTTACCAGCAGGATGACATCATTTGCTGTGCCTTCCAAAACGTTCTACATAACGATATGGTTAAGGTCCAGTTAAGTTTAGAACAAAAAATACTTGGTTAGGTTCAGGGAAAGATCATGGTTTGGATTAAAATAACTACTTTATTAAGGTTAGGGAAACTTTGTTGTCATGGCTACAAAAATAACTATGTGGTTAAAGGTAGGGGGATGATCGTGGTCATTGTTTAAAAAAACAAAACAATATTGACTTTTATTGGAAACAGGAAATGAACAGCGTCAATGTCCGACATTTTATTTATTTGGGTGGCTCTATAATAGCACCTGATTTCCTCCTTTACTCCTGTCATAATTAAGGCCACTAGAGGGTGCTGTCACTTGAACATAAACATATAGGGCCCTATTTGAACGATCTGAAACGCATGGCGCAATTGCAATGAGGGTGTGTCCAAATCCACTTTTGCTATTTTAACGGCGGGAAAACCAAACTTTGAACCATGCGCCAGGCGTTACATATTTGTGAGAGGCAAAAGAATGTGAACCCTTGCTTTCAGTAACTGGTGTGACCCCCTTTTGCAGCAATAACTTCAACCAAATGTTTCTGGTAACTGTTTATCAGCTCTGCACATCAGCTTGGAGGAATTTTAGCCCATTCCTCCTTACAGAACATTCTCAACTCAGGGATGTTGGTGGGCTTCTTTGCATGAACTGCCTGCTTCAGATCCTTCCACAGCATTTCTTTAGGATTAAGGTCAGAACTTTGACTCAGCCATTCCAAAACATTATCTTTCTTCTGCTCTAACCGTTCTTTGGTAGAGCAACTTGTGTGTTTAAGGTCGTTGTTTTACTGCATGACCTTCTCTCTGTTGAGCTTCAGTTCACAGACAGATACCTTGACATTTTCTTGTAGAATGTCCTGGTACAACTCGGAACTCGTGGCTCTTTCAATGACTGCAAGCTGTCTTGGTTCAGAGGCAGCAAAGAGGCATGATACTGCCAATACCATGTTTCACAGATGGGTTAAGGTTTTTATGCTGGAATGCAGTGTTTGCTCATTGCTGAACATAACACTTCTCATTCAAGCTGAAAAGTTCAATTCCATCAATTCCAGCCTCATTCATCTTCAGAACATTGTTCCAATCACCTTCTGGCTTATTCACATGGTCTTGAGCAAACCATAGACAGCAGCAATGTTCTTTTTGGAGAGAAGGGGCTTTTTTCCTTGCAACCCTGCCATGCACACCATTGATGTTCAATGTTCTCCTGATTGTGGACTCATTAACATCAACTGTAGCCACTGCAAGAGAGACCTTTAGTTTCCTTGACGTTACCCTGAGGTCCCTTGTGGCATCTCGGAGTATTACACACCTACCCTTGGTGTGATTTTTGTTGTTCGACCATTCCTGGGGAGAGTAACAATGGTGGATGTCTTCCATTTGTACATGATCTCCCTGACAGTTGCCTGGTGGAGTCCAAACTCTTTAGAAATGGTTTTGTAACCCTTTCCAGCTTGGTGCGCATCAACAACTCTTCTTCTAAGGTACTCAGAAATATCCTTTGTTTGAGCTATGACACACTTCCACAAACCTGTGTTGTGAAGCTCAGACTTTGATAATGAAGACCCAGATTTCTCCTCTTTAAATAAGGCAGGGCCTCCCAGACTCACACATGATTGTCATCCTATTGATTGTAACAGCCAACTCTAATTTCCCCTTCAAATAAACTGATAATCCTAGAGGTTCACATACTTTTGCCACACACAAATATGTAACATTGGATCATTTTCCTCAATAAATAAATGAACAAGTATAAGGTTTTTGTCTCATTTGTTTAACTGATGTCTCTTTATCTAGTTTTAGGACTTGAATGGAAATCTATCTTTAGAAGTCACATAATTATTTGAATGGAAATTACTGGTGTATACTCAAGGGCTTCAATTGATTGTAGAATAAATACAGCTCTATAAGATCAAACTTCTGGTGAGTCAGTAACATGGACAAATCTCCACCATGAAGACAAAGGAACAAGCAATTCTACAAAAAGATGATTGGAAAGTCCAAATCAGGAGATGGATACAAGAATGTTTCCAAGTCACTGAACATTTCTTGGAAGTTGAATCAATCATTAAGAAATGGAAATACTATGACACAGCTGTAAATCTGTCAAGAGCCGTCTGTCCTTAAAAACTGAGTGAGCGTCTGAGGAGGCAAACAAGTAAGGGAAGACAGCAAGAGAAATGTGACAACAAGGAGCTGCAAGCTTCAGAAGCTGAGACTGGAGAGACTGTCCATACAACAACAGCTCAGCAGCATTATGAGAGAGTGGCGAGGAGAAAGCCACTCCGAAAAAAAGAAACAAAACAAAAAATCTCAAATGACATCTCAGCTACAGTTTGCCAGAAGGCATGTAGGGGATTCTGAAGTCAGCTGGAAGATTCTATGAAACCACAACCACAGCATCCCAAGCATGAAGCATGGTGTCAGCATCATGCTGTGGGGAAGAAGTCAGCCCTGGAGGGTTGTGAGGGTCAGACCCATTGACAGATGAAACTAATTGGATGAGCAACTTCATTATCCCAGGCTGTCACGTGTTTGTTTGTTTGTTTTTTCAAATTAGGGCTTAAAAACATTATTTATCATTCAAAATTATATTTCCATTTTATTTCAACAATAATTCAGATGAATTGATTAGTTAATTTGAATGTTATCAGGGGATGATGCACCTTTTGCATCATCCTTATGCAAGACTCACTGTGTTTTCCCTCTTCCTTTGGACATGATTTTCTTGCTAAAACAATTCTAATGTCCATAGTTCCAACAAGTGTTGCTGAAGAAAACAGCATCAGAAACACTAACCAACTCCCTGATCCTAAATATCTGCAACTTAATGAAATTCATGAAGTTTTGCAAAAACACACTTGCAAATATTGCAACCCACTAGAGTTATATTAGTCAATATTAATGATATAGATAAAAGCTTATATCCTGCAATAAAACAAAGTAAGCCTTGTTAGTTTCATGAAGCTGGGCACAGCACTCAGGCCCTCCCATAATGACTGGAAGAAGATAAAATTAATGCAGCAAATCACATCCTAGAGGAAAACTTGATGCAGTCTGCAAGAAATGTGCAACTTGGACAAGATTTGTTGTGCAGCGAGACAATGAGTCCAAGCATAAAGCCAAAAGCTGCACAGGAATGGCTTCAAAACAACAATGGCTTCAGAAACTTTTTCTTCTAATCCTTTCTAATACTATTTATAGGTACTGTATATGTACAGTTAGTGGAAAATAGAAGAGAAAGAACAGGTTGCTACAGTTTCCATGACAGGTGCAAAAAGAAAGTTGCCATTTAATTTCAAAGGTTTTTTTTCATTACCTCTGTCAAACCACTGTACACCTTATACTGTATGTCCATCCTCTTCCTGCTGTGACTGCTGCCCTTCTTTGTCATTGCAGTTTGTATCTTTGCCACAATGCTTGTCATCATTTTCCCCATAAATAATAATAATTTTTACTACTGCACCCACAGTTTGCTCCCTACCCCTTGTTACCATCATATGTGCTTCTCAGAAGGTCCACTTTCCTGCATGATCTACATATTTGTCACCAGATGAGGACCGTCCAATCCATGGTTGCAGTTGTCTGGTTTACTTAAGTCCTGATATCACTCAGCACAGATGACCTGGATGCATCTCTGAACACACAGCATTGATTTAATATGACCACACTTTAAGAGCAAACACTGTCTCCTGTCATTGCTCTGCTGTAAGTACAAAACCTCATAATGGCTCTGGACTGAATAACAGGATAATGGTTGCGAGGAGAAAGGAAAAGAAACAAGTGCGTGATACATGTAAAATTATTCTGAATGTTAATTATTAAAGCCACACTGGCTCATCAGAGTATGTATTAAGCATTCATGCAAATTCTGAGCAAACTTTTTGTTTTGTCTTGTCTAACATTTACAGGGGAAGTGGTAGTATTTACAATTTAGATTTGGCTATTTGAATTAGCCTCTAGGACAAATTAGCGTGAGAAAATGTAGCCAGGTGAAGAGGGCTCTCCAGTGCTTGTGCTATTATTTCAATGTACGCTTTGTACTTGTGATGGGCAGATGTGGTCTCCTATGCTACATGAATGGAGCTGACATTCACATGTGTAGTTGAAGTGGTTTGCAGCAGAAGCCTGGTAGAGCAGTAGTGAGTCTTGACCTCATTAGGGATAAAGTAAAGTGTAAACCCACTTCTGCTCTAATTAGCCAGCTTATTCCTCTTTTTTGTGGAAATGTGACCTTACTGAATATCTCATTTAAAGGCCACTATAGGTCAAGAGGACCAGAGACTGATATAGGCCAACTGTAACACAGAAAACAGATGTTGAATCTCATCAGTTTATACAGCATGCTGTCCATCAGAGGGAGCACTGTCCCAACAGTTTATACAGCATGCTGTATAAACTGGATGGTACCCCCTCTTTTAATTGATTTGTGATTATATCGCTAAAAGCCACTATGCATGGTTAATGAAGTAGCATAACAGAACTTTTTAAAACTCAAAGTAGCTCTGCTTGCATCCCATCATATCATAACTTTTAGCTTTTCACTAACAAAGACCATGCCATCTGAACGATAATACGAGTAGATTTATTTGGATTGTCGAGAGGCTTCAGGATTGGATGAGGATAGTGTATGGTGGGCTGGATGGGGGTCGAGGAGAGGGATGAAGGGGGTCGATGGCATGGGGATGACCGGGGACCAAATGGAATCACAAAGAGGCTGGAGTGTCTAGGAACCTGGGGGTCGAGACTCAGGATGGGGGACATGTCTTAATGAGCTTTCTGCTTTGTCATCTCCCAAAGTTAACTTCATTGGACTAAGTGAGAACGGGCTCTTTGAATGTCGCTGAGGTGGGTATGGAATCTTGGAAAGACTAGCGGTCGAGAATTTTATTTATTTAATTTTAACAGGTGGTCTGGGATTTCTTATTTGGAAGCGGTTGAAGCAGCTCCACTCCAGAAGAATTGGCCAGAGTACGGTTAGGAATGTGGACTGACTTTGTCGATGTGGGGAGACAGGTTGCCTGTGCGGAGAGTTTGGTAGTGGGCCAGGACGTCTGAAGTGAGGGGTGAACGTTTGACATAAGATGTGGTTCGGACTTAGATGTGGTTCGGAGCGAGGGGATCGGCGACGGGGGATGCTGAAGACACAGAAAAAACATTTGGGTGTTGGGAAAGGGAGGGGGAAGGGAGGGGAGCAGGGATAGAACAGTAGGAAATTGAGTGGGTCCATCAGAGGGAGCACTGTCCCAACACTTACAGTTTGACAACATTCCCCAGCCGGGGCTGAAGGCCAGGCTGACTCTGGGCTCTGTTGTAGTAGGTGGCATTGTGATGTCATCAGTGTGCGGTGTGCGGCGACCCGGTGGCGGACAATGAACCTGGAAGAGCGGGAGGATTTGAGCTGCCGGCGAGAGGGTTGATGGATGTAGAGTCTGCATAGAGTTGGAATGTTTGTCTTTATCATCGTTTCATTGGAGTGGGACGACCGTCTCCTTGAGAGCTCACCGGAGGTGAGCAAACATCCGCTTGAAGATGTTAATCGTTTGGAAAAGAGCCGCGTCTGAGTGGGCCATTGCGTGGATGCCTGTCGAGCGTCTGGATCCCAGCTGATCAGAAGCACGGCTTCTGGAGGAGAAGGGTTCGATGTGGATGTGGTGGTGAAGGAGATATCTCATTGGTACTGCTGGTTCTAGTTGTGGGCGGTATGTTGCTGAGGAACGTGGATCACAGAGCACTGGTGGGAGGTAAGCATTTGCGTGTCGAGGTCGCGTGAGAACTGAGACAAACGGGAGAGAAAGTGGTTAGACATGGTATGCACGGATGATTGAATTAGTGAGGTGCAGGTGATTGAATTTAGTGAGAGAGAGGGAATTGGTCTTGTTGCTGAACCTTTGTTATAATAATAACTCCATTATATCTTCGGTTAAACTGCTTACAGATACCCTTTGGAGTTTAGACAGGGTTCAACATTAACTGTGGCCTAATGGCCACTGTTCCTCTGTGGCCACCAAATATTCCATGTAGGTGGCTCCCTGTGGCCACCAACTTTTATCCCCATACTGCAAGCCTTTGCCAACGCAACCGTGATGGAAATTGTCTGAAAACACTGAACACACATGAAATAATGCGCGAAACACTCCACAAACATCCTGATTCCTTTGCACCTTTTAGTGCAACATTCTACGTAAACAGCAAACAGTACTTGTCACCGGCTAGCTACCAATACACTGTTAACAGCATGGCCACTTTGTCAGTCACCTAACCAGGTGTAAAGGGGTGTAGAAAAGTCCCAACACTTACAATTTGACAACATTCTCAACAACAGCTACTATCTTGCTTTAACACAGGGTTGCCAACTCTCATGCTTCTGGTGTGTGATACGCGCTTTCACCTTCAGTCTCACGCTCTCACACTGCCCAAACAATTCTCACGCCAAAACATTGCGACAGCAACAGAGATGAACAGTCAGAGTCTTTTTAGTATAGAGTGATGGTTATACTACGCAATTTTTTTTTTTACAGTTATACACAGGGCTGTAATGGAGACTAAATGCACATGAACTCCGTTTAGCCACTTCTAAATTTCTGAAATAGTGTTTACGCAGACATCCCCTTGCAGCTGTCAAAGGCTCAGACCGGCTTTCTGCTGCAGCTTCTGTTGTATCCTGTAGGAGCGCTCATTTTGTTTTCCGTTTGAACATGATATCCTCCAATGAAACACGGAGACAGCTGTTACTATTAACAAGGAGTGACCAACAATCTACTATCGTGATATGACAAATTAGTTGACAGATTTACTTGTGGTTAGTGCGGTTGTCTGTCCTGCCAGTGTGGCACCCATGAAAAAAGTAGTGAAGAGTGTGCGTGTGTGTGTGTGTGTATGAAACCCTTGTTATTGCCTTTTAACTTGTGAACATTCAAATAAACATTGTAGTTTGACATTGGAAATGACACATCTTTGACTTTCATTAGTGAACGAACCAGTGTGCCCTTTATTGGATTAGTGTATGTCTACTATTGTGGTGTTGTCAGGTTATATCCTTAAATCTCAGACCTATACTACCGCTCCCACCACATGTGTAAACTGCATACTGTTTTAAACCCTGATGGCCAATTGAGTCCAAATATGTGCATAATTAATATGTGATTAAGCCCATGGCATCAAAATCTGACTCCAGCCAGGTACCCAAAGTTGGCATAGACTGTAAAAAAATATGGACATAGTCACCGTGACATCACCCATTGGTTTGTGAGCTCCACCCAGTGTCAGCTCCAGTGACCTCCTGTCCTTCATCATAGCCACCTGTTACTATCCCAGTGCCTCCCCCACGCAAGCATCAGATCAGGTAACCAATCACTCAGCTCACCTGCACTCAGCCAGTTTGTTAATGATCAGCCATAATCTCAGATCAAAGCTTTCAATTTGCAAAGGCAACCCTGAAACTGAGCGACCTGAAATTTTAATTATTGGAGACTCTATCATCAGATTCGTAAAGCCTCTTGGTGTTATTACATACCATCTCTCTGGAGACAAGACAGTTGATTTTATTGAGCTAATCCAAGCTCTTTTTGACATCCATCTGTCCACACTGTGATAACGCATGCTGGCACAAATGATGTCATGTCCAGGCAATCCATTAAACTGCACTACAAACTTGAGTCTCCAGCCTCCACAGTTGAAAATCTGCTTCACACCCTTTTGTTAGTCCTTTAGGCTTTAAGAGTAGAGCGACTCATTCAGAGTACAAAAACGATTGGCTACCAAGGATGAAATTGCTGCTGCAGGGGAAAGGGCAATAATACTAATCTACAAAGGCAGAGAAATGGGTTCTCTCAATGACCTTAAGCTGAAACATTTCCATGCTAAAATGACTAACAGCAAAACGACTACCCTTGCAACTTGCCATTAACATCTTTGTCTGCCATGTTTCACAGCTTCAGAGTGTACCATTAGGTTCAGGAATGGATGGGAAACTTGCTACTGCTGGAGGAAAGGGGCTGGGGGATCCAAGACTCATGCCTCATTCCCATCCATTCTGACCAGAACCCCTCTCCTCAATCCTTGTTGGAGCTTGAACACTGCAATAGCAAGTCAGGTTGTGGCACTATACGCTATATATATGCGAATACTGTAGTCAAGGACTTGATTGCATCCTAGCCTGTTCAGAGTGCAGATATATGTCAGCATGATATTTTGATGAGGACATGGAGTGAAGATTACATGTAAACCTATAGGCAAGGCATGTTTCAAGCTTGGTCTCATTTAAGGTTTTAATCTGTGTGCTGATATACATCATGATTTTCATGGAAAACCATATTACTAAGACAAATTTGTATGTGTAGAAAATTCACTGATACTAAATGGTCTATTTGACTGACTTTGTTTGGATCCAAAAAAGTCAAACTTCCAGAAAACTGCAGGTCTGCTGCAACTCTCAGGTCTTTTCAACCACAGCTGAAGACTTTTCTGTTTGCCACTGCCTTTATTGAATCAAATTTGAGGGTTAATATTTACACTGCACTGTAACTTTAATACAAATAAATTTGCCTTGCCTTGTAGATTTTGTCGCCCATCACTTACACTGTAAGTGCATTATGAAGGGATCTTCTAATGGTCAGTATGAACAGGAGGAATGATTACAGCAAGAAAAACCTGTTTCAATGTTCATTTGGGCACCTGACTGTTGTTTTAAGAAAGACTTGAAAAACTGTGAGCCTGTCCTTTAAAACAAAGTTTATTATGTTCAGAGTACAAAACAGAATCTGTTACGGGGAGATCAGTCCAAACAGGTAAACAAGCTAAGACAGAGCAAACTATTTGGAACAGATGAAAGTCATGACAGGTATTGTTATCTGGTGTGTGAAAGAGATGATAGGGTCATCAAAGTCACCAAGATTCATCATCTGGGTACCGTGAATCTAAAAAAAAATCTAAAAATTATTTTTTGTTATAATTTTTCGTAAATGAAAGATCAGGGTGTAACAAAAATCATTAGCGAGCATCCTTTGGGGATGGTACAAAAACAAACAAACAAACAAACAAAAAAACACATCATTGCCTCTAACAGGACCCTGGTTTGGCTCTGATGCATCAAACATTCCACTTGAGCTCCATCATCACCCCATGAAGAACTCAGTGTTAAAAATGACTTTCTTGATTTCATTTCCTTTGACAAATATCTCTCTCCCTCTCACTCAGTGACCTCATCTGGCTTGGTAGTGATGGCTGTTTCTCTCAGGAGTTTTACTCCCCTGGACAGAGATAGGCCATCCAAAGCAGTATTTCATCACTGCAGAAAAGCACAGAGAGACAAAGATATAAATAAAATGCTGCAGGGTGACGGGCTAGATTGTGATAAGGAATAGATGAATTCTGCGTTTGTGTGTCGAGTGTGTGTGTTTTTGATTGTTAGCCCCACTCTAAAGAACTCATCTGTCACTATCTGCCCATCTCCTTGTCATGGCCAAAAATCTCGCCTCTCAGACGGCAATCAACACTGTGACTGAGAGAGAGAGAAACACACACTTTCTCTCTCTCTCTCTCTCTCTCTCTCTCTCACACACACACACACACACACACACACACACACAGAGTTTGACTATTGGATATTTGTATTGACTTAATCACCCCCCGGGAAATTGAAATGATTTCAGGTTCATGTGCACATTCATGCATTTGATGCATTTGATAGTTAATATTTGTGTGTGTGTGTGTGTGTGTTGACATTAGCTGAAAGCATGGTACAGTCAGACATTCAGATATCAGATATGGCAGAGGTGTTGCTAATATACACCACACATATTTAAACATATACACACACATTTAACTGCACACAACATCTGCATTTAGTTAGTGTTACATCTAATAAAAATGATGTGCCACAGCCAAAGCAATCAAAATGAGCTTGTCACAGGTTAAAAAGCCTCTGCTACTTACAATATTTTGACATTAGATGTAGGTTAATAGTACAGACTCCTGGCTGAGCAAAGGGTGCACCCACTCATGCTGTGGTCATAGCCAGCAGCTGTTACAAAGACATCATATTTTATCCATAATGCATCCCACACTATTTGCTGTGGTTGGAGCTCAGCCTTCCTCTATGGGTCAGAGGGAATGCAAAGAATGAATGCGAGCGACCACAAAACTTTGTTCCTTCCATAAGCCAAAATCAAAAAACAGTAACAACATAGATTTGTGCCATACTGTACATTTCTCTATTATTGATACACTAACCTTGAAAAACGAGTTTTTCTGGAACTGGGACTGAGATAACACTCAATCTCTAACCACAATCAAATAAATGAAGCAAAAGTGTCCTTTTAATGAAATAATAAAATGACATATTGTCACTGTTGCTCCAAATAAATAGTAATAGCAAATTTCCTATATCACTGAAATAGCACACTGGACAAAACAGCTTTTCTTCTTCTTGATTGACATTTCAACACGTTCTCACTCCCAACTCTCACTCACCCAACTTGTCGCATATTGAAGCTTGGTCAGGACCTCCTGGAGTCACTTTTTAACGCACGGGGTACCCCTTTAGTGTCATTTTTTAACGCGCAGTATCACGGTAGTCACTGTTAAAAAATATATTTTATGGTGTGACAACGGTGGTTAAGGTCTGGTTAGGTTTAGGCAGCCAGCAACATTATAAGCCATCCATCGGCCCCTCCACCTCCTAATAAGAAAGTCAGTCAGCTTATACATATGTCATATGAAGTACGTCACTTCAGAAATGTCGATATGATACGTACTGTTGAAATGTTAATATGCTCCGTATAACAGGTGTTGAAATGTACATATTCATAACTGTGGTTTGCAGAAACATACAATGCCAACGTTTTATTCTGGCGACTAGGCTGAAATTTGTCACCTTATTTAGACGTCATCTGTCTCATCTATTTCAGACGTTGTGGGAGATCAGGACTCGGACTACCCTGCACGTTAAAAAATGAGAAAATGATAATTATAAGCTTGCCATGAAAATGAAACCTTATTAAAACATCTCTAAAAGCACCTTTAATTGCATAAACAATTTTCAGTAAAGTGAGCTAACCATTTTATAAGTTTTAATGTTTCAAACATCAAATTAAAATGATGTTCTGGCTCCATTGGTCTTTTAACAGTCAGAATCTCTAGTTGAGTTTGTCTTTTTGCTCAGAGTATGCCAAACTAAATTTGGGTTCATTACTTTTAGTGTACAAACTTTCATTTAGTTGTATGAGTATAGGTAGCTCTTCATCATAAAAATTAAATTGTGATAATTACACCAGCTGATCATAATGATATGTGAATAACAGCGTGTTCACATCTAAAATAATTATTACATCAACAATTTTCCATTATAAATCTGAGAAAGTGAGACATTTGTATCTGAAAATGAGTTCATGTTTGGGGTTCACCCTAAAACATCTCGGTCATGATCTAGCTAACTGTCAATAAACTGCAGGTTTGGGCTTAAGGATTTTTATGATCCTGAATTTGCAGTTTGGTTTACTCCATGGCGTCTTTTAACTCACAAATGTTGCTCTTTTAATTCTTAGAAAACATGTTGCCAAATCCCTATGTGTAAAGAAAACCGCTCACTTCTTTTGACTTCTGGTCATTGACTTCTTTATACCCAACTTACCCTTTTAGCCAGCCTGGCTCACTTCCATGTTCATCCATTTCCATAATAACTGAGCTACACATATCTTCTGACCAACAACACGACTGTCGTTACATATCCCCCCCACTATAGCCCATTTTGATGTGCATTTGTGCATCAGTGTGAGTAAGTAATATGCAGAGGAAACATACACATAAAAGTCAAGGAGACACAAGTCATGTGGAACACCAGAGCTCAAAGCTTCGTATTTGAGATAAGACATGCACTGTAAGGAGGAATGATTAACACTTAGTATGTTCTTAGATAGCTCTCCAACATTACAGGTGGTAGCATTACTCATGCATAATTTATATGTATTATATATAGTACAAGTGTATGAATATTGCATGCTGATGTGTGTGGCAATCCAGATTCCTCTCTCCAGGAAGAACATTAACACTGCTGCACCAATTCAAAATTTACAAAGAAAATCCATTTTGTTTTCACTTAATTTTTTTCTAATTATATATACTGTATATATAATTGTGTGTGTGTGTGAAATGTATAAAGTCTACTCTTGTCTTTCAAATACAAAACCTATTCTTTTGAAATGTATGTAACTCGTGAATGAATGTGATTTGATTCCTAAAGTTGTTAGTTTGATGCAGATTATGTATAGATTACTATGTAATATATGTCAATTATTTACAGACTATTATTATGTAATACTATCATTATGTTGTCAAGTTACACGGCTATGCTGGCCAAACCAGTTAATTTAGCTTGATAGCAGTTATAAGGTCAACAACAGCTTGTTTCCCTAGAGTATTTGATTTATAGATTATTTGAATATTGTTGTTTTTAGGTAATTCAACCACTTAAATAGCCACATCAGACATATGTAAACTCATTTGTAAGCTCCATTATTTGTTTTTGGCGCTCCAACAAAGCGCATGGGTAATCTTGCCTGTCAACTTCCAGCGAGTGATGAACCATTGTGCAGTTCTTCCCAAGTGGGTAGTTCTGGGTCTGAAAAGTGAAGCCAATGCGGAAGTGACTTAAACCTTCATTCTCTCTAATGGCTATCAGGGGCAACTCCACTGGCTCTAAAAAGAATTCAGATTGTATGGAAGTCTATGAGAAATTGACCCTACTTCTCATATGATTTATTACCTCAGTAAACTTTTTTTTTTATCAATATTTTTATTTTTTATTTTTTAAGCAACAACAAACAACAAACCCAACAACAAAAGCACCACTTATTTAGCACTGGTAAACCACTCCACAAAAAGAAAGAGAAGAAGAAACACTGCTGATACAATAAAGAAAAACAAATTCGGCATGGTTTACAACAAGCATCATTCCTCTGTTTACTCCGCCAGATCCGAATCTTTAACATAGTTTAGAGTCCCCAAATTTTGTCAAAAAATTTTTGTTTATCTTTTAGTATAGAATTTATTCTTTCTATTGGGAGGTTTGACATAATTTGTGTTATCCAGTTGGTAACATTTAGTCTGTGAGTTTTTCTCCAAAACAATGCTATTAGGTTTTTGGCATTAAGGATGGTAAGGTCCATCAATATTCATTCATTTTTTATTACAATTATGTCCTTCTGGATATAAACCAAGTAAAAATAATTTAGGGTCCAATTGAATTCCTTTGAAATAATTTTCCCACGTCTCTCTGACCTCTTCCCAAAATGCTTTCATCCCTCTACACTGCCAAACGCAGTGAAACAGTGTTCCTTTGGCCTCTGTGCACTTAGTACATATGTGTGGTATATTTTTATTATAACAATTTAATATCTCAGGAGTTATGTAAATTCTCATTAACCAGTTATAGTGTATTAATCTGAGGCGTGTGTTGCTAAATCCTTGCGCCAAACATTTAACTTATAAAGTGAACTCTCTGATGAGCAGGATGTGAGCAGATTATAAAACTCTGATATGATGCCCTTTCTTAAACAGTGCTTTGTCATCATTGTTTCAATAAGTGAATGTGGAGGTCTAGTAAATGTATCATTTTGTTTCACTTTTACAAAGCTTCTCAGTTATAGGAGTTTAAAGAAGTGTTTTCTATTCAGATTAAATTTACACTTTGGTAGATACAGATCTTGAATCTTTTTTTTTATAGTATCTGCTCTTCCTAGTATAAAAAACTGACTACCCCATATTGGACTATATTTTGACAAAGAGTTTGTTTTTTTTACCTTCCTATGTCATACCAGATTTTAATCATATGTTTAACGATTGGATTGCCAGTTTGCCTTTTTAGTTTTTTCTCTGTGTCAGAGTATATATACATGGGAAGAGGCAGTTTTAGATCATAGGATTCCATTTCCGTCCAATGGGGAGTGTCATTTGTTGAGAAATAGAACATAATGGAGCTCAGCTATGCAGCCCATTCATACAACAATATGTTTGGACATTTTAGGCCATTTTGATCAAATGGTAAATATAACGGAGACAAACAAAGCCTTTCCCTTCTATTGTTCCAAATAAATCCCACAAATAATGTTTTGATTTTTGAAAACAAATCTGTTGGTGGTGGCAGAGGAATATTTTGAAAAAGATAGTCATTTTGGTAAAACATTCATTTTTAAAATATTAATTCTACCAATTACTGAAACAGGTAGGGATATCCAGGTTTAAATTGAGTTGTTAATTCCTCCCATCAAAGGTCCATAATTAGCACTAACAAAATTTTCTATCTTTGGCACAATCTGTATCCCCAAGTAGGGGGATTGTTCTACCACATTAAATTGGATCACTTCAGAATTTGGGTTCATTCTTTCATTTTCACTAAGAAGTAATATTGCTGACTTTGTTTTATTCACTGTATATCCTGAAATGTCGCCAAATGTTTTTATTAACTATACGAAAACTGGAATTGCTTTCCTTAATTTTGTAATAAATAAGATTATATCATCAGCATACAGCGCTAACCTGTGTTCAATCTATCCAGCTGTTAGTCCATAAATTTGTGGGTGTAATTGTACTGCTATTGCAAAAGGTTCAACTGCAAACATTCCCTAATGAGTTTATGGTCTCAAACGTTAGTTTCAAGTCTTCTTCAATACAGCATGATGTTCATTTTGTAAGTTATAGTCCCATTTAATTTAAATTTGATGATATAGCACGGTGTGCTTTAGGGTGTGGCTACGTTGTGATTGACAAGTCACCACCAATGTGAGAACTTTGGTTAGGTAACGTAACCATGGTGTAACCCCAGATTCACAGAGTACAGGCATAGCTTAGCCATCACTATTTCAGTGTGTTTTCAGTTCCTGAAAGTTAATTGTGGAATTTTAGTGGCCTAAAAAGTCTTATTCAGCATTTGGTTGTACTAAAGGACCCTCTAAGGAGTTGGATGTTGAGTTTTTCCATACATTTTGTTTTAGTGGTTTAAGCCTGTTTTTCGCTAGCAAAAATTAGCATTAGCATTAGCCTTATCACAGTTACCCATAGACTGTAAATGCACTGTGCTAACCAAAGTAGTAGCTAGCAGCTAGTGTTAGGGTCAACTCTACCCTCTCGTCCAAATATGACCACTTCTCATCACTTCTGGCTCCAACAATCCAAGAAGGCGATAGTCAAAACGTCAAACCTGAGGATTCAGAATGGGAGTCCACAAACCAATGGGTGATGTCACAGTGGCTATGTCCATGTTTTTTATACAGTCTATGGTTCTTCCCTACACAGTTCACAGTTCCCTTAAACTGGGCATTTTTTGCTCCCTACAGTTTGACGATTGAATACCCTGTTCAGTCCACTTTGCAGGGAACTAGTAGGTGCACCCTAATGCATTCCAATCACCTATACCAACCTCTGTAGATTGCTGTATTGAAAAAAGAGTTTATCTGTTTCAGCACACATTTCACTTTATGTGCATAACTGCGACCCAAAGCACATTTTTACGCGTCAAGTCTATTTAACGACTGAAGCTGCTCCACTAATGTGCTGCTTTCACTATGCATGTTGTCTAGACACTGGATTCATGACACGTGTGCACCAGCCAATTTTGTTCTTGCCACTGTATGTATGTTCAGTATGTTCCTCCAGTCCGCATGTCGATGTGTCAAAGTAAATATATGTCAAAAATGTGTCAAAAAAATATACTTAACCTGTAATTGCTCCTGATGGTTGTGCCATCAGTGTGTGAGTGATTAGATTTCCTCTGATGGGCTGGTAGTCCCTGTACCCATTCAATATGTGAATGTGATTTGTAGTGTAAAAGCACTTTGAGTGGTCGGAAGACAAGAAAGGCACTATACAAGTACAGTCCACTTAGTCTACACTATGCTGTGATGACTACATGAATGATCTTGTTTATTTACATCAATAATGATAATACAAAATCTAATGTGAGAAGAGAATTCCATAAATCTGCACTTGCCATCCCACTCACCTCTGCATCGGGGTGAATCTACAGGGTGGCAAATACAGGCAGCTGCCCCTTCTACTGTAGGGTTTCCCCAAGTTCTTAAGCTCCTACAACAGTAATTGTAAAATAATTTATCATTTTTGGCCACCACTATGTTCCTAAGCTGTCCAAAGCAGTGAAATAAGCAAGAAATAGAAAGAAAATCCATAATGCCCACTTTGACCCCTGCATACAATACACAGAGTGACTTGAGGCTGCTGCTGCTGCATCTGGAGGTGAATTTAGATCTTCTCTCTCTTTGCTCATACAAAGTCAGTAATGAATGTAACTCCTTTATAAAAAACTAGATTCAGTAATTAGATCATGTTCTTATGTTAGCCAAAAGCTAAGTCGCCTGCTACAAGGGAAATGGTGTGCAATTTCCCCACTTTTTTCCCCTGAGCAATTCTGTTCATCACTTGTTGTTTGAATTGAAACAGCATATGCAGTTAACTGAGTTCTGATCTAAAGTAATAACAAAGACCTGCAGGTGTAATGGGGTGAAACCTAACCCTAACCCAAGCAGCAACCTCCGGGACTGAAAAATTAAGCCAATGCAGAAGTGCCAAAAACTGTAGTTCCTCGAATGGCAATTTGAGGCTGTCTCCAAAAGCGAGTCAATCACCATAGACCTCCATGTTAAAATGCCCAACTTTACAGCAGGAATAAACATGTTTATAGCCTGGTACAAAAAATGTTTTTGGTCTCTATAGCTAATTTCCCCTTTCATGACAACTGTACGGGGGGTGAATTTTCTCACTTGTTTCAATTTTATGAAGCTGTAAAGTTATGCATAATTAAGGACATGGCCGCTTTGAGTGACAGGTCACAGTCTGAAAAGGTGGCTCCTAATACTTCTTATATGTGCTTTGAATAAACAGTCTAAGAGTAGAGTAGAAAAGAGTAGACCAGAGTAGAAAGATGCAGTAATTATAATCTGAATCCAACAAAAACAAATACTCCAAACGTGTGAATCAAATAAATTATGTGGCCACAGCAAGCCAAACTAATAAAGAAAAAAAGGAAATAAACAATTGGCCCTAGCATTGGTTGAAATTGAGCGGCTGTGTGTATCCCCTTGGGCCTGTATTAAAGAAGACTAGCACAACTGCTACTGGAATCATGCAAAATTCAGGAGAGGTACTTAGCTGAGAGGAGAGGTGAAACGTGCTTCACCCCTCCACAGATCCCACAACGCCTCATCTCCCGTCTCCCTCTCCATTTGACGTGCCCATGACTGTCTGCTGCCCAGCCTCCGCTCCCGGTTGGTGTCGCTCAGTCGTGCTGTCTCTCTTGGTTGTGTGTGCCCCTGAAGCACTCTGCTGCTGTCCATGGCCACAGTGTGCTATTTGACTCAGTTACGCCTGTCTCTGTCTCAATGCTACTCACGTCCCGACTGGCTGCTTGCCGACTTCTCTCACCGTGCCCAGCCCTACACACCTATCTTAAAGAAACTATCCCCGGAAAAGAACCCACGCCTCCCAGACAGTGTGCCAATCACGTCTCTGCTTTCCCGAGTGGACAGGTGTTACTTATATTCCAAGGTTTAGGGAATGTGGCGCTTTCAGTTCATTCACGGGATTTAATGTATCTGGTGAGGCCTCAAAAGGCCTTCAAACTGCAGTGCCTGTGGATCAAGTATTATTTGATTATATATTAAATATATAAATATATTTAAAACTGCCCTTCCTCTAACACCCATCTGTTAATGTGAGCACAGAAACAGACTGCATCCTTCACTGTCAGACTAAAGATATATTTCAGCCACGATCCAAATATCACTTAGTGTTTATGATTATTTTGTTTTGTTTGTTTGTAGCTTACTGTATGAACCACATGCTCTTGACTACTGTAGGTCTGTGCAGCCAGATGGTCAGGAGGAAGAGATGGTGAGATGGAAAAGGAGAGCAGAGTGAGAGGCAGGAGAGAGTGGAGGGGGAGACAGAGGTTGACAAACTCATAGAGGGAAGAGATCAGGAAATGAGAGAAAGAGAAGAAGTAATTTGGAGAACAACTGACTGTGGGGGATGGAGAACCGAGTGAGACAGATGAGACAAAAGAAGAATGAGAGAGGGACAGAAACAGAAACTGATGTAGAGAGATAAAGACTGAGAGACACATGACCCTGTTTCTATGACAGTCTCAGCTGGACTGTGGTATTTTTTCTCGCTGTTTAAAAAAAATCCAGTACAATAACACACACAGTAAAATAGTTATTGGCTATTTCCTGTTGCCATTTACCTGCAGAAGTAGTATATATTTTCAGTGGAACCCCCGTCTTCCTATGCCACCCTGCCAAAATCGGTTGCCGTCCTGTTGACACCCCATGTAAAGTTTTCTAGATCCACCGCTGCTCTGCACTGATGGCTCCATCTCTGTGTGGAGGCACACCAGGCTTCTCTGTGCAGTGCAATTACCTGACAAACCTGCTGCTCCACAGTGTGTCAGTTCCATTAGGATTCTCCATTAAGGAGCATTTCTCACTGTGTCAGCCACCTGTCACTCACCCCCACTGTGAAAGTCTCCGGAGTCAAAGCAGGAGGAAGGTTTCATCTCGCTTCTCTGAGCATATTTTCACTCTGCTGTTGCCTTCACAAATCTGAGATGAAAGGGGCCATGGCCTGAGAGGAGGAAAGAGCCTAAGACTTGCTATACTCACCAACTACAAAGATCACTTCTACACAGACTTTGCAAATTATCACCTTGCACATCAGCTGCACATATGACCCTTACAGCTGGGTTTTTATACAATGAACAGCTGTTAATGTACATTTGCAAATCTGAACAAGGTGAAAACTTTTGTTTTTTATTTCAGGAAATGGTGCACCTTGTGATTTTTTTTTCTGTAATTTGACATTTTTATCCCTATTCTCAGTTACACAAGCCACTGATGTCTTTGATTCTGGATTTTCACTTGGGTTCAGGGTTGAAGTTGTATATTTTGATATAGGTTAAATGGATAGTTCATTTAGGATTAGGACTTGATTACTTTAGATTAGGATTTCCTGTCCTTCTGAGCCCATACACTGCTCCCTTCCTGAGCCGCAGGTGGCAACATCAAGACCATGATGGTAATGAGCTGTTTCTCTGACAGTGTTTCTCTGACAGTGATATATCTGGAGTACGGCTGGCAAATAAAACCTGTCACAAACCTGGAGGGCTAAGGAACTGGAAGTGCTCCATGAACCGAACAAAACGAATAAGTAAAGAAGAAAAATCCCTTGTTGTGTCCTTCTCTATTTGTGACTCGGTACTGTCAGTGAATTGAAAGTGATGGCCACAGTCCTTGGTTTGATAAGATTTGGTGAAACTTTGTTGATCCTCCAGGGAAAACTGGATGGCTGCTGGAACAAACAATGGACAGAGCCAAGAAAAAAAAAATGAACATGGCTAAGAATAGAACAACTACAACAACTACAGTACAAACACACTTAACACTATTCCCCAAATTATATGTAGAATACATGTTGTTCAAGGAAGCATATATGATTTATCAGTGCATTCAGTTAAGGAAAGCATTCTTGTGTTGTGGAAGTATTCAAGAATGGAAAATCAAAGGATACTAATGCCTTTGGAAAGTAATGAGGTGTGAAGGTGTGTAAAGTGACTTGTGCTTATGCACAAAACTGAAGTAAATATGCGTTTGTTATGGCCTTTTGCCATCAGTACAATAATTATGAACTCTTGTTCTGAACATGCATTTACGTGGCTTGTACGAGTTAGCTAGCTTGCAGTGAGCCACTGCAGCAGCCTTATCTTTGACATACATCTGGCCTTGCCCCATGTTCTTCTTCTGTTGAGTTTTATGGCAGTTGGCATCCCTAAGTGTTGCATTACCATCATCTGCTGGACTGTCCCTTGCCCCATCTATTCCAGCATTGCCATGGTATTTGTGAAAAGGTGCAAGATGGAAATGTTCCTGAATGTAGCTGCATGTGTGAATAGTCAAAATCACTAGTGGTGCCTGAAAGGTTATCCCAGTAATTTACCTTGAACTATGTGTGAAAGACAGTGTAGTCTCAAATCAAAACTGTCCTCCCTAGAAAAACAACATGACCAGTCATTTATGCAAGTGCCCCAAAATGACACATATCTACATTTAACAGTGACAGTGCCTAGGTGACGTTGTTATAGAACAACAAAGTCTACAGGGAGGAGTTCAAGTTGGATGCATGGCTCAACCAAAAATCGGACTTTAACAAGGGCGACTGCTGTTCATTTCCTGTTTCCATCCTCGTGTCAACATTGCTTTTTAAAAGCCATGACCATGATTGCCCTTTAACCTTAACCACATGGTTATTATTGTAACCATGACGATGACGTGTCCTAACCTTAACATAGTACTTATTTTAGCCTACACCTTTTATTAAACCTAACCAACCTTTAACTATAGTATTGTCACATCAGTGCAGCATCAGTAATGCTGGCATAGTACTAGACCACACCCAGTTTACCAGTTGGTCTACGTTCCAACCCTCACCTATGGTCACAAGCTTTGGGTAGTGAATGAAAGAATGAGGTCTCAGATACAAGTGGTCGAAATGAGTTTTCTCTGGATGGTGCCTGTGCTCAGCCTTAGAGATAGTGAGGACCTTGGAGATCTGGGGGGAGCTCGGAGTAGAGTCGCTGCTTCTTCGCATCAAAAGGAACCAGCCGAGGTAGTTTAGACCTCTGGTTAGGATGCCTCCTGGACACCTCCCTCTGAAGGTGTTCCAGGCACATCCAACTGGTAGGAGACCCTGGGGCAAACCCAGAACATACTGGAGGGATTACATATCTCTTCTGGCCTGGGAACACCTTGGCAAGACTATCCTTCGACATGATACAACTGTCAGTCACCTCACATTGTACAATATTGTGTACGTGTCCAGAATCCTGGAAGACCAAAATAACTTGGCAACTATTACTGTGATGTGCATTTAAATGTCTTCTAGATGAAAACTGTTTATCAAAAGGAAAGCTCAGAACATCAAATCGTTTTTGTGATTTTACGGTGTCTGTGCCTGTCCTACTATAGCCACATAAATTACTCTTTGCACTTGCACTTTCAGCAAGAGATGGTCTAAGCAGGCAGGAACAAGAGGCCCAGTTTCATAATGAGCGTCAAAAACTGCACTGCTGTCTGCTCTGCACAAACACAACCTTAGCTATTCCACTCACATCAGTAACAAAAGTAGAACAACAAAAATGCTTGGTCCACAGATAAAATTCTTAATGTTTTGATGGATGCTTAGTATTTTCAAAGTCATAAAGCCATTCATCACTGTGCCAGGCACAATGCCTAACCTCAACCTAAATGCAGTACTTCTTTGAAACACACTTACAATAGTTGAATTCTCAGCAGGGTCTAGTCCTTTATGAATGCTGGGTGCTATTAAGGTGGAGCAACTGATCACAGTGGGGGCATTTTTCATTGGTTTTAAAATACCCTTTCACCAGGATCAAACCCAAAGAAAAGACAAATCATTGCTCTCTCACCCTCTTTCTCTGTTCCCATCAGAAAACAGTGATAGTGGTGATAGTCAGAGGTCATTCTCAGTAAAGTCCTCACTTCCTGGGCTTACACAAATCTCCAGACAAAGCCAGCCCAGCAATCCCCTCCTGTAGATTACCAAGCAAGCAGCCAGCCATCTACTGAGCAGATGAGAGGCGTCCAATCTTAACATCAGGAGAGTAGCAATCTTAACATCAGGAGAGTAGCAATCTTAACATCAGGAGCAGTAACAGGGGAAGCAGAGAAAAAAGGGGGGAGAATGAGAAGTGTCCCTGATTTCTGCTCTCCCTGTGCTATCACTGGCTTGCAGACAGGGTTTAGGGGATAAAGCCATAGAGCAGCAGAGATAAATATTGATGCCATTGTAGCACTGAAGTTAGATGGCCTTTCTGCTGCTCACATAGGAGAAAAGATGGTTATTTTGGTTACAGTAATGGACCAGCAAGTCATCATTATGATATTTCACAATAAAAGCTCAGTGAATGATTTTCAGAGGACCTTATCTACATATGAATCATACTGTGGTCACATAATTGAGGAGGAGTAAATGTCTTTAGGAGGATTTTAGCTCTAAAAGGGAAAACTAAAAATAAACAGCTAAAAATGACAGAGAAATGTACAAATCCAGATGGTCAGGGCACATGTTCTGCAGCTGTTTCACAATAAAAGAATCCAAATGATGAACAGTGGGGAGACTTTCAATCCAAAACAACAACATGAATTTCTAACAGCGTTTTATTACAGCAGATGCCATCACAGCTCCTTTTTTGATCCTGTGTTTTTGTTTGATTGTAACCATCAATCAAATTCTCTCAGTAAAGCTCTTTGGTCAACATCTGTTGTTTTTAAATGTGCTCTATAAATAAATTGACTTGATTTGACGTGACTTGACTCCTACAGCAAGGTAAAAGATAGTAAATCATACAGTTAATATTACAAGTGTAAACAAACATGAATACATTATTCAGATATGCACAGATAATGCGCTCTGAACAGATAAGCAAAATATCAGAATTTCTGCACCAAGCCTGAACAACAGTGGCATCAGGATCCATCAAGGTTAGATGTCCATAAATGTGTTTATAAATCATAAAAATAGGTACTCCTTGTAGCTCATAATCATCAGATGCAGACTTCAGAATTAAAGTAATCCAGGTGGTTGCACAATTCAAACATGAACTGCTAGAAGCAAAAGCAGCATGATCCAGATGTTCCAGAATGAACAAATAGGCTATAGGTGTAAAAAACACAGAGGTGTAGGTAGGTAGGTTCAAATTTAATACTCAGACATTAATTGAGGTTCAATCTCAATAACTTTTCAGAAGCTTGAAAGACTTTCCATTGGTGTTATTTCAACTTAATGATCAGATACTGAAGCCTGGCACTTTCAGCAAAATGACAGCAGACAGAAAACTGATGAGGTGACATTAGACACTGAACTTTGATTTTTGTCAGTATCTGTCTAATATTTTTCCAAAGACACTTCAAACTAACTTTTCTTTCATTTGGAACTCCTCCCACTGCATGCACAACCTTCCTTTGAAATGCAATGAATATATGCAATATGGCCTGATGAGCTATTATTTTCCCAACATTTCATACCAAATTTACTTCCATCTAGGTTTCCCCCCATTATATTCTGTATACAAACTCCAGTTTTCTGACCTGTATTTTTCCACTGACTAACACTTTTTAATTTGACTTTACCTTTTTTTCTTTTTTGAATGTGAGTTTCAAATACAAATCAAGTTTTATTATTTGATTAAGTCAGGTACATGGCTAGAATATTATATAATTTTGTTGGCAGACAAACTAATGGATATGTGTATGAGGAGTATAAATGGCAGTAGAAAACAATTTAATCCAGCAAATTAAGCAGACTAGGCTATTTCTAGCAGCTGTCAGATACAGATAGTAGCTTTGTGCTACACCCTTTAGTTAATACTATGGATTAGCATAGCATATCTTCAGTTAAGAGTGTTGACCATGGCACTGTAGACCTTCAGGGTGCAATACCAGGCCAATACTTTAAGAGTTAAACACAAGTTTAACCGCAGGAACCTTTTTATTTTATTTTAAGGGACACCGAGGCATAATCAGAAGATTGTTAAGGTTTCTTTACAGTCTTCTCATCACTTTCCATTAGTGGAGGCATTTTCTGAGCAGTGTTTGCAGCATGAAAACTTCATATATACTTATTCTGTGTCAAGATCAGTTTAAACCAGTCTTCTTAGGCTCCTCTGGTCTGCGATCACTGGCATGCTTGTATATATGTGTGTGTGTGTGTGTGTGTGTGTGACTGTGAGGCAAACAAAATAGGTAATTGAAGGGAAATGTGATAGAAAATTGCAGCAAGGTGGACAAAGTGTGTGGGAGAATGTCTGAACAGCAGTTAGACACAGAGCTGGAGAGTGGCTGGGAAAGACACGGAGAGAATGACTGACAGTGATCTAAATGCCATGCTTAGCTTGGCATTTACAGTCTCCACAGGGCTTAAGTGACACAGCTACTTACTTCTGTCATGAATCCAGACTAATCGCAGTTACAGGCCGAGGGAGTTTGTCTGTGTCAATGTGAACGCGTGTTTGTGAGTCTTTCTTGATAATATTACACTGTAACTCTTTTGTAAATCTCTCCACATGACATTAATACACAGCTTGTTTCTCATTTGTGTCTAGATATGATTTAGCTGGATTACACTTACACCTGACAGTAAAATGTGTCTGATGCGCACCCTGAAAATTTGTCTTCCCCACAATAAAAATGCAATTTCATGCTGCAATAGCACCTACCTTTCAGGGATGATTAATACACACTGTGTTCTAAGCATAAATGTGTTGAAATTATTGCTGCAAAAGGGGATCGCACCAGTTACTGAAAGCAAGGGTTCACATACTTAAGCCTCCCACAAATATGTAAGATTGGATACATTTTTCCACATAAATGAATGAAAAAGTTTAATATTTTTGTCTCATTTGTTTAATTAGGTTCCCTTTATCTAATTTTAGGACTTTTGTAAAAATCTGATCACATTTTCCATCATATTTATGCAGAAATAGAGCAAATTCTAAAGGGTTCACAAACTTTCAAGCAGCCCTGTATATCCTGTTTTTGAATCCAGAAATTTTCTGATAGCTCCAATAGTTCACAGCTCGTGACATACGCTGACCATTTTTAAAAAGTGGAGCCCAAGTTTTGTCATCCTTGGCATGAATTTTGGAAAGTAGGAAAAACAAAGGCAGTCATAATCTTTTGTTCTAACAGCAGTGCAGCATCCACCTTTAGAATAACCAATCACCCGAGGTCTTAGAGGATGTCAGTTGGTCGGTCAGTTCACCACTTTGGTTCAATATTGATTAATGTTGAATTGAAAAAAACCTTTACAGTGTGTGCAATAAACAGGCTCCAATTTGTAGGTGATGCAAATTCAGGTGAAGACCTCCTTTGAGAAATCTAAGAAATCCTTAAAAATCAAAAAAACAAACAAAAAGGCTGTGAATTGAGAAAACCTGACCAAATACAGAACACACTGCAAAAACAAATACTTTTTTTTAAAACGTTTTTCTTCTTCTTCTTCTTCTTCTTCTTCTTCTTCTTCTTCTTATTATTATTATTATGGGGGGCATTTTATGCCTTTATTAGACAGCAATAATGGATGGATGACAGTAAACAAGAGAGAGAGAGATGCAACAAAAGTTCCCTACCAGATTCAAACTAGGTACATTGACCTAAATAGTCTTAACACCTAAGCCACAGGGTGTTCCATTCAAATTAAACTTGTTGTTTTGTAATTCATTTCAATTGTGTTCTGTGCTATTTGCAGCATTTCTGTATTGTCTTGTGTTTTCTGCTTTTGCAGCGCATTTCTGTTTTGGGTTGTATTGTCTGCATTTGGTTGCATTTTCTGTAAATGCAGCGTGTTTCTATATTTGGCAGCTTCTAGATGAAGAGCTGGAGATGATGGGCTCTTACATGTCATCAAGGTAGACACCTTGTTTTACTGTCATTGCTAAGGGATGATGGGAAAGGTATACTACTACTGTATACTATGATTTATGTGTCTGAAATGAGAAGAGATACACTATATATGAGGTCCTTTCCTGTTGCATTTCTGACTGAGCAGCTGCTCAGGGTATGTTTGCTGCCCCCAGTGGGTAGGTCATTTTCAACTGAGCTGGGACCTTTACTGATAAAAATGCGCTTGCTGTCACTATTAGTAACTACAGGGGTGACCAAAAACTGAAATCTTTTAAGTGTCTTACAACATTATGGAAAGAACCATACAGAGAAATAAAACATTTTTCTTTACCTTTCGCTTGGTTCAATCTGTTTGTTATTGTGTCTAACTAAGTCTCGCTCAAGGAGAAGTCTCGTTCTGAAATCTTGCAAGAGTTGAGTTGTTGTCGATATCAACTAAATATTCAGCCATGACAGAGTTGGAGAGAGGAGTGACGAGAGGAGTTTGTTGTGTTGGAGTATGGAAAGAGCGTAGCTTAGTGTTATCTAAAAGATTTTCAAAGTCATAGCTGAATATTTTACTGATTTCAACAACAACTCAACGCACGTGATTTCAGAACAAGACTTTTCCTTGAGTGAGACTTTTTCAAACACAATAACAAACAGTCCAGATCAAGCAAATGGTAAAGAAAAATGTTTTATTTCTCTGTATGTTTCCTTCCATAAAGTTGTCAGACACTTATAGTAACAATCTGAGCCTGTCAGTGGCAAAAACAAGCACTTTTATAGGACATACATCGACACTGCACTATTCTCCGTTGGATGACATTGCATTTCGCAGCTTCCGGCTGAGGCACTTTCACTCAATACTGGACCAATTTCAAAAATTGTTGTCCCCATTAGTCACAAAAAGATCAGAAAATAGGGTCCAGGTTGAAAAATATCGAAGTTTCCCTTTAAGCCTGTAACGTGGACTTGGTACAGACAAGGGCTCATAATGTGGATGAAAAGACCCTGTGAGGATGATGACTGCCAAAGTGGAGCCAGGGGGCGAAGCACAATGCACCCCAAAGCTCTCTGGCGTACTTGAGCCTCTCCTGTTTTCATCTCATCTCAACACTTATTTGACATCCCCAGCGTGTGTATTGACATGGAAATTGCAGAGAAGCCACTGCTACTCCCCCCTGCATTCAGTGGAGAGGACATGGTTAGAAAGATAAAGCTGTTGGCCGTGGTAATAATAATAAACAATGAGTCAGAGGAACAAAAAGATGCTCAAGGTCTCCTCTGCCTTCCTGACCGACAGTGAAGTGGAATCTGTTTATGCTGAGATTATGGCTCTCAACACACTGTAGTACACATATACACATAGACACAGAATGTGTATCTCATCAGACAGAAGACTCACATTTGATAGAGAACAAATGGCATATCAAATCATGGTTTCATGAATCTGTGTACTTGCTGCTACCTAAAACTCGTCGATAGTCAATTACCTCCATCAGCCAGATGGCTGCTACATGTTGAATGATTATGATTGCTGAAAGCAATCACACTTTGTTTTTCTCACTCTTTATTATTATGCTATGTCTTATTCCACATTCCAGACATTTTCTGGACCTTTTCCACTGCTGCATAGGTTGTGCTGGAAAAACCATTCAAATGTCAAACTGTGCAGCTCATTCAGCAGATTATTTTTCTGTTTTCTAGTGTATTCCAGGTATTTCTGTCTGCGGGCTGTCAATCTCTTCTCACTCCCGTTTCATAAATTAACAGATTCTCTCTTTCTTCAAACACTTTGTATACATGTTATACATCCTCATGCTCTGCAAGTTCTCCTGCCACTAATGATGTGCAAATTTCTGACCTAGAAGTTTTGTTTTAGGCAAATCAATGTTTCCTCAACAAAATGTGAATTTGTGCTGTGTGTTTTAGGAATCCTCTGATGGTTCTGTGGTTAATCACTGGTAAGGGTCAGCTTTCCCTGTTAGATTACATGGTTCTGGATTTGATACTGGCTCATGACAGTGCCCCTCATAACATTGCTATTATGAACAAAGTTGCTTTATATATTTATCATGTACCATCATTCAATGTGACTCCTGCACTCTTTAATATTATTATTTAATATTTAGGTTGATATGCAAGTTAAAAAACAGTGATTTTTTCTTCAAGTAACAGTATATATGAGCAGTCCAAGGTTTTAAGATCTTGCCACTTTTGTGTGTGTCCCTTTTAGATCAAAAAGTTTGAATCCTGCTCAGGGCAGCACTCAGTAGAGTTGAAGGTAAAAAAAAAAAGCACACAGGTGCTCCCATCTACTGATTGAGACTGCAAAACACAGTCCTTCTGATAAGACCCCTCTCCCTCTCTCCTTCTCTGTTTTTGGCTGGACCAGAACAGCGGGGCCCAAAGACTGTGACCGACTGATTGACTGAGTGATGAAGTTACACCACTTTTCGGCGTAACTTCATCAGAATTGAAGAGTGTATCCATTGTTAAATCCAATATCCGATTCAATTTTATTTATATAGCACCAAATCACAACAGAAGTTATCTCAGGGCACTTTTCACACACTGCAGGCCAAGACAACACTCTTTATGGTCTCTCAAATTAAAAGCCCCTAGCGTTTCATACCCAGTCCAGCTATATACTAGGTTTTGACCTAGTCTTGTTAACTGTTAGTTACCTCAAACCTTCAGGTTTGAGGTAATTCAAAACTGCCTTCATGTCACAAACACAAACAAACAAAACATACAAAAACAACATAACATACAGGCATGCACTTGCACAAACACAAACATGCCTCCTTCTCAACTTGTCTATTCCAGCTTCCTTTTATATTATAAAAATGTCAGAGGTGCAAGTCTTATTTCTTTATGCAATTAAAAGTCTAAATATAAAAATCTATCTTGCTTACTGTTTGCTCTGTCACATGTTGGCTCATTGCATAGCTTTGCTTACATTAGCCTCGGAAGATTTTCAATACTATTCAGCTTCCAGCAATGTAATCTAAATCAGCTTTCAGCAATCACACACAATTTCTTCAAAAATTGCATTTTCTAGTTTGATTTCAGCCAAAGCATGTAAATTGAATGTCCTGCTGTAACTATTGTAACCAGTGGGCGACTGCTGCTAAGCAACAGGGTTTCCGAAAAAGTGAACGTCATGGATTTCACAGCGCCGCTAACAACGACACATTAACCAGCATTGTCTTTTTCCTTGTTACAGGTCTTAGCTTGGCTTACTGTCAGCATCACAACACAATGTAGCCAGTCCTGTTGCAAGACATTGAAAAGCAACATCACATTTCATCTCTATTTTTTATAGGCATAGAAATAATTAAGTCCAACCCAAGAGGTAGTAATGTCAGTTTTCTCGGGAAAAAGAGAGCATTTTGGATTTTCTATTTCAAAAGTTTATCTCCAGGGGGCATGAATGAGGATTTCTCTATGAATGAGTTTCTATTGTGGTTCTTAAATATCTCTCATGTATGTAGTTTTGTAGTGGTTTTTATGACATATTATTTTATATTGATTTATGATGTACCTTTATGCTCTTCCTACTCTTTTTATACATAGCACTTAATAAAGTTATTTATTTATGCTATTATTATTATTATGATTTTTAATTACAGCTTTTTAAAGTTGTGTTCTGTGATGAAGGCCACAAGCCGAACCGCGTTGGTCTAACAATAACGTTGTTCTGTATATTACAAGTGTTACTGGAGTTTTGACCTCTTTAGCATTACAACACAATGCAACAAAGGTCTGGTACAGTCTGTTGGTGCTGAGTGATTTCCTTGGGTGAATGCACCTCTTAAATATCTAGGCAATGTGGGCATGTAACGAGAAAATGAGACACACACACACACACACACAGACATTATCAACTATCTGAAGGTCAGGAAATGATGCCAGGGTAGGATTTAAGGGACAGTATGTGCTGCAATCACCTGGCAACTACCACAGCTTGAGGCTGAAGCCAATCTGGAAGTACCTTAAAGTGTCTCAACTGCTGCTCTCCCAGACTCTGGGACTCACACTGAGTCAGAACCATTGTCACAATATTTCACTAAGTTTAATGTTACTTGATTATGATTACCTGCCCTGTTAGCACAGTTTGGCTAAAGTAACTAACAGTAAGCTAGCATTAGCTTGGGTCCAAGGTGGTGGGCCGTGTTTCCAGGGTATAAAATCCAACACCCCGCACACCTTATTTGGAAGATCCTGGCTCCAAAAAGAAAAGATGGTGCCAACCATAAGCTGCAACTCTGGGCTTCAAACTGGCTCCAATGCAAACCAGCGGGTGACATCACACCTCACTATGTCCATCTTTATATACAGGCTATGGCTGCAATGAGTTTAAAGTACATCATCAGTTACAGTTTGGTCAGAGACTCTTACACATGGTTATACAGTTAGATTTAACTATATAACCATGTGTAAGAGTCTTGATGGAATGAGCCTCTGCTCTTTATGGGAGATCTCAAAGAATCCAAGCAACAACAAAAAGTCTGCCTTGAAAACCAACAGACACACACATGAGCATAAGATCTGATTTACCAAACACAAAAAAACAGAAGGAAAAGATTGGACTGGAGAGCTGTGCTGTACACCTGCATGGATGTGATCAGACACTTCCAGTCAGCTGATTGATCAGCCAGTGATGGTGGATCATGAATGAAACAGGTGTTTTCAATCAGATAATGTTAGTGTAACACTATGATCCATTGATCCTGAACATAATACACTATTGTTCCCACTATCACTGCCTCTGTAAACTTGCAACTAATATTGTTATTAGCCATGAGGAGAATACAATAAAGACCTCTTGATTTGAATTCAGTCTTCAAAGGATGTGTTACAGCGCATAATTAACTTACTACAAAGCACAACCAAGACGTGTGCAGATTCTACTCTGCTACACAGGTTGACCATCTTCACCTTCGTTTTTATAAAACTGGACAGTATTACCTCAGATATCGAGGTGCACATATGTTGAAGGCAAACTAGCACATTTTTAAGAGCTTGCTATCGATTATAAAACTGATTCATTAATTAATTGTCAATACCTTTTATTCGTGATATCTAATTCATTCTTGATGTCTAACTTTTCTTTCTTTTTTATATTTTTATTGTTAGCTGGGACTAAAGTCTTCTGTTCATTTTGTGTGTCTCTTATTTCCATTTATTTTCTTTATAGTAATATGCATTTTGCTAAATCATGTTCTTTGTAATAGAAGTGAGTGTGTGTGTACATATATATATATATATATATATATATATATATATATATTGTATATATGCAGTATACAGTAATATATACATATATAAACTCTTTATGTACCCCCATTGCTATACTCAAGGCTCCATCGAATTGACATTCCCATTTGACCCTAATAAGAGCTGATGGAAGTGATGGCAAGTGGAGAACTGAAAAATTGATTGTTTCAGGCTGTCAGATGGTGGTGAATTGATGTGGGACCAGTTCATTTGATTTACTCCACCCCTGTGGTCCATGCTGGAGAGTAGCTAGTCAGCATGGGGCTGATTTACGAGGAAAGCAAAAACCACTGCCTTTGTCCTCAATCTTTGATTTGTGTGTGTCATTAAACACACTGGAAACTTTCAGTCAGGTCTATGAGGGGCCCAGTATGACTTATTGACTCCAGCATTGTTCCATAAAATTATTATTTCATATATCAACTAATCTCTGATAGCATTAGATATTATTTCCAATCTCCCACAAGACCCGTTCCCTGCTTTTATTTTTGACATTATCTAAGCAGGTCGAACAAAGCTTCCTTTTGAGATTGTACATTTAGGAAGACATGAAAGTCTCTCCAGAGTAAGAGGTCTCTTTGAAGCCAGATGGCAAAATGGATTTCTGGTGCAAATAGATTTGGCAGGTAAATGGGTTTACTTGTGCTAGGCATTTTACCAATGAGTGGGAGAGAGGGGAAGTCTTACTGCCAAGGACATAAGTGTTTTATTTTCAGCACAAATCAATAAAACCTTCCGGTTTAGATCAAGGAAGATGAGGGCAAAGTTTTGCATCAGCAAATATCTAGGCGGCATAGGAAGTGTTTCAAAAGGACTTTATATTTCTGCATGTTCCATTTCCAGAGTTTTTGGGTTTTTGTTGATATGCATCATGATAATGTTCCAAATGAATGTCACAGAAATATGACTCATTGGGCCCTATTTCAACGATCTAAAGTGCACGGTCTGAAGTGCATGGTGCAAGTGCATTTAGGGTGTGTCCAAATCCACTTTTGCTATTTTAACAGTGGAAAAAATGGTCAGAGCGCCAGGCGCATGGTTCAAAGAGGTTGTTCATAGTCTCCTAATTAATCATGGGTGTGTTTTCGGTGTAACATGCAATAAACCAATCAAAGTGTCATCTCCCATTCCCTTTAAAAGCACGGTGTGCTTGCACCTTGGTGGATTGCTATTATGATGGAGCATTTGCCAAGTACTAAGAAGGGACACTTCTCTGCAGAGGAAACGGATCTGCTGGTGCGCAAAGTGAAAGTGCACAATCGATAACAAGCACACTGACCCCTGCTGCTCCTGGACCCTCCTGTTCATTCATTTGTTGCAAATTTATCTTCGTTTGGTTTTTGAAAAGGTTAATTTTTTTAATTACAGCTTTGGTTTCTTTAAAATCGTTTTGTTCAGTCATTGAGTAACAGGTCAAATCAGCAGGGTTTTAATTGCTGAAAGTATGGAAACCTGATCACTGTACTCTCAAAAATGTTAAAGAATATTTGTTAAGTATTGTTCAAAAATTAAATCATTAATTTTAATCATGTAAAGAATCATCAACACAGTTATTAGGACTTGATCAGCTCTCCAAAGTTCTGATCCTGCTGCTGGCAGCAGCTAGAAGCTGTGCAGATTTATTTCCTTCATTAGTTTGATCATTGTTCTCACCTCATTTATTTCCTCATGTGTTCCTCATGTCATCATGTATTGATGCAGCAGGAAAGTCGATCTGTGTCTGATCTGTTGTTGTCCGTCTGTTTAAATACCTACATGTATTGCCACTTTTTGGTCAAATAATTAGACAATTTTATCCATCATTACTGCGTGTGCTGTCCTCCATACATGAGTGAGGTATTTTGACAGCCAGATAAACTCCTTACTTTCACCAAGACCTTAAGATAGGGCCCAATAAGCTGAATGCGAAAACATTGCTTCAACCATGAAGCAAAAGCAGCTCAGCTACTGCAGCGATGGCTAAAGACACTGCAGAATTTCTACTTACAAGCTGTTTTACTTCACTAATCCTTTGGATGTTCCAATACAAAAGATAGTCCTCACAAGAAAAATAACAGCATTTGCCATGGGGTCAAATGCCTAATAAGACCTATTAACATCTAAAAGGTCTTAATAAAACAAAAAAACAAAAGGTCAACAAAGACTGTTATCTGGACATCTGTCACGGGTGGGCACTTCTTTTAACATGGTCATAGATTGGAGGTTTTTTTTTTTTTTTTTTGGTAATGCAATGTAAATGAGCCAGATGAATGGCTATCTATACATAAAAGAAGAAATAACACAATAAAGAGGAAACCACTTATAGTGATCATGTCTGTCTGGGTCAAATTGATCACTATAAGCAGATGATTATTACAACTGAATTTTTTTATTTTTTCTTAATTTCTTATGCAATTACCATCTAACTGACATTTGTTTATTTATTACATGAACATAAAGTAATGAAACGGGCAGCTTTGCCATTTACTTTTTTTACTGACTTTCAAAATAAAGTACAGCAGCTTAAAGGCTGATTGTTGTTTCGGTGCTGCATCTCGTTGGCTCCTTTTTGGCAGTTTGTCATGAGCTTTAAGGATACTACATTTTTCATTGAGAGAAAATTACTTTCTTTTTCCCGTCATGATTTCAATGTGCACAGCAGGTAACCAGTCTGAAGCAGACAAATTACTGCGAGGCTATAATGGTTCCTCAGCCACTAGATACATATCAAATGTTTATTATGGGAGTAAAGTAAAAAAAAAAAAATTAGAATTACTGTAGTTTTAAAATTTTTTCCATACGTTTTCATGTATCAAAAGACCCAAAATGATCACTGTAAGTAAATTATTTAATTAGCATTTGTATAGGAATGATTCTGCCCTGAGCTTTTTGATCCATATAAGTGGTTGATAACTATATATGGTTTCCACTGTAATAACAAATCCAACACTGCATAACCCTTGTTATGAGAGCAGCTACAAACACAAATTGAACAATGAACATGTTACAGTTCAGATCTTCCTCACAGAAACTGAAATCCTAACATGTCACGGCGGGCCAGAATACATTACACTGGCTTACCTGTGGCTACTATTCCCACAGAGGGCGGAGTCTTCTGGGCTTTGAGTTTTAAAGGTTGATTATGTCATTGTAATCCAAAGTGTCAGCTAGTTCTCTTTCAAAAGACAAAAACCTTAAGTTGCTCAGGTGTCCAGTCAACATAGATGATCTGAGGCGCATCTGGATCTGTTGTTACACCGTATTTGGTGACTGAATGGATCCTATAAAGCCAACAAACGTCTCACAACCATCCTGCTGTGACTTCACTTTGAGGCATGGCCTGGTCCAAACATGCTTGTTTTTTTGAAAAGCGGCTCAAAGATAGCTGTTTAGCCGGAGTTTCCAACTTTCATCTAGCTGCTAGCTACATGCAACCACGTTGTGACAGCGCGTGCATGATGTAGCCTAACTTCAGTCACGTACAGTAAGAGAGGAAGTTTTCACGAATCTGATAGGGTGGGCAAGCTGTCAATCTGTTGACTGACAGACTGAGAGCTTGCCAACCCTATCAGATTCATGAAAACTTCCATTTATGTGACTAAGTGACTGAGTTTTCATGAATCTGATAGGGCGGGCAAGCTGTCAGTCTGCAGGCTTGGCATCTAGGCTCAGACCTCATCATTCCACACATGGAAACATTGAGCTCAGCACAGCAGGGAGTGTGGAGCAATAATACTAACTTCCCCCTCAGGAGAAGATAGACTCAGAGCATCAGGTGGATGCTGGGTGGAGGTGGGGCGTTTGAAACACTATAAAGGCAGCAGCAGCAATAGCAGCAAGCAAGCATAGCTCATGTGAGCAGTGTGGCAGCAGGCATGCAGCAAAGTGTGAGCATAGCACTGACGACTAAAGTACACCGCCATGATTGTGCAGCTGCCTGAACTAGCTTTTTGTTTTTAAAAAAAAATAAGGATTCAAATCAGTGAAGCAGAACCAGAAATCCAGTGGCTTCTTCTTCCTTGTCATAACCTGGCTCCTACATTACCCATTAACCCAATTCACTTGACTGTACAGATTTGGGTGTATTATGCTAGTAGTGGCTAGTGGCAAGTGGCCTCAACAAATACAGATACAAATACTAATACTGGGCTCTCTGCACATCCCTAGTAGAAATGTTACCTACAAGTCAGAAGCCAGGGCCTCAATATGCTCTGAATGCTTCGTTTGTGGCATTTTTTTCTACCTTGCCAACGAGCTGATGTCACATCATCATGCATGCCCATAAACAGCCATCCATTCTGTAGCCTTGGTTGCTAAGGTTTGTACATGTGTTGTTTACATTGTTCACTTGCAAATTTTGGATCGGATTACAGCTCAAACCTGTACGGATGTATTTGAGAAGTTGACATTTCAAGTAAAGAACAAGAAAAAGAGGTGATATTCTACTACTATAGTTTGTTTCATGGTTTGTTTATGTAGCCTCCTGAGTGACCAGAAATCAACTGTGATGTGGGTGCAGAACAGATTGGGCTCTTCGGGGGGAGGGTGGGCTGTAAAGAGACAGGAGCCAAAACAGCCTGTTTCAGACAGAGGCTGAACTGAGGGGCCACATAAAGGGCCAGTATATGATAAATAAGGATTTTTTTGAACTGTGAATCATGCAAAGCTACTGTAATGGAATCCCAGAATAAAAATATGGAGGTGGAAATGAGCATAATAGATCCCCTTCAAAGGTTTGTTTACATTCATAATTTTTGCAAATGCTGCAGTCAAACAGTCTTTTATACAGATTTATTATTGACAGATTTTTCATCTCTGACTCAAACTCCTAAATTATGCTTGTCAACAGACCTCAAATTTGCGGTCTGAAAAAATGAGTTTGGGGCTTTAACACAGGCTGTTACTACTTTGCTTTGTCTGAGTTGTTTTATCTCCCATCATTTCTATATTTTTGTGGCTGATTTGTTTTCTATTTTCTATAATTGCTCTTTCCATTCTCTTGAATCCTCCTTACAAATAAAACAGGTTTTGTATTCTTTAAAAGCATATTGTGTTATCACAGTCAAGTGTGTCTGCTGACAGAAACAGAACGTTATGTGCAGTGGCCTTTCGGCGGATGTAGGTGCTCAGGACATTAAACATCCGTCTTCCCGCTCCTCTGTCATTAATAATTCACACTAACTAAATCCTGTTGACAGCCAAGTGTCTTCTTCCAAAGAGGGACAGTCTGCTTCCACAAACACTTCTTCTCTGAGCCGGGTGGGAATAAATGAGATAAACAGAAACCAAATGAGGTGGCAGAGGAAAATGAAGAAGAATTGAGGGGGGAGGAGGGGAAACCAGCAAAAGTTCAAACTTTGACTTCCAGCTTTTTTTCAAAGTACTGCAATGATTATTAACCCTTTGTGTCCAGGGGATGCAGTTTCCATAACAGTTTGTACCCATTAATCTCATAACATCATAACTCAAACAGACATCATACACACTGCAAAAATCAGCAGAAGCTGTCGATCTTTTTACAGCTACATCCCTGCCTTTGTGTAAACTGGAAGGATTGAGAAGTAAACACAGCATATAATGCCGTAGAGCAGATTCACCATAATGTAAACAAGAAATAAACCAAAAAAAACAAAAAACATCCCAACTTGATATCAGTCAGAATGTCACAAAATGTATTGATGCCTTGCTGGCAGTAAAACAATCAGGGTGACCAAATCAATGAAAATGGGGGTTTCTGTACAGTATTTTGTTCATTTGGCACATTTTTTGACAACATGGTTCTTATTTTCCTGAAAAACCTCTTGACATACAAACAAAAAAATCTACATTTAAATTAACAATTTTATTTTCTGTTTTAATGAAAAGTCTCCTAGAGCATGTACAGTACTACTCAAATGCAAAATGATGGCACTTTTGAACATATGGTATGCCTGGGTGACACATAGTGACAATGTCATAAGCCTATAAATGAAGGGAAAAAGGGTTAACTTACAGTAGATACATCAAATCTAGTGAATCTATTTGAGATGACTTAATATTCCAACCCTGAAACTTTGCACAATTTAAATGCACAATTTACTTAAGACAGATTATCAGCAAGTGGTTGACAATGTAAATACAATGTGCAAAGAGAACATATATAGAGAGATGTACAGTTTATACACATCTTAATGCAATGATTAATCCATATGAGAGATACCATTTTGACATGTGACCATCTGTAACTTGATATAGCTGCAGCTAGCAAGCCTGCGGCTGTCTGTCGGCTCAGCGGGGCACAGAGCTGCTCTGACGTTTATTGTGTCATGACTTATTCATCGCTTAATGGTTTACTCTGTGTGAAAGCATGTAGTGTGTGTCAATATGTAAATGTATATGCATATGTTAGGCTCATATGTCACAAAATTTATGAGCCTGGTAGACAGTTAGGGTTTAGCACATGAGAATAATATTTATGTGATGATGACTTTATTTGGAGTGATTACAATGAGACTGCCTTGATAAAAACTGTGTGTTTCACCAGATATTCCTCAAAACTGAAATAAATTGATAAATTGATGTTAACTTCTTTTTTTTAAACCGGTAGCACATTTGCAGATCTTGTTCTCACAAGGGCATTCAACAGAGAGACAGCAATGCATGCTGAGCTCTGCACCCTGGCTGTTAGCTTTTCTATACCACAGCTGAGTTAGTTGAAAGCCATAAAACACAATCCAGTAAGCCTTCAGTGTACAGTAGTCATTTGTTCTTTGATATACTACTACTACTAATATTACTACTGCTACTACTACTACTACTACTACTACTACTACTAATAATAATAATAATAAACGTTTTTATATAGCACCTCTCATACGTGAGATATAGCTCAAAGTGCTTTACAATAAAGAATTTACATTCATGAAAATACACTTAAAATGAACATAAAGACAGGGATAGAATGCCATAATTAATGTGACATAAGGTGGAAAATAAAACCCACCTGATAATAATAATAAAATAAAATAAAAGTAAAATAGAGAATACAAATATAATGTAAATAGAGAATAGAATGCATAATAATAATAGTCTTGTGTCTTATTTATTTACTGGGACCATAAATAAATGTTACCATTTAATGTAGTGCACTAGAGTTAGCTTATAGCTCATTTTCATCTACAGTGCCTTCAGCAAGTCACAGTTAAAACATATAACAGAACAATAACAAACAGCACAAAGCAAAAAACACACAGGACGCATGATACAAATACAAAGTTACACACAGTGGCACATCACATACACCCACAATGTCAACTAGAAATAACTAATGTAATTCATGAGAAGACCATGAGATAAAATTTAGAGTCAGTGGTTACAGAGTTGAGTTGCTTTTAGCAGCCTTTTCACAGAGAAAGCTGACTGCCCAAATGCAGTGTATGGTATGGTACAATCTTGTATAGAAGATATTCTGGAAGAGTAATAATAGTATATAGTAATAATAAAAAATAAAAATAATAAAAAATAAAGTCAAGAAAATAGTAAGAACAAGGATAGAGTGCCATAATCAATGTGACATAAGATGGAAAATAAAACTCATTTGATCTTTATTTTTATGTTTTTATGACAGTGGCTGCAATTTGAGAATATTAATTTAATTATTTTTAATAAATGAATCTGTGCTTCACTGATATCTATCGGTAGTGTGTTCTATAGTTTTGGAGTGTAATTGAGGCTGCTTCGGATGCCTCTGATATTCTTTTGGCTGTTGCTGGTAATCTCAAATAAACCAGCAGCAGATGATCGCAATGTTCTTAAAGGCAAATAGTTAACAAGGGAGTTAGCAATGAAGCTTGGTCTTAGACTCTGTACTTGAGTTCTTTGAAAAATTAAGGGTGTAAGACAAAGTCAAGAGGTTGTGATATGTAGTACAACAAGCTAGCAGAGCATTGTAAATGGAACTGGGTTCCCACACATGCTCAGTGGCATCCAGAGACTGAAAATGTCATCTCTGTTATTAGTCTGTTATCAGTGGAGCCATCTCCACTGCTGTTTTGCCTGTATGCTACTGTGCTGCTATCTGTGCCTTGATTTCTTACATGGATTCGCACTAGACACAGCTAATTAGTGAATGGGCTATGGAAATGTTGGTACCAACTGCTAGGGTTTGCTAATGTTTTTGTGGGGTTTTTTTCTATTGTGTGATCTGACCTCAGCCTATTTACCTTTTTCCCCTTCTTCCTCCTAGTGTTCCTCCCCTTCACTACATGTAGTGGTGTGATGTGGTAACTGTGTGCATTGTCAACTCGATCACTATTGTGTGGTTTTGTTTTGTTTAGGTGATGGCGCACGAGTGTGTGTGTGTGTGTAATAGTGTCTGGGCATCCTGGTAGCACTTAGTTAACCAACAACATGACTGGTTCCTGTGGATTCTGAGGTGTTTTACAACTGACTGTTTGTGCTTTTATCATGTTGTAATGAATAAATTGCCCTAAACCTGATTTTATTATATAATTTGTGTTCAATAAATTGCCAATCCAGAGTCAAAATCCACATCTCTGTTTTATTTTGTTACCACTATCTGTGGGGAACCCAGCTCAAGCTTTAGTCAGTTTTCCTGGGGATTCTAAATCCAGGTGGTTGAGGTCCACTAGCCTCATTACTTTGCCTCAGTTACAAAAGTTGTTATTATTATTATTATTATTATTATTATTATTATTTCGCCACTCTTGCATTACTCATTTCTCTTTTCACTTAATTATTTAGCACTCTTCCACGCCACACCTCTTGGTTTTTATCCATTAATGTATTTCCCAACTAACCTCTGTCAGTATAAAATGGAAGGGATGGCTTCCGCCTGCTTTACACCATCCAATCAAGCAAAGTCAGTCCTTGTACACACACAGGAACCAATTACTAATCAGTGTGCTCTTTATCAACACATTAGCTAGTTGCGCAACCATAATCAAGACTTCATCCAGAATCTGAGTTATGATAAATAAACAAATGAATAATGATAAATTCAACTAGTTATATAACTCAACTTCTCAATCTAGATTTTGCAAACACAACAGGGACCTGTGTTAAAGGAAGATTTAATAAGAACCTCTAGATTCTGATAGTGACTTCTGACATCTAAAATGAACCATTTGATTTTAATCTTATAAAAGTTATTAAGACTGACCACAGAGGTACTATGTGACCAGGTTGACACAGACTGTGGTGTAATTAGTGGTGTGAGTCACTCTGGTTTGCCAACCCACTCTGTTTATTTCAGGCACTGATGATAATATGTCACAATGTGAACATTTAATTAAAGGGTAGTTTCTTTTGTGTGTCCTTTTAATCTTTTAAAAATACCTTTTTCAGTCTAATGTCTGTTCTCAGAGATAACACTGGCTGTTAATTCTCACCTCACCTCAAGTCTAACTCTTTTTTCTCTTAAAAATGCACAGTTGCATAAATGATCCAATAGAGACTCTTCAGACAGTGAGAAATGTCAGTTTTTTTTATTTGAAAATAGTAGGAGTTTTGACAGCTTTGATGGTTTGATGTTCTCTTTGTTAAACTTCTGCTTATGTGTTCCCCTGTGATTGTTTTATTGATGTCTTCATTTTTTCTTGAGTGGAATATTGCTGGCACTGCTATCATATGCTGGATTTTATAACACTGCCCTCCTCCTCATGGGAAAAATACATCAAAGCTTTTCATTTTTAACCTCACTAGTTGCAGGACATTGGTCCAGACCAAAATACCCTAATAGTCATTCATGATTCCTAGATGATAATCTCTAATGACTTTAGTGGTCCACTGATTTTTCCCCTCGTGCCACCAGCAGGTTGTCATTTTTGGTTCAGACTGAAATGTCTTGACAACTACAGATGAATTATAATAACTTTTCATCTGGTGCAATAGTCACATGAAATTTTTAATTAGTCCAATACTTTGGCCACATACTGCAAAACTAATGACATAAATCCCAGCTTTACTAAGATGGTGAACATGCTAAACATTACATGCTAAACATGAACATCAATACTGTACCAGTGCAAAAGACAATTATTTTACTTGACCTTGAACATGATAGGATTGTCACTGTAATCATGTTAGTATGCTAACATTCATTTAGCTCAAAGCACCACTGTGCGTAAGTGCAGCCTCACAGAGCCACAGGCTTTTGAGTGAGTAAGTGATGAAGTTACACCATTGGTTGGCCAGCTCAGTGTTGGAGTTTCCCCATTGGCCGTTCCTCTTTCAAAATGAATTGGCGCGAGACGATGGAAGCGGAGGACAGCAGTATGACCCAGAGTGACTGTGTTTCTGCTCCGAGCTCTGACGCTCTCAGCTCCAGTGTTAAATGCATCAAAGTCGGCTAAACTGTTTAAACAGATGCGTACCAGCATCTCTACCGTCTCCTCCTCTACCGTCCAGTGTGATCGACTCTCTGGCTGACAACACTGTCAAAAGCCAGCAGGAGAGATGCTCCGTGTTGCGTTTGGATTTTATAACTGAACTGATACCAGGACGCAAGCTTTGTATTCTAACATCACAAATGATGAACAACAGCATTAAAACACAAGTCTTGCAGGTAAAACATGCGACTCATGTAGCTGTTATATCAGTTTAGTGTGGGGCGACTGCTCTGCAGGTGCGCTTGATTTGACTGTCACTGCGGTAACTGGGCGGAGATAAGCCTCCTGAATTTGCACCTAAAATGCTGTCAAAACTTTCATTTATAATTTCCACTGAAGCCTCCATGATCATCGACTGGGAAAGAGGCAGAAAAAAGGCACATAGAGGCATAGAGGGAGAGCACACAGTTAAAGCACCCCAAATAATCACTCTGACAAAACACTCAATACAGAGTGAAAAACGAGAGACAATCAAGTGAAATAGATGAAAGAGCAGGGAGAGTTAACAGATAATTAGTTCTCTTTCAAATCAAACACCCCAAGATAGGAGTGGAGAGTATTGTTTTTGCAACTGCATTTATACCCTTTTTTTTCACTCAAACATAGCTTCACCTCGTCATGTGATATGCTACTTCAGTGCACTTTACCAGCAAATATTACTGGGATCTCTACAGAAAGTTGCAGATGAACATTTAATATCCAGGTATTCACATTATAGACACTATCACTGACTATCCCTGTCACAAAATGGCCCCAGTTTCATGCAGTGACCATACACAGTCCAGCCATATACTAGGTTTTGACCTAATTTTGTTATCTGTGTCAGCCTGTGCACTGGTGGTGTCTTGACACATTCCATCACGGGTGGACACATATCGGTGTGTCAAGATAAACCACTGTCATTTTGGACAGTGAACAAGAGCAAGGTGATATTGTTTTGCAGTCAGAATTCAAGTGGTGGAAAGTAACAAAATACATTTACTCAAGTATTGTCTTTAAGTACAATTTTGAGATACTTGTACTTGACTTGAGTATTTCCATTTGATGCTACTTTATACTTCCACTCCACTACATTTCAGAGGGAAATATTGTACTTTCTACTCCGCTACATTTATTTGACAGCTTTTGTTACTTTTCAGATGAAGGTTTGACACAATGGATAATATAACAAGCTTTTAAAATACAACACATTGTTAGATGAAACCAGTGTTTTCCAACCTTTTTGGCTTTTGGTGTCTTACAAAAAGCAGTGTGTAGTCGGGGTCACATTTCAGATGTCTATGAGTTGTTAACAGCTCTACCAAATTGTGATTTTTCCCTCTAAACTTCTCACATGCTTTCATTTCAATAAATGTTCAAATGACCTAATATTTCACCAAAAATCAAAGATTAGAGAAAAAGTTTAAAAACTGAAAACAGATTTATGCATCACAACTAATCATTAATCTAAGCGTTAATCATCTCACGACCCCTCAGATTTATCTGGTGACCCTTTGGAGGGGCCTGACCCCTAGGTTGGGAACCACTGGACTAAACTAGCTAACTGTATATAAAGTAGTTGAAATTAGCTCCACCTCCAGCAGCTACAACAGTAACATGCTGCTCTAACACTGATGCTTCACTATTAATAATCTAATGATGTCATATATAATAATATATCAGTCAGAGGGACCAAACCAGTACTGTACTTTCATACTTCCATCCATCAAGCTGATAATAGTTAGTGCCGGCCAGGCTTGGCTTGCCTTGGACCAGTCCCTAGTTATGCTGCTATAGGCCTAGACTGCCGGGGGACTTCCCATGATGCACTGAGCTCTTCTCTCCTAATCTTCCTCTCCATCTGTATGCATTCATGTATCATTAATGCATAATGCTTCTTCTCCAGGGTTTTTATGCTTTCTCATCCCACAAGATGAGGGACTTCAACCCCCTGCATTGTAAAATCCAGAATCCAGGTTATGGATTGCATGGTCCTATTTGTGTCCTGCCTCGACTCCCACACCTGCTAATATTATTACTAGTCATATCTCTATTATTATTATGGTTATTATTGTTATTATTGTTGTTATTATGCTTCTCTGTGTCTCTCTCCTCTCTCCGTCTCCCTTCTTCTTTCTCTCTCAACCCAACCGGTCAAGGCAGATGGCCGCCCATTTAGAGCCCGGTTCTGCTCGAGGTTTCTTCCCCCCCTTTTCCTAGCCACTGTCACCAAGTGCTGCTCATAGGGGGAATGTTGAGTCTCTGTAAATTAAAGAGTGCAGTCTAGACCTGCTCTATGTGAAAAGTGTCCTGAGATAACTTTATTTTATGATTTTGCGCAATATAAATTAAATTGAATTGAATTGAATTGAACTGAATTGAATTAAATTGATAATACTTGTGTACTTTTACTTAAGTAGGGTTTTTCATGCAGGACTTTTACTTGTAATGGAGTGTTTTACATTGCTGTACTGAAGCAAAGGAACTGAGTACTTCTTCCACCACTGAATAATCCTATGCACTACTGTTAAACTTTTATAGCAGTGTTTTACCATACTCACACTATGTTCACTATCCACAAAACCTGGACCCTGTACATCTTGATAGCATTTTGGAAAGTAGAATAGTAAAATACACTTTACATCATAGGATCTCTTTAGATCTCACATAGACCTCTCTGATAAACTGCATGTGAAAAGCAGAAGGTGCAATATTCATTGGTTTGTTTTTTTTCACCTGTACAGTTAAACTGAAGAAGAAAATGTCCAATTTTTATATTAAACAATCTAAAGGTGATGATTTATATTTTGCTACTATCTTCCATAATTTTAGCAAAATGGGTCACTCCAAAGTGACAGGGAAAACTTGACAAAATATTCTTGATTCAAGGTCTGCTTTTTGTCTGGAACTTTTAATTACATCTCATAGTCTCCCTCAGTGGATGGACTTTTCTTGGTTAGCACATCAATGGCTTAGTTGTCATCACATGACCAAAGTATGGAACTTCAGTCACATGAGTACTGGGGAGATGTGGTTGAAAGCTGCAGAGAAAGCATGTACATTCACCTTGAGTTTAGTTTATTTTGTCAAATCCATTAATGCTATGTTTTACTCATTTAACATTTGCAGCCTTGGTTTAATGAAAGTATATGAAGCACTTAATGGGTTTTGTTCTATTGGTAATGATACTGCCACTTTCTCAATAGCAGACATCCATTATTTAAGCTGGACAATAAACAATTTTAAGTGGCTTTTATTTCTTCTCACTCCTTTTCTCCTCCTCTGCATCCCTCCTTTGTCTCCTCTGAGTCACCTCCAGGGAGGAGAGGAGAGGCATCCCAAACATGTCATTTAGTGAATCTACATGGTCTCTGTTAGTTTATTTTATGTGACTATTAAAATTATAATCCTAAAGATTTCAGTTTTGGTTGATTTGGCAACACCTGAGGTTAGTGGTGGTAATGTTATATGTAAGTTTGACCACTGGACCATTTGTGTTTATTTGTCCCAAACAGCCAATGTACCACCCATAGGCTGTATATGGTACTACCAGTATGTTAGCTGTAAGCTAGCTACAGTAGCAGCGGATGCACTGACCATGTCTGTGGGAGAGTTTCTGTGAGTCTCTGTGTGTTTGTGTTCAGCTCAGCTTCTCACTGAACTCAGAACTCACCAGAAACTCTGGTTGTCTTTCAACATTTGTTTCAGTATCTCACTGTGACGGGGCGCCCGTGAACGCTCCGTCATGCCCTAACCGGCGTGTTTCTCTCTCTCTTGGCCGGAGAGAGAGCGCCGGTGCCGAGAGGGCCGTGCCGGGCGCGCACAGCGCGCAGCGCTCCCACTGTTCCTGCGGAGCCATGCTCCGGTGAAAACTGTTCCTTGCAGGCCCGCACTTGTGTCCCGCGGTCCTGCACTCCCACAAACTTTTCCCCGCTGTCCGAACTCTTTTCTGCACGCTAGGCGTTCGAGGGTGCACACTCGGCGCTGACGCGACACACACACACACATATACACTTACCTGCTGCTGCTGCCTCTAGTTGCCTCCGGGCATGGGCCAAACTGAGACACTGCCTGGACACCCCATAAATAGCGCTTGTTGGCGCGCTTAGGAGGGTCATGTGACAGTGGACTATACCATCAACATCGTATGAACTGATATTTTATGATTTATTTTGGTTTGGGGGTATTGGGCCATTGCTGTATGGAGGGTGATTAGTGCCATTTTTCCTGTATACAAAGTATATCATTGATTTTTGAATTTATGTTTGTTGTGTTGTCAAATTTGACTGTAGGAGTCTATAATTTGGTAATTGGTTTGCCCGGGGGAGGGGCTAAGAATATATAAAGGGGAGCTCTGCTCATTCAGGTTTGATTGGGTTTTTGGTTGTGGCTAAGTGACAATGTGGGTGACAAACTGCCAGTGTGAAACCTGTCGTGTAAATACTTTTTTTTGTTATTAGGGTTTTTTTTTTTTTTTCCACTCCTGCACTGTAAATATTTTTGCCACTCTTGTTTGGGGGGAACTTGGTGTGAATAAAAAAAAAATCACCACGCGAAGTTTCTCGTCGTCTGAGCCATCATTGAAAGCGAACCCGGGACATTTGGTGTCAGAAGTGGGATGGCCAGTCGACGGGGGCGCACCCGGTCCTCAGGAAAACGGACCGGACTGCGCTCACATAAGCAAGAAGTGGCTCATGATGAAGCGGCAGATGAGGGAGCCTGGGCCACAGAGGAGGAGGACGGAGGGGGAGCTGCTGCTCCAGCCCTGCAGGCAGCTCCGGGAGCTCCAAGTGCCGGAGAGGAGCTGCTGGCCGTCATGAGAACCTTCTTGGAGGGACAGCAGAGAAGAGAGGAGGGGTTTCTGGCAGAGCTCAGAGGACTACGGGCTTCGATGCCAACCCTGCAACAAGGACAGCCGGTGGCAGAGCAGAGGCCGGTAGCACCTAGCCCAGCACCCGCCAGAGCCACATCGACATCTGAGGAGTCGACAATGAGCCTAAGGCTGGACTTACCGACACCAGCCCCTCGGCCACGCCGCAGTTCACCTATGGAGGGATCAAGGGACAGGCTGAGCAGCGGAGGGGAACCCCCTAGGCCTGAGAGCAGACCCTATGGTGACCCCAAGATCCCACAGTACCTGGCAGGAGAGGACATAAAAAATTACCTGCTTCGCTTCGAGCGCATTGCCAGAACATGGAGCTGGCCAGAGTGTGATTGGGCATGTCGCCTGGTGCCTCTACTCACCGGAAAGGCTCTTGAGGCCTACACGGCTATGGACGAGGAGAGGGCTCACTCTTACCCGGACCTGAAGGCGGCGCTCTTGACCAAGTTTGACATCTCGCCGGAGACGTATCGTCAGCAGTTCCGGTCCATGGCGTTGCCATCCGGGGAGAACCCATCAGAGACCTACCACCGCTTAAAGGGTCTCTACCGACGATGGATTCGTCCGGTGCAGCACACAAAGGAGCAAATCGGAGAGCAGATCATTTTGGAGCAGCTTCTACTTGTCTTCCCTGCAGACATCCGCACCTGGGTGAAGGAGCACGAGCCCACAGATGGACTAGCTGCGGCCAAGCTAGCGCAACAGTACATCAACGCACGAAGGGGAGGCCCAGCTTCATACCAAGGTGGTCCCGGTCGTCGGCCTGCTTCCCAGCCCAGACCACCACCTCTGCCAGGAGAACGCCGCCCTGCACCCAGCCAGCACAGTTCCGGTAAGGAGCTCATCTGCTTTTACTGTCAGCAGGCAGGCCACAAAGCTTCTCTATGCCCCATCAGAAAAGCTAAACTGAGTGGTGCATGCTACACTCCCCACGCTGAGGATGGAAGGGCTGTGGGAAGGCGGCAGCGTTTTAAAGACATTACCGTCAATGGTGAACCTGTGACTGCTCTGGTTGACTCGGGTAGCTTTCTGACGCTGGTCCGTAGGGATTTAGTGCCAACGGGCATTGTGGACTATAGCAGACAGGAGGACATTTTGTGCGTGCACGAGGACAGCCATTCCTACCCTACTGCTGATCTGACTGTGTTGGTGGATGAGCAACCCTATTTGATGACTGTGGGGGTGGTGGAAAAGCTGCCTGTAGCTGCCATACTGGGATGGGACTTACCGGTGCTACTTGATGTGCTGCTGGATGTGGAGGCCAAAGACAGTGACGGGGTTAAGGGTTTGTCAGGTCAGGTGATCACCCGTGCCCAGGCCAGAGCGGGGATGACGTCCGACCCATGGCAGAGAAAGGGACCAGATCCAGAACCCTTTTCAGCCCTGGAAAGCAGTTTGTTTGAGGGGGGCACAAAGGGCACGAGGAAGTCTCGCCGCCAGCTGCGTTTTGAAAAGGGGCTTAAAACCAGTCAGCCAGACTGTAAAGAGGAACTAACAAAGGACATATGGAAGGTGCCTGGGGACATTGGGGCCTTGCAAAGGGAGGATGGGACTCTTAAGACATTGTTCACCAAAGCAGTTGGGGGGCTGGATATGGCAAAGGAGGGAAAAGAATGCTTTGTCATTGACAACGATGTCCTGTATGCACTGGCTGACGGGGTCAAGCGTCTCGTGGTTCCTGGGTCATGTCGACCAATGATAATGCACCTGGCACACACCTTGCCTTGGGCTGGTCATCTTGGTCACAACAAAACCTATCTGCGCCTAGCCTCCAGATTCTATGGCCCTCCATGTATACAGATGTCCAAACTTTCTGCAGAACCTGTCCCACCTGCCAGAAAACCTGCTATGTCCGCCAATCAGACCATGCCTACCTCCAGCCTCTGCCCATTATCTCCACCCCTTTTAGACGTATAGCCATGGACATTGTTGGCCCGTTGGTGCGAAGCAGTATAGGGCATCAGTACATTCTGGTGGTCTGTGATTATGCCACAAGGTTTCCTGAAGCCTTTCCCTTGTGCACTGTCACTGCCCCTGCTGTGCTGCGGTGTCTTGTCCAGCTGTTCTCCAGGGTTGGTGTTCCGGACGAGATCATAACAGACCAGGGGACAAACTTCACCTCCAGGCTCCTGCAGCTCTTCCATCAACAGTTGGGCATTGCAGCAATAAAGACCACCTCATACCACCCACAGACTGATGGGTTGGTCGAACGATTCAACCAAACCCTGAAGAAGATGCTGCAGAAGTTCGTCGCCGACACTGGACGGGACTGGGACCAGTGGTTGCCCTTCCTGCTGTTTGCCTACAGGGAAGTCCCTCAAGCTTCCACTGGTTTCTCCCCGTTTGAGCTACTGTACGGCTGGGATGTCCAGGGGCCGCTGGACCTGCTGCTAAAGACCTGGGAGGCTCCTGCAACCAGCACCAGCGATCGTAGTGTGGTCCAGTTTATGTTGGAGATGAGAGACCGGCTGGCAAAGTACCGAGACGAGGCTGAGGTCAACCTACGTGAGGCCCGGCAGATCCAGAAGGCATGGTATGACCGACAGACCAGGCACAGAGAGTTTCAGCCTGGACAGAAGGTCCTGCTCCTCCTGCCATCCTCCAACAGCAAATTACTGGCTAAGTGGCAGGGCCCATACACAGTCCTCAGGAAGATGTTCCCTGTGACCTACGAGATCCACCACCCGGACAAGAAAAAGGCAAAGCAGATCTACCACGTCAACCTATTGAAGGAGTGGAAGGAGGCTCCAGTTCAGGTTCCCGTGGCATCCCTGTTGGTGACGGAGGTGGGCAGCGAAGGGGAGGAGGAGTCTACCCTAGCTGACCTCAACCAGTCTGCTGAACCTGCTCTCGACCATCTCTCTGTCAGCCAGGGCAGCCAGCTGAGCCAGGTGTTCCAGCGAGTCTCCAAGCTGTTCGCTGCTAACCCAGGGAAGACTTACCTGGTGGAGCACGTCATCCGCCTGAAAGACAGGGGGCCGGTTCGCCAGAGGTCCTATCGAGTGCCCCAACACCTGGTGGCAAAACTCCTGAAGGAGGTGGAGGAGATGCAGCATCTGGGGGTAATCGAGCCATCGCAATCTGAGTGGTGCAGCCCGGTAGTCATCGTGGTGAAGAAGGACGGCTCACTCCGCATCTGCATTGACTTCAGGAAGCTCAACGCAATGTCGGAGTTCGATGCCTACCCAATGCCCCGGATTGACGATCTACTGGAGAAGATTGGCCGGGCCAGGTTCATCACCACCCTGGACCTCTGCAAGGGCTACTGGCAGGTACCCCTAGAAGCATCCAGTCACCCCTACACTGCTTTCCAGACACCGGCCGGCCTCTTCCAGTTCACCGTGATGCCCTTCGGCCTCCATGGTGCACCTGCCACTTTCCAGAGACTGATGGACTGCGTCCTGCAGGGATGCGAGGACTGCAGTGCTGCTTACCTGGATGATGTGGTCATCTTCAGTGACACCTGGGAGCAGCACCTGTGTCATCTGGAGCGAGTCCTCGGCCAGATCCAGCAGGCGGGTCTGACACTGAATCCTGCCAAGTGTCAGTGGGCCAAGGAGGAGGCTAAGTACCTGGGCTACCGGCTGGGACGAGGCGAGGTCCGACCACAGGTGGACAAGGTCGAGGCCATCCACGGCTGCCCACGCACGAAGAAGGAGGTGAGGTCCTTCTTGGGCTTGGCTGCTGAGGAGTCCCGACTTCAGCCAGCGGTTCTTGGTCCAGACTGACGCTTCTGCCATGGGACTGGGGGCAGTCCTGGCCCAGGGTGATCCTGGGGAAGAACATAACAACAACAAGATCATAACAGCCGTCTCACTCGCTGGTACCTCTCCCTCCAGCCTTTCCAGTTCCAGATCAGACATCGAGCTGGCAAGACCAATGTTGTGGCAGATTATCTCTCCAGGTTGCCTCGGGGAGGAGGGGGATAATGTGATGGGGCGCCCGTGAACGCTCCGTCATGCCCTAACCGGCGTGCATTTCTCTCTCTCTTGGCCGGAGAGAGAGCGCCGGTGCCGGGAGCGCACAGCGCGCAGCGCTCCCACTGTTCCTGCGGAGCCATGCTCCGGTGAAAACTGTTCCCTGCAGGCCCGCACTTGTGTCCCGCGGTCCTGCACTCCCACAAACTTTTCCCCGCTGTCACACATATACACTTACCTGCTGCTGCTGCCTCTGGTTGCCTCCGGGCATGGGCCAAACTGAGGCACTTCCTGGACACCCTATGAATAGCGCTTGGTGGGACACGCTCCCTGCACCTCCCCAGGAAACAGAACAAACCAAAGACTCTAGAAAAGTATCACAGTACATAAAATAAGCACAGCAGAAACGTCAGATAGGTCATGCCGCCATTTTTAACTATATATCTTTTAATGTTACAGTTACGGCTGAAAATGACAACAGAAATAAACAAGTTTGCTGATTTCACATATCTCCACAATTCAAATCAACTGCCAATTGTCTACCTAGAAGTGACTGTTGTTGTTGATGCAGCATCACAGTGATTCAGTTCTAATCAATAGCAGAGTAATATTTATAATAATGAGGATTTTTTCATTTGAGCATGGCTAGGTGTGCTGTCATGCTGATATGACCAAATCAGATTGCTTGGTCTGAACTACCTGTTGTATAAATTCAGTTCAGACTTTAATAAACCCAGAATTCCAAACAAAGTGACACATTTATCTATCACCAATAGCAACTGTTTCCTTAGTTGTTCAGCCATGATGACTTTATGTATTCTTTATAAAGTGCTGTAACTACTAGGGGTGTGCCTGAATACAAATACATTATTCAGCAAAGCACAAATGGTGTTTTTTTTTTACAAATATTTGTTTCATACAAATATTTTAAAAACAATTTGTTATCAGGAAGAAAAAAAAGCCCATGTCAAATACCAGTGCACAGGTCAGTTACATCGCTATCTCAGTCTCTCTCCTGTGCTCTGCTGTTACATCCATCAGCAGGTTTCAACGAGGGGAGTCACATCCACCTCCTACATGATGCACATTTCCTAATTTTGACATCACTCTCAGAGTTGGGAGTGTTCCTTTTGATTAAAAGGACTGATTTTTGGAACTGAATCTGTGTCTGCGTTTTGAGTCCAAGGCTATGGTTCAGCACTGACATAAAGCTGAGCTACTGACACACACAAAGTGCTCCCAAGGGACTCTCCATAAGCTGATGTTCCCCTTCTCCTTTCCACAAAGTTAGGTTGTAAAAAATAGGCAATGAATGAAAAGTGCAAAGCAAGAATTGCCTTTAAAGTTGCTCGCTTCACACGGCGTGCTGTCTCTGTGTTATGGGTGTATAAATAGGTAGAGGCCTATATTCAATGAAGAGATGAGTAAAGTTTTAGCTCAGTAGTCAGCGCAGTCATCTATGATCTGGGAGACTCCACTTCGAGACCTGGTATGAGCACCTCCTTCATAAAGTAGTTTATTCATGAACACTTATTGTAACACTTTAATTTTCTAAAATTAAAAGGGTATTAAAACAAAAACATAATTTTTAAGCCTCTTTCCACTTTTATTCAAATACAAATACAAATCATTTTTCTGCCTCAACAATGCAGATACAAATACAAATACTGGGATCTCTGCATCCGTAATAGCTATTTGTCATTTGTCTTCCCCTGTGAATGCCCATGGGTGCATGTGTGTGCCATTTGAATCCAGCTGAGGAATGGTGGACTCTGCCATTGACAATTCAAACTAGTCTATAGCGACATAACTAATGAATTATACATTACTAAATATTAAATACATTCAGTGGCTATAGCAAAATAAATGCCAACCATAAATTGCATCAGAAATTAGGTTTGATGAAACTCTTTTAATTTTTAATTTAATTTAATTTTAAAAATCATTCTACATGAATGAAAGTGTAGATGGTGAGAATGGTACATTTCACTGTACATGAGAACCTTTCAAATGGCTTTAATCATTCATTACTTCATGATGGATTTTTTTTACAATGTAAGTAAATAATATATATATAAATAATATATATATACAAATATTGACCTGGAACAAGTATTTTGATATTTTGTGCACTGTGATTTTCGAGGAAATATAAACATATAATTTAAATGTCAACATGGCATTTATCCACTCTGTTATTAACTACTGCCCCCATCCACCCTTCTTCAAGAAAAAAACAGATCATACTGTTTCTAATAATGCATGAGTTATTTACAGCATAGCACCACAAAGAAAACAAACCAAAAGCATAGCATCTATTGCATACAGAATGCCTCAGCTGTGAGCTCTGTAAGTTAAGAATTTAAAACGGCAATCTAGAAAAGTGAGGATTATTAAATTGTTTAAAAGTTCACGCTGACATATTTATGGGTTTAGTTCTTTGGTGATAAGAGGTGTCAAGCAAGATGTGGCTCATATGGACATGTCTGCTACTGTACATGGCTGCTATGACCACAATATCCATGGAAACACAATTAATTATCATGCAGGCAGTTGCCTCCAGAAGTTAGCACCAGCTCTTGAACTAAAATAGAGATGGTAAAATGAAAAGATGCATTTAACAGAGAGCAATGTGCAGGAGGAGGTTGAGTTCAGCACCAACCCCAAGGAGCACAAAACTCCCACATTAGGGTGTAATACTACAATAAAAAAAACTATGTTTAAATCTCTTTGTAGGTGTTACAGGAAGATACAAAGTGATGCACGAATAACAACAGGTGGTCATGGTTCATTTTCATTTGTCACTATAATAACATCTTGTCACACAAGTGAAGTTCTCTGACAGATGCTTAAAATAAATCTGCAAGTGCATTGAACCCTTCACCTAAGATGTGAATGCAAGCAGACTACCTGTTTCCAAAGGACAAGATGGTAAAAACAGGAGTTTCTAAGTGAAGCAAACACCTGGCTGTCATAATGACAGTGTGACAGTGAATGGAGCAGTGCTGCCCCCCTCCCAGGCCTTGAGCAGATAACATGGGCCACTATGCACCCTCCTTCCATGAATTATACATGGGTGTCATTGTATCTGCAGAAAGGCAGCCTCGCCTGCGCCCCGCTGAGGCTGGATACCCGCTGCCAGAAGAAAGCAGAGGTGGAGGTGGATGGAAAGATGGATGATGCACCAAGTAGAGAGAACACAAAGGATAGAAGATGCTATCTATCAATCTGCCTGCAATGATGGCACCTAAGGTGAGCAGCTGTGAAAAGTGGAGGAGAGGAGGGCAGAATGCACACTGAGCTACAACAAACGTGCAAATAAAAGCATGACTGGGTGAAGGATGACCTTAGCTGCAGAATTCAGAGGCTCTGTCAGGATCTGGAGAAGTAAATCATGCATATCTGGAAAAAGCAAGTACGCTTAAATGCAAATACAATTCATCTACTTAATCCTTCTTTTGATTTAAGTTTATGTTCATTTAAAGTTTCTCTTGTCTTTCTGTGAAAAGTTTGTCAGTAGATTGCAGCATATTTTTTTAAAGGAGTAGTCCAGCAATTTAGTATTGTGTTTCCATAAAAATGTAGGACTTGCAAGAGACAGTTTTTAAAAAGAATAGTAAAAATTGAAGCATTAGAGGGTCCGTGAGGGTCTGCATGACATAAATGTCGTCATCCACCCATGTCTGCGACAGTGTGCATGGCCACTCTGCAGACGTCTGTGTGCAGCCCATAATTTGTGACCACGTGAACTGTATACATAGCAAGCACATCAACTGGTATAGGTTGTACATTAGCTGGAGAGAGGGGGGCATGGCTGCATGGCTTTGTGAGCAACAGAACAACAAAACTAGAGGTGTGTTCACAGTCAGTTTGAAACAATTTTGCATTTTAAGTCAATGCAAAGATGAGGTGTAAGCAAATTCCAACAGGGCGGAGCAAACTGAGGCAAATATGAGTCTATACAAGTTGAAAATGCTTGACTGCAATTTATAAATGTAAACAGGTTAAAGGAAAAAGAACAGAGTGAAGGAAGAGTACTGAGACACACAGATACACAGTGGGTGCATGTGTTGTTTAGCTGTGTGGGAAGAATAAACACAAAGAGACAGACTTTGCGGTAGGGCGGCATACACTTACTATACTCAAAACAAACAAACACCGCTTCTTCCCCTCCTTGCTTGTTACTGAGGATGTGTCAGCGCTCACAAGCTAGCGATCTGCTTTCTCTAATAACTTACATGTCTTTGTGCACTTCAATTCTGTTTGTATATGTAATCTTGGAGGCAAGCAACATACAAAAGCATGATCTCAGAAACTACAATAATGACATTGTCTTCCAAAGACATTTATTCACACCTGAAAGACTAAACTACCTGGCTAACACTGCATCACTCATCAGAATTTCATCAAATCCCTGTGGAGCCCTCATTTGCCTAAAGTAAAGTTCTTTTCCATTTCTGGTTAGTCCCATGTCCTGCTCTCCCACAATACTTTGAAAACTGCTTAGAACTTGCTTAGAAAATGAATGGGGCAAAAATTTCCTTTGCACCACACCACGTTTATTGGGTTATCACCATTTTGATCTTTTAGGACAATCTTCTATTCAGATAAACAAGGACTGGCTAGATGTTGCAACCATAGATAGGGAATAGAAAATAGCTGTGTTTTCTTTATTGAAGATATCAGGAACAGGAAGGAAAAAGTATATGAAAAGTTGGAAAAACAAAGTTAAAGTTTAGCTACAGAGGGAACATAAAGGCAAAACTGGCCCAAGTGGTGGTATGAGCACTCTTTGACACCTGAGTTGGAAATGTTTCCAGGAAAAATCAGATTTAGATTCAGAAATGTGCAGTTTTAAGAACAGCTATGCTGTAGAGATAGACATATGGATAAGAGGTACATTTCATAGAGCTCTGTGTATGTGTGCATGTGTAATATTTAAACTATATTTTAATGATAATCTAGCAAAAACAAACCCTATTGCAGGCTTTGAACACCTGCATGCATTCCTGCATCATGCACTGTATTACATGCCGCTCCACATTATCTAGCAATACTGTGATTATTATTTCTTGTGTAATATACTGTATTATGTCTGCCTACTGTTTATATTGTGCTGTTGAAACTGTGTCAGAGTGTTCTTTTCCATGCTGTACCGAAAACAATTTCTACCAACTCTGGTCGTGTGGCCATTAAAGTAAGGTGAAGTGAATTGAAATGATATAATAAAACAGCATGGAGCTGACGAGAAATCCACCAGCTACAAGGACAAATCTACCTTCAGCCTTAAAGTGATCACGAGTTGTTCTATGAGTTGTGCTTTCACTCCACAGGACTCTAATTTCACACTGCAACTGCAAATTCCATGGTGCTACTTTTCTAAATGATTATTTTTGAACGTGCTCAGAGAATTGTTATTGTGATCTTTCAGAGTGCATCAAGGGTAGATCATGTGACCCTGTTTCCCTGCTTATAGGCCTACTTTACAAGTGGAGAAGTCTCATGCTCACATCTGCATGAGTTTAAAAAAAGCCAACAGACGAGGTGCGTGGGGTGTAATGATAAGAGTGATTATTGGACATGTTGCAGGGGAGAGCAACCTATTTCTACCGCATTTAAATGCCATGCGTCATATGTCATATACCATATACCTTATATAACACATGCTCACTAGAAAACCATTCACTTTTATTAAAAGTGATTTGAGATTTAGCAATTAAATCTAACAAGAAAAAATACTGGTATTATTTAATCTGCTGCATAATGTACTGGTAACACCAGCAGTTAAACCACTGGCAAATTAAATTCATTCCAATGGAATTTGTTGCGATCAGTGGATTCGTTCGCCAAGACGAAGTTGATCCATGCAAAGTTTTTACATCAAATTCAACAATCTTTATTTTCCAACCTCAATAACTTTTTATCAAATGAAATGGTGTGCAGTGGTGAGCAAAATGTCACCACTGCACACAGAACAGTTCAGTACAGTAGAGAAAAAAAATAGAGAAGTTCTTGTACTTAATTTGACTAACTAGCTTTAGGCCCATCAGCCCAGCTAGCGAGTTAGCAATTAGTTCGCCTGCTTCAGCAGATCACCAGCTAGCCCTGCAAATAGTCACTACATCACCAGACTTCTACAACCACTGATGTGACCAGGCCTTGAGACTGTTTTTAGCAATTTATGATTTAATGATTTAATAATTGTTATACTTTTAATTTGCACTTTTGTGTAGGCTTCACAGGGGCTTGCTTACTTGTATTACTTTGTTACACAAGTAAGTCAGTAATTTGTTCACCTGTGTACTGATGACTGGTGGCAGATTTGAACTTGAACTTGAATGCATGAAATGATCAACCCTATTAGACTTTTTGTGGATCCAAACTAGATTTTCTGTTTAAATTTTGCATTTTTTCAAAATTGTTGTGGCTTGTGATATGGATATTCATGGTCCCAAGAGAATGAACCCTTTTTGTGACAACTTTACCTTTCCTCTCGTACCATCAAAACACCTAAATGTCCACTTATACAGAAGAAACATCAAGAATCTGAGATTGCCATTAACAGCACTGAGCATATTTATGATCCCAGGAGGACTATTGATTATGGTGACCTCATGTCCTATTAGAGGTGCAACGGATCACAAAACTCATGGTTTTCAGACACTAATCGGATCATTGCACTGTGCAGCAGCGCAACGTGCAAAAGGGCTGAGTGAAGGTGACTATAGATCAGCAGGTGTGGTGATTATTAAATACTCTCTTAGCCAGTCACATCACTGCTCTCATAGCTCTGAAACAGTTGTGCCGATCACAGTTAAACGTGATGATGACAGTTCAGCAAACAGAAAGCTTTTCTTCAGGAAATGTCTGGATGGTTCAGAGCATCACGACATGAACACAGATCAACAAAAATCTGCACCCAAAGACAGATGGAGTAGGGTTTTTTTCATCAGTTAGTTACTATAGTAACAACAGATTTTTTTAAAAAAAGAAATTGATTTGGTGAAGAGATTTGTATGATTATATCAGACAGATGCTATTTCAGCAATAATGACCTTGCAATATCTGACCTCGTACGCAGTCACATAGTTTAGTAATTAATGTTACAACGTTTGCACTTCAATGTGTTTCAAGAATAAAACATGAGATGTGTCTTTTGCTAGAAAGAAAAAGAGAAGAAAAGAGGCTGATGAGCTGCTAACCTGACCTCTGTTTCATAAAAAAGCAGAATATCGCGTTATAACTGACCAGTCTGATGTGTGTAGAGGTGTGTGTGGTTATACTGTAGCAGCCTGGTGTCATCTGGTGATTTAATGAAGATAAACACAGTGAACGGCCTTGCATAACGGCACTGCACTCTGGGAGAGGCTGCGGATTTATCAACATATCTGCCCTGCTGCCTTCAGATGGTGCAGGGATTTAATGAACTGAAGGAGTAGTTTTTCATACAGTATAAACATCTGTGGACAGCAGATACTGTAAGAATCACCAATATTCATTTATAGATTAATTCAGACTGATTTAGGCTACTGACATTCCTGCTTTAACAACAATAAACATTATTTTCTGTGCCTATTTTGGTTGGAGAGTATGTAATTAAAATAAGTGATTCATATTTTAAGCATTAATCTGTTGTTGCAGCACGTCTGAAGCAAGTATTTAGTTTGATCTTATTGATAATATTCAAGATTCAAGATTCAAGATTCATTTTTATCAGTTTACAACACAAGGTTGTATAACAAAATATAGTTTGTAGTCCCTCTATGCTACTCAAAAAACAGAAACTATATAAATGGATTAATAAATATAAATAGTCTTAAAAATAAAACTATTTTTTATATCGGAGTGCGAAGGATGAATTGAGGAGAGTCACAGCCTGAGGAAAGAAGCTGCTCTGTAGTCTGGTGGTACGACAGTGGATTCTTCTGTATCTCTTGTCAGACAGCAGTAGGATGAACAGGCTGTGGTTGGGGTGGGTTTTGTCTTTTAGTATCCCTTGGGCTCTATGCAGGCTCCTCACGTCACCAATATCACTAATGATGTTCTGGGCGGTTTTAATCACCCGCTATAGAGCCTTCCTGTCTTGGGCCATGCACATCCCATGCCAATTTGGTTCTGTTTTTAGCGCAATGTCTAGGACCAGATTTCAACCAAAATACATCAACTGTCCTTGCACTGTTTCATTTCAATGAACCTCCCACCTGTCTGTGCCTCTCCTCCCACCTGTGCAGCAAGCGCTCTGCACTAGTCACCAGGATACCACAGAGATGTGCAAAGCTAGTTTCAAGGTCAGGAAAATACCAAAAGTATTAATATTCCAACACACAGTACGAAGCTGAAACATCTGTACTATTTATCCACACTCAGGTTTGTTTCTTGATAACTGTCTTTCTTTTGTTGCTCTGTAAATCATTCCTCATCATCTACTGTGTAGGGAGATTCACATGCTTTTGGTTTTGGAGCAAACTTTAGTCATGAATTCTATACATATACAAAATCTTGACATCAAAAGAGGCGTAAGACAAGGTTCTCCATTTGTGTTTTTACTGATGTCGATCTTATTTGTTCACTACTCAAACATTGTGGGTAATCAAATTTGTCATGTGCCCCTTTACATGAGTCTCATGGCAATTTAACATGTTGTTGATGTGTGTGAATAAGCACCCTGACCACTTTTACGTAAAAGTCACAGCAGCAATCTTTCTCCCACCTGTAACATTTCCACACTTCATTAGAAATGCTGTAAATAATTTTTGTAGTACTAATTGTTGTAAATCATGCAAATATCTCTGACCATTGCTACTCATTTTTTAAAATTTAATTTTTAACTGAATTTATTGTAAATTTGTTTATTTTTTTTAACATGGCCGAGTGAACCACACAAGAAGTCCAATGTTTATGTACCTTGTGCCTGTGAAAATGGCAATGAAGTCTCTTGAATCTTGAGGAGAAGAGGTTAAAAAACCCTTTTACAACCACTATAATAATCAGACCAACACAGCCTGTTTATATATTCAGTTTTCATTCATGGTAACTGTTGAACAGTCTACCCAGAATGAATGAATGACCCAACAAAATGCTTTACATACATACAGCATGTGAGCAAATAGGAATTAAAGCAGAGCAGTAACTTCAGTTATTCAGTGACTCATTTGCAGAACTCGCATTAAATGGTGAAACTGACAATAGCTTTGTCAGTAGCTAGGTTTCCATCCAAATTCAGCAGCAAGAAAATTTTTCATGATATCAGCAATAAGAAAATTCAGATTAATGCACGTTTCCATCCACTGCTATTTTGCGAATACTTGGAGTTGGTTCATCAAGAAAAACAGTTTGTGACAGTATTTTTTCAGTCGGTGCCATTAAACCACTTCAGATGAAGAGGGCACAAAACGTTTGAGTCAAACCTCAAACAGTAAAACTAACATAGAAAACAATGGAATTATTGCATATCTTTACAGTCTCCTCATCACTCCACACAGATCTGATGTTTTCGTCTCGCCAGTGGAGCAAAAGCTTTAATGGACATTTAAGTCACATGATTCATGCACGTCATGATTTATTTGCTAAATCTGTTTCCATTGCACTTTGTCACATTTTGACTTTTCCACCTCAGGCTTTCGATATTTCAGTGTTTTTGTTTTCAGCATTTCCACCCCATACACTTTATGCTCAAACTGAAATGTGAATAAAAACAGGTGGATAGAAACATACCTAGTGGATTCACTGAGAGAAGTGGGGGCGAGCATCCCTTGTGCTCATGGTTGTCAGCAGGCTTCAACAGCAAGTTTTAAAATCCATCAGTGATGCAGCCTGTGAGCGAGCAAAGATCCAGAGAATGTTTAAACATAGAAAAATAAAACAAATTATAAAAACAACATAAAATAAGTTATATAAATGCCTGCCTATGAGTTTGTCCAACAGTGTTAAAAACCTCCATTTCTTCAAGATGACTGACAGCTGGCCTTGTGTATTGAATAATGTGTTTGAGGTTACTAAAATTTTTGCAGGTAGCAAAAGCAATTCCCATTTTAAGAGTTCTTTAAACTCTTAAAACAAAAGCAGAATAGTTTTCTAGATTAGATTGTATCAGTCTACTTCTGTCGACTCTAGGATAATTATGGAAATAGAAAGAGACAGAGAGTAAATAATGTGGATGATAAAAACTCGCTCTGTTGTACAATCCAAACAATCTGCTAAAAGCGATGGTTTTAGTTTTCCATTACTTTGCAGGTGCAAATGTGCAGGCAATCCTCCTTCCCTCCATTTCCAAACTACTAAACAGGCAGTTAGTAGTTATTGTTATGTTATTCATTTAATAAAAGCAGTTATGGGTCCTTTAGTTCTCTATGCAGGGAAACTAGAGGAGGGTAACAGAGTTCTTGTGCCAAAGCTAAAGAGCTCTATCGTAGAGTTCTACATAAATTTTTCCTGCATGTGCTTCACTAATGTAAATCTAATGTCTCTCTAGAAGTATCTTAAACATGGTTTTAACACTGATTTAGCAGTGGATTGTTTCTTACTCACTTGAATTAACTTACATGAATAACAAAGTTGAAAAATATAAAGGTAGGGTAAAAAAGTTTTAAAATCCCCCAAAATAGAAGCATCTACAGTGGATTTGTGCACACTTTATTGTGTTATAGATTTAATTTTAAATGGATAAAATTGCCATTTTTGCTCATCAATCTAAATTCAAAAACCCATAATGACAAAGTAAAAATATTTTGTGATATTTATTCCACCTCACAACTTCACAAACTAAAATCACTTATTATAATAAATATATTATTATAATTATAACAACTGTACATAGTCAAATCAAATTAAATCTCTGTTTACCACATAATTCTTGTGAAGTGTATATGTGGTGGTGGTGTATGTCCCGGTGGTCTTTTCTCCCTGTGTAGTTCTGAATCTATAGCATGTCTTTTCAAAAAAAATGTCAATTTTCACACAAAAAAAGTCATAATGATTGATGCAATTAAAAAAAAAAAATTATGAATCCTAACTCATAGTGTGGAATTTGCATGTTAGTCCTGTGTCTGATTGGATGTCCAATGACTTACACGTAAAGGTGAATTGGAGACTCTAAATTGCTCACAGCTGTGAATGAAAGTGTAAATTTGTTTGTCTAAATGTGTCAGCCTGTCATGGACCTGTCCACGGTGCACCTTGCCCCTCACCCAATATACGCTGGGGTAGGCTCCAGCCAATTAATGGATGGATGAACAAAGGAGATAGGAGGTGATATCAAATGATCAGATGGATTTATTGTGCTGCCAGTGTATCTTTTTACAGTAAGTATACAATGGATACAGGCAAATACTGGCACACATGTTGACCAGCGTTTTAAGAACAGCCTCAACCTCTTTTGGTTTTGGCTTTTAGATTTAAAGAATTTTCAAAAAATGGTTTCAGATCTTATATTTTTCTCTATAGGTTTAAAGATTCATGATTAATTAAGCAACACTCAAAGTTAAAGTTAGAATAAAAACATCTGGAGGTATTATTTATTAAGAGTCCTCAAATCTTAGCATTACGCTTCATTTGGATTGTGTGGGTGATCAGATCTAAGCAAACAGTGCAATGACAGTCATCACATTTTGATTCTGCTGTTGCTAAATCCTAATTGGAGCATTGAAGTATGTGATATGACCTTTCTCTGTCTGAGCTCTGTCCATTGTGACCAATGAGAAGTGCACATACAAAACAACTGTGGCAGTAAACTATGTCTCACCTCTTTGGTCATAGTCAGAAGCATTTTTAGGAAATTACTTTTCAGTGCCTTTAATGACCAAATTTCACAAATGATAAAATTCTTGCATTAAGCCAGATGCTGCATTTTACAATATGCTATTTACATACACAAACTCCCATAATAACAACCCTGTCTCCTAGAATTTACTTACTTATTTATAACTCACTTGCAAGTGCAGGAAATTTAATGTTGCTGTATGACTTTTTCTGTCACCATAATGAGGAAATGTTGTTAATTAATGTGTCCGGCAAGTAGCAAAAATGTTAACACTGAACACACGAGTAAAATGTTGACAATGTATTTCTTTTTTTTGTTTGTTTTTGATAGTGTTAGTAGTAACTATTGCATTTTAAAACAGTTTTATGGTTCTGTTTAGACAGCACTTCCCAATGACTTGAAACATGAGACACAATGTGTTTAATATTTAACTGGAATCACCATCTTTCACTAACATTAACCAACGTGCTTTTGATGGCTGTTTCAAAACAGTATTTTACCATTTTAAAAGTAAATAATGGTTCACCAGTGAGAAAATAAATACCCATCATAAGACACACCTTTTAGGGCACCACACCAAGTTCAGAATGTAGTGTGAGCAGTCTGAGTGTTGGTGTGGATTATAATGCAGATTATTTATTACTTAAAGCACAGAAGCCTGTAATAAACTGAGCACACAGATGCACAACATGATGCTGAAAGCACAAAAAATGTTGAAAGTAGTCTCATCTGATATTGCTCTTTTTCTTCATCCAGATGGGTATGTAACCAACTGGGACCCTTTATGGCTGTAGAGGCCAATTATAACATAGGATGCTATATCACAGCACCAGCATCCAAGACCCATGGCAACCCCCCCTTTAAGAAGACCTTTGAAGAGTAATGTGAGGCACTGGAAATATCTATACTTTACCCCTCAATAAACTTGCAGACAAGAAGTACAGGTGCTGCTCTGAAGGAGTAAGATTGAATACCCCTTTTTCCATTCTTCATATGTTGGTAAAGCAGGTGTCTCCATCATTGTGTCAACCTCCTGTATGTACACACACACACACACATACACACACACACACACACAACAAAATCAACTTGTCCCTTTCAACTCTTTGGATGGATAGCTTCATTTTCTCAGTTGAGTACACAAAACATTATTGCCGCCATAAAGACAATATGCACATTGTCAGGGGATATTTGGCATAGTGTTATTATGAGAGTCAATAATTCAGGGATCACAGTTGCTGCTTCACTGTGGTTCATTAAACTGAGCTGTCACAGAGAAAAATGCACCATAATACATATTTCTGCTCTTAGAAAGGGAGCCCTAAGATACTGAAACAGGTTTCTGTCATCTTCAAACATCTGTCTGCTCCCTCACACACACACACACACACACACACACACACACACACACACACACACACACACACTATCTCTGTGTTTCTTTATCTGCATCATACACACATGCCCACACACGTCCATCTCATTCCTCTGAGCTATTTTGGTCCTTCTTTTTGGGGCTTCATTAGAGTTACATGTTCATTCAGAATTCCAGCAGCATTCTTACCCATTAAGTGTGAAAGGCACTGGTCTGATGGCATGTAATTACTCATTAAGGAGACATTTAATGAGGGGGTGTGTGTCTCCTCTCAAACCCAATTCTCCATGTCTGAATCCTTGTCTGTCAGGCCGAATGCAATGTTAAATTCTAACAAGCACAAAATATATTAAGCCACTGTAAAAATCAATTTCCTGTAATAAAAATCTTTTTGTACCAGAAAGATATTTAAGTCCTGATTTGACAAAATTCCTCCCAGTGGTAGAAAATTCCACTTTCCCAGGCATCTAACATCTAAATGCTCCCTGAGTACACTGAAAGGCTCAACAGCTGCCTGTTCTACACTAAGGAAGTCTCAGAGAGGCAGCAAAATGATTCAGTGTCATTTCATAGAGAATGACAAGCCAACTCCTCCGATCCAGTGTGTCTAATAAATGTCAGACACCATCAGGAAGGACAAAGGAGAAACAAGATAAATTAGGAGGGAGAGACAAAATGAGGACGTAAATAAAGATCTAAATGAATCACACATTATGAGCTATTCTTCCAAATAGAACAAATATTGTTCTTGTATCTGAATATTTCATGGTGACAAAAACCTGCAATTCTACATGCTGTGCTGATATCTAAGACAAAGATATTTACATTCTTTCCATGGCCCGCTGCAGCTGAACAAATGTTTGTATGTGTAAAATAATGGATCACAGCAGGGTTACTGGCAGAAGCACTCTTGATTGACTGTGATCTGCCAAGCTAGAGGGTTGAGTGTAGTCATAAGATATGGATATATTAACATATTAGCCTTGAGATGGCTAAAAAAAAAAGAGATATGTTTTATTACAACACAAATTATATTTTGTAGCTAGGACCATCAGCTATGATAACAGTGTAATTGCTGAGATCTGGGAACACAGCCACACAGGGCAAGAAACATGAAGAGTCAGACAGGTTCTGAACAAACTGTTTATCCTGATTAAATTAACCACTTTACTTGGAGGTCAAATGAAAGTGAGTGCACATGAAATGTAGGCAATACTTGTTAAACACAATCTTATTCATTAATTCATGCATTAATTATTGATTGCCAAAACTACAAAAATAAAGATTTATCCTTTAAGCTTTGGGCTGGTTAGGTAATGTTTCATGTAGCAGAGGCTTCTGTCCCTGTTCATGACAGTGGGATCTGTAAGAACACATCTTTCTTTTCTGACAAGTAAGGGAGAATCTCAGCTCAACCTGACCATGCCCCCTTGACCATCCCCAGAATTCATCATCAGAGTCTGACACTGCAACCGTATGATTGTGTCACAGTTAAGGCAGTTAAGGGCTTGAATGTTACTCTCCACAATCAGGACTAACAAGAAGGCACAATGAGTTCCATGGCAGCTATAGCATAAGTATCACACACACACACACACACACACACTCACTCACACACACACACACACACACATGCTAGACTTGAAAGAATAGTTCATATAAAGTACCAATCAAGTTTGGACATACCTTCCCATTCAGTTGAATGAGAAAGTGTGTCCAAACTTTTGATTGGTACTGTACTTTCGAGCAGTCATCCAGTTCCAGGCATTTTCCATTCATTATGCTTTCTTTATGAAGCCTATAAGCCCGATATACAGATGGGTGACAAATTAAAAGAAAAACCATCAAAAGTGTAACAAAAAGTAAGATGTTGGGCCACCATGTGCCACTAGAATAGCTTCAATGCTCCTTGGCATTGATTCTTCAAGTCTCTGAACTCTACTGGAGGGATGAACACCATTCTTCAAAAAGATATTCCCTTATTTGGTGTTTTGATGATGGTGGTGGAGAACGCTGTCTCACACGCCAGTCCAAAATCTCCTATAGGTGTTCAATTGGGTTGAGATCTGGTGACTGTGAAGGCCATAGCATATGATTCACATCATTTTCATACTCATCAAACCATTCAGTGACCCCTCGTGCTGTGAATTGGGGCATTGTCATCCTGGAAGAGACCACTCCAATCAGGATAGAAATGTTTCATCATAGGATAAAGGTAATGACTCAGAACAACTTTGTATTGATTTGCAGTGACCCTTCCCTCTGTGGACCCAAACCAATCCAGCAAAACGCCCCCCACAGCATAACAGAGCCACCAGATCCCCTCACTGTAGGGGTCAAACAAGCCTCCAAAGACTAATAACAGCAATCATGTTTTCAGTCTCAGGAGAGTAGTTATGTGTAAAGCAGAAGACACTGCACATGCTTGGAAATACAGTTCCATTTACAGAGCTTTGCTAGCTTGCTGTGCTACATATCACAACCTCTTGACTTTGTAGTGAAGTTCTTTGAGAAACTAGCAATGTAGTACAAAGTCAAGCGCTTGTGATATGCAGCACAACAAGCTGGCGAAGCTCTGTAAACAGGATCCTGTGCATGTGCAGTGGGATCTGTGGCAGTGGCAACCATTGTAGTGGTTCTATACTGAAGCAATTTTCAAGATCCACTCATGCCTCTGCTTTCTACCATGATACAGTAATACATCTGTGTCAGTGAGTGTACAACTCTGCAATTAAATTTGCCATGACGCCATACATGCCAACCTGCATCAAAGGCTTGTTCACTATTATACAGTAACAGAGTACCATGTCACCTGCATCATGGCAAACAATAGACACTGGATTCTTCACATGGTTACAGTTTTCCTGATCGCTTAAAAACTATAACTGGGCCTTATAACTAAACATTCCAAACCATGACGCCATCTACCAAAAGACAGACCCCTTTCCCAAAATTATAAACACTATTCCCTGTTTTCTCTCATGTGCTCATTTAGAAAGCGCTGGCATTCAATATCATTATATCAAGTAATCACAGCTGGAACCCAATTAACACAAAATTCCCCAGCTGGAATCAAAATTGTTCACACACCAATCAGAGCCTCAGGATAGATAGATAACAGGGCCATGGCTCAGTTCACTTGTTTTGGAATTATGGATCCACAAAGACCTGAGGCAGAATAAATGTGATTTCTTTCTCTTTTTTCCATTGGTTTATGTTGGTAAATACATGGAAATTATTTTACTGTATTCTATGTTCTTTACTGTATCAGTTGCATATTTTTACAGTACATTTACTTTTTCACTCAATCTCAGTTTATTTTACTATAGTACATTGAGGAATTAAAAATTTTGAAAATTTATACATGTGTCTATATTGTGTTCATCATGTAAAGAGGTTGTTCAGGGGGAAACATCCAAATATGATCACATCACCTAAGTTGCTATACAACGTGAGTGTTTTGGCTGAGTCAGGTGTTTGAACTACTGTACATCAGGTTGCTAATGATGTGCATCAGGTTGCTAATGATGTGCGCTGGCTACATTGTTAGAAACCTAAGGGCTGACTTGATCTAAAGACTTCCTGTACAGAAAAAAGGTGTCAACTTAATGCTAATTCATAGTTGAGGAATAAGTTAACTGTTATAGTAATTAATGTGTTTTACGTCACATGTACTGCTATGGAGATCAATAGATAGATATATTCTAACTCATAGTCTAATAGGCTAACCATATGGGTTTGTTGATGTCCATTATTCATGCAGGAGCCATTTAGTGAAATCTATTGGCAGGTATTTAACATTTATGTTATGAATGCAAAAACACTATGCTGATTATGCTAATTGAAGTTGTCTGTATATGCAGCTATTTGGGGGAAGCTATAGGCTACATGTTAAATACTACATGCAAATGTAAGATATTTTCATTATGGCGTTTAGTATCTTTCAGCCCAGGCCTTATTAAAATGTTTATTTCATACATTCATTATTGTATCGGCAACTTGTTCTTCAATATCTCGAACGCCCCCTTATCCTGACTACCCTACAACGCATGTCCACTCCTGGTCACTTCCAGTCTCCACCTGCAAACCTCTCGCTCCTCTATGAGCCGCACCAGTTCCCCCTTGAGGCTAGGTGGGTTTCCTGCTACTATCCCCCCAGTCTCTGTTTACACTATCATACCTATGAGCATCCCAGTCAGAATCACATACCTGCGCTCGCGTTCCTGTCATGGTCGGAATCGCCGTGGTGTGCGAGTAATCCATCCACTTGCACGCACCCCCCAAACCCCTTGTGCTGATTACAACACGGCCTCCTCAATCAAAATGTGTTTGATTAATGCTCGCTCTGTGTCAAACAAGGCCCACGTACTCAGTGACTTGATAAAAAATTGGCTTTTTTATTTCCGACTGCAACCTAGCAACGAAATATGGACTTTCTCCTTTTAAATGAACTTTGCCCTATTGACGGCTCATATATTGGGACTCCACGCCTGTCTGGCCATGGTGGAGGTCTTGCTGTGGTCTGGAAAAAAGCTTCTCTTGCCAATTAATGAGCACAGAACATTTCACCACCTTTGAACTACAACTGACTAAAGTTGGTCGGCAAAAGCCATTTTATTGTGTTTTAATTTATCGACTTACCGGCCCAGCAGGCCAGTTTTTATCTGAATTTACAGATTTTTTAACTTCTATTATTAAGCTGGACAAGGTTTTATTGGTTGGTGATTTTAACCTTCACATCAATGATGCCACTGATTGTGTAGCCACTGAATTTATTAATACTACTGAATCTTTTAACTTCAAACAACATATTTCAGGTGCTACTCATATAGGCAGCCATACTTTGGACCTTGTTTTCACTCTTGGACTAGATATTGATCACATCCACTGTGAGGACCTACAGATCAGTGATCACAAATGTATTTCTTTTAATCTCTCTGCCAATGCTGACCCTCTGTGTCCTGAAAGAACATTTCGTTCCCGAATAATTACTCAGAGTACAGTTGATCTGTTCTCAGTGCAATTTTGCTGTGATTTTAATACAGATTTTAATGATGTAGAGTTTTTAATGAGGTCTTTTAATGAGCTCCATGTTATTGGACAAAGTGGCACCTTTTAATGTTAGGAACAGAGCTATCGGTAACACCACTCCATGGATGACCGACGCTGTTCGCTGCAAGAGACAGAAGTGTTGCAGTACAGAACGACTATGGAAAGCAACTGGGCTAGAGGTGCATCGCCTGCATCTTAAAGACCTGCGCTATTCTTTCAATGTACTAGTTAAGGAAGTCCGGACTGTTTATTTTACCAATTTAATTCTTGCTCTAGAAGAGATCCTAGGATTTTATTTGACACCATAAATAACATTGTCTAAATGCCACCCTCCACATTACCATTTTTCTTTAGCAATGATTGTAACAAGTTCCTTACATTTTTGTGGATAAGGTAATGGCTAGTAGATCCACTATTCAACCTAGGATGTGCCCGCCCTGCTCTAGACTCACCCTATCTTCCCCAGTTCTGGAGTCTTTCCAACCAATTAGCTTACAAGATCTGAATGCATTGATTAGGAAAATGAAGTTATCCGCTAGCCTCATGGATGTTATGCCATCTTCTCTGTTTCTACAAGTTTTGCCAATTATTTGCTCCACTATACTAGCAATTGTCAACTCCTCAATGTCCTCAGGATGTGTCGTTGTCATGCCATTATCCAGCCCATACTAAAGAAACCTAACTTAGATCCTGCCCTGCCCAAGATTTACAGGCCTATATCGAAACTTCCATTCTTGTCGAAAATTGTAGAGAAGGTTGTGGGAGATCAACTCACCGCTGTGCTGGAGAGGCACAGTAAGTATAATAAGTTTCACTCTGGTTTTCAGAAACAGCACTCTACTGAAACTGCTCTTCTCATGGTCTTTAATGACATTTTAATGTCCTCCGATGCGGGAAACTGTTCTGTATTAGTATTACTTGACCTCAGCTCTGCATTTGACACAGTAGACCATCGTAACCCGATAAAGAGGTTACATGATTGGGTGGATATGTATTAGGCATAGCATTGGACTGGATTTTATCTTATCTTACTGACAGAAGTTTTACTGTCTCTGTTGGTGACTCAGTGTCTGACTCCTCTCCACTCTCTTGCGGTGTCCCGCAAGGTTCGGTTCTGGGGCCCCTACTATTTTCGCTATATCCGCTGTCCTTGGGACGGATAATCAGCAGTTTTGATGTTGCCTATGATTTGTATGCTGACGATATCCAACTCCATTTCTCTTTCAAACCTAGTGAGACTTTCAGGTCATCCAGGCTCCTGGACTCTTTTAAGGCTATTAATGATTGGACAGAAGAAAACTACGTTCAGCTCAATGCTGATAAGACAGAGGTTCTGGTTTTCGCCCCAGAAAAGAATGTCCCTGGGATTATAAAAAGTATTGGGCCTCTTTCCACAGCTGCCCAATCCAGCCTGCGCAATTTAGGGGTAATATTTGATCAGTCCTCGTCATTTGACACCAATGTAAAGCAGCTTACCAGGTCTTGCTATTTCCACTTGCGAAATATTAGTAAACTGAGATCTATAGTCTCATCAGTTGAACTAGAAATGATTATACATGCTTTCATTTCTTCTCACATAGACTACTGCAACGCACTATTTACCTCACTTAGTATTTCTGCTGTCGATCGTCTGCAGACAATCCAAAATGCTGCTGCAAGACTACTGACCAGGTCAAATAGACGGTCTCACATTACACCCATATTGAAAACTCTTCATTGGCTTCTTGTTGCTTTTAGGATTCAGTTCAAAATTCTCACTCTCACTTACAAAGCTCTGCACGGTCAGACTCCTGCCTATATATCTACTACACCCATATACATCTGCTCGCTCTCTTAGGTCAAACATGCAAAATTTGCTCTCTGTTCCACGCACCTGTTTTAAGACTTGTGGTGATCGAGTTTTTGAGGTCGTGGCACCTAAGCTGTGGAATGCTCTGCCTTCACCCTTAAGGTCTGCTGACTCTGCGTATTCATTTAAAAAGCAGCTTAAAAGGCACCTTTTTAGACAGGCATTTGAGTATTTCCTGTAATTAGTTGACATTTTATATCTCCATGTTTTATTGTGTATTTCTCTGTGCACTTTTTATGTTTTTACTGTGTATTCTTTATTATTACAGGTTGTTGATTTCTCTGTATTTCTATGTGGCATCATGCTCATGTAAAGCACTTTGTGACGATTGTCTGTGAATAAATAAAAAATAAATTTTACTTACTTACTTACTTACTTTAGAACTAAAAAGCGACTATTCAGCTGTTGCTCCCCTGAGCAACATGGGCAAAATGGGACAATCGTTCAGGGCTTTTACAGAAGACAGTGACATTCAAGCTGTCATCAACTATACAGTTTTCAAACTTTCTCTCAACTAGAAGAAACAATGTAAGGCAGAGAGACTCTCACCTGCTACACTTTGCTTACACTTGCTTTATTCTGTATCTTTTGCTGCCGTGTTTCTGCTTGTTCTGCTTTATTGTATGCAAGATGCCTGTTTTCTGCTGCAACAATGCTGAACCATAAGGGATTACTGTATATATATTTAATTTCTTGTCAGCAGCACTGACTAGTTGGCTTCTGTGGGGGCACTAAAAGGTGAACCACTCAGGCGTGGAAACAGAGGACTGCTGCCCAGCTGCGTAGTAAGGGGCCATCTGCAGAAAGTACCCCTCCCCCAGTGGGGAATACAGTGGATTCAAGGAGTCAGAGGAAAAAACAGACAAACATTTTCCTTTTTAATAATCCCAAGTATAATTCTGGTGTATGTAGAGAGGTACTGATTTTTTTAATAGCCAGTTAAAAGGTTATAGTTTGTGAAAGTGTTGTATTAGATTGATTTATATTGAATATTTGTTGATTCAGCAGCCTGCCACAATCACAGATGTCACTGCATGTTGCACAGGGAAAAAATGATTGCAGAATCTAAAATAAGGGTGTTTTCTTGCATTACTCAGCCCACTTATGCTCTCGGCCATTCAGGCATCTTCACTATTTTCTGGCTTTTCTGGCATGTGTCAGTATTGCTTTTTTTTATCAACTGCAATGCCATATTTGTTGCCTTGTGGACAACTAGCTGACCCAATGTGACACACATCTCCGCCTGCTTGTTAAAACATTTTATCAGAAAGACTTTCAGCAAAACAGAATTCTCAACAGTTTTATTTACCTCGGTTTTTAAAGGGTTGGAAGGGCCAAAACGAAGATAAAGCAGAGTGGTTTCTCAATACAGAGGTGGCCAGTGCTTCTTCTATAAAAATTGAGTTCAGTCAGAGATGTCAAAGAATTGACCGTTTTTAGCAAATAGTTATATTTGTTGGAAAATGCCCTACTTTTCGAGGGGGCTCAGACACTCACACTTAATATTAATTCTTAAGCCCAAATGAACACTGAAAGATGTTTTTCTTGCTGTAATCATTCCTCCTGTTCATACTGACCATTAGAAGATCTCTTCATAATGCACTTACAATATAAGTGATGGGGGACAAAATCCACAGCTTTTGCAACTTTTAAATACAGTGCAAAACTGTATTTAAAAGTTTATCTGAAGCTAATATGAAGCTTCAGACGTCCACATGAGTCAAATCAAGTAGATATCTTTCAACGTTACAGTCTTTTTAGTGCCAAAGTCCCTCTTTTTGTTACTATACTTCCACCACAGCTCAACAGGGAAACTCTGTCTGAGGAAACACAAAGAGGGAATTTGATGCTAAAAAGACTGTAAATGTGTCAGATATCCACTTGATATGACTAACTCAGACTGCTGAAGACTCATATAAGCTTCACATCCACTTTCAAATGTATTTTTGCACAAAGTGACTGTGTGGACACACTGTGGATTTTGGCTCCCATCACTTACATTGAAAGCACATTTGAAGGGGATCTTTTAATAGCCACTATGAACAGGAGGAATGATTACAGCGAGGAAAACCTCTTTCACTGTTCATATGGACACCTGACTGTTGTTTTGAAACAGACTTAAAAAATTGTGAATCTGTCCTTTAACAAACATGCATGAACTTGAAATCTTAGCTGAATAAAGAATACCAAAGCACATAATAATACAGAAGACTGTATTAGCATGAGCATATCAGCAGAGTAATAGTGAGAAAAATGTTAGGTTGTAATGGCTATGCTGCACACTTACATGAATACAATTGGATGTCACTAGTCAGCCACTTGCCACACAGCTGATGAATGAGGCAGTGATTACTAGGGATGTGCAGAGGGCCCAGTATTTATATCTGTATCTATATTTGTTGAGGCAGCAAAATGATCTGTATCCGTATTTGTATTCGAATAAATGTGGAAATAGACTTAAAAGTACTGTTATGTTTTTAATTTTAGAATATTAAAGTGTTACAGTAAGTGTTCATGAATAAACTATCTTATGGAGGAGGTCCCCACACTGGGTCTCAAACTGGAGTCTCCCAGATCATAGACGACTGCACTGACTACTGAGCTAAAACTTAGCTCATTGCCTTGATGCAGAAAGGACCTCTACTTATTTATACACCCAATTTTTACTATCTGACTTGTGGAAAGGAAAAAGGGAACACCAGGTTATAGAGAGTCTCTCGTAAGCACTTTGCTTGTGTCAGTAGCTCAGCTTTATCTCTGGGGAACACCCCCAACTCTGGGAGTGATGTCCAAATTAGGAAATGTGCGTCATGTAGCAGGTGGATGTCACTCCCCTCGTTGAGACCTGCTGATAGACGTAACAGCAGAGCAGAAGAGAGAGACTGAGACAGCGATGTAACCGACCTGTGCGCTGGTATTAGACATCTTTTTTTTTCTTCCCAAAGACAAATTATTTTTAAAATATTTGTATGAAATAAATATTTGTAAAAAACCCACTAGTGATTACATGCATGAATTAAGCAGCTGATGCCAATCAGCCAATGCCTGAACTCTTATGCTACATTTTTGGCGATACACATTTTAAAAAGACTGAAAATGTAAAACTAAACCTTAAATCCTGTAAGTAAGTAAGTGTTAATTGTGGAGGGCTACAAGCATTTTAGAGGACTGCTGACTGTCACCACTGAAGGACGGTTTTTAATTGGAGACCTCATGTGAGGCCAACACACCCTTGACATTGCAGCAATCCCTGACTCTGTCTCTGTCATTAGAAATAACACAGTGGAGCTTTGCCGAACATAATGATCAGTATCCAAGTCTTGCCCTTCATCCCACTCCTTGCTCTTCCTCACAGGTTTTCTTCCTACTCCCATCAGGCACTCTGGCTTATTAAAATGTCTCAGCTGTGTCCTAAAACACATGCCTGCATACAAACAGTTCTAAAATACACATAAACCTGCTTTAATGAGACCGATTTCTGATTTTGTCCACATTTCATTTTGATTTAATGCATTTAATTTCAGTCAAATCCATAATCCTCTGAATGTTTCTTACTCTCCTCTTTTTACATAACTAATGATGATGATATATGGACATTTCTTTGCACATGAATGCACTCAGATCAGCTGTCTTGCTTTATTTCCCCCCTTGCACTCACACACGTAGCACAATCTACAGGGAGAAGATGCAGTATTTTATGCAACAGTCCTCAATGCCATTTTGGCAAAAGCTCTGTTGTCTGGCACTCCTGTCTGGCTTTACAATCATCTCTCAGTTTGTGTGTGTGAGTGTATGTGTGTGCGTGTGTGTGTCTCTGAGAGGAGGGTACGTGGGGAAACATGAGAGAGGAGGATCAGGATTGAACTCCAAGTTGAGTGTGTGTTATGTTCACTCTGGTGGAATGAAGTCTGTAGAGAGGCAGAACTCAGTCCCACAACAGCTCTTGTCTATTTCTGGAAAAAAAAGAGATGTAACCATGTCATTTGCTATGTTTTTCATCTGCACACTCCAAGTTTCAGTCTCTGAACAATCCATGGCCATCAGAGACGTACCATCATGCAGACATCATGTTTTCTCCAGTCCTCCATGATTTGTGCTGCAGCTGCTGTCTTGTCAGTATTGAAAGAACTCAATATATGTACTTTAGCACAAACTTCACCGAGCATTAAATGACTAAAAGGATAATAAAAGCTACATGTTTGGAAAGAAATAATATCTTTCAAGGGTAGCTGTATCCCCAAAGCACAGCTTGTTTTCTGGATGATACAGATTAAATTCATAGCTAAAAAGAGGTCTGACAAAAGAAGCACTTAAGCCTGAGAGATCAAAGAGGGAAAATGTTTTAAAAAAAAATTCATATGTCTCCCTCCTGAGTGGTACAAAGCAAATGTAAACATCGGTCCAAAATACAATCACAGTGATATTAAGCAGGTGAACCAGCGCAGATACACTGAGAACATCTAGTCTATGACACATGCAGAGTATATTGTAACAACACCCATTCAAGTGAGACGAAATAGTAGAGTAGTGAAGCTTTAATGTGCAGTTTGGTTTACAGACAACACTCATTGGTAATACATGCAGAAAAATACAGCAATGGATAAAAACACTAATCAATGTTAAATAAAAAACAATAATCAATACAAGATAGCTTAATAGTAGCCACTGTGCCTACAAGTGGCAGTTACAGTATAAAGATAAATGCTCAGACAAAATTTAGCAGTAGTACAAGTAGAGAAAAGTCATAAAAGTCAGCAAACTGATACATTTATATCAGTTACACACAGTATTTACCTAAAGTTTGATAGACAATAACTTTCTTTACAGACATGTCCTTCAGAGAGTTTCCCACCAATTACAGTACTGACTAAACACTGACTGAGGTGCAGAAGATTTAGTGTTGGGTATTATCACCACTTTGGCATTAAGGCCGACAGATTGGACGGGTGTATTTTTTGTTACTGTCTGGTGTACAATATGAACACAGCACACAAATCTGCAGCCAGAAGGAGACAGTGTGGATTTTATTTTTAAAACAGTTTAAAACAGAACGATGACAATAGAAATAAGGAATTAAAAAAATATTTACATATATTTTTTTACATGATTGCATCAATCCAACACTATTCCTATTATAATTCTACTGTATCTCATATCGTAAATGGTCACATCATATTGTACTTTACATGATACAGCTGCAGATTTATCAACATATCTGTCCTGCTGCCTTCAGATGCTGCAAGGATTTAATGAAGGAGAAGCTTTTCATACAGAATCACACAGCTGTGGAACACTGATAATGTAAGAATCACCTGTATTCATTACAAGATAAACGTGAAGTGATTTACCTTCGTTCCTACTCACATTAAACATTCATTGTTTATGTTGATTTAAAAGCTTTTTTTTTTGGTTTTTGTTTTTTTTTGGTTTATCTGAAAGTTGCAGAGAAACATGAACATGGGTAGAGAGAGGGGTATGTCATGCAACAAAGAGGGGTATGTCTGTGGCCAGTTTGTATTATTCTGCCATTGTTGTGCATTTGCTCCAAGCATTTAATCTTGTTGACAAATTCACCAGATTTGCAATGCTGGGACTTTCCTACACAAACATATGTGGTTATGGCACCATCTGTTCTCAGTGCAACGTGCCAGTTTCCACAAAAAATACCAACAACTCACTTTGCGCTGCCTCATCTTACTGAACCGGCAGCGAAATAAGGCCATTAAAAGTCTACAACCATGTTAGCAGCTCTGTGACACTGTACTGAAGCACACTGGTGCTTTATAAGCTAGATCACAATGACAGCGTTACATGCTAATGTTTATCAGATAATGTTTACCACGGTTAGCATATTAGTTTTGTGTGTTAGCATGCTGACATTTTCTAATTAGGACTGAAAACAAACTACAGCCAAATTTGATTATTTGACTGAAATCTATCCAATAGTTGTCAAGACTTTTCACTCTTGTCATCATATTCAATAACGTTGCTATTGTAGATGAAAAGTCAGGGGATCGTATGCATATATCTGAGGATTTGGCCTACAGACATTCATGGTCTAAAAGCCATGAATTCCATGAACATGTATTGTCTAAGCTGTCAGTCAAACAAACCTTTATCAGAGGTGATCTGACTGTCTGCCTTGAATACTTCATGTTGACATTTGCTTTTCATCAACACAATGTGTTGGATCTTTCCTGGGTAACCTGACAGCCAGATGGGTGTTGCATTTGTGCATAAGCTGATACTTAACAAACTGAGATCCACACTAATCCTAATCAAATAAAGTTTATTGATACAATTTAGACACACACTTGTTTTGTCATTAATAATTCAGCAGTCATTATTATCGACTGCTCTGATACCCAGTTGTGCACATTCATACATGAGTGCAACTACAACAACGCTGAACCATTCATTTACCACAAGCTGAGCTGCTAACAGATCAAACTGCCGTATCTGTTAGATAACAACAACATGTTCTCCTCTCATATATAGTAACAGTGTGTAATCAGTAGAGTTATTTGCAAAGGCACCCTTGACTTTTGGAACAACAAAGCCAATGTCACTGCAATCCACTGCTGTCTTGTCTTGCATTAGCTTCCTTGATTAGGTTCCAAACTTAAACTGTCTACCACCATATTCCTGTCAGCTTTCTGTCAGGGAGGATGTGTAGATGCTTCTAGCTGTGTGGTCAGCTGTTGATCAGCAAGTCCAGCTGGGTTGAGACACAAGCCAGATGGACTGACACTTCCCCTGGGGAAAAGTTTTTATGGTTAACATGGCACATTAAGGTGTGTACAGCTGAGGCTGGATGAGCTAAAGTTTTACAGGTTGAAATTTTCACTTGTTGGTGATAAAAAAAAAGAAAAAGTCATGCGATCACCAGAGTCATTAAGACACGTCCATTGAGTCTGTACAGTTCAAGATATTTAAAGGTGCACCATAAAATATTTTGGTATCACTTTCTGATAAGGCACCATTTATAAAGGGTTTATACATGGTAATTATTGGCTTTATTAATGGTTAATAAATAATCATTAATGCTTTATAGTCAGTTAAGCCATATAACAATAAGAACAATGACTTCTAATTAATACTAATATTGCTCTATGTCAGCTGGATGTGTAAAGAAAATAGTTTGCTAACAGGAACAACTACTTTATACTGTGTGTTAAAAGCTTGTTGCGCTGCAATAAATTTTTCAGCAACTTGGGTTTTCACAAAATTGTGGATCAAAAATGATGATTTTCATACCAAAATATTTCTATTTATTGGAAAGTAACAATAGGCTACTATTACTACAATACATTTTTGTATTGTAATTATCTTGGAAGTATATTCTGCTTTGTATGGTGTTGTAATATGGCCACTATGATGATTTAAAAATACAGGATACCCAATACATTTTTTAATACTTAGAACTATTAAAAATGTGAAATGTCAACATGCTTCACAATTCTGTTTTAATGATATTCATATTTTCACACACACTCTACTGACATCCTCCCTCTATTTACATAAATATATGTATACAGTAAGTTATATCATCAGCTGGTGCAACAGTTACATGAGTTAAATGAGTTTGTATATGAGTGACATGATCAACATAAATTTAATCTCATATAAGTTTATTCAACATGAAAGCAGTGTTTATAATAATAATAATTATACATTTTATTTATACAGCACCTTTCAAAACACAGTTACTAAGTGTTTTACACCAAAAACAAGACATTTAAAACAGAGAGATTCAAACAAACTAAAATCCATAAAAAATGAACACATTATGAAACACAAAAACACAAAATTAAAAATTAAAATTAATAAACCTGAAATTAAAAACAAATAAAATCAAGTAAAATAAGCAGGCAGCTCAGGTGAAATCAGGAAAAGCTTTCTGATAAAAGTATGCTTCAAGAAGAGACTTGAAAGAAGACCCTGACTCAGACAGACTTATTTCCTCAGGCAGGTCATTCCAGATCCTTGGGGCCCTAAAGGGCCCTGATGGCAAAGGCTCTGTCCCCTTTAGTTTTCAGCCTGAACTCTGGAAAAGAAAGAGAACCTGCCTGAGGATCTCAAACTACACGAAGGTTCATGTGGGATTAAAAGGTCTAAAATATAATCTGGAGCCAGGTCATGAAGAGCCTTAAAGGCAATCAATACAATCTTAAAATCAATCCAAAAACAAACAGGGAGCCAATTTGAAGAGGCTAAAACAGGTGTGATGTGTTCATGCCTTTTAGTTCTGGTTAAAAGCCTAGCAGTTGTGAGTTTTTTTTTTATCAAGACAAGAGAAAAGGCTGTTATAATAATCAAGAGCAAGGATATAAAAGCATGTACAAGAGTTTCTGCAAAATTTCAAATAGATCTTATTTTTGCAATATTTCTGAGATGATAAAAACATGATTGGACTAGCTTTGTGATATGTTGCTCAAAACATAAATTGCTATCAAACAGGACACCAAGATTTCTTGCAACAGGCTTGATATGTTGTGACAGGTAACCAGTAAATGGTAGTTTTGTGATATGCTGGGAACCAATAAAAGTTGTCTAAGATTTCTGTTTCATTAGAATTGAGCTGAAGAAAATTTATCAACATCTAGTTTTTTTTTATCAATCAGGCAGTCCCATAGAGAACTCAGCATACTGAGGTCAGTGGGTTTAGCAGGGAGGTACAACTATGTGTCATCCGCATAACAATGAAAAGAAATACCATGTCTACAGATGACATCACCCAAGGGGAGTATATACAGGGAGAACAAAATTGGTCCTAGAATTGACCCTTGAGGCACAACATACTTGACATGGGAAAATGATGACAATGAGTTGTTAAAAGAGACACAAAACTTTGGATTTGACAAATATGATATGAAACAGTCCAATGCAGTACCAGATATGACACCCAGTGCCTCAGTCTATCTAAAAGAATGCCATGATCAGTTGTGCTGCAGGCTGCACTTAATTCAAGCAAGAAGTGAGCAAATGCATGTGTCAGCATTCATTAAAAGGTCATTAGTGACTTGAGAAGGGCTGTCTCAGTACTGTGTACTGACGGAAACCTGAGTGAAACTTTTCAAAGATACTATTGTTTTCCACAGCAGCAAGAAGCTGCTTTGAAACATTTTTTTCAAGAATCTTAGAAATAAATGGCAGTTTAGAAATCAGACGATAGTTATCAAGGAAGGTAGGATCAAGCAGTAGACAGTGAGCTGTTCAAAATAGAAAGCAAATGGGGCCCAATACATTCCATTACTTCCAATAAAACTTCAAATTATGTCAAGAGGGCTGGAAGATACTCTCATTTGAGAAATATTTTCTAAAAGTTCAGGCAGAGTAATAGGGGAAAAATAGTTCAAAGTATCCCAGTGCGGTTGGTCAACATCTAAAAAGGTAGGACTGGGGGCAATATTGTCAAATAATACATAATAATAACAAATAGAAGCTACAAATTCACTTCACTCTTAAGTTCACAATAGAGTCCTACTGCATAAATTTATAGCTACTTAACATTGCTTATAGTGATAGCAGTACATTAAATTCAACATGTTGGTGACAGTAGTGTTGTGTAATACCTACTCACCCATGAAATTATTCCTTTTCTTTAGAACATTCAAATGTAGCACAAAAGTCTGGTATTCTCTACTGTAGAGAGTGTCAAGAAGACCGGACCAGTATAGTGGCGGCTGAGACGCATCCCACAACCTGTATCTGAGGCATCTATGTGTATATATCTATGGCCAAAAACATCTGTTATTGCTGCTTTAACTATGGACCACAACATTGTTGCTAGCTATAAAGTGAACTCAATTACCTAAACAGTACAGAGCAGCGCTCCATCCAGAGAAAGCTGAACTCCCCGATGTTTGATCTTTTCAAAGATCTCGTCCCTTTGGTGCCCTTTGCTATAAAAAAACATCATAGACCAGCTGGGTTGGTAAACACAGACGATCTGTGTGTAGTTTTGTGCTACTGCCTTAAGGGATTTCAGGGTTTTTAAGTTCAAACTGCCTTCAAACAAAAGGTTTGTGTTAAAGAGAGAGTCCGGTCCAACAATTTCAAACAATAATTACAACTGAATTGGTGACTGACTGCACTTGCAGAGTTTTTGGTTTTTGATATTCCATCAAATAAGTTTGATTTGAATTCCGGGCTTCCAGTAACTTCTCAGAAATTGCCCAAACTCATCATGTCTGCTGCCACAGTGTGCTGCTGTTCCATTGTTCAGTGTCTATGGAGGAGATGACATCACCACACGTCTGTCATTCTGCTATTCACCTTAAAGAGACTGAACCATATAATATATAGAGGATGAGCATTTTTCACACTGTACTCCTACAAGACTAATTTTCAAAAAAGTGCTATAAAGCTCCTCATGAGGCATTGTGAATTAGTAGTGTGTGTGTGTGAGAGAGAGGTTGTTCCAATCCTGGCTATTTTGTTCTCCATCTCTACTCCCTCATCAGTCCTGATGGAACACAGGATGGATGGATGAACACAGGGGAAGAGGAGGATTGAAAACGAAGGTGATCAGGAGGAAGAGAGGAAGAAGGAGAATGACCCCGATAAACTGTGATGGTGTGTGGCTGAACAAGACAAGACAAGACAGACTGTCAGACATGGACTGACAATTACTTCCCATCAGGCCCTGGGGCTTTCCAGTTTGTTTGGGTGAAGACAAAGCTTTCTGAGGGTGTATTTTAAGGACTCTGTCTCTGTTTCTGCCCCTTTGTAGCTCAATACATGAAACCGACAATAGTCTTTTTGTCCCCAATGAGATGCTACCTCATGTTGTTTTCATTTTCTAAAAAACAAAGATGATGATGGACAAAAGAGGCAGGTGAGAGGAGTTAGTGGGGGAGCGGAACCTTGACTAAAGATTATAATAAAGAGGGCCACTCATGTTTAAAGTGTTTGTAACTTTTTCAAGCATAAAAAGTGGAGAACAAAAATGATCAAGGCCAGTCTGAGATCTGAGAATTTAACTGTTTGACTTATTGCTAATTGAATGCCTGTTGAGTATTACTGGAATGCTGTTTACTGTGGCCAGAGCTGCGAAGGACAGACATTCTTGCTTTCAGTTGAAGAATAATTACTGATTTAATGTACCACCTACTACCCCTGCAAAGCAAACTCATCAGAAGCAGCTGTGAAGCTGAACAGGATGTTGAAGTGTCTGCGTATTTGATGCTGAGCTGCAGACAAACCCAGTTAACGGAAAATTCTGGTTTATTTCAACCTGATGTATTTCCCATAAATGTGGCTATTGTGGCTTTATGTGCATACCTGCCAACACTCCCAATTTTTGCAGGAGTCTCATTATTTTTAACCCTTTCTCCTGCTGTGCTTCTGATTGGTAATTAATCCCATTAATCTCCCAGTTTTATAGTTTTTCTTTTTCATTATCACAACCTGTTTCTGGCACTGTACAGTGTGTGCACAGCTGCTCTCTGTGTAGGCAGTCTTTCATCCTGTCCCCTGTCCTCTGCTGCTGATGTGATTGACTGCCTGCAGGTACTGCTGGTAGTGAGTGGAGGTACTGATTTGTCTCAGCCAGTAACTAAATTTATAAGAATTTGCCAAATATTAAGATACGTATAGGCTACATACAGACAGCTTCCACTGTAGTTCACTGTGGTTGTGTAAAACATACCGGCAGTGGATGGGACACTGCGGGCAAAACAGTTGAAAATATTGCTTTTCTACATGTTTATGCTTGTTGAACAGGTGATTTGACAAAATACTTATTGGCTTTCTACTTGTGAAGGTTTTGTTGCACTTACAGTAGCCTACTGAGCTTATCGTCAACTCGAGTAAAATGTTATAAACGTTATCTTTCACTTGCCTCCTACATCTTTCCAAATAAACATGATTTTCACATGAATCGCTTCAAAAGTTTGTTTCTGAGTCTGAACGAAGGTGAAGTAGAAAGTAGCCAAATCTCTTGTAGCATACACCTGGGCAAAGAATGTAAAATGTTCAATGATGGCTAAAACTAATTCATGACCATCTTTGCACTTCGACAAAGACAAGCTCAAATGGCTGAGTGGTGACGATGTTAATTAGTGGTGCTCTTGTTTCACGGCTTCTTGTGTTTGCTTGACTGTGTTTGCTGTTTCTTAATGCCTGAACATGTGTATGGCTTACAGTGTCTTTTGTGTGCATACAGGCCAGTGGGTCTCTTAGCATTCTTTTGAGCAGTACAGTGTTGTTTTACAAACAGAACATTTTAGTTACTTACTTTCTTTCTCTTCTTTGCAACTTGTGCAACACCGGGACCTATATATGTTGCTGGTTGCCCTGTATCCTGTGGGAGCAACCATTCATAGTTTAAAAGGCCCCTAGCTGGTTTTGTCAGTCTCTGTGCTTTACAAACCTAAAGCAATGCTGACAGTATTCCTCACCCACCTGAATACAAGCAAATCACCTAGGGCGGGAATGTGGTGCTGGATTATATCGCTGTGGTGAAAATCTTTGTTGGAACTGTGCTGTTTCCCCCACATGTCCAGGACCAAGCATTGATTGATACTCCACCACCATTGCTGGTGGTAAAAGTTCTTGCAATTTTGTTCAGCCTTGAAGGAGGGGGGCTGTGGGGGTGCAAACACTGAGACAAATTTTCTGGTTCTCAGCTTGCTGGGAGATACTGTGCAGGTGGCAGGTGTTGACTTTTGAATGGTTCCTCTGATTTGGGAAAAAATCAGCCCTCAGGTCTCAGCCCTTTCAGCATCACCATGTCGGAACACATTTCTGAGAGATCAGGAAGTCTCCAGCAGCAGCTCATCTAATGTATTTGTTTGCAGGAGGTAAAGCTGCAGGTCACTTTTAATATTGTTGTTCTGCAAGCCAGTCAGGACATTGTGCATGAAAAGACTCTGGACAAGTGCAGGGTGATACTTTAAAATAGATTCAACTTCCTGAGAAGTGAATGGGATTTTCTGTCTCAGGTCCATTGGACTTATCATTATTTGCAGTGTCTGTTTGGTACTCTGGGCTTCAGAGGTGAGTTATTTATATAACTGAGTTGTTTATGTAATATGATTTTCTTTTCCTTCAAGGGAACTCCTCAACTGCAGGCCCGGTGTGATGGCACGGATTACAGCATCAGTGATTCCTGACTCGGGGTAGCCTTTGCTGAGTCCAATGTCAATTTGTCTGGCCAGACTAGGAAGGTGAGTCTGTCTTTTTGTCTGGGCTCCCCTATTTGGCCTGATATCTTAAAGCCTTTCCACCACATAGAGCCATTTGGAGGTGCTGGAGCCATATTCTTTACTGGGGTGCTGGAACTTAGAGTATGGTTCATGCTTTCTTGTAATGACTTAGTCTTAGTGCCTATACTTCCTTCAGGAGGCTTCCCTGTTCCTCAATTTGATTTAGGATTTCACATGCACTCAGTTCTTTAGCCATTTGTATTTTGTCTATGATGTCTTGAACATTAACAATGTCTGACATACCGTCATCCTCTAGGTCGGCCGATTCTTCCTGTTCAAGGTACTTTATGACTATGTGAGACTAACTGACTGCGTGTTTTACCAGTCATTTGCTCTGTTCCTAGTCCTGAGATTTGAAGTGCATTGCATACTTAAATCGGCTGTTCTACAGTCAGTTTATACAGTGCTCCTTTCATTTCCAGCTGCAGCTTCACCAATTCAGATTCTGTTTTATCAAGGGAGTGGGTATAAGCAGAAAAATGAGGGTTTATTTGACTTAATTGGCTTTCGCTGCAGCTTAGTGGTCACTTTGCTCACTTCAGGATACAAGCCACAAATGTTTATCTGAGAACCACCTCTGATGCCTTGATGGACTTGCACTGGCGTGGGTAGTTAGGTGGGATGATTGATGAGAGGATTTCTCATTGATGGTCCTCAAGCTAAACATCCCAGCAGTGCCTCCAAATGTTGTGTCCTTAAACAGGGGAAATAGTGAGGGGAGAAATATGAAAAAAAACAGCACACAGCTCTCGCTTTTGCTCTTCTGTATTGAGTGAGAGAGAGGAGCACTTTTCCCCCTACTGGATTTCCAACAGATCAACACACAATTAACCTAAACAGACAAGGATTTGCATTACCTATTTGTACTATTTGTACTCTTCTTCTTCACACTGGTTACCTTGGCATTATCGCCAAAATAACAATGAAATTATGTGTTATGAAAATGGAATAGAACTAGCACAACTGCAAAAGGAATTAAATGATGTTTTCTGAAAAAATGTATTATTTTTAAATTCTTGTCTGCCACAAAGACTGACAGAAAACAATAAAGTTGCAGGCTGTAAAACTAAAATAATGAACCAAAAAATGCTAAAGCACTCTATAGAGTTGAGGGGAACAACAGATATGGTGATGGTACTTTGTGGGTTTGTCAAAATGAGCAAAACCTTTCACATTATATACAGTCATTTGTGCCATCATTAATCAAAGTAAGAGAATAAGAAATATTTATTAGTGCAGCTGGAGGTGTTTAAACAAACACTTTTCCTGGTGAGGACAGTCTCTTGTCAGCATGGGCACTGGGTCAGATTTGAGCCCAGAATGTTACATTTAGTATATGTTGTAAGCCTCTGAGGCACCAGGGCGCCCCATTGGGTGGTGTTTTGCATCATCTGCTATTGTGTTTTGTTTGAAGGTCCCCCATTTGTGCTACAGGTCAATCAGACAGGAAGTGAATTAAAAAGTTCCAAAGTAATGGGCCTGGAGAAGAATTGTGCACCTAATTTGTCAAAGAGTACTGCAATCAAAAATATTGATTATCTGAAAAAGAGTGAATATAAGAGCAGAGCAGGTCTAAGATTTGAGAACAAAGGGTTCTCTCCCTCTCTCTCTCCCTCCATTAACAACTGGGACATAACAACCTAAAAACACACTGTCTTGTCCCAACCTAATCCTTCCACTGTCCACACAATCCATTTTGACATGTCTTGTATATTTGCTCCTAACTTTGCCTTTTTTTTCTTTTTTTGTCCCCTACCAACACAACCACACACACTCACCAGCATGTTTGAACTAAAGGCATTGAACCTCCACACTGTAGGTTGAACTGTGCGCCTGCAGAGGATGATTATTACCACAGATATCTTTCACCTCACAACCCTTTTTTACATACCCTGAAGGCTATCATTTGACAATTTACTGCCACACAAACACAGCATTGCACACACTCATCCTGCCGACCAGTGGCATTCACTGTATCTCTTTCATGCATCATTTCCTACAAGGATGAGCATGGCAACCTTAATATTATACCCTTTGGAACTATGAAGGCAGCAGCTGTCACTGTCATCTGTATTTTGATGTACTTGGGATGATATATCTTTCAATCATATGACATAAAGAGCTCAAAGGCGGAATATTATGCACAACTCCAACAACCTTCTACAAAAATGTGCGAGGGAATAAGTAATGTGATTACAAGGCAATTAGACACCAATCTGTGCAACCTGGAGAGGAAGCCCTTGCCTGGAGTGGCAGTTAATGTGTGTGTCTCTGTGTGCGTTCCACTTGTGCATGCCAGTTGGGTTATCTGGCTGCTGCCTACCTGGCAGTCTGTGAGCCTTTTATTGGCTCTCTGAGCCTGCAGCCCTGCCACACTCAAACAGAGGAATCTTGGTACACTACTGCCCTGAGGGCTAATGTGTTGAACTTCTGAACCCAGCAAGATAATATCTGAACCTCCGTCTAGTAAAATAGGGGTGGTGTAGTGATTAAATACTGACAACTTACTGAAGACTAAAGTCCTGCTAACAATCCCTTGAAGGTGGCAATTATATCTAGGGCTGTAGTCACCCAAAGAAAATCTTGGTCGACTGAATTTCTTTGGTTGAAATAACAAAAGATGTTACAAAATATTGCACATTACTGGTTGTTCCTCCAAATAATTTAGCAGTTTTTGTGATCAATAGTTCTACTGTTCAAGCACCAAATATTTGTTGAAAAAGTTGTATGTGTCATTTCCCATGCATTTCTTTTATAATCGGCAGATCTCTTCAAATATATTGTTGTAATTTTTGTCACCGTAAGGAATCTGGGAGTTATCTTTGATCAGGATATGTCCTTTAACTCCGACATAAATCAAATTATCAAAGACTGCCTTTTTTCACTTACGTAATATCGCAAAAATCAGGCACATCCTGTCCCTAAAAGATGCAGAAACATTAGTTCACGCATTTGTTACTTCTAGGCTGGATTATTGCAATTCCTTATTATCAGGCTGCCCTAACAAGTCTCTAAAGATTCTCCAGCTGGTCCAGAACGCAGCTGCACGTGTTCTGACTAAAACTAGAAAAAGAGATCACATTTCTCCCATTTTAGCTTCGCTACATTGGCTTCCTGTAAAATCTAGAATAGAATTTAAAATCCTTCTCCTAACTTACAAAGCCCTTAATGGTCAGGCACCATCATATCTTGAAGAGCTCATAATACCATATTATCCCACTAGAACACTGCACTCCCAGTATGCAGGCTTACTGGTGGTCCCTACAGTCTCTAAAAGCAGAATGGGAGGCAGAGCCTTCAGCTATCAGGCTCCTCTTCTATGGAACCATCTACCAGATTCAGTCCGGGGTGCAGACACCCTCTCTATGTTTAAGAGTAGGCTTAAAACTTTCCTTTTTGATAAAGCTTATAGTTAGGGCCGACCAGGCTCGCCTTGGATCAGCCCTTAGTTATGCTGCTATAGGCCTAGACTGCTGGGGGACTTCCCATGATGCACTGAGCTCCTCTCTCCTCCTCCTCCTCTCCATCTGTATGCATTCATGTAACATCAATGCATGTCACTAACTTTGCTTCTTCCCCAGAGTTTTTTGTGCTTTCTCATCTCACAGGAAAACCTGGGTTCTGGGCCGAGCCTTCGCGGTCCTTCACAGTCCCAATGGCATCCTTCCCTGTCTATTGATGCTTATGCTTGTTGTTGTTGTTGTTGTGATTGTTGCTCTCCTGTCCCCCCTTTCCCTCTCTCTTTCTCTCTCTCAGCCCAACCGGTCAAAGCAGATGGCCGCCCACCAAGAGCCGGGGTCTGCTTGAGGTTTCTACCCGTTAAAGGGGAGTTTTTCCTTACCGCTGTCACCAAGTGCTTGCTCATGGGGGAATTGTTGGGTCTCTGTAAATTAAAGAGTACGGTCTTGACCTGCTCTATGTGAAAAGTGCCTTGAGATGACTTTTGTTGTGATATGGCGCTATATAAATAAAAATTGATTGCTTGATTGATTTGTATTTCTGTCAAAGAAGAGTCTAAACCCTCATTGCATTTGCCACAGTTAAAAGTTATTACATTCTTAAACATATGTCTTGTGGCTTTACACACAGTATAACACAAGATGTTTCAAATTAAAACATTGTATGTTGTATTTGAATGCACTGTCATTAACACCTATGCTGAGTTGAAAAGTAACGCAAATAGGTTTACCATACCTGCGAAGACAGAAAGACTTAAAGATATTTTTAAAACGGTTTAGAGAGCTGTTGCTGCTCTGACTAATGCAAACAAACACTTTGAATGAGACAACTAAGTTTTCCTCTCATGGTCCACATCCTGTTTCAGACGGTTTTCCACCTCATTGAGAACACCCTGCTGGAGAGCGCACTTGTAACAATTTTGTATTGTGTGGAGGAAAATAGAGGCACATATCACAAAGAGTTCTTTCAATCAAAAAATATCCATATTTGTGTATGTGCGTCACCCTGTGCTCTAAACTATGTGCATACTGAGCAACTGCATGAGGTTTAACGAGAAGACTGATTCTCTTTAAGCCATGGGGAAAACAAGCACCAAGAGAGTGATTATCGTCCTTCTCACAGACACTGGGGGGAAGGTAGCAATGAGTGTGTGCATGTATGCATTTGTGTCTTTCCACAACGGTGTGCTCACAACTAGCCATTAAAAGTGGGCCATAAAACAATGTCTGGATGCTTGTTTGTCCAGACTTTGTTAAGCCAAGACATCATTACAGCTTGCAGGCTTTACATTGTTCCTAGCTGACACTGGAACAAGAGCAGCCAGATAATGGATACTGGCTGAGCACACAAGATGGTTGCTGAGGGAAAAATACTTTGTATTAATTAATGCCACATCCCTAAGTGCAAGATCATAGTTTGTCAGTGTTAATGATATGGGTCATAACAAGTAAAATGCTAGAGTTTTAATTTTTGCACAAGTTAAACACCAATTAGAGAATTCTTGGAATCCAAACCTTGAGTAACCTGCAGCAGGTTTATAAAATGAAGGTAAAATCCACCTCACCTCATCTAACACAGTTAGAGCTCATCCGTCTGTGATGTTCAATTCATAGCCAGCATTTTAGGTGTTTGGTGTTTTAAGATTTATATGTTGTAATTTTTGTACTCACTTTCCTTTACCCTGGCTCACACTTAAGTGATGGGGCATTTAATGGCTGTACCATGTATTCAAACCATGTGCTGTGGCTGCCCTGTATTCTGGTCTGTAGCCTGCGACTGTGGTTGTAAAAACGACTTTGTCTGCCTCTTCTGTGACAGACCTACCTACAATAGTTTGTGTCCAGACTTTACAGAGGTTAATTTTTCCAGCTCTTAGCATCTGCTCTTTCTGACAGATGCTAAAGTTTAGCTGTCATGCTAAAGAGAGACACCATCTTTTCTTAGGAGCTTCAGGAGGCTTACTTCTTCCTTCGTAAAGTACCCGGCAACCGAAATGCTGCGTTCTGCACACACTGCAAGAGCACATTTTCGGTTGCTCACGGTGGAAATGCTGATATAAAAGATCATATTAAGATGGCCAAACATAAGCAGTGGCTACAAGGGGGAAGTAGCATTGATGTGACCAACTTCAGTGGGATAAACGCGGGTGACAGCCATGTGAATACTCCTGGTAGGTGTGCCAAGCACTGAAATAATTGTCCCCCAACCTGATGAAAATGCCTCAGGTGCATGCATAAGCGCATACATGTGCGCGTGCATGAACATGCGGTAACGTACACTTAAGGGTCCCTGTTTGAGGGTTTGAAAATATGGTCACCCTAGGCAAAGGCTCTGTCCCCTTAAGTTTTCAGCCTGGACTCTGGAAGAGACCTCTGCCCAATGATCTCAAACTACAAGACGGTTCATAAGGGATTAAAAGGTCTAAAATATAATCTGGACCCAGGTAATGAAGAGCCTTAAAAGGTAATCAATAAGATATTAAAATCAATCCTAAAACAAACAGGGAGCCAGTGTGAAGAATAAGTGTGATGTGATCATGCCTCTTAGTTCTGGTTAAAAGCCTGGCAGGTGAGTTGTCCAATCATGTAATCGTTTTTTGATTAAGACAAAAGGCTGTTGCAATAATCAAGCGCGTGGATATAAAAGCATGTACACGAGTTTCTTTTTCTTTTCTCAAGAGTCTTGGAAATAAAAGGCAGTTTAGAAATCAGACGATAATTATCTAGGAGGGTAGGATCAAGTTTGTTAATACAATGTGATTTTGAAATTACATACGTTGTAACGTACCGGCAGTTCAGCGTGGCTCAAGCATCATATTATTCTCCTCACAGATAGTGGCCAGTGTAATGAGTAGCTCATTGATTAACCTGCCAAAGACAACTACTACCTGTGTTAGGGGGTTGCTGGCTGCTATGCTGCTGTAGAATCACATAAAATCACAAAACATACATACCAGTAAAAAGTTTGGACTCACCTACTCATTCAAGGGTTCTTCTTTATTTTTACTATTGTATACATTGTAGAACAATACTGAAGACATTAAAACTATGAAATAGTTAAACTATTTAACTATAGTTTATAATATAATAGTTAACTATGAAAAGTGTTAAACCAAAATATGTTTCATATTTTAGATTCTTCAAAGTAGCCACTCTTTGCCTTGATGGCAGCTTTGCACACTATTGGAAATATCTGAACCAGCTTGTAGTCACCTGGGATGCTTTTCAATTAACAGGTGTGCCTTGTCAAAAGTTAATTGGTGGAATTTCTTGGCTTCATCAGTTGTGTTGTGCTGAGGTAGTGTTGGTATACAGCAAATATCCCTGTTCCGCTACTGTAGTAAACGAGTATACTGTAGTATGGCAAGAACCACGCAACTAAGTAAAGAGAAACGACAGTCCATCATTTCTTTCAGACATGAAGGTCAATTTGGAAAATTTCAAGAACTCTGAAACTTTTTTCAAATGCAGTTGCAAAACCCATCAAATGCTATGATGGGACTGGTTCTCATGATGACCACCCGAGGAAAAGACCAAGAATTACCTTCTCTGCAGAGGATAAGTTCATTAGTTACCAGCCTCAGAAATCGCCAGTAAACAGCACCTCAGATTAGAGATCACATCAGTGCTTCCCAGAGTTCAGAGAGGGTTGCTGGTGACACTGTTGGTGATTTGTGCAGAATGGAGTAAAAACAATTGCGACTATTATACTGGGGTTTGTATGTAGCCAGGTTAAAAATACCATATATTGTATTAAAGTTGATGTCAAGAGAAAGTTAAGTAAGGTTAAAAGAGACATTATAAATATCGTTAAAAAAGCTATTTCCTAAAATATTAAAAGGTTCAGTGTAATAAATAAGTTTAAAAATATGCAGATATATAGTTATAAATATTTCATTTTATTTTGAAGAGTTCATAGTGGTAAAAGGAAGTAGTATTCAAGAGTAAATTTAATACTGGTCATTCATTGGTTGAAGTCATGGATGTATAATAAGAGCTGGATAGGGCGTCGCCGCTCAGCCTTGCAGCCAATTTTTCCCAGTGGCCACTCGCGGTATTGCAGCGAAAAATCCCCCTGCAGCCCATAGACCACCATTGTAAAAGAGATGCCTGTAAAACTGTTGACAGGACCCCTCGAACTGCAAACGTCAATTATGACTCTTTCATTTATGAACTTTTGATTCATGCAGGTTTTATGTTTTTCAAACTTTCCTTGAGCCGAGAAAAGCGATTTAAAAATCTGTGACGTCATCACAATGTAAAGTTTATGGGCCGAGCGGGAGCTTGCGGGTAGGGCCAGCTGGGGAAACACTACTGCGCATATTCAGTGGGCTGCACAATGTGGAAGCAAACCCAGAAGCTAGGAACTTTTTGCTGATTGGAGTCAAGCTACATGACCATATTTTATTTTATTGCTCTTTTTAGTGAAGTGGCCAAATAGTTTTGGGACTCTCCGTTCCCAAGCGTCTAATCAGGCCTGCAAGGGGAGGGGGGGGTTATTTTATTTTATTTAAATACCTGCCAGCTTGTGTGTGTTTGTGCTTGGTGAATGTGGGCCCGCAAATTTTGATATAAATTTAAATCAGAGGAAATTAAATTTCACTTGGAGTGTATTGTTTATATTTGAAGAGGGTTATTGCCATAACTCCAGTTATTGAAAGAGACTTTTATTTCATTGTTTATATGGGAAATTTGCCAAAGTAAATAAGAGAAGTTCATTATTTCTAAAATTGATTCCAGTGTGATGCTTGGTTATTTCTTTCACTAGAGGTATTTAACAGTGGATATCAGTAACAGCTTTGTTTAAAGGAGTGACACACCTATTTCATTCCAGTAGTCTAATTCATCAAAGGTAGATTGCAGTGTATAAATTTAATACAAGGGTTAAGTAAAACAGAGTCTAATAAGTGTAGTACAGTTCATTAACAGTGAATAAAGGGACCCAAGACAAATACAAAAGTATATATAAACAAAAGAGAAACAGAGTAACATCTAAGTATACTTTATGGTACATTAAGTTAGTTGAACTCAGGGCCCTTCCCTGTTTAGACTAGGGATAGGTGGGCTACATGTATAAAATAAAATTCTTTATTTGCACACATACTGAGATGACTCATTTGGATGTAACAGAAGGAGGAAACTGCAGAGCTAAATTGTCGTTCTCATTTATTTCCTTTGAGATTTCACTTCATTGTTTATTCTGCCTTGAATCTGTCCCCCGCTCTTTCGCAGAATGATAAACAACGTGGAAACTTGCACTCGATGCAATTACAGTACATCAGCCTCTGGTGTACAGTATACACATGCCTTCAACTCATGCACATATGAGACATGCAGCGTGGGTGTAGATGGGTTTGACATTTGGAAGCATCAGTGATCTTCTGCTGGCATGGACGCGGTGACATGGAGGAGCTCGTCTCTCTGCCTCCACGGGGGGTTAAAGGACCGGGTAGCTGCGATGCTGCTGATTATACATAACGTTAGCTTAAAGAGTACAAAAAATGACATCAGAAGACAGAGCAAGGAAATCTATGTCTCAGGCTTTAATAGTAACTTGTTCATGTTTTCCATGGCAACAGGATGAAGGTGGGTTGGGTGGGTTGAGGGGGTGATAGATGTCTATTTTTGTAGTGTGGAATAAAACGAGGTCAGAGGCTAATGTGATGGGAAAATTAACTGTGAACTGTCTGTGCCTCACTTAACAACACAGCTACAGCTACAATGAAACTTAACCTTCTGAGTCTCTTAATTCCACATCATCGAAAGTTTGGAATTAAACTGTTGATGATGATGTGACCATTGCCCTACGATGTGTGTACAGAGACCTGATTGAAGATGGTTGTGTGATTGTAGGCTACTTTGCCTGTCTGTTCAAATTTGATAATTACACACATATCAAATTTTTTTTTACCAAATGACCACTATATTGGTTTCAAATATTGTCATATCAACAATGTATTTAAAAATAAATGGGAATCTCTGGTGTTTCTATTTTCTGGAGTACTCCCATTATATACATTCTTATGACCGCTACATCATGTGGTGTGTTTTTAGTACTGCTTGCTGACCAGCAGGTGATAATGCTTTGATTTCATTGCTGCCTTGTTAAGAAACATTTGCCTGAGGAAGATCTTACAGATCAAAACATTGCCTCAAAAAAGAGAATAAAATTATTTATTGGGAGCTTAACAGTGTGCAGACCTCTTGCGCCTGAATAGCTTGCTTGGATGTGCACACACTTGATCCCTCTTCTGAAGTTTGGAATCAAAGACATTCAAATTTAATTGTCATTCTTGCTTGAGAGATGTTCAAGTCACTATTATACTTTTTGCAGTTGTATATTCAGGTGGAAATACAATTCATTTGCTGATTTAAAACTTAAAAATGTACTCCACAGTAGTTAAAACATAATGTGTACAACATAAAACCTCACTGAGAATGGTTCTGTCAACAGCAGTTAGACTTTTGGATTACTTTTTGTAATATGTACGGAAAGCCAAAGAGGCTATATCTGTACTTGTTTTAATGTTTTGTTTTTCATCATTATTAAATAATTAGATTATTCTGTGTGAGAGATTTCCATGTCATCTATAATGAGCAGACATAAAGCAATCTTTTTCACAAATTGTTAATATCTAATTTAAGGTCACTGTATTTGAAACTGTGAATACTGCAGGCACACAGTCACAGTTAACATAATAAGAATATAACAGGAACTTTATTTAGTTGCAGCTGCATTTGGCTACAAAAACTAATGATGTTATGTACTGATGACGAATATAATCAAAAGATAGTTTTGTTTACCACCAATTATATTTACAAAGTGTTTTTCTGTATTGACTAATTTACAAAGCATACCATGAGATTTAAATTGGAAAATGTTTTCCAATCTTCCAGTCAGCTATTGGCTTGATTAGTTTCTGTGCAGTATGATTATTATAATTGTCAATGACAACAAAATTAAAGTCCATTTATACAAGATTACAATAAAGGACTGGGAGGACCATGGAGTTTGGAGAGTTACTTAACACCCCCTGATATCCAGTGGTTTAAAGGGGACATATTATGCACATTTCCAGGTATATGTATCTTCTGGGGCCCCACAGGAATATCTTTGCATGATTTACAGTTCATGATTTATTGACCCTTTGTGTAGCCCCTCAGTTCAGTCTCTGTCTGAAACAGGCTCCTGTCTTTAAAGCCCCTTTCCTGAGGGGCCCACAACTTCACTACTTTTTCTCATTCTTTACTCAAAATGTAAACTTCTCAAATCCATCCATACATATTCAAGCTGATATCCAATCTGAAATAAGAGAGTGGGCAACGCAAACAACACATGGAAAAACCTTAGCAACAACCGTAACAACCAAGGATATGGAACGGACAGCTGTTTATGGGCATATGTGACGAACCAACGTCAGCTTGTTGGCAATGGAAAACATTGCAAACAAAGCATTCGGAGCAGGTTGAAGCCCTGACTTTTGACTTGCAGGGAGCATTTCTACATACAGTATGTTAACTTCATGTTTTGGAACTTTGACCATGTTAAACATGGATATCTGACATTGGAACAGTATATTAGGACGAGAAAGATATGTCCATGATCAGACAAACCCACTGGACATCTATTCAGACAGTGAGCTGATTGAGAGGTTTCACTTAGGCAGGTAAGCCCTGTTTGAGCTAATTGAAGAGTTCTCCCCTCAACTACAGCATGTGTTGGACAGAAACACAGCACCCTTGCCCTGTGTGAGATATGATCAGTGTACATTGGACAATAGCATCCCAGGTTGAGTGTTCTTGGCTCTCAAACGATGCCTTAGGCATTATATCCACCTATCCAGCCAAGAATTAGCGGGAATTTGAGGCAGGGAGAGTGAATGGTCTTCTCCTCAAGTGGATACCCACTGAAGCAGTGGCTAATGACACCTGTCATGGCAAGGGCACAACTACAGCATAAAACATGCAACAACAAGGAACATTGTTGAGGGCTGCATTGGAGTGCTGAAATGTAGGTTAGTAACTAGTTTATGGGCTTAAACAGCACTAGCAAAAATAAAAAAAAGACCAATATGCTATATTCAATTGTGTATAAAAGAATGCACTGTCAGTAAAGTATTTGTAAAATGAATGTTTATAATCTAACATTGCTGTTTCAAATGGTTTAAATTCCTTCTCATGTTTTTTTTTTTGTGATCACATATTTTTATTAGGCTGTTTTATACCCTATTTTATTTAAACAACAAATATATAAACATAAGCAACAAAACAACAGTAAAAGCAATCTTATATATCAGTAACTTACAGTTCATTACAATTTGACTCTGAATTATATATATGTACATCTTTTTTCCTGCCCAGCTGGTGCACTCTGCTCCAGGAGTAAATGTACCGTATTTATACCAAATATTAAAACATTTTTGACCAGTGACCCCAGCTTGACACCGTTAGAGCAACAGATCTATGAACTTTATCTAATGTGGAAATGATAAATTACTTGCAGTCTTCTGGACTGTCAGAATACAGTTTTCAGCTGGCTGGGCATTTTTCTTGGTATATGGACTCCAACTGAACACTTGCCAAAGGCTAATAATGTTGTGCAATCATGCTTTTCCCATCTGTGTGCTATATCAAAAATTAAACTACAGCTATCTTTAGCTCACTTAGAGAGGGTCAATTGTGCATTTAAGTTTTGGTAAGACAATCATGATTGCAGCTTGTCCACAATACTACTGCCATGCTCCTCATCCAATCAAAAGCAAGATGATCTTCTCAGTTTTTACCTCCTTGCTCTGACCAGTTCAATACTACATCTAGAATCAGTTGTATGATAAAAACTACATGGTTGAGAAACTGTTATCTTCCAACAACTATTACAGTTTTCTTTAACTGTAGTAATTCTCTAACATTATTGTATCATTAAAGCAATTACACATACATGTGTATCCCAGTTAAAATATGCATAAATAAATAGTTATCTGTAATAAATAGATAAAAGAACATATAAAGTATCTATCTATCTAGTTTTCATTGTGTTGTAAAATGTCAAGTTCATGGGTATGAATGTTAAGAATCTTAAAAATGTACCTCTGTGTTTTATTTCTTGTGATAAAAAGCTGCTAATTTGACAGAGTGCTATCTTTCTAGAGAAGTGTATCTAGTCACATAGGCTTTTGCTTGTTAATTGGCTGACGTGCATACACAGGATGAGCGTGAGTGCGGAAAAGAGGAGAGACTGGAGAGCAGGGGCACACAGAAAAGAATTAACAAGCTAATGTGGTAGTTTTCATGTGGACTTCTGAAGTTGTGCAGGCAAAGTTTGAATTTACTTGTGTCTTAGATAGAGGACATGTTTTGTGAGTAACAGAGAATTTCTGCCCAAAGTTCACTGTGCTGTTGATCACCTGCATGAGGCCCACTTGTTAATCAAGTGAGTGGTTAATCAGCAATGTGAACAGACTCGGAGCAAGTAGCTCAAAAAAATAGATAGACTAATTACATAGTGTCAGACTCATTTAATCAACATTTCATATCTTATGTTGCTAGATTCTTTTTCAGGTTGTAGCTACAGGTCATTCTTCAATGTTGCAAACCTCAACTCTAGACAGTACGCATGTAAACACACACTGCTGTAGACTAAAGTGTTAGCATAAAGCATATGCTGAGGACTCTAGTTTTTGGGGTTCAGTGCTCAAGGACATATTGGCAGCTTTGTGTTGAAAGAGGAGAGTGAGTGTCTCATTGGGTACATCCCAAGTCTCTTATTTGATATTTCCTCGCTCCTCAATCCTTGCTTGAACTGGAAGTCGTTCTGGTCCGTCATTTTGAGGGCCGTCTCAAAACTCTTAATTCTGCTCCGAGGATCAAGGAGAGAGGAGCAAGGAGGGATCTCTGTGAGGATACACTGAGTGAGGATATACGAGAGCAGCCTTCATGTAAGTCTTTTACCAGCCGACATCCCCCCCTTATTGGAAAGCAGTTATGGATTGGACGCTGCAGCTGATCGGAAGACAGAAGACAGATTACAGATTCAACTCAAACGTTTGTTTTATATTTTATTCGTTTTCTGATTCACCGTCTTGTTAAAAATCTGTTAATTGTCAGTCTTTTCATGATCTGTTATTTCCCCCATTAACTGTTATTATGGATAAAATTAAAGTCAGGGCAAGTCTGTCTGTCAGCAAGAAACACAGTCTAAACACATTGACATTTTACATCATTTGTTGTCATTTCCATTCAGTCACATGTGAGGCTGAAAATTCCTGAACGTCAGAGTTACATAATTTCCAGACGTTTAGTCAAATTAATAATTTCCAGTGTCCAAAATACACCCTAACCATGTTCTAGCTTATTAAATAAGTTCACTATCAAGACATCAATACATAATGAATAATAATATAAATGTATTCTGCCAGTAGAAATGGTTGATGTGCCTCTGAGCAGGACACAGTACACAGAATACATACAGAATGCAGGTTTTTATTCATGAGCAGGCGTTTGTTAAACAGGTAACAGGCTGCAGAGAGAAAACAGCTGGTCTGCCAGTGGTAACTGTACACCTTTATTAATGTTAACACTGTACATGTGCAGACACAAACTCCATCAGAAGGTTCTCCGGCTGTTAAAGGTGACTGACAGCTGATCAAGCTGTGATCAGCTGCTGCTGTCGTCAGAAACGGACGTCACTTCACATGATACTTCAGAGGAGAGGATGTCTCATTTCTCTGAAAACATGGGTTGTGTTTCATTCGTAGTTCCACTTCCCCTCATTCACTTACCCTCAACCCTTGGTACAGGGCCATTTGGCGGCCCTAAGCATAATTGGTCATGGGGGCCCTGAGTCGAGTCCCAAGATGGGCTTCAGTGCTCCTTGGTATGACGTAACAGCATATGGAATCCACTTTCCCTTGCTGTCAGTAGTCTCAACCTAATGAGGAACTCCATATCTTCTTCTGACCCTTAAATACCATGATAACATAAACAAACACTATTGCATGGTGTGCCATTACTATAATGTGAAAATGGTGTACAAAACAGCATAACTCTGTAACATAGGTAGTTCTAAGTGCAAATGATGGGGAATTGTAACATTCTAGTCCAGAAATTGCATAAAGCAAATTCCATAGTATGACAAAAATTTGAATTTCAAAATGATTACTCTGATTATCTGGATATTGTTACTTACACTTGTAGATTGTTTGTTCAGACATTCTTTCTGTTTGTTCCAATCACAAACATCTGTTTTTTGTATTTAATTTATTATTACAAAACTGAACAATAATAAACATCAATAGACATATATGCCAAGGGAAAAGAAAAAAAAGGTTCAGCAGTACAGAGAATTATACAGTTTACACATATTAAGAGTTTTTAAGGCTTTGGGGTTTATAGAGCACTGAATAGTTTGCATGTATTGTTGCATTTCATTCATAAAAAAATTAAAGGCTTGCTGTTATAAAATGTACTTTTGTGAATATGAAATTTTGCTAATATAATAAATAGATTTATATTATAATACTATGTGTTCTGAACTGTAGACATCATTCATGGTAATGAAAATTGAACATAAATGTTACAGTATTGTGGGCAAATTCTTTCCAATAAATAACAGTATAAGGACAGTAAACATCTGTTTAATACTGTAGATCAGCAGCTCGTTGTCGTCATAGTGGAAATGTCGAGAGACCGCATTGCACAGTGGTTAATCTGCAGCGCTGAGTGACCATCGTTGATCATTCGCTCCCTCAGCCTTTGAAGGGCCCATTTCATTAAGTTCACTTGAGTTTTTCAGAGAATTGGAATGACACTTGTCATGGCGGCAGGGATTCCCCCGAGGGCAAGTGCAGAGGGGAAGTCAATGAGGGTATGTTGAACGGGACAAAGAGACGCAAGCGAGGGAAACATGGATGCAATTAAGAGACTTCAGTTGTTTCCTTTGTACCTCGTCTGTGCTATAAGCTACTATCATCCCTCCATACATGAGCAATCCAAAATCACCTTTGATAGATACGAACACCATCCCGTATGATGTTATTCTGATGACAGCTGCTGGTTCAGTCAGAGAAGCTGAGAAGGAGTCTGTGTTAGTCAGCCGCAGTGGGTGGCAGTGACTAATTGACAGAATGTGTGGGTGTTGGTGAGGAACAGTTGTTAGGGCTGTTTGATTGACTCTGGTTTTGTCTGGTTTACAGCTGGCATCCGCGTTGCTATGACACGTGATCTGATCAAACACTGTGAGGTAGGTTATGCAGGAGAATAATGATGAAAGAATATGTACTTTGACAGTTAAATAAGATGCATTTAATCAAGAGGAATTTCCACTTTCTGATCAATGTCTCACATCGAGTATAAAGACAGAAATAATAAAAAGACTTGGCGATGGTTAGCGTGGACTAGGTTTGAGATTTTGTTGGGAGTTTTATTTAAATACTTAAGAATGAGAGAGTGTGTGGTCAAGAGAAAAGCAGGGACCAAGGAGTACACTGGGTGAAGAGAAAAAGATTATGAAATTCCCAAAAATATGTTTGCAGAAGTCTTTTAACTACAAAGCTGCAAAATTATTTGATAATTCTCCAGTGATGTTTACTGTCATTTCCATTGAAAATACCAGCATTTTCTCCATGTTTTTCTTTCATTCCCTTTTTTAAATTTTTCTCTTGCTGTCTGAGACATGTACTTTCATGCATGCCTTTTGTTCACCCAGTATGATGGACACTGACATCCATTTGTTTAGCTCAGAAAGTAAAAAGCACTCCCACCAAAGAGGAGGCTCTTAGGTGGAATGAGAAGTCAAAGCATGCCTTCAGAGTGAAAATAAAAAGCCTTCATCAGAGCTGACTTGCTGCAAAACATGAAAGTGTCAGTGTGTTTCAGCTTGTCAGTTCAGGCACTATGGACAATTAGTCTTTTGTTCTTCAGTGCTTAAAGTCATGTTTAGTCTGAGCTTAAAAAACTTATTAGCTACAAAGTCAATTTTACCTCCCTGTATATATTCTTTGAGATACAGTAATGTTTGAGCCCCTATATACTAATCCAGGCAGCATTTGTGGAAGTAGTCAAGAGTTTTTGATCCTACACACCTGTCATGAACGCTCATGCAATATGTATTTTAAGGTAAGCCTGTTCTGAGGTGCAAAATATGGGAGGAAACATTGTAAATCTATACAAATAACTGCTGCACTTGATTCATCAGAGCTAACTGAAACTTAACACTTGGCATATAGGTTGGATGGATTGATACCAGCAAGTCCTCCGAATTAAACGACCAGATACATGGTTTGACCATGTGCACTCAAGACAACACATCGGCAGTAATCAGTAGGACAACATCATTTGTCTTTCCAAAACCTTTACACATCACTGTTAAAAAATAAGGTTAAGTTAGGTTTAGGGAAAGATGATGGTTTGGGTTAAAATGATCATATGAAAGAAACATATGGTGTGGGTTAAAGTTACAACTTCTTTAAAGTTAGGGGACCTTTGTCATCATAGCTACATTAATAACCACAGGGTTAAGGTTAGGGGACGATTGTACTTACATTTTTTTTTCTCTCGCAGTTGGAAATGGGAAATAAACATCTCCTGTGGCAAAGTCCACTGTTTGGTTAATACCTCCATCCACCACTTCTCCTCTGAATGAAAAAAATTGTCAACTTTATATACGTCATCTGAACTCCACCACTGCTCCGGGTCATAATTACTAGGGTCACTCAAACATAACTATATGACATTTTTGGCTAACTGACATGACGACCTGTTATGTCTCATTGACACCTTAAGTATTACTACCGATACAATTTTGATTGGAGTGTCCGTCTAGCGTCAATAGGATCAATATCAACAACAAATATGCTCTGAGCACATTAACGCTCCTCTTTATGTGCATCCACGCAGTGATCATCTCATTAGTTCAACTAGTTCACAATATAAACGCTTTTGTTATTTATCATCCAAACCTGTCTTGTGTTTTAACATACATGTGATGAAGCAATTAACACAACAAGTAAGAAGGGAATCTGTAGCTGGCAGATTTGAGTTCATGACAGGTTTTACATTTGCTGTACCTGGTCTCTTGGAAGTTTACTAGCAAAATATTAACTCAAACTTTTGAAAAAGTATTAAAGATGCTGAAGCTGTGATACACTACAACACTTCCAGAGAATTTGTTTTCTAGTATGATGATTAAAGTATGCAGGTGTTATGTTTTAGCACTAGTTGATCTCTTAATGCTGCAGTTGTGGGTTTATCTCCTTTACTAAGGCAGAGCAAAATTTATATTGACTCTAAAGTCCTCGCGTATTGAAAATGTTACCAATAAATACAGTTCTAGTGATAATGAGTGAGCACATTCTCCATTATTCATTGCTAAGCGACACTATAATACACAGGTATTTACAGGGCCACTTGCAGGGTGCTGCGGCAGGAGATTGTGGACTATACAGCAGTGTAGTAGAAGATGACTTATGATTTTATTTGATTGTTCTGCTCCTTTTCATTCCCAGCCTTCGTTGTAAATGGCTGAATGGATTCAGTTGATGTATTAGAGTGTTTGTGGAAAGTGTGTGGGTGTGCATTTTCACTGCTGAGCATCAGCAGTTGTGTGCTGGAGAGTCTGGGGTCTGCTTCACTCTCCTTCATAATGATTTGTCTCCTTTCAGCTGCACACTCTGGCTTTTTCACTCACTTCATTATTTCACATTTGTGTTGAGCACCTTGTGGTCAATCACAGCACGTCAGACTGTCTCATTGACAGCTCCTAAGCACTCAAAACATAAGGGATACGTGATTATACCACGCTTTTTATATGCTTTCAGCTCCACTACGATTAAAGCTCTAAGAACGATAATGTCATTAGTATGCTGTCTGTGCGGTCCAGTACTCACATGTTGTGAAGCAAAATGAAAGTTGCAACCCCCCGGAGTGATTGGCATGGCTTTTGTTTACATATGCTCCATGGAATTCCAGACAAAGTCAACAGGTCGTCCAAGACAATCTGCAGGATCAGAAACATTACAAAAGTATCTGTCTGTCTGGAGATACAGTAGTATGAAATCCAACAGCACCAGAATGAACAACAGCTTCTTCCTCCAAGCTGTCAGACATCACAGCCACCCAGCACTCCACGCAAAGCTTAGCTAACACAAGCACACATAGAGAAACCTCATCACCTTACATCATTGCAGTTTGGTGTATGTGTGCACTACACTTTTACTTTTTGTCTAATGCTTGATCAATTTTTACATCCTGTTCCTGAAGAAACGATATTTCATCTCAGCTTTATTTTTCGTAGCTGGAATTAAAAATGAACTTGAAACTTGAAAGAGAAAGCTGTGACACAGGCTGTTTTGCCTTCATGCAGAGCTATTCAGCTCTCAGTCATTTTGTACCCTAATTGTTTTATTCAATTTAATGTAAAACTATTTTAGGCAAAGTGAACAGGCAAAGTGTGCAGCTGTAGTAGGCTATAATTGGTGCAGAGAAAAAGAAAAAGAAAAAATATATATATGTATATACTATTGATAGATATTCAGTAAAAGTACATTTGACCATGATATGCCTTGGAGAAACATTGACTCAGTGTTAACAGCACCTAAGACTTAATATTAGTCTGTTGACAAAAATAATAATCAGTTTTATTCATGTTTCAGTCATTTGATTATTGTTGGATTCACTTACTTGCTCACTAAATCTATGGTTCACTGGCTTTAGCCTGAGATGTAGAGCTAAAGATAGACAAGACATTGCAATGCAAAACTTTTCCTTTTATATAACATCTGGAGGAAGACTTTGAAAGCTGACAGCTTACATGCTGCACTCATTCCTACCAACAGCCTGTTAACACAAAGATAGTCAACTCAAAGTAGCGTTAACAATACCGTTAGCTTTACAATGCTGCATCAACGTTAGCTTTATATATATATATATATATATATATATATATATATATATATATATATATATATGTATGTAAATGTTGGTGTGCTGGTATGCATGTTTTTGTAGTTTGTCCCAGCAGTTGTGTTGCTGCTTCTTGCCTAATTTTTAGTACAGTTTTAGATGAATTTAGACCATTAATAGGCCTACATGTAGTGTGTCAAGGGAGTGGCACCACTAAATGTGCTAAATTTAGCAAAGCTACTAGCTGAACTTCTTTTCCATGTAGCGGTTGGGTAGCGTAGCTGTATTCAAAATCATGTAATTGTAGTGTGTCTGACTCTGTGTTGTGTCATGTAGAAGGTGAGGATCACACTTCCCAGGACTGTCTTTAAGCAATTTATTTCCCAACCAGCAGCAACAGCATCTGTAGTTGTGAAGAAACAAAGCCTTCACAGGGCTTCTCTTGCATAAATACTCTCTGTGCCTGTGTAACATCATAAGTAAAGTTATAAATACCCCATGCTAGCAAACACAGTCTCAACAGTACAGTCTGGCATGGCAAACTAAACGGCAGCCCTGCCACACACATGCCTTTACAAACTTCTCCCCTAATTAGAAAAAAAAAATTACAGTTCTAAAACATAACAATGTTAATACATTGACTTCACATGTATTTTTAAGTAAGCAAAAACAGTGAAAGAAGAGAGAGCAAAGGACATGCTTCCCTGGAAAAGTCCATAACAAAAAGAGGAAGTATAGTCTGTCTAGTGTAGTTTGTAAAATAAGACTCTATATAATAAGACTATCACTACACTTATAACCCACAATATTTCCTTTTATGGAAAGGTGTCTAATCTTAACATGAAACCAAATTCACTTATTTACACAATTGCATACAAACATACTGACAACATATCAACAACACTTAAGGAATATAGGAAACATGACAGCAGAAATGCTAACCTGCATCCTTCAAAATAAAAGTCTGTGCTTCGATCTATATAGGATTTTAGCAGATGTACAGTTAATGATATAGCAACAACACTACACTACTACGTAATGTTTTCAGCAGCAAGCTCTCTTTTGCATTATCGTTCAGTTTGATGAAATTTCTATTACATTTGTTCATTTTTGTTTTCATTGACAAAATGCACTAATTAATGCACCACAGTCTGCTGTTGCTGGCAACTACAGTGCAGCTGCAGCTGGGTTGATAGCTGCTGGGGAAAAGTGTTTGTAATTTGATTTTCCCACCCACAGTTTCCCAGCTGATAAGAGCACTTAAGCCTTCGGTTACAAACCTGCCTCCTCCTCTCGCCTCGTTACACAAAACTCTTCAGGTAGTACGGTTTGTGATGCACTGTACATTTTCAGGACTTACGTTAATATGAAGCAAAACTTTTATCTCAGCCCTGAAGCTTAAAGAAAAGCATGCCCTCCTTATGAATCTGAATCAACAATGAATCCGGCCCTCTAATCAAGTATGGAAGTGTCTCCGTCTGCACAGTATTTGTCTGATAGAGACTTATTAAAATATATTTCTCATTCATAGGCCATATCTGACAATGATAGAGGTCCTCCTTCATTTTTTTCATTCCATTCTGCACACTTCCACTGAACATGAATTAATCAGGAAACAATCATGACAACTATCTACTATCTACCATTTTCTTCCTGAACATTAGGCAGGGCATATCCTAAACCTTTCCACACACTGCATCCTTAATCAGCCTTGTTGAGTGTACCGCAGGAGAGGAGAGATCCTAAGATAAAACCCCTTTTCATTTAGTTCTATATGGAGGAATAGTGGGGAGGCATTCAGTCATTTCCATTTGGAGTCATCAGGGCTTCTGATAGCTTCATACCAAGAGGGATTGCCTCCTTAATTCCATGATATCGCTGTAACTCAAGTTATTGAAAGAGAACGTGACATTTCAAAGGAGACTAAATATTATTTCATTGTTTATTTGCAAAAGTAAACAACAGAAGTTAATTATTTCTAAAACTAATTCCAATGTGATGTTTGGTTATTTCTTTCACTAGAAGTATTTAACAGTGGATGTCAGTGACAGCTTTGTTTAAAGGAGTGATATACCTATTTCGTTGCAGTAGTCTAATTCATCAAAGGTAGATTGCAGTATATAAATTTAATACAAGGGTTAAGTAAAACAGTTTAACAGGTGTGTTCGGTAGCAGTAAATAAAGGAACCCAAGACAAATACAAAAGTGTATATAACCACCCATTTGTGGGGGTATTTCCAGATTTCATTGTCTTAAAAGGTGCAATACAATTCAGCGCTCTAAAGTGTCTGTTTGTTCCATTATCTAACTTGTGCAAAGAAAATTGAAACAGGAAGTCGGGAGCCGGAAATAGAAACAGCTCGCCTTCAAAGTACAAGTAGCGCGTTTTGAAGCGTGTTGGCCGCAGCTCAATTTAAGGAGAACTACACTATATAAATAAACAAATAGCCTAACTAATGAACATAATTCCTAACTTCTTTTACACACTTTGGAGACAAAACTATGTGAAAAAAAAGAAGTGGAGGCGGCGGAACCGAACCCTTACAAAAATTTCCTGTGGTATTAGAAAATGTTCCTGTGCTGTTCATGTGGTATGACCTTACCACAGGTAAAGCAAATTCTGTTGTAATGTATCACAGAACCTGTGGTACTATACCGTAGATTTACCACACAGTACATGCCCTATGGTACTATATCATACAGTACATGCCCTGTGGTACTATACCATAGATTTACCACAAAGTACATACCCTGTGGTACCAGACAGCAGACATGAAACCCCAGCAAAAGCATTTGAGGTGAGTGACTCTCCATCCATAGCTGTTTTCCCTGGTGTCTCACAAGCTCTCTACTCTGGTCCTCTAGAAACTCTGTTATAAAAGAAAATGTTTTGTTAAGTTTAAAACAGATGTCTTAAATAAATGAAGTAAATTCAGTGTTAATCTGTTAACTTACCACCCTGAGTGCTGGTACGTCTTGCCAGCCTGTGGCAGGTGAACAAAGTAAAGGAAGCCAGTGTGGTGGTGAGTAAGTAGACCTGAAAAACATTAAGGCAAAGTTCCCTGAAAAAGTCACAACATATTGTCTCTCTACTCTAGTAGAGCCACATATGTAATGCTAAATTGTGCACCAGCAAATGTTTAATAAGGGAACTGTAATATGACTGCTAAAACTGTTCAAGAAAGACTATTTTCACCATTACACATATTTGTTAGTTCTGTTGTAATTTATCTGTACTTCAGCACATTTGCTTTGAAATGACACCATGACTATGAGGTTAATCTTTCCTCTTTACCTTGATAGTGTTTCCATCCACAGATGAACCATTTAGGAATTGTAGCTTTACTTGTAACTAAAGTCCTCCAATTCTAGCAGACCAAAGATCATTTGGCCAATTAAAACAAACGTTATCATGATATCTAACATTTGGTGTCAAACTGTTTTCAGTCATTGACTGTCTGAAGTCTGTGATCCCAGAGGACACTTATATCTCCCCTGTTGATTCTATGTCGTACCTGAACTATAAACTGGACTTTTGCCTTTGGTCTGATTTTCGGTGAGTGACACACCTGCTCAGCTGGACTGAGGTCAGGTGAATGACAATGCCAGTGGAGAACATTACATATACAGCATTTGTTGTATATTTAGGATCATCCTCCTCCTGCATTGTCCTACAGTTGGCAGACTACCTAAAAAGGGGGCTACAGTTGCTTTACTGTTAACTCAATATGGATGTAAACACAAAAAATAAACTACTTAAAACAAAGTCAGCACTTTCATTCATTCAAAACAACTTAAATGTGTCACTGTCTGAATGATGGACTTTACTCTGCTCTCTATTTACCAGCTGCTAGTTTCCCCCTGGATGTTTCCAGATTATCCTGGTGCAGTGACCGGATGAATTTATGCATTTGCATACCAATGGAGGTCCCACACCTGTTAGATAGGACACATGGCATTAATTATATTATTTAGATTTCTTCACTTTGTAGTCTGCATGCACAAACACATTGCTGGTAATGTACACATTTGTGAGCTTAATAAATCCTTAAAAAAAAACCTAAACCCTATATATATGACTGAAGAGGGTCCAGTTAATTCACTTCTCCCATGTATGTAGACATTTCACAAAGAAACTAATCCAAATGATGTGCAAAACAGCTAATAATAATAAAGGAGTAACGTTAACAAACAACAGCAGTTTGTTAGCTACAACAGGTAGCTAATTTACCTACAAATCAATTAGCATTGCTAGCGTTGGTTATCCTCTGAAGCTAACAGTTAGCTACGGTGGTGGGCAGGTAAACAAGTTAAACTATGTTTGGTTGGAGAGGTTAACTCGATAAAGTTACGCACACAACAAGACAAGCAGACCACAAACATAAAATTGGACTCACCTGTACGTAATGTCAATGTCTGCAGCCACTCAGTGCGTCTCCGTAAGAGACGCTGTGTTTACTTTGAAAATCCGCCGTCTCCGCTTAGTGTTTAATGTTGCTCTCCTTAAATTGAGATGTAGCCAACACGCTTCAAAACGTGTAACTTTTACTTTGAAGGCGAGTTCTTTCCGGCTCTCGATTTCCTGTTTCAATTTTCTTTGTGCAAGTTGGATAATGGAAGAAGCAGATACTTTAGCATGCAGAATTGTATTGCACTTCTTAAGACAATGAAATCTGGAAATACACCAAAAAATGGGGGTTTTCATTATACAACGTAAACAACTGCAAATGAATTATACTTCATGCATGGACCGATTGTCATGGGAGACATGAATATCCATACTGACAAAACCCAAACAGCTGACTTCCTGTCACTTCTGTCCTCAAACCAGTCTCCACCCCTCCCACACACAAAGCAGGCAATATTCTTGATCTGATTTTGACGTGGAACTGCTCCACAGCAAATCTGACTGTCACCCCCTCACACCTGTCTGACCACTTCTTTATTCAATTCACGATCACCTTACCAGAACATCCTCATGTTCCTCCACAAATGATCTCCCTCTGCCACAACATCCAGTCCCAAACAGGCCTAGGTGTTTGTCAGATGGTCGTGTCACTGTGCCAGTCTGAATGGAATACAACCATCCAAGCAGAGTACAGAGTAATAACATTACGTGCAGCAGACTATAAGATAATGAGGCTAATTCTGGCTACTGTTAATATCATTAAGCCCACTGTCTGGCATCACTTTCTGATGCCAAGACTGCGCTCTGGGATCAGCTGTCTGGAGGAAACTGGTCCCCACTGTACTTCAGCTGCCGCTGCCGTTTTCATTTTCATTTCAACTGTTCTATCATAGAATCACTCATGATTAAGTGCTAAATGAAAGTGCAACTTGTAACTTCAGGTCATCAGCATCACTCATCACAAAAGCTGACAAACTGCCTGCAGGTCAGTCCAATGGAGCAAATCAACTATTCATCGACCTTTTTCTCATAACATTTTAACTTTATTTACAAAATATTATGACTTTATCCTTATCCTATTTTTTTAATCCCATAGTGACCCTAATACTATATGTTCAATAATTGCAAGTCCATCCATCCATCCATCCATTTTCCACCACTTATCTGGGACTGGGTCACTGAGTAAGGTAACCCAGACATCCTTCATCCTGGCAACGTCCTTCAGCTCCTCCTAGGAGATGCCAAGGTGTCCCAGGCCAGTGCTCCAGTGCATTCCGGGTCTGCCCCTTGGTCACCTTCCAGTTGGACGTGCCAGGAACACCTCCAGAGGGAGGCACGCAGGAGGCATCCTAACTAGATGCCTAAACCACCTTATCATTTTTGATGGAAAGGAGCAGTGGCCCTATTCTGAGCTCCTCACCCTATCTCTCAGGCTGAGCCCAGACACCCTGTGGAGGAAACTTGTTTCGCCCGCTTGTATCCGCGATCTCATTCTTTCAGTCATTATCCAAAGCTTGTGACCATCATAGGTGACGGTTGGAACACAGATGGACTGGTAAATTTTCTGGCTCGGCTCTTTCTTTACTACAACGGTTTGGTACAACGCCCACATTACTGCTGATGCTGCACCGATCCGCCTGTCAACCTCACGCTCCATCGTAACCTCACTCATGAACAAGACCCTGAGATACTTGAACTCCTTTAGTGCAGGTGTGGGTACTTTGGTGTACTAAACTGAGACAAAACTCAAAAGTAAGGTGTCACAAAAAAGTGAAGTATTTTGAGCGACTGAGGCCAAAGAAATAACTAATGACAAAGTCTGCAAGTCTGAGTGACGCCTTTCAAAGAGAGAATCCTCTCAGTATGCAGACAGTCCTGTTCCAAACTCTGTTATGGCATCTGAAGAGCCATTTCGCACTCTCTCTCTCTCTCTCACACACACACACACACACACACACACACACACACACACACACACACACACAGCTGTCATCTCTCACAGTAGCAGACATCATCCCCTAGCCAGTCACATCTCACTGCTCTTGTGGACAGCTGGTATTGGCTCGCCATCCTCCCAGTCACACTTGATCACTTTTGTCATCAAGAGTCATCGGCCAAATTCTATGACAAAATGCTGTCAAGTGTTGTGTGTGTGTGCGTGAGTGATGGAGCGTTTCTTGTTTTCTCCTTTTGAACTATGGGTACAGTTTTTAAGGTAGTAATCTACCACTTCGGCTTCTCCTGACCTCATGTTCCTCCTCCTAATACCTTTTTCATTCCTCCGTGTAAGAGACGCACTGCAGTGCAAAGAACACTGTGTTCAGTGCTAAGTGCCTGCATGATAAGAATGGATTGACATGGGGTTTTTCAAAACCACTCATGTTATTTCAAAATCAAATCTGTTGATTGGTCACATTTTGTGCCAGAATTCAACAACTTTAATTCCAAAAAAAAAAAAAAATGTGTTCAGCTTCTTCCTGAGAATTTGATTCTTCTTGGAGTGGAAAAGTGGTTGCTTTTATAGTCCCACTGAGCTGTTACAGGACTCCAGCTGTCAGCAGGTAAACAGGAAACATGTGTTATCAATTCATCTTTGAAGCACAGGCATACTGACATGAGCAAAACAGGTCTCCATGCTGCTTCATTAAAGCAGGGGACTTCTGAGAGCAGAATGCATTCAGTCGGTCCCCTCAGCAGGTGCAGCTGCTGCTCACACTCTGCTGCTAAAAACATCTTGCTTCCCTCAAGTGCACTTTGATCCAGGGTTGGATTGATATATTTTGCTGATACTGGCTATTTATCTGTAGAGGCTCCTCTATAACAACAACCTGGAAAATGTGATGTGGAATAACATTTTTCAAACAGTTAGTTGAGGTCCATCAGCCAACTCACGTGGAATGGATTATTATGTGAGTATAGAATATGAGCAGGGTTGATTTGGTGCTAGGCTCGAACCTTATCACTCCACACAAGGAAGCATCAAGCTCAGCACAGCAGGGAGTGGGGAGTGACTGCTTGTAAAATGCTACATGAACAGCAGCAGGGGCGACAGCAAGTGACAGTTTGTCTTCAGGGGAAGATTTATCATGCTCTCAGCCTCATTCTAGTTAAGAATGTTGGTTTTGTTAGTAGTAGAAGACACACTCTTTTACTCATCTTTCATTAAAGTAAAATATTAATTCCACACTGGTAGGTAAAAGTATTTTTGTGGCTTTTTTTAACCTTTTTTTAAATTGTACAGTACACTGACACAACAGATACACCACTAAGACATGTTATAACACCTCACTACAACGTAATACTAAGACTAACAACATCAGCACCAGATGGAAAGGGTATGGGTAGTGACCGATATCATGGTATTAATGGATGACGTGTGTGTGTGTGTGTGTGTGTGTGTGTGTGTGTGTGTGTGTGTGCGTGAGTCATAGAACTGTGGAGAGAATAAGAGAAGATGAGCTTAGACTAGCAGAACGGGGGCAGAATTGGATAAGCTACATAAAATAGAGTTTACGGGGATTGGCATAAATTGTAAGGGTAGGAAGAGACTTTATTACTATAATATATCCTTTAATGGACAAATCTGGTAATACTACTCTCTCTTGTGGTAATGGCATGCCACTGAAACATTAAAACAATATACAGTACCAGTAAAAAAAATTGGACACACCTCCCCACTCTCTTGAATGAGAAAGTCCAAACTTCTGACTGATACTGTACGGAGGAATATGGTCTTGGTGAAACGTGGCGCCTAAATCACCCAAATAAAAGAGAATACTCCTTCTTCTCTCAAGTACATCACTCTCACTCATGAATTGACTTCTTAACTAGCAGTGCACTCTTTTCATATTTTTCGCTTTCAAATTCATCTGGTTGCTATAAATGATCATGCACCAGTCTCATTCAAGTTCAACAGATCACCTCTACATAAATCATCTGCTAGATGGCAATTCAATACATCTCTGCTTATGACTTTGATAGTTATATCAAAAGAACATGGACATCCTTTGTGGAAATGAATGACTCTCTGATTATTTATTATTTAATTTAATTTATTTATTTATAAGGACAGCACACATTAATCAACATTTCTGTAAATGTGCCAGCGTTAGCCAGCCAGTTTGTTAATAAAATATTAGATATTCCATACATACCCAAGCCATGCAAAGCTGGCCACCTGGCAATGGGAAAAGGACATGGGACAAATAAGCAGCAGGTTAGCCAGTGATGACAATGATAATAATAAAATGAGCAATGTAATATGTAGATTAGACATGTTTACATCTGACTTTTCAAAAGCCAGGCCTTGAGTCTTTGTGTGAAGGTGTGGTAGGTGGTGCAGTTTCTTACTTCATTGGTAGGTTGTTCCACAATTGAGGACCCCATGATAGGCTGAAGGATCTGGACCTGAAAGGAATTATACAGTCCCCTCTCAGAGCAGATCTTGTAGATCCTTTGTTTGAATTTTTCTGCTTAATAAAAGTACTAAGTTGTGGAGAAGCCTTGCCATTTAGGATCTTAAACATCGGTCAGGTGTATTTCATTAGACTTTCCCAGCTAAGGATGTCATTTTTGCCAAGAATATTACAGTGATGGTAAGTACTGGGTTTTCTGCCTAACACTTTTAGAGCCTTTTTGCGAGAAAGGGCTACAGTGTTGTACCTTTTGCTTGAGTCCAGCTTGTCATACAGTATGTTAAGAGGAGTTTTGCTGCTGTAGTTGTTAGGCAGTTTCTTATATACCTAAAAATAGCCAGGTTGTATTTGGTTATTTTGCTTTCTTCACTTGTTTGCAGGATGAGGTGGAGCCAAGAATAATACCAAGATATTTAACATGAGAGACTACTTGGATGATCTCTCCAGACACATAGACTTTGGGATCACAGTCAGATGCAGAGTGTGTCTTTGTAAAAACCATCAGTCTTAACATTAATCATCAAGCTATTTGTTTACATGAATGGCTGTTGCACTGAGTTTAGAAGCTGCTTGTTCTTTGTTTTTTGCATGTACATAAATAAAGATGTCTACATACATCTGAATTTTGCACCCTGTGCAGACCAGTGGTAAATAATTTATTTATAAGCTGAACAGGAGAGGTCCCAGGATGGATCCCTGGGGCACACTCATTTCATTGCTCAGGAAGGGTGATGTTTCACTATCCACCCTTACACACTGAACTCTGCAAGATAGGACTTCATCCAATTCAGTGCATTTGAGGAGAAATTAAAATTTGCTGAGTATTGATGTCCAAGTATTTGATGGTTGACAGTATCAAATGCCTTCTTTAAGTCTAAAAATATGGCCCTGACAACACCTCATTTATCCATTTTTAGTTTGTTGCTTTCCAAAGGGAAGCAATTTGCTGTCTTAGTGGAATGGTTGGCTCAAAAACCAAATTGCATTGGGTGCAGTGTGTTAGGGCTGCTGTTGAGATGAGTGGTCAGCTTTTCAGCAACCAGTAACCAGTAACTAGTAACAAGTTGTCGGATAAATGTTTCTCATTGAAATATAGGGACTGAATCACACCTAATAGAAGTGGAGTAGAAGCATAAATTTGCATAAAATGGAAATAAGTAAAGTGAGTAAAGTACAAGTACCACATAAATTAAGTGAAGCCTACGAGCCAGGTCAGGCAGCCTAACTCGAGTCGCCACCTTACTCCGAGGGTATACTCTTGTCAGTGCAACATATCCAATGAGCCACCAGTGTTCTGCTCACTGATTTGCTGCATACCTGTTGCCATATCACTTACCGAAAGCTATGTTGTCACATGCTGCTACGGTTGCCACCACTACTGCTGTTCCGTGTTCCCTGCTGGTCCCATCATCCACCTGTAGGCTCCGAGTCTACCTTCACCTCGGAGGGAAGTTAATATCGTCACTCCCCTTTCCCTGCTGTACTGAGCAAGATGTTTCCTTGTGGGGACCACCAAACATGAATGCATACATATTCTACATTTACTGTACATAATTATCTAGTCCACATGAGTTGGCTGACTGAACTGTAATTAAGCATAACACTTGAATAAATGTACTTGGTTACTTTCCACCACTTGTAATAAGGAGGCCCTTCCAGATGGAATTAAATCTGACAAATGATCAATATCATCCTTATCCTTACAGGATGAGCCTCCACTACATACAACTATCACTGCCGTGTAAATCTACACTCTACACGAGTAAACCTAATCCTACACACGACCTAGCTGTTACCACCTATGTGTATGTGTATGTGTGTATGTATGTATGTACAGTACCAGTCAAAAGTACAGACACACGCTAGTGGGTGTATATGTGTGTGTATACGTGTATGTTTATATATGTGTGTGTGTGTATATAGTAAATGTGTACATAAATTATTTATTTATTTTTATTTAATTATTATTTTATTTTAACAATCCAAAACTTAGCAGCTATTGTTTAAAGTTATGATTATTATGACTTATCACTTACTGTGATATTATTATTATTATGACTATTATGATTAAATTATTATGAAATTATGTGTTCCTTACTAAGGCCTTTCCTTTCTGTTATTTTCATTATTACTATAACCTGTTGTAGTTATTGTTATTATTGTTATTGTTATTAGAAACATAATCACAAAGATTATCGTTGTTTACTTGTTTTTTATTTATGTATAGATATATTTCTCTCTCTCTCTCTCTCTCTCCTGTTTTTTTATTTTATTTATTAATTTTCTTTTCAAATTTATTCATTTACTTATTTTTATTAGTAGTTCTGTCTTCAGCAATTGGAATTTCTGGCGTTGAATGTAGAGATTGCATTAGTTTTGAAGCCTCAAGTTTGCATTTTGACCATTGCCATCTTGGATTTTTAGAGCCAGAAGTGACCATATTTGGACAAGAGGGTGGAGCTAACCCTAACGCTAGCTGCTAGCATGGTTAGTACCGTGCATTTACAGTTTATGGTAAACTGTGATAATGCTAATGCAAATTTTTGCTAGCGAAAAATAGGCTTAAAACCATTAAAACAAAATGTACTCACTGGAAAAACTGAACATCCAACTCCTTAGAGGGTCTTTCAGTACAACCAAACGCTGAACAAGACTTTTTAGGCAACAAAAATGTTCCAATTAACTTTCATGAACTGAACACATGCTGAAATAGCGCCCACTACGGCTACGCCTATACTCTGTGAATCTGGGGTTATGCAATGGTTTTGTAGCCTAACAAACATTGTCACCAGAGTAGCGACTTGTGAATCACAACATAGCCACGCCCTGACACATACCCTGTTTTATTGTCTATTTTACTCTAAATGGGACCATAATTTACAAAATGAACATCATGCTGCATTAAAGATGAGTTGAAACTATCAAATGAGAGCATAAACTTATTGAGTAGGGTCATTTTCTCATGGACTTCCACACAATCAGACTTCTTTTTGGAGCCAGTTGAGTCGCCCCCTGCTGGCCATTAGAGAGAATGCAGGTTTAAGTCACTTCCTCATTGGTTTCCCTTCAAACCTCCCGCTTGTGCTTCACTCGCTTGTTGTGCTACTTATCACAACCTCTTGACTTTGTACTACATCATAAATTTCTAAAAGAACTTAAATACAAAGTCAAGAGGTTGTGAATTCAAACTGCAAACTTTCTGTGTCCAGTCTCATTTGTTAGACTTCTTCAGTTTTGCTGTGAATTGCCTCAGGGCTAGAACTGTTTTTGATCCAGACACTGTAGGTGTTTCACCTCAGGAAACTCCAGAGGCACCACTCAGCTCAGCGTTGAATCAAACATTCAGCAACATTCAAAGCAATTAGTTGTAACAAAAAGCTGAAGACAAGGATAAGTACACTCTCTGTGACCTTTCACATCACCCTGAAAATGATGTGATGTTTGTTAAGGTACATCAAATTGGACTAAGGTAATAAGAGCATTTGGTCCTTATGTCTTCATTTAGATTGACTGAATACCATTGATAATCTGTCTGTAGATGATCTGTTCTCTCCACTTAATGTGACAGAAAAAGTGTTTGCTGCATCAATATACTGACATAGATTTTTAGATACTTTGACTTGGATTAAATTGTAGCTCCCTTTCACCATAATCCATCCACTAAATCTCAGTTTTCTCAATACAGACTTCATTCCTCACAGTGTTGTGCTACATTTCCTGTTACCTCCTTACATCCCATTTAAAGGTCCTACATAGTGCTTTTTTGTCCCAGTCATGGTGGTGCCGAACAATGGCAGTATAGTACTGTGAGGTTTCTTTCACACCTCATACCTTGTGTCCAGACCAAGGAGAACATGTATACATTGTTTCCTTTTAGTTCTGGTCCACTTTGTTTTCACACTGACTTACAGTACAGCAAACCAAGAGGAGTAATCATAAAGTCACATGGACAGGTAACTCATTCACTAGACCTACTGTATGGTGGTGGTGGTGGTGGGGGGGGGGGGTACAGTATACTGTATATGCAATGACACATAAAATGATAAAGAATCCGCAATATAAAGTAGCCTCTAGTTTTTTTTTTGCTTTATATAAATAGCAGAAGAAGCCAGTGCAGCCTGGCTGCAGCCAGATTAATGTGCTCCCTCCTGCAGTATGACTGAAGCCTGTGAAAAGAGTTTTGAAGGCTATTTCCAGCAGGCCTGCTGGAAATGAAGGTGTGAATTGTTTATTTCAGCATCAGTACAGGTCAAGAAGGGTTGAACTTTGGTAATGTTTTTCAAATGAAACAATGTTTTTTTATTGGCTGCTGATGTGGGTTTTGTAAATTAAATCAGACTCCAAAAGCTCTTCACCTCTGATTTGATTAGAGTCAACTGATTTAGTATATCACAATTGTCCATTCATTGTAAAATCACATATTTATCATAAAATCTTCTGGTCTGCTTTGCTTTCACACCTTGGAGGAGCCATACCAGAGACTGTTTGAAACTCATTAGAGATGTAGCCTTTTCAGGTGGTCTCAGTCTGGTTGTCTTATCCACATCAGAGCTCGATTGTCAACTTTTAACACCAGCCTAATCCAAACAGGCCAATCCAAACATAATTTGTACCAAAGCAGTTCAGACAGATGTGAAATTCGACAACTGACGATTCATGTAGGCCAAAATGTCCACTAATACACACAAAATATGCAATTCTAAAGGTTCAGAGGTTTTCTGACCACATTCACTTCCTGATGATGAATGCTTTGAAAACCCATGGCCTTTCCTTTAGCACCACCCTCAGGGCAAATTTGACGTGTGTTCAACATCCTCATAGTTAGCCAAACATTTGATTTCCACGGAGTGTACTCCAGCCAATCAGTTATTGAGATTTCATTTCACATCACTGACACATTTGAGTGGGTTTTTACATATGGTTCAAATTACTGGGTCAAAGAAGCAGTTTTGCTAAACCCAACATGACTACATTAATGTTTATGATATTGATTAACATACACTGTCTCAAAACATTAACAATCCTTTTATTAGTTATATTATTTTTTAATGAGAAGGACAATCTATTTCAGCAGTCAACTATGGGCGTTTATTATACAAGTATAATAAATAAGTAATTTATTTGAAGTTTTTCGAAACTTAAATAACTTTGTAGTCTTGCCAATTAAGCCAGTGAGTCCCTTTTTGCTGGTAAGCCATCCAGGAGATATTCAGTTATGTAAAATGGAATTTGGAGGCTTTTAATCTTCTTAGGAATGGTCTTGTTTGTTTAAGGTAATTATACCCCTAGTAATTAACATGTCCATAAATGAATATGTTGAGTGTTCTCTTGTCCCAGAACACAGAATACAACAGTGAATAGTTAATTCGCACGCCATAATTCAAAGGTTAAACATAGGGTGAGAAAGTAAAATATGTAAATATGCATCATATGTGTTTTTATTGGTGCACTTTGCCATTGCCTGGAGCAGCCTTGTAGGTGTGAATGAGCACAGCTTTTCTTCTTACATGTAGTATCACTTATGCACATTTTAAAAGGAAAGCTGATAATTCACTCAGGCTTTCTTTACTTGCCGGCATCACACAGAAACAGCGCACTAGAAACTTTCTGATGAGAGGAAGTGATTTGTGAGTGACTACGCATAAGCAACGGTGAATCAAGCACATTCAAAAGTCAAGGACTCCCTTTCAGACTCATGACTCATCAGAGCTGCACGTAGGCATTCAGGTGAAAAAGACAAGAAAGAAACAGTCACACTTTTCATCAGTGTCTCTCAGAACTTTTTTATTTCCCATGCATAGTTTGGACAAGAGTGTAGTGGACCTGAACTGGAATGGAAAATAAAGAAATAAAAGTTTTGACATTCATTGTGATTTTCTCCATCATGGACATCAGAGTCAGAATCATTAACAAAACATGTTTACAACTAAAAGAAAAAAAAAATGCGAGGATCAAAATCTTTCAGAAAGTCCTTCATGTTAGAACGAGAATGATGCATTTTGGACGGGGAAAAGTGCTGTATAACATAAATACATTACAAAAAAGTCCCTAAAACTAAAACATTCAGCACATTTTTATACAACACAGTGCAATAAAAATGGGTATGTTCAAAGGATAATTTTCCAGCACTCAGTTCCTCAATTTGCGACTAGTTGACATGACCATGTCTTTCTCCTGCTTCTTCTCTCTCCTTTTAGGACCCAAGAGAGACAGACCAGCACAATTGTAAACACTTAGTAGTAAGATGTGTCCGATAAAGTGCTGCTCCAAACCACAGCAGAGGAGAAAATCAACCAGGATTTTTAAATTATGGTAAAAATCCTCCATTTTTACATTTTGTTTCCAGTTTTGGGGTCAGACGCATTGGACCAACATTAATCGTTTCATGAGTTCACACCTAAGCAGGTTTAGGGAGTTATGGAGACAGGTGATGTCAAAACTGGACAGCAGGTGACAATTTTTGCTCTTCTGAAAAATGTGTGTAACTGAGAAATTACATTTGACATAATTTGCCATGTTTTAATGTTTGATAGCGATGACGATATAAAGGATAACAATGCTACTCTGCATAATCCTAGGATTTCTAATACTAAGTTGCAGAAATGTACCTGAAAGTAACCACATGACCTCACTGAGTATTTTAATGGATCAAGCTAAAAATCTGTATTCTTTAAAGCTGCATTAATCAATATTTTTATGTTAACTATGGATGAAATTACTGTCTAATGTGAAAGAAGTCACTCATAGTGACAAACCCATAAAGAATGACCACTGACTGTGTAGTTCCCCTCAGTTCTACAGTGCATTTTAGCATCTTTCAGCTCATTATTTTGGTTTTGCAGCCTGCAACTTTACTGTTGTGGTTCAGTCTTACTGTTCCCATCAACCCCTATTTCCAGCAGCGGTGGGCAAAAAGCCAATACCTATCCAACACCAAAGAGTTGTGAATACTTGACTTCCATTTGGGGTATGTGTGGGTCCTTTAATGCTATTACTGATAATAAACGGGTCCAGATCTGTCCTGTGTTGGTTGATTTACAGTTGGACTGACATCACCAGAAAAATCCTTTCAGTATGGGAGAATTGGCTTTAAGAACATACATTGAAACTTTCACCACTGCTATCACACTCAATACTATATCATTAGTCTGGAGTTTTAGTCTTATAATGGTCCAAATGCTGTTTTAGACGCTCTTGCACATAGACAAGAGTAAAATCCTGAGGGAAATGTTTATTTTCTAGAATTTGGGAGAGGAAAAGGATGTTTTTTTAATGAATTCAACAGGATGCAAGATTGGCTATTGGCAGCTTCAATAAACAGTGAAGTTTGTGCCTCAAAAAACTTAAGATGAGCCTTACATTGCTAAGTATGCATCAATATTGGGAAAAACAAAGAGTATTTCACAGTTCTAGCTAACACTGTATTGCAACTGCAACAGCAGCATGGGAACATGTGGTGTAAACTGTGCGTGTGAGTATGTTTGCATGAGTGAAAGAGCAATAAAGTGAAAGAAGTAGAAAACAGACTCTCTCTCACACACACACACACCATGGGCCACAATAAGTGGTTATTACATATATGCTTACCCTACTGTGTGAGGTGTTATACTAAGATGGGACTATTCCCTGCTATGCCTTCATTGCCGGACAGAAACACAATCATTAAAAAGAAAAACTACATCGTTTAAGACCACCTAAGCATTGATGTGTTTTGTCTATCCCTTAGTATACATCTGAAATGACACTTTCGAACAAAGAATGTAAAGCTGTGTGTCCTTAAAGGTCACATTTTGCATGGTCTGAAGCTGGTAACTAAAGATAGATTTTTGATTGAAAATTTAGATTTTGTATACCCTAAAGTCTGGGAGGCTACATCATTCTCACCAAAGTATAAAAGCAACAGCATCAGAACGCACTCTTCAACTTTCTGATGTGAAAAGCTGTAAGTGAGGAAGCTGTTCTGATATAATTGTGCTGCTAATCTGCAAGGTACAAGAGGGAATAAAACTAAACACAGCGCTGGTTGCCAGACCTCACCATCAAATAAAGACTACATAAACAACACAAAATGCTTACGTGATAACAAAGTTCAGTGTGATCCCAGTGATTACTGTGAGAAGATATTACATATCTACACTTAGAAAATACACTTCAACATACCCAGATCCAAACAGTTCCTTCCAACAGTATGAAAAATATACAAATAAAAAATACAAATACTCTCAGACACTAGGTAGGTAGTTTTCTGTTGACATGAAATCAGTGAGGACTAAAAGATAAATATTTCACATTTTTTCTCCCTTGCATTTTAAAGAGAAAATAAAAATTTGTGTGTATGAAAGAAAAAAACTGTCCATTTTGAAATATTATCCTTCAGTAATTAGTAACATTGTGATACCACATATTTGTTTTTCAGCTAAAAATGCTTTAGCTTTTCTAGTAAGCAAAAAAGAGCCAGTGTTGAAACCAAAAGCATATAGAATTCTTTTTTTAGACATCATACACTATGCACAGATAATAAAAACATTAACAATGATCAAGTCTTTTCCACACAAGAGAAATGATTCCTCTGTTTAGGTCTGAAACATCAATAGCTATAGAAAAGACTGGAGATTCATCATAATCAGCATTATCATTGCTGTATCATCATCAGTCAGAAATGCCTCCAACAGTCCAAATCTAATTACTGCCATTATAAACAACTCAGTTCAACAGAGAGACAGAAAAAAGGTTGTTGACAGATCTTTTTAACGTCCCATAATGCAACATATTGTGAGGCCTGGGAGTGGTAGATGTTAAATGTGGGGCAGGGTATGAAGACAGAGTGATCTAGGGGACGAGAGCACACCAGTGTGTGCAGGTAGACAGGCAGAGAGCCAGGTAGCATCCGTCTCAGCTCTTAGTGTACTACAAACTTTGACCCATAGGAGGAAGAATATCAGTTACTGTATGTTAGTAACATCACCTGCAAATTCTGCTCTGAAGCAGTTTGGCCTCAGGCCCTGCCAGATGAGTAACAGTCATTCATGATCATGCCAGCTGAGCGCCACTTTGGCACCCATGTGGGAGGACTGGCAGAGGAAAAGGGACATCTGAGCTTCTTGGAACTGAATGAAGAAAAGCCTCCACTCAAGAAGAAAGGGGAAGGGAAAGAGGAAGAGGGAGAAGAGAATGACTCAGCTCACTTGACATGTTCAGCACTGTGGGAAGAGCAGTAGTATTTCTTATGAGCTATGAACGTGGAGAGGCTGCTGAACTTGATGTTGCACAGCCGACAGTAGCGGGAGTTACCGTTCTGGACAGGGGAGATCACTGGGGTTTTAGCGCCAGGAATGGGGGCAGGCTGGGATGCGGGGATGGGATGGGAGGCCATGGTTGGTGTGGCCTTATCTTGAAGGAGGGACAAACCAACTGTCTCCCTCAGAACCTCAGGCACAGGTGACAAAGTCAGAGAGGGAGCCCTTGAAGGGGACATGGGCAGAGGTGAGCTGGCTGAAGGTGATCCAGCCCCACCTGAAGGGCTGCCATTTACCACTGGGGAGGAGGGAGAAGTTGTACTACTCCTTGCCTGCCCGTTGACGCTGTCTCTGTGAACCCGAGAGACCAGCCTGGGCTGGCCCGTTGGGGTGGTGGAGGTGGTTGCTGTAGCTCCATCCCTGGGGCTAAGGCTGGGGCTGCGGCTGATCACACTGCCTGATTGGGGTAGGGCCTCCTGGGGTGGCTGAATGGTTACAACCAGGCCGTGGGTGGTCTTGAAGTGCTCCATCAGGTCAGAGGTGATGGGCCTGTTAGGACAGTATGGGCAGACCATCTGAGGGGAACCTGCGCCTTTGGCTCCAGCTCCTGGGGTGGCTGCAAGTGTGGTGGTTGTATGGGGAGAAGATGTGGCATCGGAGGCAGATAAGGCAGAGGGACTGGATGATGAGCCTTGAGCCTGGGCAACCCACTCAGCGGGGAGGGCTTTAGCCTCCATAGGATGCAGAAGATCCTGGCGCTCCTGTTGAGACCTGCTTTTGGGCGAGGTAGAGGCTGATCTCTTGAGCCTGTGCAGCTGCTCCAAGGTGTGGGGCTGGAGGGTGGTGGCGGGGCAATAGTAGGTTTTGTGAGCCAAGTAGTTCTCAATGCTGTTGAAGCTGATACTGCAGGCGGTGCACTTGTGGTAGTCAGTAAGCGGCAGGGCAGGGAGAATATTGCTGTTACTGGGGTGTGGAACCTCTCTCAGACGGGGCCTCTTGCTCAGGTCAATTGGGCCATCTCCTTCAGGGCTGGAGCTGCCTGCTCCACTGGGAGAAACCTCTTGCTTCACTGCCAAGCCAAGTACAGAGGGAGATGGGGCAGAGGCAGCAGCAGTGGCAGCAGCAGCGGCAGCAGCAGCAGCAGCAGCGTTAGCTAATGCTTCAGTTCTGGCCATGTGAATCTCGTACATCTTCTTCCTCTTGCGTGTGCGGATGGGCTGGGGAAGGAAGGCTGCTGTGGTAGTTGCCTTGGCCATGTGTACGGCTCGGTGGTTGGATGGGTCATGGCGTGATGCACAGTAGAAGCGCTTGTGAACAGTGTAGTTTTCATGACGACTGAAGCGGATGTTGCAGGCCTCACAGAAGGTTCTATTGGGATCATCTTCCAGGTCCTCTGCAGAACCACTGGCAGGGCTCTGGCTGCCTTCACTTGCTCTTCCTCCTCCACCTCCACCTCCAACACTACCACCTCCACCTTCTCCTTCAGAAGAGGATGATATTCCCTCTCTCCCCACAGGAGTTTCTGTCTTAACTTCGACCACTCTCCTGGATTCTGTTGTTCCACTCCCTGCAGCAGGGTCGGAGTCAGTAGGAGAGGCCGAGGCTGCTCTGCTTGCTGCTCCACCCTGAGGAGATGCTGATGAGCCATGTACCATGCTGGATGGCACAGTGGCTGGGCCTGCATCCCTTGTTGATCCTGGGCCTGAAGCTGAGGTTGCACCATCTGCTTGGTGCCTACTGGAGCAGTACAGCCTCTTATGTGCATAGAAGTTGTTGATGTTGTTGAAGGTGATATCACACTCAAAGCAGGTGGCTCCTTTGTGAGGCGGAGTGGCTGTGGCTGTAGGTGCAGTCGGTCCAGAAGGGAAGAAGGCGGCTGGGCTGTTCTGGGGAACTGTCTGGCCCTGTTTCAGACGGCTGTGGACCATTTCTGACATTTTGGCCAGGATCTCTGAGGCCTGGGGCAATATGGCTGCCTCAGGGTTAAACATGTACTGGGGCAAGAACATTGCTCCTCCTGGGAGAACTGGCCCTGCACCTCCCATATGAGCTGGGCTAGAACCAGGGGTAGGACTTGTTGGTTCGGCCTTAACAGTTGTGGCTGTCGGACTCTTAGGAGAATTTGATGTCTGGCAGGAGGAGGTAGCAATTGGCTCTTCCTGTGTCTTCCTCCTTGTTTCTTGATCCCCCTCCTCTCCATCAACCTCCTCCTCCTCCTCCTCCTCTCTATCCTCCTTAATTTCCATCTGTTGCTCTTCTGTCTCAGAGTCTGAATGAGGCTCCTCTTTGATCTTTAGGTTAGTGGTTGGTGCATCAGGAGGACTGCAGCCTCGTGGAGTGGCTGAGCCGCCATTTGCACCTGGGCTGGATGAGTCTGGCTTGGGTACACATGCTAGGGGCTCCCTCTCTGGGGGAGATGGCTGGAGCTGGAGGTGGTCAACTGATGATGGGGTACTTTGGCGAGGGGTGGGGCTCCTTTCGGCTGGGACTCTGACCTCTAGGTGAGTTCGTACATGCTGCTGAAGCTGGGCAGGGGAGTCAGAGTTGTGGCCGCAGACTTGACACTTCAGCACCACACCAGAGTCTCCTGGACTGAGACCTGATGAAGAGAGTCAGAATTAATGAACTGTCCTATTAGCTTACATTTAGATGGACCTGAAAGATTTAGAACAATGTGTCTGGTCCTGATTGAAGTTGTAAAAATGTGAAAAACTTGATAAACATTTCTGAACCCTGACACATTACAACATTGTCTGTACAATCACATCCAAGTGATAAAAACTCACTCTGATATTGACCATCAGTTGTCATGATGATAGTGTGACTTACCAGTGGACGGAGGCAGCTTAGGAAGGCCTGGCCCTGGAGAGTAGACCTCACTACGAGATCCAGGCTGGCAAACCATGTGGCTGGTGACCAGATGACTGTAGAGGATGTCTCTTGTGGTAGAGACAAATCCACAGCCATGACACACCCCATTCAGTGTGTCAGTGTGGACCTTAAGGTGGCGCTCACAGTTTGCTTTAGTGGTGAAGGCTGACAGACAGATGAGACACACAAATGGACGCTCACCTGTGGAAGGATAGAGAAGGAAAATAAGTCAAAGGGACAAAACTGTGGGCTCATCCATCATAGCTCCTAATGAACTGGTCAATGAAGGCACACTGGTCATGTATCTGAATATTAAGCCTCAATGTAGTCTACATAAAAATCTTGCTCTCACCGCTGTGTGTGCGCATGTGGATCTCCAATGAGCTTGCACTGGGGCAGCTCTTGTTGCACTGTGGAAAGGGGCAGATACGTTCATTGGGATAGGACTCCTTGGGTTTGTCCTGTGGCGGGGACGAGGCTGCGGCTGGCTGCTTCTGCCGGCTGGCGCAGTAGTACATGAGGTGAGCCTGCAGGTTTCTCTCACTGCGATACCAGATCCCACAGTCCTTGCATGGGAAAATGTCCTCTGATAGCCAACAGAACATACATTTAGAGTCAGTTGACTAAACACAAACACAGCCAATCAGTATTGGTTGAACAACTTGATGAAAAGCACCACTGATCAATAAGAGACCAGTTTGTCGAGGTGTGGAGTTCAAGTACTAAATTGGGTGCTAAATTTGGGTCCAATTATAAACTAATAGTCTTTAAACAAATAAAGAATATGAAAGTGTGTGTAAAATATGCGTGTAAACCACAGAAACCATTTGTCAGAAGTCAATCTACAGCTATAAGAGACTGAGCAAGCACACACACACTCCATTGCTATGAGTATCCAAGGCAACAGAACACAAAGGTTATGGGAACGAGAAGTCATCCTTATCCTTATCGCATGTCTTATCATTAGTATCATCAGTTATTTTTGACACCATCCAATTATTTGCCGCAGTGTTGCCAAATCTAGGAATGTGTAATCATCTAGGCTGATTATCAATAGTCTCAACAAAATGTGTTTGTGAGTGTGTGTGCTCAGCATCAGCCACAGACGTCAGCACAGCACAAGGCCAACAGGAAACTTTAAGAGGTAGCAGCCGGAAGCTGAGCAGTGATACTGACTGGTAAAGACCTGCAACGCCATCTCTTGGCCAAAGAGAATGTTACAACTTTAAGGCAAATTAGTTTATATTGAAGTACTCAGAATAACAAAGATAATAAAAGCTGTAAAGGCTGACAAGAGCAAGCATGACAGATTAAAAGGGGGTTCTGTATTGCATGTAATACTTTATAAACCATCTATCTCATATTTTCGTACATGAAATATATGCAATAATACCATGTAAAAAACTATGTTGGTTTAGTTTACAGTACCTTTTGATACCACTTTGTGACATTATTATTAGAAATTCCAGTCCATCCAATTCTAATCAATAACTTGAAGCAATTATATTCTACTTGAAAATACTGTATATATAACAATGCCAACAAATTAAAATCTTATTTTCATGCCTTTAAAACAACACTCACTATTTACAACGGCAGTGGCCAAGATTGCGGCCATGCCCGCTTGCTGTGGGAGAAGCTGGATGTCTGAGCGCAGCGCCGCTGGGTACAGCGGCTCCTCCTTCACCACAGGTTGTTTCTGGGTGACATGGCTGAGTGGAGGGGACAGCTGGTCCAGGGGGGAAGAAGAGTTGGCGGGAGGAGGCAACAGGGAGGCCAGGAGCTCTTCACCAGCCACAAGCTCCCTGGTCACCTTACAGAACAGCTCCTCACCTGAAAACACACAGACACAACTGTGACTGGCTTGTCATAGCAGGACAAGCACAGGTGGAACTAATAACATTAACAATGGCTCTGTTAAATTGAGGTGTTTCAGTAAGGCATTCCAGTGGACAAGTAGGAGCCCTGCGACTGATACACCTGATATTTATATGATTAATTACAGTGCTGTGAAAAATATCTATAGATGACTTAAAGGACAGGCTCACAAGTCTATTTTAAAACAACAGTCAGGAGCCCAGATAAACATTGAAACTGTTTTTTCTTGCTGTAATCATTCCTCCTGTTCATACTGACCATTAGAAGATCTCTTCATGATACACTTACAATGTAAGTGATGGGGGACAAAATCCACAGTCCTCCTTCTGTGCAAAACTGTATTTAAAAGTTTATCTGAAGCTAATATGAAGCTTCAGACATCAAATCAAGTAGATATCTTTCAACATTACAGTCTTTTTAGTGCCAAAGTTCCTCTTTTTGTTACTATACTTCCACCGCCGCTCAACAGGGAAACTCTGTCTGAGGAAACACAAAGAGGGAATTTGATGCTAAAAAGACAGTAAATGTGTCAGATATCCACTTGATATGACTAACTCAGACTGCTGAAGCCTCATATAAGCTTCACATCAACTTTTAAATGTATTTTTTCACACAATGACTGTGTGGACACACTGTGGATTTTAGCCTCCATCACTTACATTGTCGACCAGAATATACATCAGACACCAAAGAGAGGACATGCAGACCTGATGCTTGTCACACTGAAAATCTCACCTTGGCTGTAGATGGTACAATTGGCAGCAGAGGGATCAGAGGTCAGAGGGAGACGGCTAATCCAACAATCTGGATCCTCACACACCAGTGTCCACCTGCAGTTCTGCAGAAAGAAGGCGAGGAATAAACATGAGGGGTTTGGTCAGACTCATTCCACTCACTGCTGAATTATACTGTATAGTATATAATAAAGAAAAGGCTGTGAGATTAAAGGTCACTTTCTTTTCTTTTCTTTTATTTATGTGTTTTTTCCACACTCCCATAAAATCACCCTTTTGATTTTACAGAATAACATCATATGCACCTTCAATGTAGGTCTTGATTTGTGGCTATAAGTGCCGAAACGATTAGTCAATTAATCGATTAGTCCATCAAGAGAAAATGTATCAACACCAATACTGATAAGCATTTATAACATTGTTGGGTTGCCAGATTTTGAAGGTTTTACTTGTGCAGGCTACTCTGCTGGGCAATTTACCTGGATCGTTGGTACAACTGGGCATTCCTTTTAAACCCAATGATCAAAAAGACAAGAGACAAACATATTGATACATATCTTACATGTTCATATTCATCACTTTTCATAGTAACAGCAATGTGAGAGTTCTACACCCTGCTAGTGTTCAACAGGTGACGCATCCTGTCAATAAAACTGTCACTCTGTCCTTAACTGCTTCCCTGTGGGTTCATGCTTTTCTCTCATCCCTCACTTTATGTCCTCAACACTGCTTCAGATGGAAACATGTCAAAATAAGAAAGACTCTCTTAAAACAAGTTCCATTGTCATTCTCTTCTTTAACAGGGCTTCATTATGGTATGTTGACCAGGAGATAATCACAAAAATCCAAGCATTAATTGCTGTCAATTGGGAATACAAAGTAATATGGTACTGTTCAGCGTGTCTCCAGTGGTAAACACCCGCTATAAAAAAGACCGTCGGCCAGCAAAGGATGATTACAACTCAAGAAGGAAATGAGGAAATGAGGGGAGCACGGGCTGAACAAAGCCACATGCACAATAAATGAGAGGAGAGAAGAAAGGAAAAGAGGAATAAAAGAGGGAGAGAGAGAGTGAGAGAAGAAAAGAAAGAGAAAGAAGATCTGATGAGGTCGACAGGCTGCTATTCAGCCTGCCGCCATAATGAGATCCACTGTGGATACACCGGACAAAGACTGGACAGGCAACATCCACTGTGTCTGTATGTGGAGGTATGAGACAGAGAAATAATACACATATTACACACACACACACACACCTGTGTGTCCTGCGCACAATCTTGTCTTTGTTCATTTGAGGCACCAGTAGCATTCCCTCTGACAATCACTCCCAGGAGGACACAGGCTTATCCCATGTCTCCATGACACACACACAAACACACACACATTTTTTTCCACTACCGTAATCTGCTACTTCCAACTCATGGTCAGTTGTTTTTACTGCAACATGCTGTGAAAAATCAACTTTAGACATCTCTTCATGTGCAAAAACACCATAAACACTAACATAAACTTGTGGACCTGTGTCTAGGTTGCAGGGATATCTGGGAGCATCATAAAGGGGAACATACTGCATCAGCTAATTCTGAATTCACAGTGAAGACAGGAGGAGAGAGCAAACCAGATCATTATTTCCACAACTGCAGGTGTACGGTACAGATTCACCTGTTGGCCCTGCAGCTAGTTAAAAAAAAGTTGATTTTCCAAGAAGAAGACAACATTTAAGCAAAGTGATACATGCATGGGCACTGAACATTTACCTTTCTGTTCTTGCAACTTCCAATTTCTGAGATGAAAGTGAATATGCAAGAGCTTTATTCTTCTAACTAATAACTAATACAACATTTTAAAAGGGAATAAGACACTGAAAATGTATCAGTGTACATGCAATGGCTGAATGTGAGAGAGCAGCACAATGCTGTATGTGATGCAGTAGAGCTAAATGTCCATAAGGAGGCAGTATTACCTCAGTGCTGGACCTGAGTCCTCACACCATACTGACTGAACACTTGTGATCAATAAGGGTCAGAGTTGACATGATGGCATGCTCTGCCTGTTAAGTCTTTTTTTTTCTGTGACACAGATTATCCCTGATTTTTAAAAAATAGGGTTTTTTTTTAAAGGGTCGTGTCTCCACAATAAGCTGATGTCTAACACAACGAAGTTGAGCTTGTTAAATTCAAATATTAAAAAGCTATTCAGTGCTTGGTCACAAATTTTAATTTTCTCTGTTATTACTTTGTATTGTAGAAATTTAACCTTTCTATTATTATTCCTTTTTCATCCCTACTGCTGCATTTAAAGACAGGCTGATCAGTGTGAAAATAAATACAAGGATGTATCACTGACTTACTGGGACTGTGGAGTTGACAACCTGCAGGAGCATAACACAGACAGTGTATTTCATACAAACTGGCACATTTCATGCATTTGGCCAAAAAAGGAATCCTCAGACTGATGAGCATGCTCATTGTACATGTATCTGACCTCTATTCATTCCATCTGTAATAAACTGCCAAAAACCTGGTTTGACATTTTTCCCCCAATCCTCTATATTAGAGAAGCTGAAACACCCCGAGAGCTCATCGATCCTCTACATTCATTTTACTAATGGAAAATATTAAAAATGTTTCAATCTGCATCTCAATCCACCAACACTCACAGTGATAGACAGTCATTAGATACAGGTGCAGTAATGTAAGTAAGCATAGCAGCTCGTAAGAAGACAAGTACAGTTTTAGATTTTTGGATGTTTTTCATTGTATTAATCTGTCTGGGCAGCCATTGGTTTTCATGTACATTATGAACATGTGTTAGTAGACTCTTGAGAGTATGTGATGAGACCTAAACTGAAGTCTGCATACATTAAGGTTATGTGGTGACTTCTCAAATCATTCCACACTTCAACTGGATAATTGATTTTTATACTGTATAGAAATGAATGTAAACCAATGGCTGCTTGGAATGGTAGGAGTAATGATAGGCAGCATGGCCTGCATAATGGTCAGCTTTACAGTACGCTATATGTGATTTGTAGTGACTGGAATAAAACAGTGGAGCTCAGTGTGGGCATTGGGAACGTCAAGGGGGTGTAAGATGAATCATGAGATGATAAACAAGACAGGAAAGAAGAAGAGAAAAAACATCAGTGCTACACAAACATTTCTCTGGATCTGGAGAGTTTTACTTCTACAGCAATAAACACATTCAAATTATAGTGTGACAGATACAGGAATTTCGGGACTGACTCCAAAATTGATATAAGAGATAACTATATTTTTAAAATCTGACAATATTTATATTTGTATATTAATTTTCTTTACACAACCAATTACATAAAGGAACATTTTGATAGAGTCCACTAAATTTATTTTTGTTGTATAACTGTGACCAAGAAATCTTCTGTTCGTTTTACACATTAAAAATAAACTTCTACTAATACTCTCTGGTGGATAAACTAAAGAATAGTGACACTGTTTCAAAACATGTTTTTATCATTTCTATACTTAAATTTCTCGTCATTTATCGGCGGTCATATACGTCAACACCTGCAGTGAACTCATATCATCCTGATCGATTTATCGGTCAGGCTCTAATTCAAATGAAAGAAGAGAACATCATTTAATTGTTGAACTGCTCACAGCTCATGAAAGTACAGTAGATATTTTCTGGCGTTAAAGGGACACAAGCAAAAAAGCTCCTGAATAAGTTTGATATTCAAAAAGCTAAAATTTTCCACCAAATTTCATCAAAATCTGTTTTCAGATATTCTGCTAAATAGACAAACACACAAATGGGGCCACATTATTGTTGGAGATAAATTCAAAAACACTGCAGTGATCAATATAAAATGTCTCTTTACCTGGAGTGAAAACCTTTCCTCATTACGGTGTATATGATCAGACAGACACAGATACCGTCGCAGCTAGAGTTAAACCTTGAAATACCTGAGGAAGATGGACGTTCGTGTGTGGGACGGTCGGGGGAAGACAGTGAGAAGAGAGAAGGAAGCCTCTCAGTCTGTTGTACGTTGAAGATTGAGGCAGAGCGTATTGTATTTCATGGGGAACTAGCGCTGATGTGGAGATACGGCTGCTTTTGTTTTAATTTGTAACCCAATGCTGGAGCCGTCTGAGCTGTAAGTACTGCTAATTTGTTTCAGACTAATTCATCACGGCCACGGCTTTGGAATTCACCATGATAGGGCAATGGGGAGAGCTCAGTAGCGCGCCAGTGGAAAACACACACACACACACACACACACACACACACACACACACACACACACACACACACACACACACACACACACACAGATATACAAAGCAAGAGAAAATGAGGAAACACATTCACACAAGCTTTTTCCTTCAAAGATCAAAATTATTGATTTTTTTTTATATTGATTAATACTCTTCCATCTTTTCTTATATGAGAATTAATAACCTTTTTATTAAAAGTCAATATTGCCAACTTTTCCCTGATGAAGTTTCCTCTCAGATCACAGCTACATGATTTTTATTAATGGTAAAGTCACATATTTACTGTCCTCTTGGACTAAATAAACATGACACACAGTCTCTCTGGGTGGTTATTGATCCATAGTTGTTGTGTTTCATCACATGAAAATTTCCCTTCATTTTGATATCTGATGTCTGACCTGTTAAATTTTTTCCCTAGGATGACTTGGCAGTGAAATGTTTTTTAGTGACTCATCTGTTCTGAAAATAACTGTTCTGAAATTGATTGATTTTTTTTTTTTTTATTCCAGAAACTTTCCTTATCTCATATCGGCCCTGGCATAAACAAGCAGAGTCAAGTACAGTGAAACTCTCCGGCCAAGTGTAGCTCAGGATCAGATGAGACGACAGGAAGCCTCGAGGACTGAAGGATAATGTTTTTATTTAGGGGGGGGCCCGCCTCTGGACACATTGAGATTCAGGAAACACTGCAGCAGCTGCAGTCGAATGCAATTACAGTACATGCACCTACATCTACAGGCTGTGTGAAAACTCTTTGTTTTACTTTGAGAAAAGCTAAGGATTTAAGTCATATAGAGCTAACTGCAATTTAACCAAACACCACTTACAATAACTAGATAATCTACAGTGTAAACCTGCAACAAGGTAAACATGTTACTTTACACACTTTACAGTCACAAATGCACACATGGAAACCGCTTCACAACAAGATAATGAGAATCAGAGAGGCACAGGGCCAGATTACACTTGGAATGTGTGTGTGTAATTAACCAGGCCAGTGGAGACAGTAGATGCCAGAGATTTGGGGGTGAGTTAAGGAGAGCGGAGAGGCCACCGGATGGTATCAAAACCCTTTTCACTCCTCTTGGTCTGACGCCCATCTCAATGACTCAAATGGCCAGCAGTCACCCGAGAAACGTGTCCGGACACACAGTCTGACAACTTTTCAAAACAGTTTATCAGTGGATTCTATCAAAGGTAAGTAATCTATGTTGGAATGATAATTTTATAAATGTGAGAACAAAATACATAGATACACATTAAAAAAAGCTAAACTCATGCTGTAGTTGTGTGCTGGCATCTGTCCCATCAATGATGAAAAAATGGATCATTAGTCTTTTTACAGCTGTTAGGTAAGTGAGGCAAGGTATCACACTTAGTACTAAATGTATTAAAAACATTAAAGTCCCCTTCCACTCAAAAATATGTTTTTATTCTTGTTCCTTCAGTTGGATGTTGTGCTCACCTTAAATCTGAATTTAAGGTGTGTACCTACAATAAGAATTTGTGACATCACAATAACTGCAGAGGAAATCGTGATCCGATATGCAACTTACAGAAGTGTGATGTGGAAAGTTGAAGCCTCCAGTGCACAAACACTGAGAATGAACTTTACAGTGAAGAAGGAGACATCTTCTGTCCAGCAGTTAAGTTTCTATTTGCATATTCATAGATTCTACATTTTTCAATGAGGGAGAAGGTGGAGATGCCATTTTTAGGATTTTCAAGGAGGTAATTGAACTTTGTTGTGGAAAAGCCATATTAGACACAAATGATTAGTCAAACCAGAGTATGTTTTAATGTCTTCACACATGTGTATGAGGACACACAGTAACTGCCAATGGTTTGATATTATTATACTGATCTACAGGTGGCTGTAAACAGTAATGGAACAATGTAGGATTTAAAAAAATACTTTAAAAACCCCACATATTTGGTGTTAGCAAAGTAATGAGGGTTCTTCTTGGAATTAAATGCCAAGAAAGAAAATAAAATCAAACGTCTACTTCCTTTGCAACTGTCTGTCTCCAGGTAAACTTTTCTTTAGGTTTAGAAACATATATTATACAGCTGTCATGTATATACTGCAGTGAAATCAGAGCACTAATATCTTTTTGTTGGCACATATCATCAAATGTTAAATGTGAAATTATTTTGTATCCTTGCTAGAAAATTAAATGATTACTCACAAATAAAAGAACAATCAAGACAGAAAAAAGATGTGACTAATGAAACGGTCTGGTGGGCTGACGGTTTGAGACCTCTGAGTCAGACACACAGCAGCTGCTTCATGTCAGGCCATAAATCAACCCAGCAGATTTCCTTACTAATCTGAATTTTGCTGATTCTTTTCTACTTCACTAATCTTCTGTTAATGTGATTTACTTACGTTAAATATCTTGTAACTTATCGTTAAACAAACTACTGAGCCACACAGCAGACCAAACACACCGCTCTCCCCCGAAATTCATAAAAAAACATTTCCATGTATCAGATGTGTTTTCTCTACACAAGCAGCCTAAGGAGAAGACTGTAGCTGATGGGAGACTACAAGTGTCAGGACAGGATGAAGTGGACACTGACAGTTTGGAAAGGAAGAATGAAAAAGGGAGGAGAAAAGGAAATGGATGGTAAATGTTGGAGCAGCATATTATAAAAACTACAAGATCAAATAAAGATCCATTGATCCACGTAGGCGCAGGTGTTTTCAGTGCCACACCTTTCTCTTCCTCTTCGTTTGCCCTAACTATCCACCCAGCCCTCCATCTATCAGTGGGATGTCAGGCCTCCCCGGCAGAGCTCCATCTTGGTTGAGAGCGCTGCCTTAAGCCCCATCAGCCGGAGGAGAGTCTTTGAGCCGCAGTCTAAGCCCCTCGCCCGGACCCCGGTCCCCTCATGAATATTAACCAGCCCCGAGCCTGGCTTTAATCTGCCTGATCCCCGCACTGCTGCCGCCGAGACGATAGTGAATCTAATTATTTGGTCTGATATTAACCCCCCGCTCCCGCTCCCACATACCCACCCCACACACACACACACACACACACACACACACACACACACACACACCATTCCCACCCCCAACGCCCTGTCCTCACTATAGCTGCTGTAACATTCACATGTGTGTGTGTGTCAATGCAAACACACCAACTGAACTCCAGAGCCACCTTCTTTTGCCAAAGTGAGTTCACATATAACATTCACACACACACACAGAAACACACACACACACACACACCTCTCCCTCCACCAACCACCCCCCCCCCCCCACCTCCAGCGCAGCCTGCGACGCCCTCTCCTTATCAGGCCTAAAAACGCCCTCCTCCTACGCCGATAAAACTTGAATGCAAATGATGCCAGGCTGATTTCATTTCTTCATTTTCTTCCTCCATTCCCTCGTTCAGTATCAGAATGGCTCCTCACTCTCCCTCCCTCTCCCTCTCCCTCTACCTCTCTGGGGAGCCAAACACTGGTGATGATGACGACGATGATGATGATGATGATGATGGCGACGGGCAGCAGAGAACTTTCCCTAACCTCAGTGTCTAACTCTCATCTCACGTCGCCTTGTGCTATATACACACACACACACACACTTCAATTAAAGAGGAGGAAATAGAAGAAAAAAAAATATCCCTCTGCCACCCTCCTCCCCCTCACCACCACCCTACCCTGCAGATGAGCAGATTAAGATTTCTCTGTACAGCTGTCAACGGCCACAGTTTTACTGCTACCACAGGGGAATAAGTATGTTTGTATATGCAAATCACTACTGGTACATCTATGTCTCAATGGTGTATACTGTTTCACATTGTTTAATATGGTTTACACTGACCTGTAATACTCTGAACAGGACGCTCCCACAGTCATTAAATGTAAAACATGTAGATCTGTTCCAAGGGAGTAAACAAGACTACACTGTGTATAGGAAGCTTTGAAAATGAAAGAGACTAGTTCCCACACAAGTAGTCATTGTTATTAGGTTCTGTGACACATCCAGTGTCTTAAAAGCTTTTTAAAAAGGCTTTTACAAGATTGTCTTTTTCTATGGAGCTAAGATCTGGTGCTCCTTGTTAGTGGTGAAACAATTAGTGGATTGGGCTGGGTATTATGACACGGATACCACATCTATAGTTTTTTGATACCTTACTTTATCAAAAAAGAAATGTTTTCTTCTCTAAATTAATTTCTTTTTAAACAAGCTTATTTATAACACCTGATGACCTTCTGAAATGTCTCAACACTAATTTAGACTCTCTAACACTTGACTAAAATTGGCAACATTTTGACTTAGATCAGGAACAATATGATCACAAAAATAAGATCACAAAGCCGGCCATATATTTGATGCACTACGTTTAGTAGCCTTTGATACTTCACATTCAATATTCAGCTTTATTAGTAGATTGCAGATCTACCAACCAACCAGACTGACTGATACTGTTTTGTAAGGCTAATTATCGATACCAATGTCAATATTTGAGAGATTTAACAAATGTGATAAAGATATATTGGCCTGTATTAATGTTTTTTTACATAAACACAAAGTCTTGAGTTGGCTTTTTTAAAGAATTATGGTCAAGACATGATATCTTGGCTGATGTACGTCAACAGCAGTACATCTTTAGATTCAATGTGTATGTGAGTGTGTGAATTAGTTCTTGTATGAACAAGCGGTAGATATGCTCTGCTCTCTGTTTTATCATTATTATTGTATTAATCATTTTATATATTTATTTATATATTTATAACATAAATAATTTGTTGAAAAAATAATCTGGAGATTGATCAATAAAAAAAAAAAAAGTCCAATTTTCATTGATGGAAAAAAGCAGCAGTCAAGTGAAGCACAACACCTAAATGTTGCACTAAGTAATATTTGTACAATAAGGGAAGAACATAAACAGAAGTCAGGAGATTTTGCAGTTCATGGCACCTGTCAGAAAGGCTTTCTTTCACTATCAAACCTCTCCGGCATAAAGCATTTCAAATGTTTTGAGCTTCTCTAGCTGGGAATTCAATAAGCCATCCTGCTCCTCTCCTGACCTTTTCAACCATCGTTCATTCATTCACCCCTCTCACAAAATCATTCATTCAATCATCCATTTCACCCTCTTCCTCCCTTCTCCTCTTTCACTGTCTCTCCTGCGCCGCCTCCTTCCTTTTATACACCTCTTTTCTTTCTTTCTTAATCTCTGATTCTCTTCCTCTCCCCAACTCTCATTCCTACCCTTCTGTCCGCCCACCCCTCCTTCTCCATCCTATCTCTCTCTCTTTTCTCTCTCCGTCTCTCCTTCTATCTCTCCACTACAGGAAATGGTTTCTTTCCCCATCCAGGGGGTTGGAGGGGTGTACTCACTGTCCCAAACAAAGAGGTCACTGTGTGAATCCTCCAAAAATACAAAGAAGAAAAGGAAGGCAGATAAAAATCAGAAACCTACTCTCATCCGCCTCTCTCATACAAACACACACACACACACACACACACACACACACACTTTACCTCTGTTGCACTCATGCTTTGAGTTTTTCTTTCATTTCTCTAACATTCAACAGAGACACAAGATACTTTTAACACTTTACATTCTGCTCACGAGGTACAAATATTGTAAATACAGTACATGGAAGAGTGAGAGCTTATTCCCTTGTGCAGGCATGCAGGCACAGCCGCACATATCGGCACACACCTCCGAGAAGAAGAAGAAGAAGAAGAAGAAGAAGATGAAAAAAGAAAAAAAAATAGAGGGAGCCAGGTTTGATGAGCTGCATGCAAATGACATGTAAAAATATAAAACTGCGATACTTAAAACGGGGGCCGAGATAAGAGATTTGAAAATGAGGCACTCTTGGAAAGCGGGCTCCTGAACTGCCGGAGATGAGGCTCAGAGATAGAGAGGATAGAGGTTTTCCCTCTCCTCTTCTCCTCTCTTACACCTCCTCCTCCTCCTCCTCTTTCCTTCCTCCTCCACCCTGCAGAAGCCGGTGCAGATGACAGGGAGATGCAGATACCAGCCAGTCATTCCTACTGAGTGATGAACACCTCCCCCCCCTCTCTCTCCTGTCTAACCCTCCTCTTTCACGTTTGTCTCACCTCTCTTCCAGCTCTCTTTCTTTCTCATATTTCTTTTTGTCTCACATGTTTTGTTTCAGTTGATGGACCTTTCCCTCTTTTCTCTTCGGGTCTCTTTTGTTCCTCTTTCTCTCTGGCCTGGCTGGCCGGATTTCTGTCGATCAGTATTTTATCTTTCTTGGCCGTTTTCTCTCTCCTCTTTCCAATCATTCCTCCTCTCTCTCTCTCTCTTCCTCTGTCTCTCTCTCTCTCTCTCTCTGGGTGATAGGCTCCTCTGTCAGGGCCAGATTGACTGAGAGACAGACAGCTACTGTCATGATGTGGGCAAGTTATACGACAGGTGAAGGTAGAGGTATAGCCTATATAGAGCGCACAGATTAAATCACCGCAGATAAAGGCTAGCTCTCCTTAGGGGCAACATTATGAGGCAATACGTCCATCAGCAGAGGGATGATGAGGCTTTTGCTGCTAGAAAAGAATTTGAGTCCATGTTTAAAGTCAAATGGCATCTTGAGATTCTGTATTGGTGAGCATGGTATAATTTTGAGTAGGATTTGATCAAATCGTTCAGGGATTGATTTGATTGCTACAAAGTGGGCATGACTAAAGGCTGGAAAACAAATTAGTTATTACAAAATGTCTTACGACCATCGCTGAAGGTAAAAATGTTTATGCGTTTTTATGTGGTAACTGATGGAAGTAGTTTTAATGTAAGAATGAAAAAGAGATCTTAAAAGACCAGTGTGTAGGATTTAGTGGCATCTAGCAGTGAGGTTGCAGATTTCAACAAACTGAATACCCTTCTCCTCCCCTTCCAAGCCTGTAGGAGAACATACTGTGGCCGTGAAACACACAAAAAATGTGAAAGGCCCTCTTTAGAGCCAGAGTTTGGTTTGTCTGTTCTGGGCTACTGTAGAAAAATGGCGGTGCAACATGGCGGCCTCAGTGGAAGAGGACCTGCTTCCTATAGATATAAAGAACTCATTCTAAGGTAAGGAAAACACAATGATTCTTATTGTCAGGTGATTTTACACTAATTCAAACATACTTATGAATATTACATTCCATTTCTGCTGAGTCTGTTCTGCTAGATGCCACTAAACTCTACACACTGGTCCTTTAAAGGAGGGGTTCAAACATAGCATATTTTCTCACCTTCATACACCTGGCCAATCACTGTGTGAAGTGTTTATCAGATTGTCAGTTTCAGAAACAAAAATTTTTGGAAAAATTATTGAGCATTAAGCCTAGCAAGTGCACCATAGGAATCAAACACTGTATAATGGGCTTTTCTTTTTAATATAATGCTCATAGGTAAAACAATCTCTGCAAGGTTTCTGCATATGCACATGTATCATCTTAGTAACCTTAACTTTAACTCATCCAACACCTAAACCATCTCCATGACAACTGAGAAACATCTGCTCAGGCAGACAACAAAGATTCAGACAGTAAGTAAGTTGGACCTGTTGTGTCCAGAAGCCAAAACTTGGGTAAATTTGGGTGAAGTCTAAAATATTTAGAGTTATGGTTAGAGGTGGAGGGGGCCGGGAGTGGGGTTATTTGTTTCTCTTTTTAAACTTGTCAAAAGTTAAGGAATGTAGAGCTGCAACAATTAGTAGAATAACTGATTAGATGATTCTTGATTAATCATTTGAGCTATTTTTAAGAAAATTGCCAAAAATCTCTAGTTCCAGCTTCTTAAATGTGATTATTTTCTGGTTTCTTTCATCCTCTATAGCAGTAAACTGAATATCTTTAGGTTGTGTGGACTGTTGGTTGTGTATCTTGGGCTTCTGGTAACAGTGATAGACATTTTTTTTACCATTTTATAGACCAAGCTAATTGAGAAAACAATCAACAGCACTCTGTCAGTCATTTTGAAGGGGAAAGACACAGATGTAGCAGACACAGATTTCCTCATGTGCTCTGTCAATGACTCTAAATACTGCTGTTCCCAGGGGTTAACCCTAACCCTAGCCCGAAAATAATATTTTTTTCTCCAGATGACATTAATTACATATTAATGTTTTGAGAAGAATTAATTTAACATTTTGCTATGATGGTTGTTTCTTACCGTAGTTTATTCTTGGGGTCTTGGGAGTTAATGTGATGGAAGGGTCCAAATCCAATTTCATTGTATACATTTATACATGCGTGTCCAAATGCAAGGAGTAAACAAATTTATTAAAAAAAAAAAGAAAGGAGATTAAAAGGAGATTTTATATAAAAATACTCAAAAAGGCTTTTTTTTGGACATTTATATGATGGCAGAACAATTCATGCAGGTACAGAAGACACAACTTGGTAAATGTGTTTTCTGTCACCGTCTTTAAAAGGGGAAACTTTTTCCTCAGTTCTTTTAGACAACACTGATGTATCGCGTTCTTCTGGGGGGCATTACAGACGGTGTCTCAACACTCACCGTAATCATCGATTTGTTCTGAAGGAGCATCATTTTAATTAACATTCTAATTTGATGGGCGGAGGAAACAGAGAAACAGAGAGGCAGAGAAACACTGTTGATGAGTCCAGATAAAATATAAAGATCGGAATCAGGATGTAAACAAACTGGCTCAGTCAACACACACACAAAAAAAAAAAGAAAACAGCTCGAGAGAGAATAAGGAGGAGACGGTGATCACCTTCACTCGTCCTTCCAGGGGGAGTGAGGGAACGAGGAAGTGGAGAGGAGAGTAGAGGAGGTAGAGGGGAGGAGAGATAGGGAGTGAGAAGAGACTACCCAAAAAGTGTTTGAAAAGCCGTGGGTGGCGCGCCTTATCGCCCCAGTTCTCCTGGAGAGATTATTGGGGGATTAGTGCGAATGCTTGTTTCTAAAACATGATGAAAAGACGTTCGGCGCGTGATAACGCTTTGAACTCCCCTACTCTGCTCCTTCTAGGATCGTGCCTTCAGGCTGCCTTTCCAGGAAAGACAGGATTGGGGTGGGGTGAACTGCTGGGTGCTACTGAAGGAGGGAGAACAATAGCAACGATGTTGTAAGTGGGAGTTTCTCCTGTGGTAGTGTTAAGACTTCGCTTTGGACATCTGTCCTTTGGTAAGATGCAACAGATGCAACAAACTCAATGTTTGCCAACATTTCAGCATCATCCCTATTTCACCTACACCGCATCCTTCATCTCAGCTGAAATTTCACAACAATCCTGCAACTTCGGTCCAATCACATGCACTCGCCCTATCAGTTAATTAAAGCAGGATCCAATCAGAAGGAGAGGAGATATAATATCAGATTTGTTATATGCGATCCAATCAGAGGAGCAGCGGTGGCGTGCTCACTCCTGGGTTGCCATGGGAGGCTCACCGAGGAGGACCTGGTTGCTCACTCAACCAAAAACTGTGAGGAATCAGCAGCCAGCTGATCAGTTGATCAGTAAACATTATTATACCCTGTTCTAAAGTCCAACAGCCATATCAGCCAGAATATATTTAAATAGATAAATGGTTTTACGCCTCTTTCTCAAGAGATGCAAATGGCAGGATTTCCATATGACACAGGCCAGTTAACACGCTGCTAATCTAATGAAGGAGATCTGTTGAAGGGAGAGTGAGGACTGGATCTCATGTGCCTCTCTCTCTCTCTCTCTCTCTCTCTCTCTCTCTCTCTCTCTGCCCCACCCTGATTTCTCAGAACTGACAAACTTCCCCCCACCCACACCACAACACACACACACACACACACACACACGCTATGACAACATCAAAGACATATAAGTGTATAATATTTCAGATGAAAAAATAAAAGCCATTGAGCTTCATATATCTCTGTGGGCATGTGTATGTGTTGCATGAGCGGGTGTACACTTGTGCATATCCAAAATGCTTCCCGATCTAGTTGTGTTGCTGAGTAGGCCTCATATTAAACTGATAGCTTATCTGTCCGGGCCAAATAAGAAGCAAATTTGTCGAGAGAGAAGTTGAGAGAGAGAGAGGGCGATGCTGGAAGGGGCAGCGCTGCCAAGTGGGCCATACCAATCTCTCCCATAGATTTGGGGGGGGGGGGGGGTCGGGGGGGGGCAAGCCTGAGGACTGAGGAAGACAGGTGGTATGAATAAGATTGAAGTGAGGAAGGAGAGACAGCTGGGAAAGATCTAGGGGCAAAAAATACAAAAAATACATTTCCACATATTGAAGTGAGGGAATGTTGAAAGCGTGCTCAAAGCAGAAGATGGACCTTAGAAGGAAATCAACATAGGATGACCGATGTCCAGGCACAAAGAAAATCTTTAGCTGGAGATAATAAAAATGGATATTCATGGATAGTTTCTTTCAAAAGGTACTTTTGTATGGGCTTGAGGTATGCACTGTAAACCCATGACATCAGACTTTTTCCACTTTCTATTAGATATTCTGTTTGGATCATTTCACACAAACTTAAAGCTCCCTTCCACTTAAAAATGTGTTTTTCTTTTTGTTCCATCAGTTGGATGTTTTTTTTCTTCTCTGTGCAGAAAGATGATGGTGATGGTGATGGTGATGTGGAAATTTGAAGCCTCCAGTGTACAAACATAGAGAATGGACTTCTGAACAATATTTGCATATTCGCATATTTGCATATTCATAGATTCTGTGTTTTTCAATGAGGGAGCATGTGTCATTTTAAGATTTTGAAAACCATGTCAGAGTATTGTCTCATAACATGTCCGGAGGGGATATTTAAAATAATTTTGAATTTTCCCCCCATTTGTTTTTTCATCAGTCCCTGTTGATCTAGCTGATGGTTTATGTTGTTATGATGTTATTAACATCTACTGTATGATCAATAGGAGTCATCACAGAATGGAGGGGTTATGGGTGAAGGAGTTAAGTCCTTCACTGTCTTTTGAGAATGTGTGTAATAATTCTAAAATGAAGTATAAAATGAGGTGATTCAATATATGATATCAATATGTTAAAAGGAAGAGATCTAAATGACTCTGATTATGGTCTCACTCAGTGGTTTGATGAGTGTGAAAGTGATGTCAGCTGTATGACAGGAAAGCCATTTTAACACATGTAATAGATGCTCAGTGTTTGTCCAGATAGCATCATAGATGTGTTCCTGCATTCAACTCAATGATCATTTCTGAGGCCGATTCAATTCGACTTTTATGTGCTTATGTGTTAATTCTCAATGTATGTGCACTGGAGGCTTCAAGTTTCCACATCACACTTGTGTAAATAGCATAGTGGACCATGATTGGCTCTAAGCTACTTGGGATGTCACAAATGCTCCTCATAGGCCCGCCCCTTAAAACCAGATTTTCAGTGAACACTAAGAAACTTTCTACTTTCAGCAGATGAAGGTGAAAACAGGTTTCTAGTGTCAAACTCTGCACAGACATCATTCAGCACAGTGAAGCTCAAACATCTAACTGTAGGAACAGGAAGAAAAAACATATTTTTGAGTGGAGGGGGACTTTAATGTTTGTATGTATTGTATAATTTCCTGTTAGTATAAAAGTATGTAATCATGTGCAGATATTGTACAAAGCACTATCCTTAAAAATGCTGTCATTGAAGGTATTCTGGGACTTAGGCTTGAAAGATTAGTATAGTGTGTACTGTATACAGTCAGTATTTAGTATAGAAGTGACACAGCATCTACCTGGGATAAACCCTAACCCCCTACTGCTCCAGTAGGACATGACACTGGCCAGCAGATCCTGAAACTGCATGTGCAAATAAATTTGTGTTTGGCTAAAGTACCTCTTTTTGTATTTAAACAATATATTTTTTTTATTTTGAAGTAACAGTGCCTACTAGTGTATTCAAATAAAAATCTTGGTAAAGTGAGCTCATCCTTAACATCCGCTGTGTTTTTGGAACCCTTCAAATAACCAATCAAGGAGCAATCATGCAGCGTGAGGCTCTGGCTTTAGCAGCGTGCCAGGAGATGAGTAGATTTCTCCTCTCCAACACATTGAGGAGGATAGCCCTGACCCCTGCTGACCCACGAGGGAGGGAGGGAGGGAGGGAGGGAGGGATGGAGGGATGGATAGAGGAGAGGGAGGATGTGGAGTGACAGGGGGAGAAACACAGAAGGAGGAATGTGAGATTACAGCCACTATCTCCAGCAGATACTGAAGGTCCGTCTCCTCAATCCTTCAGCCCACAGATGGGGGAGGGTGGGGGGGGGGGGGGGGGGGAGAAAATGAGGAAGAAGAGAGAAAATGGGTATTAAGAATCAGAATGAGATGCTTTCCATATGAATGCAAAGCCTTTAAAAGAACAGATGGACTTTACAGTTTAGAGGAGGAACAGGACGGTATAGGCAGCGGAAGGGAGGGGAAGAACAAAAGGTGATGGGTGAGTGTGTGTGTGTGTGTGTGCGCGCGAGCGGGTGCTCGTGCATTGACTCACACTCACACACAAATACACATGCAGACATCTATCTGTACACTCAGAACCTCACTGATAATAAACGAAATCTTAGAAATGAGAGCCTATCAAGCAGGAATCAATCACTGGGGTTTGTTGTCCAGGAGGATGGCGCCATGCGGAGATAAAAGACAGGCGGACGTCTGGGTAGGGCTGGGAGGAGAGGAGGAGAAGAAGAGGGGAGAGGATGGAACGGAAAAGGAGAGGAGAGGAGAAGGGAGGGGAGGGGAGGAGAGGAAGGGAGAAGAGAGGAGAGGAGAGGAGGGGAGAGGAAAAGAAAGGAAAGGAAAAGAAAGGAAAGGAAAGGAAAAGTTGGAAGAGGAGAGGGAGAGGAGAGGAGAGGAGAGGAGAGGAGAGGAGAGGAGAGGAGAGGAGAGGAGAGGAGAGGAGAGGAGAGGAGGTATGTGAGGCATGAATTCTGCATGAAACTGGGCTTTGCTGGACTGGTTGTGAACTCAATGTGAACTGGTCTAGATCCAGACATGAACTGATTGAACTGTGCTGAGCCGGACTAAAATTTACTGAACTACATTTGGCGTCTGGAGTCAAAAATAACTGAGGATAAGACAAAGAAAGCCAGGTATAGCAAGGTAGAATTACAGAAATTCGGTAGGAATGCGTGTGACTGACCCTGTGCGTGTGTGCGTGTGTGTGTGTGTTTGTGCATTTGTCCGAGTTTGTGCTCCGTGCCAGGAAGCCTCTCCCAGCATCAGTATCATATGATTAGATGGACTTGCACATGATGCACAAACCCAGCCTCTGATAGGACTCCATCCGGTCCCACACACTGTTCCCAAGGAACACACACACACACACACACATAAAGATACACACAGCTGTTTTCATTTCCAACCACTGTCACACACGTACGTGATAAGGTGTTTACTCATTGTCTCTCTTTGTTATCCGACCATCCGACCTCTGACCTTTCCAACTGAAATCATGTCAGTCAGTTGAGGTCTCACTTCAGCATGGAGCTCAACATCAGCACGGTCTACTCTCCTCTCAGTGTTAGCATATACTGCTATAAGTCTAATAATATATTGTAATATAATCATATTATTATTAATATAAAGCTTCCCACTCTAAGTACATTTATTGGTTTGTCTTTCTTTACTGCTGCAGGTTACAATTATTCTCACTATCAATTCATCTGCTGAATTTTTTTTCACCATTTAAAATAAATGATTCATCCACTTAACCAACCTAAAAAGCTAGTATACATTTTATAATAATACAAATCAAAAATAACTAAAACTATACAACTATTTTCATGCTTTATTAATCTGTCAACTAGTTTTTTGAACAATGAATACATCGTTTAGTCCAAATGCTATTTCACAGAGCCCAAGGTGACGTCTTCAGATGCTTGATACATGACATGAATTATCAAAAAGCATCCTAAACTTATCTTATAAATGATCTTATTGTCAGTTCAATTGTCAGCCTACAAGTGTTCTAAAATACCCAGTAATGTAAACTTGTGACCGCTCTTATTGAAAGCATTTACAGTCCAAACAAGCTTTGTACATGGACTGCTTACAATGAGCAGTGTGCTCTGACTGTCAGCCTCACCTGTCACTGCACTGACTTTGAGATAATAACAATAATACTAATACTAATAATAATAATAATAATAACAATAGGTAGATAATCCTGGACCAAACGCTCAGCTCATCCACAGAGTCACAAGGTAGCTTCCTTTAATGACGGCTCTGTATCTAACAGGAATCTCACTACAAAGGCGCAGCAGATTCATAATGGAGAATAATATATTACTATGCTTTAAAGATGTGTCATTTTCTGATTGGGTCATCTGTACAACTTAACGAGGATTGTTATGGTGATGCTTCCTTCTGATCTATCTCATGTTCAGTTCAGCAACAACTAGCCACACAAGTGTTATTATCAGAAGGAGAGCACACATTATACATGTTTTAAAATCTTGACACTGGTTGTCTGTCAGTTTTTGTGCTGATTTGAAAATTCTTGTTTTGAAAATTTATAAAACACTTTGTGCTCTTGCACTTTATCTGTCATGCTTGCAATATAAACTAGAAAGGCACCTCTGGTCCTCTGGCACGAGCCTTTTAATTGAACTTTTGGTGAGGTAGGTTTTTACGATTCTTGCTCCGAGCTGTTGAAACAGGCTGCCTGAGGATCTGAGAGCTGCTCAAAGCATTGAAACCTACCTTTTCAGCTTGGCTTTTGGATAAAAAAAAATGTTATTTTATATTTTTATTTCTTTTCTTGTTTAAGATGTTTTAATTTTCTTTTATCCATTTAAATTTTTAACTGTCTTATCAATTTTATTCTCATGAAATTAAGATTGTGGCTTAATTTGATTAATCCTACTAGACAAACATCTCTATTTTTTTTTTTTTATTGTTGCTTAGATGTTGCTTTGGAATGCTTCAACTCCATTTAATTGCTAATTTATTGTATTAAAAACATACATTTGGTTAAGGTTTACTTAAAGGTATAATAAGTGAACAGTTACAAATTAGTCTTGGTAACAATGGTGATAGAACCTCCGTGTTAGAGCCCTTACCTCTGTCTCCTGATCATCTGTGCTGCCCTCTGATTGGAGCATTCCTGGGTAGGGGCCCCATGTTGTGTCTGGATGTAGGTCCCTGCGAGCCACCACCCTGCTCTCACTGCCTTCTTCATTCAACTCCAGGTCATCTGGTGGAGGGAAGAGAGGAAGTGAGAGTTAAATATATCAGCACTTTGAAGCGTGTAGCCGATCCGTATCATTAAACATCAGATATCAGTCAGGCAGCGTCATTGATGACAAATGTGATGAAGAAACTGTTTCACACTTTATATGTTCAAATATATCATTTCTGCTTCACCTTCAACTTTCCTGTAGAAGTATAATTTTACTGGTAAGGTTTTTATGGAGAGTTCAGAAATCTTGTCTTTTTGGGAGCTTTCTTGGCATCAACATTTAAAAATACTGAGTACATACATAGAGTACATATTCAAAACATCAGTACTGGCCTTCAAAAATCCCTTCTGGTTCAAACACACCGATAGTACTGAGCAGAGACCATATGACAGGCAAAGAAAAAAAAAAACAACAATCAAAAGCAGCATATGGCTTGAACTTGACCCGAACCCTTGTAGCAGCAGCAGCGACTCGGACACAAAGCGGCAGCGGCTCAACAGCAGGGGGAGTTTGATACAAGCTGAGCACTTTCTGTCCTGGCCCGGTTCAAACAGGGGAAACTTCTTGTGCACTTCCTCAAAGTGATAACTGTAGAAGGATGGCAGTGACGGCTGTGGTCTGAGCCTGCTGCAGCCCAGATAGAGCCAGATAGCCGGCAGGCATGGGGGACTGAGCCATCTATTTAAAAACTTTAGACAGCTTGGTCTGCAGGAGAAGAGGCCGTTTGTAGTTTAGAGAACTCTCACTGCACATCTGAGGATTAATGAACAAGTTTGAGCAATACTGGTGAGTGTTGCAGCAGAAACTCCAGTGACTGACTGGATGGGATTAATGCCAACTGCTCTGCCTCAGGCTCTGCTTCTGGAGAAGCTTTCTCATTATGACCATCTACCTCTCTCTCTGATCAAAACACATACAGAATCTGCCTCCCCCTCTTCTCCTTACACTGCCTCCCCCTCCTCTCACCCACACCCCCCCCCCCCCCCCACCCGTCCTCATCTCGTCCATGGTTCAGCCAACTGTTTCGGGGGGTCGGTCTAAAGTGGCGGGCCTGATAAGAGTGTTTGTCTAACACTCTCCATGTCAAAACACTCATCTATCTTCTCTGTATCTATCCCCACCAGAGAACAACGGACAGACGCTGATAAAATGGCTTTCCCACAGCCAGTGGGGGGGTGGAGGTGGAGGTGTTGGGGAGGGGAGTGGGTTGGGGTTATGGAGGGGAGGAGGGAGCAGGAAGAAGCGTGGTTTGAGGGACGAAAGCGCACAGAGAAGACGTTAATTTAATAAAAAGGCATCCTTAAGAGCGAAACAGCAGTTATAAAGATTGTTTCGCTGTCAGGACCGCTGTGGCAAAGTCACACAGGAAGTGGTACGTTTCTCTTAACTCACAGCTCAAAGCTGCATCGACACTCTGCACAATATAATGAACACCCAGGTCAAATGTTCAGACAACGATCACGTTTTAGGGAAAGAAGTGACCTGATAGTACGTATTATTCGGATCAAGCGCTCAGGAACAGGTCATGGTATATCTCCCACTGTAGCCAGCCCTACTTTTTCATTCTCTTGCCCCGATGCACATGAGAGCGTGACACTGATGCCAGATGCAACAGGAGCTGACCTGAACTGCTGTGCTTGGGTCAGGTTGGGCTGAATTTTTTATTGAATGACTCAGGTTTTGGGTGGAGCTCAATTTCACAAATATTGTTGAGGGTAACCTACAGTATTAGCGCTTCTTTGTTAGAATACATCAAATTAAAAAGCAGATATCCAGGAAATCTCTTTGACACATGAGAGCTGTTGGGTTCTGTTGGGGTTTGGACACAAATGTTCCAGATTTGAGTGTCAGATTTCAGTCCCAGTTCAAGCGCCAACCCAAACATGACACCTCAGACAGTCTAACCTGCTGCCTGCAGAGTCTGAAGTCCAGCGTCTGTCCAGCCAGTATCCTATCTCCTATCTCAGTTTGGCCACTCTGACCCTCCTTATCTCAGCACTCCATCAATGTCCAGTCTGCCTCTGTGCTATTGGCTGATCCTCGCCACATGGGAGTCTTATCAGCCTGACCAGCTCCGTTGACCCTCATTGTGAAACTGCAAGGATTTGACCTCAGTGAGCCAACACAGATATTAACTTATAAACAAGCACGACACAAGCATTAGTTTGTCAATTATTAAGGCTGGACACATGTTATCCTATTCCTTTCATGACCTATGGAGCTATATCCCTTCATGTCAGCATACCTTTAGGTACATCACACAGGTCATTAGTTGTTTTGGCCGAGGCAAGGCTGACCTGAATATCCACACTGAGTTTCAAAGGAGTCTTTTAGTGTGATCTTGATGTGCAGACAACTAATCTGGAGAATACACAAAGAATGCTATTGCAATAGTCCAGTCTGGATGTGGTATCAATCAGTGAGTGTATTTCCATCCACCTGTTTTTATGCACATTTTCAATTTGCGTCTAAAAAAAACCTGGGTGGAAATACTGGTAATTTTCAAAAAAGCTGAAATATCTTTAAAGCTTGGCTAAGGTGGAAAAGTTTGTGTACTGAGGAGACTGTAACCTTCCTCAAAGTTTTACGTGAAACAAACATAAATGCCATATTTCCATCATGTTTTCCACATAGTTTTCATTTGTTTGAGGTTTGACTTATAAAGACATCGTCTCGTTGTGTTCTCTTCTTCTGCGATGGTTTAATGGCACCGGACTGTAGAATTAGCGCCACCAACTGTTTATCTTGATGCGTCCGGCTTTTAATATTCACATATCAGATGTGAAGAAAAACACATATTAATTTGTATTTTCTAAATCTGTTTCTGTCAGCACTATCACGTTTTCTTCATCTGTTCTTCTTTTTCTTTTGATTTGCCAACTTTTTCATCATAGCCAAGTTCAATATTTTGTGTTTTTTCAGATTCTGGCCTTGAAAGAAATCTGAGAAATCAAACAGGTGGATGGAAATATACTTAATAATAAGCGAAAGGAAGGAAGAACAATGTGACCACCAAACATAGACTGTATAATGATATGAGCAGTATTCCATTAACAGTTTCCAGACTATTTGGATCAGCGCCAGTCAAGCTGTACATTACTAGTACTTTAATTAGCAAATAAAGCTGCACTGACACCAATACTATAACAACATACCCCTTGGATAGGATAAACTGTTTTAGGGTTAGTTACTGTCAATATCTGACGTACTTTCTATTTTATAACTAACACTCATCAAGAAAATGTACATATACAGTATGTGAATGCAAATGATGGAGTGTAACCAGTTAATTAAAGGCGGCATCAGTGACTGTAGATTAAGTCGTTGTCAGGGAGTCTGCTTAATAAAACGCCACCATCCAATGGTTGTGAAAAAGTGCTATCGGTGCACCTCCACTAATGAGTGCTGCTTGCTAATCCCAGCAGGTTAGCTGTGTTCACAGGGGTAACATGAGGCCTCCAACAATCCTAATCCCTGTTAATTACCCCTCCTGCTCACCGCAGACCTGCTGAAGAACCCAGTGCTCCTTATCAATATGGCTGCTACTACCCTCACTGCTCTGTATGATACTACCCCCATCAGCGCTATACACTGTATGTGTAGCACGCGCACACACACACACAAACACACGACTCTTTCTGTTATTACTAGAAGACCCATTCCCAAAAATACAGGGCTAGATGGGCTTGTTATCAATATCAACCAGCTCCACAGTATCCACACTGCTTTACTCATTTAGCTCTGACACACACACACACACACACTCTCTCTCTCTCTCTCTCTCAAGCACACAAAACACACACATCCACAAGATGACACGTTGACACACTCCCTGTCACCACACACACACACACACACACACACACACACACACACACACACACACACACACACACACACACAAAGCCTTATCAATACGGACGCTTCAGCAGCCACTGGGGCGTCCAGGCCTCTTTGATGAACCAACACAATAAAACAATCAGTCCGTCATTAATGAAATGACTAACGCAATTAACCGATGAGTGGGGGTGTGTGTGTGTGAGAGAGAGAGAGGGACAGAGAGAGAGAGGAGACCAGAATAATGTTGATGATGATGTTACAGGATTTTCAGATCTGCACCTTTTCTTTGTGTCATTTGTTTTGCCAGTTTAAGGATTATTCCGTCCTTAAATGACTGATTCCTGTCAATAGAAATTACACAGAGCAGATTTACTGATTCGATCCATTACTGAAGGATTATTGGGTTCATGACTCTGACACTGACATAAAATATAAACATACATATTTAAATGACAGCTCGTGGAAAAATATGACACTATTGCTGATGTCATGGCTGGAGATTATCTATGAGGTTCACACATATCACACAAATCACACAATTGGGACTATTCAGTAGAAGGACAGTAAAGATTCACCCCCCCCCCCCCCCCCCCCTCATCAAAAAGTCACATGGGTCAGGGGAACTGGCATGTGGTCTGTGAAATGGGTTGATTCTCAACTATTTTGTAAGACTTTAAAACTTTAAACAACTCCGAAAAGGCACTTCCTTTATCTCTGCAGTCACTCTGTGTGATTGAATAGAGCTAAAACTGTTAGTTTGTCCTCAGCGTCCCAGAACTTTGACAGATTCTTTATGGGTATATACTTAAATTTTTACCACTGTGGTACTTTCAAGGTACCAAATTAACTTTATTTGTATAGCACCTTTCATACAAAAAAATACAGCTCAAAGTGTTTTACAACAAAAGAAATTATATCCACCAAGTGCTTCACACCAAAGATGACATAAAAGACATAAAATGAGCATAAAAACATGTAAACGTGCATAAGATGGAAAAAAAAACCCTTTTGATAATGCTAATAAACAAGATAAAGTGAAAATACAATACATAGAACGTGTACTTCAGTGGTTGTAATTTGATACTTAATAAGCAAAAACTCAGACAGTATTTCACCATGTGTACACAATCTGTAAATCAGCACCTAGGTCTCTGAAGCCATAAGCATAACAGAAACTCCCTTTTCCCAACAGACACAGACCACTGACCTCAGCACCCATGTAACATGAGATGGAAAATAAAACCCATTTGATAATAAAATATCAACTAAAATAAAAGTGAAACTAAAATACATAGAATGTGTAACATAAGATGGAAGATACTTAAATAGAATACATACTGAAGAATAATAATAATAAAGTAAAATAAAAAAGTTAAAACATAGAATACATAAGATGTATAAAATCAAGTAAAATTCAACATTTTAATAGAAGTGCAGTAGTGCATACATGTGAAGCTGACTGAGAGAAAAAAAATAAGAATCATTGTGTTATCATTACCTTAGAATGAGCCCTTTATATCTACATAGGGAGCGGGTCCCCTACCACAGAGCCCGCCATATTGCACCACCATGTTTCTACAGTAGCCCAGAACAGACAAACCAAACACTGGCTCTAGAGAGGGCCTTTTGCGATATTTGCGAGTATCGCGGCCGCCGTAGGTTCTCCTACATACTTGGAAGGGGAGGGGGAGGGCAGGGGTATTCAGTTGGTTGCGATCTACAACCCCACTGCTGGATGCCACTAAATCCTACACACTGTCAGGAGCTTTTTAAACCCAAAAGGCAAATATCCCTAAAACATAACATGGGATTGTATATCAACACATTGTATACGATTAACCACTGATTCATTTGTGAATAATGCCAAGTTTGCAAAGTTGATGGATATCTTGATAAAGTTACTGGATGGACATGCTCAATTCTGTAAAAGGTCAGTGAATGTAACACTGCATCATAGCTTACTGATGAGTTGATCTTTCATGTTTCAGAGAGATAAAGCTTGAAAAGTAGCACATGAATGAAACACACGCCCAGAAAGATACGTCCGCTAAAAGTTAAGGAATTGGGTTGTAACCGTTTAAATTATAGTGAAAGGTCACTTTCATAATTAAGTCATAATTGCTAAATATTTATATTATCAACTAAAAGAATGATTGAAGATGTCCACTTAACATGCAGCCCTTTTGGAAATAACATGAGGGACAAAAATGTTATTCCATCCTTAATCATGCAGATTAATTGTTGCGTTCTAAGATGATACATCTCCAGGTAACTTGGAAGGAAAATTAATTAAACTTGCAGGTGGGCTGTTATCTCAACTGATATGTCATATTATTAATGAATGCTAGTAGGAACTGTCCAAAACTTTGGAAAGAATCCAAAACTAGACCCTCACCGAAAGACAGAAAAGATGATTTTCTGGCTCTAACTGTAGGCCTTTTAAGAATCTCTCACTTTTTGTTATTGGGTATCAGAAGTTTGTTTTCAGTCCAATCTTATTTATTGTAGTGAGAATGGTTTCCAAGGACTCATTTTTATCTTTACAAATAGACATTTTTCTGGGAGAGCCCAGTTTTTGTTTTAGCTATATCTTTTGTGTGAGTACTTCTTTGACAGCAAATTTAAGTTATGTGGAGTCCCACATGGAAGTAACTTGGGCCCAGTTTTATTTTATTTTCTTAAAATCATTTTTCAGTATTTTGTCCAAAATGCTGTTATACTGTATGTATGTGAACGACTTAACTTTTTTCTATACTGTACATTACACAACATAGATATGAGATAAAATACTGTAGGTACTGACTAATTCTTGAAATTAGCATAAATTCAATGCTTTGTTTTTGGTAGTGTTCTTGCATTGCCTCTCAGTTGCTCTGTCAAGTCACTGTAGGTAACATTTTGTCTTTGTCAGATCACATTAATCCTACTGATGGTAGACATCATTGTAAAATGAATATTTTTAGGTGTTGGACTTTTGGTTGTACAAACCAAGCAAAATGAAGACAAAATATGACAGCTGACAGTTTTCTGACATTTTATAGACCAAAAGCTTGATTGAAACATATAACAGACTGATTAATCGATAATGAAAATTATCGTTGGTTGAAGCAGTAGTTCATTTGTCAAATAAAACAGAAAGAAAGACCATTTTGGCTTACCAGGCCTACGTTTATGTTTGAGGTAAGTAAAACTTTCTGTTTAGGTTTAATACACACAAGTTGTACAGCTGTCTGCAGAAATACCTGTTTTTAAGGCCTTTTTATTGAACACCTTTTCATTCCTGAAGTCAGACTTCAAGTTACATTACTAACCACTATGCATTATGTTCTTTATTCATTTTGAGAAGAATAAAACAAAGAATTCAGTCTAACACTGTGTAGCCTCAGTGTGCAGGGAGTTACATATGCAAAAACCAAGCATCGAGGCATTATATGTTGTCATCAAATGAGAACAAGCATCCTTAACAACAACCTGCCTGATTGGATATCAATGAGGAATGAGGGGGGAAAAAAAGAGAAAGGTGTAACCCAACACTGATGTTCTCCTCTATCCGGCCTAATTGATTTTTAAAAAAAAGACTATTGTTGATATCAAATGAGCACATCGCGGCGGAGCTATTGATTTTTTGACACCGTACAACAGGAAATCTTTATCTGCGTGCTACTCCGACCCCACACTAATAGGTGGGGTTTAACCTCTGCTGAATGACAAATCCCAACGCCTCTCTCTCCTGTTCTCCCTCTAGTTCTCATGGGAAACACAGGACAAATAATGCAGTTCTGGCATTATTAGGAAAGATGAGGGCCTGTATTGTATGTTTACATGATGTCAAATCCAATTCTATCTGTCTGTATACAAGGGCTTTCTCCTGAAAACACTCAACACATTACAAATCCCCACACTTACATATTCAATTATGCACTTTATTTAATGATCACAGAAGGGATATGGGACCATGTAGCACCAAAGTGAAAGAAGATATTACAAAGTAATGTGTTTCATATAAACACATGCAGTAATGTGTAAAAACTATTGACATTGCTACTATATATTATGAACTACTACATACTATAGACGTATAGACATTTGTAATTTCTTTCCTCAAATTAACAGTGGTACCCTTAAATTACTTCATTTGTTCTCTTTATGAAAAAGATTGATTCCATTTGTCCTTGTCCCAGTTTTGATGTTACACTGGAGACCAATCAACACTCCTGCCGGTCAACATTGGTTGCCAGTTGCACAAATTGAATTCTGTAATGCTATGCAACAAAAACTGCTAAAAAAAAAAAAAGCCAAGCCATGGATGACCTAAATGAGCCACTTTAGTTCAGAACCGTTTGGACTGAGATACAAGGATGGACTACAGATTTTGGCTTTGATGACACAAGATTGTGTTTTATTTAACATCTTTTAAACATATATTCTGTTCTGGTAATTAATGTGCACAAATTATCAATAAGAATGCGCAATAATTATCAAATAACTTTACCTGGTACTTAAAATGATGTAGATATCATAATAATAAATAGAGAATTAAATAATGAATAGTATAGTTGAAAGAGCAATCCACTGTGTTTGTAAAGCTGCATGAATTGATTTTTGGACACTGTTGGCAGAAGAACTCCAAATCCAGCTGGCTGACACACAGCCCTGATATAATATCATCTCATAAATTTGTTATGGTTGTGTTAGTTGCATCCTTTACACATCCAGCAGATACAGGAGAGCAGTGAGACTAGACCATACAGTTAATGTAAGACCATAAAAGTTGTGGGGTAATTCTCAGTTGGTTTGTCACTATGAGCGACCCCTATCACGTGACGCAATTCCATGTAAAAATATATATATATATAAATAAAAATTAAACTGAAATGAAATTAAGGGTTTCAGGGATATAAGTTTGGAAAGTCGTAAAATGTGTTCATCCCAATTACGGTTCCCATTTGTCTCCTGAACACATCTGAACCTTTACTAAGCATTAAATCACTAAACAATTAATTTTGTGTTGTCCTTGTTATCATGGTTACCATTGTTAAAGCAGAAATTGCTCGATTTACCACCTTTGTTGCTATTTTTTGCTTTTACATGTCAAGCTCTTGAAAAGTCTAAAATTTTGATTTATGAATTCTGCAGATACCTGTCTTTTTACATTAATGACCACTCACATCATTTATAATGTTGGCTGATAAAAGCCCTCAATCTAACAACAAGCAAGACCTGATTACGTTTCCTTTTCTCTGTCTTGTCTTTCTCTCCATGATCCTCCATGCAGCACCCCTGGGTCCCTGGAGTCCGGCAGGCTCGGCTCAGCGGCAGATAGACATTTCTGGGATAGGCATCTACTGCTCAGGACCACGCAATCATTTCCATTTTACCCTCTGTTGCACAGGCAAGATAAGACACCTGCGTAGCCCTGCTAATCAGATGAGCTTCAACAGAACTTTATCATTGACATTTACCACTGTTTACCCAACTAATTTCTCTTAACTGCACTGCTGAACTTTTATCTACAAAATACATACACCACCAGAAAAGAGCAAGAAGCAAACATGCAAATTCACAAATATGCGAAGAAAGATAAAATGAGGGAAAAAAAACTAAAAGCATTTTTTTCCGTTCAGAGGACGAAGGGGGTGAAAACAGAACAAGTGACAAGGCTACTGTTGATGAGATGAGCCCTCTCTCCCCCTCCCCCCTTCCGCCTCCTCCTCCTCCTCCTCCTCCCCCTCCTCCTCACTGAAGACAAACAAATGCAAAGAATACTGACATTCACATGCGAAAACTTCATTTTGGAGTTCAATCACCTGACTGGTCGTGGGCAGTTTCATTTATTGCTGATAAAAAAAAAGCACCTCTGTATGCTGGTGTGTGAGAAAGAGAGAGTCCGGCATAACCCAACCAGTCACAAGACAACATGCGTAGAAAACAGCACGCATCTAACACACTGGTATACAATCTTAAACCAGTTTGGTCAGTGTTAGTACTTTTTGTTACTGGGTTTGTAAAGAAGGTGGGTGATGCTATGACCTATTTGGGGTCCCACTAATGGCACAGCCCAAGAACAATGGTGTCAGTCTATCCAGTACCTTTGTCCAGAGAAAGATATCTCCACAGCTACTACAAGAGAATGAATCCTGTTGCTTTCACCCACACATTTCCTCTAGCACCAGGATTAAGTCTACATTATGTATAACTTAAATATCAAACTCTACTGTGCAGATTGCCATGACGTTTATTGAGCACATTCAGACTGGGGAGCAAATGGATGAACCCTTAAGATTTTGAACTCTTGATGAACTTCATTCTAGTGTCACCCCCCGGTCACAATGTTAGCTTCATACACAAGATATGATGTAACACAGTAGGCAGAGGGTCATGAAATTTGTTGAGTATGGTCCCAAGCTAATTAACACTTGATCATAATGGGCAATTGGCAAATGGCTCCCAGGCAAAAACAGCTGCCTCTATTAACCTCCGTTGATCCCACTCTACGTGCAAGGTGTACAGTTTGTGCCCAGATTTGCTATGTGGCAAATTTGATTAAACACGTTTATTTAGAAATAAGAAAAATACGATCATATATCTAACATAATGAAGGTCTTGAAGGCTGAACAGCCATTCACTCAGCCTGACATTGTGTCAACTGATATTTGACAAATCAGTAGAGGAGTCTCCATCCAACCAACGTCATTTCCAGTCAGAGCTGAGGTACAGTAATGGTTGCTAGCTTGCTAGCCATGTAGGAAGATGACATCCCCATTTTTAACACCACATAAAAATCTCTGATTGATCGACTTATTCTCCAGCCATTAGTAAAACCATCAATTGGCACAACACTAGACGTATTTGAACTGCTGAGAAAATGTGAGTGTTGATTCAGAAGTCTGGGACCAGTCTTGTTACCTGCTTGGTGATCCCACTTTGATCCAGTGATCTTTCTTTTTGTGTCATCCTCAGGGCAAATTTTGCCTTTTCAGACCTGCTACTGGAAAGAGTGGCCAAATAATAAGTATGTCGTTCCTTCCATCTAGCTCTTTGATACTGTGGAATGTAATGAACAATACAACCTCTGGCAAGGCTTCAAACTGTTAGCTTTGTTCCTTGGAAATTTTTTGGGTTAGGACTGAGTTTCTATTTGCAGAACATTTTCTTTGTCTGTTCAGCCATATGCAAATGATCACTGCTCATGCTAAAGTCATATTATGCAAATGAAGTTGGTATCTTCCAAAGTTAGTCTTTTTTGTACAAAATTAAAAATATGTTATTGTGTTTCTAGTGTGAAGCCTCATATTAGCTTCAGCATAACACTAGAATGGTTTTTTCTGGATTTTTGGCCTTCGCCATGGCCTAAATAGAGAAGGAATGACTACAGCAACTAATAACTCTCATGAAAGTATCATATTAAACTACAGTAGACTTTCTAAAACTATCCTGACAGTGTTATGAATTCCACAAATCTTACAACCAAGACAATGTCAAACACACCTATAGAAAGTATACTCTGTCTTTATATTTAAAAGAAAACAGTCGAAAAATGTGATTTGTGCATTATTCATGTGTAGGTTCAAAGCAAAACATCACCGATTGGAGTCACAACGAAGAAAAAGGAATTCTTGGGTGAAATTCTATTGTGAAACTGTGTGTTTAAGAGAGAACAAGAAAATGAAAGTCCATACAAACCTCACTGAGAGTGTGTGTGTGTGTGTGTGTGTGTGTGTGAGGGCACGTACTTTACGAGCACAGCCGCTCTCTTATTCACACTCCTACCTCCATCTCTCCCAGCCTTCCCTCTCTCCTCTGCTGTAGCCTGTCACAAATTGAAAGTGGAGACCTTCCAGAAACTAACCCTGATAATCACACATAAATTAATTAGAAAATGTTTCTTGACATTCTCTACGCACAGACGGGGAGAGGAAAAAAGACTGAGGCAAAGCCACAAAATTAATTGTACGGTATGTGACTCCGATAATTAATTCAATCATTAATTCATGTCTGCTTTAACAACTCCTTCTGGCTCCCGCGAAAAAGGACGTTTCAATCAGGCCGGTATCGGCAGCGCCGGCCGGGGAGGGAGACGTAGGAAAAGTTAAAGAGTGATAGACTTGCTCGACACACTCAGGGTCATTTAGAGGTTCACCAATTAAACAGACAAGACCAAGAAGAGAGCAGTGAGTGAAGCGAACAAACAGAGGGAACATGAGGGCGGCTGTTAAACATAAGATTCTTTTTTTCTGACTTTGTAGTCAGCCTTCATATCTAGAAAGAGTACACAAATACTGTACATTAAACATCTGGCTGTTTAATAGTAACCACTGAAGGGTAAAGGAAGCTTTGGCTTGGAAACTGAGAAGATTTGAGGATTTTTTTTTAAATATCTGTTCAGACCTCCAACATATATCTGGGTTTATATTGCTGCTGGATTCAATAAAGTGAACCAAAGAGGGCCTACTGTTCTGAATATGTGAAAGAATTAATTTCCAAACACTATCAGCTTCATCTAAAAACAATACAATTAAACAATACATATGAAGTATAAGACTGGTTATACCTTTATGGTTATTTTTCCTCCATAAAACTACTGTAACCCAAACGTCTCTCTTTTAATTGTGAGTTACAGGTCAGATTGTTATGTTGAAAAACCAAAATTAGATTCAAAGTTCTAAGGAGAGAAGTGTGGGGGGAAAAATACAAGTGAAATATTATAGTGCAGGCTGTTAGCAGTTGATCTCATAGCCAAAAGGGCAATAACACATTTGACAAAATAATTCAAGTTTTCTACCACTGCTTTACAGTAGATGCACCATGTCCCCTCAGACTTGGCCAACAAGTGATTCTTGTCTAATAAGGGAAGGAAACTGGTGAGGCAAAGATACTGTAGAGGGCAGAAAGAGAGAGAGAGACAGAACATGATAAGACAGATACTGTGAGGATGGGGGAAAATGAGCAGAAAGCAGAGAAATGTGTGCATGTGCTCCCCCCCCCCCCCCCATGCATCTATTCTTACAGGGTGCAAGCATCATCTCAAGGGCAAAGAAAATGAGCAAAACTTGAGTTTTTGTTGGTTGTCACTGCTAAAAAGGGGTCAGTGTAGGGTTAGGATTTGACTTCATGATTACGATTGGAATTAGGATTATAGCTTTAACATTTTTGAAATGTAAAACTATAAATAGTCTGATGACAGTAAAATGCACAGAACATGCTGTATGTTTTATGGTAAAGGAGGCCAAACAGATAAGAAGGGAGAGAGTTAGACCTTCGGTTTCATGACACATATGGCGGTGTCATATGTGCATGTGCAAAGGTGAGGCTAAATAAAAATGAAGACCTGGGTAGAGATCACTAACCTCACTACAACGGAACTTTATATGTAAAAGTCAGCCCACAACTGAGCTCCATCGGCCTCCAGACAAACTAATATTTACCTCCAGCTTCTGACAGGAGAGACGCTCAATCAGCTTCAAATAAGGAAACATGCCCAGCACTGCCTTAGTATCTCATTTTATAAAGCAGTTCATTTAACCAATTCTACACTGTATGGAGAAGAATAACAAGGCTATGATATACAATGTCATGAAGGTAGCAAAATATGTTTTATATTATTCAGCACGACTGCTTAAAAACAAAAATAGTGTTGGGGAGAAATGAGAAATGAAACAACCACTTTATAATTTCAGACCGGGTGTACATTCCTATAATATCTCTAAAGGGGATGTAGAACATTTCTGATGTGATATGTGTTTAGTACTTAAAGTTAAGAGTACACAAATACTGCTCACTAAACCATCTTGCTGTAATATGTTTGTTGAATGGTAACACTTGAAGGGTAAAGGAAGCTTTAACAAGGAAACTGAGAATAAATGATTCAGCCTCTTTTATTTCTGATCCCACTAACAACACTTATCTGGGTGTATATTCTCTGCTGTTGCATTAAATTAAGTGAACATAAGGGTGCTTGCCCTTTTTTTTTAACTCAACATATCAACATCTTTGTAAAAATGTCTACCATCAAGAGCTGCAACGATTAGTCGATTAGCTGCCAACTATTAAAATAATTACCAACTTTTTTGATAATCGATTGATCGCTTTGAGTCATTATTTAAGAAAAAATATCCAAATTCTCTGGTTCTTGTTTCTGAAATGTGAATATTTTCTGGTTTCTATGCCAATAAACTAATTATCTTTGTGGACTGTTGGTCAGGAAAAAAATCAAACCAAACAACTAATCGATTAATTAAGAAAATCATCAACAGATTAATCGATAATGAAAATAATCAATAGTTGCAGCGCTACTACCATCACTATGATGTTCAAAAATATTCCTGATACTTTTCAGCCATCAGTATTGCATTTATACCTCATGACTTTACTTTATCCACATTTATCTTAGTTTTAATTTATCATATCAGACTGTACAGTAACATACATTCTGTTGTAGCTACTGAACAGAGAGTCATATCAGGGTAAAGGGTTGGATGTAGGTAAAGGAGCACCCTGGCAAGTTCAATAAAAACACGTGCACAAGTGTGTTTTTCTGTGAGAGGAAGGTTATGTATGCACACATACATATATACACCACATCACTTGGTACAATCATCCACTCTTCCGTTCCCATCAAAAGACCTTACAATCTCAACACGGATCTCGTCCTGCCTCACCAATACCCTGGCATGGATGAAGGAACGCCACCTTCAGCTTAACCTCTTTAAGACTTAACTCCTTGTCATCCCAGCCAGTCCCTCTGTACAACAGATCAGTATCCAGCTCGAATCAGCCCAACTCATGCCCACAGAGTCTGCCCAAAACTTGGGTGTTACAACGATTAATGACTGACTAACCCTGGCCTCGATTGCCTGATCATGTTGATTTTCCCTGTTCAGAAGGTTTAGACCCTACCTGTCTGAGCATGCAGCACACTGGTACATGCTCTCATAATATCATGCATTGACTACTGCAACTCCTTACTGACAGGCTTCCCTGCATGTACGTTCAGACCTCTGCAGATGATCCAGAATGCGGCGGCGTGTCTGGTCTTCAACCAGCCCAAAACAGCACATCTCACTACACTGTTGATATCCCTCCACTGGATCCCAGATGCTGCCTGCATCAAATTCAAAACCCTGACACTCGCTTACAAAACAGCAACTAAAACAGCTCCCACCTACCTGAACTCCCTCATTCGGGTCTACACTCCCTCCTGCTCACTATGCTCTGCCAATGAAAGGTGCCTGGTACCATCACCACAAGGGCCCTAAGTCACTAGCTAGACTCTTCTCTTCTGTAGTTCCTCAGTGGTGGAACAAGTTACTAAACTCTGTTCGATCTGCAGAGTCCCTCTCAACCTTTAGGAAAAAGCTAAAGACCCAGCTCTTTTGCGTACTCCTCTATACCCGATGAACTTGTAAAAAAAAAATATTATTAGTGTCTATGCTCTCTATGCACTGCCTGTTGGCACCTATGTCCTATAGGACCTGAACTTAGCTTTATGGCACTTACTTGCGTTGTTCTCTCCTGACTAGATCCTTGCTTGTGTTGTATTAACTCTCATGTGTATGTTAGTTTAGATAAAAGCATCTGCCAAATGAAACTGTAACATTGTAAGATATACAGGATGTGGTGTGGTGGCTGCAGGAGAAGCCAGGAATCTGATGGGCTGGTAATCAGATGCCAGTGTCCTGTTCTGCCACCAGTGCTAGGTCTGCCATGGGGTGTATGGGAGCTGCTGGGCTGATAGCAGCTGGACAGCATGGAGAAATGTCCCTTTAGATTAGAGCCCTGCGCCTATCAATCATCAGGGATGGAGTAGGGCAGTGACACATCACAGACAGGCTGGAGAGAGGAGATGTGTGACAGTGTGTGTGTCAGTCAGAATATGTGGTGTAGATCAGGAGTGGGAGATGGAGGCAGAGGGCGATACTGGCTTTGAGTGCTCCTCATGAGTTCCTGCCACTAAGTTTATAAGTAAACTTTTCACTGCATACATGTTCTCCTGTTCGTTAGTACTGAAAAAATTGAGTTGTTTTAGGTTGCTGTAATTATATATTTGTTACTATGTGCTGCAGTGGAGGTGACCAAAGGCACAAAAGTGGATGAATTTATTCATGAGACTAAAATATGCCAAATAATAAACAAAACATAGAAGCATTTACTGTTTAACAGTTTTATTTTAGCACTGCATCATGTAAACCATTATACACAAACACCATAAAGTCTTATTTTTTCAAATAGAAGTTTTGTAATAACACAGGGTAATTGGTTATGTGCGTGTCCATTGCTTTGTTATTGTCATGATGCCACTAAGAAGAGCTCATCACAACAACCTCATGCCAGATATATTACTTCTTTAAATGTTACACCCTCATTAAAGACAGATTACTAAAGTGTAAGTAGTTAGAATAACAGCTGCAGTTAAGATCCCAGTGGGCAGCCCTAAAAATATGATATGATAGAATGCTACTGTATCATGACGCATTGTATAATAAAAAGTGATATACTATATTTACATGTTATTATATTCCTCCGCATACTTACTGAGCCAACAGCTCTACACCTGCTGTGGAGAAAACTGCTAGGGGCTAATAGTTGTATGTTATCTTTCACATCAGCTACTGCACTTTGCTAAATTAGCCTTCTGGCTAGTTAACTAGCTAACAAAGCCATAAACTACTGCTGAACTGAAGCAGGAATGAGGACCAAAGGAACAAGTGCTAAAAAAAAAGAAGAAATATTTTATTTCTGTATCAAAGTTTTACTTTTTACAACAATGTTCTCCAGAACTTTTTTTCTAATTGGGCTTCCACTGCTACCAGATCAACTACAATTAAAGGAACAGTTTGACATTTTGGGAATTTGCTTTCTTGCCAAGAGTGAGAAGAGAAGACTCCACTCTCAAGTATGTGGAGTCTCTGCTGGTCACTTGGCAACCTCACGGTGATGACAAAGTCACTGCATCCGGACACAAAATACTCCAGTATGTAAACCCCTGTTAAACCCCAACTTCTTGTTCTTACACTTGAGTTTTTGTTTGGATTACTCAAATGACATTTCACATGTTAACTAGTGAGCTTTAGAGATGCTGGTTAGTGGAACTGGTTTTAGTTTCACAGAGCCAGGCTAGCCATTTCCTCCTGATTCTAGTCTTAATGCTAAGCTAAGCTAACTGTGTGCTGGCTGTAGCTTCATATGGCTGTGTATGACCCACATACAACACTGTTCCTGTACTGTGTGTTGATGGGACAAAAACAGGCCTCCACAAAGTCCCTTCAAACTGCAGTCTACTCTGAGGTGTCTGAACCCCGCTGACAAGACAAGCCCTCTGGACACACGACAACCAATCATCATCCCACAGCGTTTTGATTGATGGGTGGAATTGACAGGGAGCTTGCAGGGACACATTCTCCTGAGAGACATGGGAGTCTGCTGGCTGGAGATATGGAGGAAGGTTACAGAAGAGACAGAAGTGAGAGTACAGTATGCCCATGTGTGTGAGAGATGGATGGATGTGGGTCAGCTCTGTATATTTGGCAATGAGAGGTTAGATGTGGCCAATATTACCTATTTCGTATTGTTATCCAATATTAGCTACTGGGCAGTCCAATTCCTTACCTTCCCACCTTCAATTGGTCTCATTCCTTAGTCCTCCATCTCATCCTCCTTCACTCTCAAAGCCTGTATCTGATTGTATCGCTGATCCAGTCTGGGTTAATTTTACTGTTTGCATCAGGTATTTTTACTGACATTTCAAGTGCAATTTTGATTTACCTCCAAATAACGTGGTTTAGATAATCTGGATAAACAGCTGTCTGATCACCTGACATTGTTGTAGTGATGTTACCATGATCCCAGATTTCAGTTATTACTTATTACTGGTGAGTACAATATTTTTATTACAGATTTAAATGATGGCCAGAATTCTGAAAATAAAACCTGTTTTTATATTGAAATGATCCTTCAAGGAGAGCATTGAAAAGTGTTTAAACTACACTGAACTCAAAGCTGTGATGCTTTGAGTACCTTAGTCCACAGAGCCAACATGATGGCCTCACTGTCATTTCTTCATATTATATCTTCCTCATCCTTCTATATCTTAACCTTACCCACTTCCCATCCCTCACCTCTAATTTCACTATCTGAATTGCACCTCTTAAAATCTCTCACCCCTCATCTCTCTCTCTCATTGATCCTTAAACCTTCACCCCTCTTTCACCCTTCATTAGTTATCTCTGTACCGCAAACTCAATATTCTTTATTCCATGCCGCTTCTCTCAGTCTCACATTCTTCTTACCTGTCTCTCATGCCGTCTTCTGCCTCTCCTCCTTACAACCTCTCTTCACTTCACTACACTTCATCGCTCTATCCAAAGTTCACCCCCTTTAACCTCGGCCAGTCTGAGAGATAACATCTCTTCTCAACGCTAGGAGTTAACTGTCTATGCTCCTGGTCTACCAGATAACAGATAACACACATAAAACGTAACACACACACACAGAGATATTTAACCTTAAACACTGCAAACGTGTCAGGAAAACACAAACTTTATCAAAAAGTGAGTAGATAAATATTCCAGGTTTCACTGAAAGTGCAAAAATCTGATACCTATGATGTTAAAAGTGTATGTTTGTTAGCCAAGAGAAGAAGAAATGCTGTTGTCCTGTTTCCCTGGGAAGAACAACAGAGCATATTAGGTTTAGGAGTTTCTGGATGAATATTGCCACAAAGAAATGAGCGAACCAGCAGCAGTGCAGAAAACTGGAATCCTTTACACAAACATCTTATCCTTCAAACGCTGCACTCAGCCATCCAAGACTAGATGGAGAGAAACAAAAGGTCTTATCACATGTGGACAAAGTGATGAGGGTGCACCTTGTGCTGTTCATGGTGATTTCAAACGGGGGGGGTGGGGAAAGTTGCTGTGCACAGTATGCAAATGTGACACCGCCAACATCTTCCTTCCCTCACCCCAAATAAATTAGACTCTCTGCAGTGATAATTACGCATATAGTGTGCCTTCATGCTCCATTATAATTAACTACTGTATGATAACCCAACACCCACCCACTACATACACACACACACACACACACACACACACACACACACACACACACAGTGCCTGGTAAATAATAATAACCATTATTACGCCTGCCATTATAATGCTTTATTGGAGGTAATTTAAATTACTCTGTTGGGGAGGATAAGGAGTACGGAGTGCTGGGCAAGCAGGAAAACACTCTCCTCGCTTGGCTGCCTTCTCGGGGCCACTGGAGTAGACAAGTTGTCAGAGGGTGTGAGTGGACAGCCGGAAGAGGGCCTTCATTGTCATCCATGTCACACACACACACACACACCAGCTATTCTTCATTGAGGAGGAATTCAGCCAGGTGCTCCACTACTACCCATCTACCTCTTGTAGATGTATTTCCCAAAAGAACTGCAGAAACAACAGAGTAGCTCCCTGAACTCAAAACAAATCAGTTACAAAAACTGAAAATGATTGATTCATTGATTGATAGATTAACAGAAAATTAATCGATAACTATTTTGATAAACCATTAGTTGTTTAAATCATTTTTAAAACAAAATTACCCAGCATCCCCTAATTCCAGCTTATTGTCTGCTTTTCTTCGTCTTATGTGACAGTAAGAGTTGTATATCTTTAGGTTTTGGTGTGTTGATCCAACATTTGAACACCTGGACCTTTAGGAAACTCTGATGGTAATTTATCACTATTTCCTGATATTTCATAGATCAAACGGCTGATCAATGAACAGAGGAATAATCAGCAGATTACTGAATGATACTAAATAATTGTCCACTGCAGCTCTCTGAGATAGGTTGTTTAATCGTTTGACAAAGTGGTAATAAATGAAACCTGACAACAGGGATACAACACTTCAGAAAAAGCTTCAGTGAGCTTATGTTTATGGAAATCATAAAGTGCACAAAGATTCATAACCTGGTGTTAAGTGTAGGGCTGCTGATTATTTACAGTATTTGTCTATCTATATAATGTCAAAAAAAAAAAAGTGAAAAAATGTTCTAGATCATTTCTTGATGTCCAGGTTGGTTGAAATTGCTTGTTTTTTTCTGTCTGACTGTGTAAAATCTAAAAATGATACATTTATTCTCACATTAGACAAAGGAGCAAATCCTCACACCTGAAAAGAAGCTGGAACTGAGGAATTCTGGGTATTTTTTTGTTGAAAAATGACTTTATAAGCTATAACATCAAATGGTTTTTTATTTGATTATAAAACTAGTTGTTTATTATGAGCACAAGACTCTCAAAGCCCAATCACTTTTACACTGAACTCAGCATGATGATGACGTTTGTTTAACAAAGGGAGGAAACTAGCCAACAAATATGACTCCCTTTTACAGGACGATGCATGGTCACCCTAGGGTGTATGTGCTGTCCTGTCATGATGCTACCAAGATGATAACGCCCTCACACACTCTTCTCTATCATTAAGCATCCCGATCAGGAGCTCCAAACACCCATTGGACCTGATGGGATGTAATGTAGACTTGTCTTTTATCTCATTAGATAAAATCCATACTCATGAACTGCTGGATGTTTCAGTTATTTTGTCCATCACTTTTAAAATTGAAATGGATATAAAACACTTTCTCTGTTTAGTTATAGATTCTCTTTGGCCACTGACAATGGATTTATAAGGAGAGAATGTGTGGGGACCGCCAGCCAGCCAGCTAGCAAATGACAAGGGATTACTGTGACACCCATTTGCATATCAAGAATTTTAAGCAGCGAGGGAGAAAATATCGAACCCTCCAGCCTGCAAGGTCATTCAAAAGATAGTTTCTTTTTTCTTCTCTTCATAATTTATTTTGCATATCATGCAGTATGGACACACTGTAGATTAAAAAAGACGGCTTTAGCATATCATGCCATCCCTGATAGGGACCGGCTCCCACCTAGACTTCTCCTAGACTCCATGCCACCACCACACCCTCATCAAACTGACTGGACACACACACACACACACACACACACACACACAGAGACAGAGAGAGAGAGAGAGAGAGAGAGAGACTTGATTGTTTTAAAACCAAGTACACATCGGAGAAAAGAAACTGAAAATTGCTGAAGCCTCTAATCCATTCCAAGTTTATCATCTCTTTAATTTTAATGTTTTTTTCATATCAATGGAAGCCACAAAGCCAACATTTTGATAGCTGCTGTTGGCAGAAAATGGTAAAAAAAAAAAAAAAAAAAAAAAAAAAAACAGGAGAAAAACACCAAAAGGACTGCCTTGACTATCATCTATGACTAAGGAATTTATTCAGATTGACATATAAACAACTCATTACACACTGAGGAGACAATGTCAAATATGTCGATTGAAAAATGTTGTCCAGTAATGAATTGTATTATCTTTAAGCAAGAAGAAAAACACTGAGCGAGAGGATGAATTAAAAATGTTCTGTTGTTGTTTTCTCTGTTGTATGTTAATATCAGTCTGTCTGAACAGTAATAATGACTGCCACAAAGAATTATTTGAATAAATTATTTGAATAAATTAAGAGATTATCATCATAAGCTTAGAACAGAAAGGGACATTTTCCTATCTAGGAATTATTGTATTTCAACTAAATGAAATCAGGGGTTTTTTTTTTTTACCTTTGAAATTTTTAATTTATGCATTTATAATACAGTCTGTCAGGTCAGCCTTAGGACCTCAGCGCCTTAAGACATGACAGAGACTGTCACATATTTACACAAACAACTAGAGAAGGGTTCCAGATAGATGGCTGGAAAGAGGTGAACACTAGAAAAAGGCATTGTGACTGTCTGTGCTAGTGAAGCACACAAAAAAAAAAGACATGGAAAGGAAGGAAATGGAGACAAGGTATAGAAGTAAGCTGAAAAAGAGAAGAGGAGATTGTAAATGTGGACAACGTGGAGAGGTGAGTAACACTATGAGCTTCTCTCTGTTCTCTCTTGGAGGCACACAAGAGTTTCTACAGTCTTACAGGAACACTGATTATGTCACCGAAACTTCTGTAAAAGGGTAAAAGGAAGGAAAAGACACACCCATCATAAATCTAATTTATCATTGTGTTGCATTGTGTGTCAAGTCAGTGAACCCGAGGCTATAGCAAAGTCTATATATCTACTAAAAGGATGCTCAATTAGTTTCACATGCAGTGGAACATTAAGCTGGGCAGACACTGTGTTTTTATTCATCTCGAACAATGTGTTCACTCACTCTAGACATTTTCATCTTTCTACACGGCATTTCTGTGCTCACACTATATGGAACTATTGACTGGTCGTGACGTGGGAGCTCACACCGGATGTGAACGTGGAACCTCCTATAGATTTTGTCCAGAGACAATTCCAATAAAGTTTATTTAAACAAATTCAACTTTACACAATCTCAAAAAATGTAAGAATGGCAGTGTTACTATTAATGGAAAGCAAGGAGAAAAATAAAAAAATATATGAGGCTGCAGATGTCTGGAAGATGCAGACAATATGGTCTTTCTGTCTACAGACTACAGTAGCCACGACATGTAAATACTCTACTGCTCCAATAGTGTTAAACAAACTCACTACAGTTTAACACAGATCTTTTGACAGCAGCCATGTGACCCTCTCCCCAAGAAAATCATCAACAACCAAAGTCCAAAAATTAGTCTGAGGAGACAAATTCAGTGTTGAATCACACTTAATCAACACAGTGTCTTCCTGACTTTAAGGTGCTCTTGAAGATCAAAAACCTGTTCACACAAGAAAAGAAAAGATTCTTCAGGCACTCTTTGACATTTCAAACTGTTTTGTTCGACTAAATAAAGGCTTTTCATAACCCGTTTCACCTTGATCTGCCCAAGAGTGCCTGAAAACATGTTCTTCTTGTTACCATCTACTATCATCATCTATCAAAAATCCCCAAAGCTGCTGTTATTTAACGCTTATTTTTATGATTGATTAATCTGACGATTATCTTTATCGATTTAATGATCATTCTAGAAAGATTGGAAAATAGTTAAAAATGGAGATCACAAGTTGTCAGAACCCAAAGTGACTGAAGTTGCTCATTTTATCTGAGTAACAGTCCAAATTCCAAAGATCTGTGATGATATAAAACAGAAAAATAGCAAATCCTCACACCTGAACAGCTGGTTGGTTAAAATGTTTGTAGGTCAAGTAATAGGTTAACCAGCTAGCTAATAAGCACTACTGTTGCTGACATACCAGGGATGATTGTACTAAATGTGAAGATGTGTTTCAGTGAGGTAAGGATGTAAGTTGCAGATTTGATTCCATCATAAACACATAATACACAAAAACAAACTATAAACAGCATGTGAAACAAACAAGGTGTTGTATGTTATATGTTGTAGTGACACTACTGGACCACTGACATCACTGGCCTCAAAACGACCAAACTGAAAAACCCCCCCATAAGATTAAAAGCTAAGAAATTCTGGTCCCGGAAGCGAGTGTCTAAAATCAACAACAGTGAGAAACGAGTAGAATGCCAACTCTCCCAGAGGAGATAAAAGCCTGTTTATTTCCATACTTTCTCTCTCATCTGTTTATGGGAAATGTCTGATACATGTTGAACATTTTGTGTGAACAAGAGCACATTAACCAGTGACTCCAGTCTCCACTATGACACGCCGGACGGGGAGGAAATGAAAAGAAGAAACAATGAAAAAGATGGGGGTGAAAAAGAGGGAGATGTATGTTGTTGAGGAGGGGGGGAGAAGGAAAGGAGGGGAGGCGGGAGTGGGGCTGTTAGTGGGGTTGTTAGCGGTGATGGAGAGACCAGAGGAGGAGAAGGTGGATGGATGGAGGAAGGGAGGGAGGGAGGGAGGGAAGGAGGGAGGGAGAGAGGGGAGGTGGAAGAGGGAGGGAGGGGGGGGCTTGACGATAAGAGAAAAATTCAGACCGGTCAAAGTTTCCTTTTTGCCAATCGTGCTCCTGATAAAGACAGCGCCTGCTCCGGAGCTGATAGAGGGGCTATCTCTCTCCCTTACTCTCTCTCCCCCCCCCCTCCCTCCCTCACTCCCCCCTTCCATCCCTCCCCCTCGCTCACCCGCCAGTTAGTTTGTGAGGAGGAGAGGAAGAGAGAGAAAAAAAAAAAAAAAAGCGAAGGGCCCTATCAGTGCAGCATCATGGTGCTACCATCAACCAGCCACCGCGCAGCAATTAATATCGCTCCAATTACTGTTAAAGGGACAAGGCTGGGACAGGACGATAATGAACACATCCTCTCTTCCCCACCAGAGGAATTAAAATACACGTGCACACACGTAAACACTCGCCGACACACACACACGCTCCGCGCCGTGTAGACGCACGTGCACAGACGTACATAAAACGTGCGCAGCTTGAAAAGGAAATAATGCCAGATAGTGCGGTAATCTTCTTGCATTGTTTAACTCATTGAAGACAACAGACAGAGAGAAATAAATAACCAAACAAACCTTGATAAGAGAGGAAATAAATAATAAAATTATGGCGATTTACTTGTTATCTCCTCTTAGCCGCGTGGTGTGTGTGTGTGTGTGTGTTTTTTTTTCTTACGAGTTGAATAAATTTCCCCTGGCCCTGTCACATTCACATCTCCTACGGGGGGGGACAACACCACGGACCCAGAAAGACACTTGGAAGAGGCAACATGTACGCTAACAAGACGGAGGAACATCTCACACACACACACACACACACACAGCATATAGAGCTGCTAGGGTCCTCTTGAGTGCATGTTACAGTGAGAGCTGAAATGATGGTATGCTGGTTGGAGTATAGACGGCACACAGTTTGCATGGAACACCAACATTTAGTGCTCTTTGTCTAGTGATGTTATATATAACGGTGTGGAGGTTGGGGTGGGGGGGTGCAGCAGCAGACTTCTTCCTCACACATCATCACCTGACTGAACCGTTTCCGATTAGTTACGGAGGAGAGAAGGTTATTGATCAATCTCTGTCATCCTAACACATTTGTCTCTTGTTCGGTTTTACTGTAGCTAGTAAGTGACTACATTTCTCACTGATTATGCTCTTCGCTGTGTGATGTAGCACCTCTGTTCTTGCTGGTGGTTAATGTTATACTTTACAAAAAAGTGTAATGGCATTTATTTCAGGTGAGAGAAACTTTGAAAGACAAAGTATGGGAGATTTGACTTAAGCTTAAGTTCATTCTTTAATAAGAGGATGAGACTGGCTATATTCTGTTTTTTTTTTTTCTTTTCCCTAAACTAACACTGTCTCTCAATACTTTCTCCCACCCTGTATGTGAGCTCCAAGCCCATTGATTCCTACTGGTAAGGTGTATATTTTCATACATTCATTTCCTAAAACAGCTGGTCGCTGTAGTTTTTAACAAACATGACTAAATGAGGAGGAAATTTGTTCTATAAATTTGACTATTTTCCACAGTGGAAGAATACATATTTGGTGTTCCAGTGAGTGTGTCTGGCAGCAGGGCAGTGTGTGTGGGATTGAATCAAAATAAACTACAGTGTGTGTGTGTCCATGGTAATGAAGAACATGTCACCCGGTGCAACAGTGTGACTCACTGATGTGCTTTTATGCATTTTTTGGACAATAATGGAGCTCTATGACACAGAGGAATAAGATATCAGACAGCACTTAGTAGATCATTTCATTGTTGGTTTTGGTCTTAATATGGTAGTTGTTGACAATAAAAAAATATAAAATATTATCAGATTTAACCTTTAAGATGAAACGAGTTTAATAAAGCAAGAAGTAAATGTGAAGAAAATCTTTAAAAGCTTTAACAAAATAAAGTAAAATGTTAATATCCCGACCAAAGAAGGCCTGTTATGTGAGTACTGTGTTACATCTTCAGTCCCCTCAAGTATGTAAACAACACCGGAATCAACTTTGAGTGAAAGAGAAAATTTGTGCAGTAGTTCAAAAATAATCAGACAAATAACACTTTCAATATGAATATTAGTCATGCCGTTTCAAATACTGTGAAAGTTTGGTTTCTGTTTGTTTGACATTGAACTTGAATATCTGGTCATCAGTGTTATGAAAACTACACTGATGACATGTTTACTGGCTGCATATGTACTAACCTGGACCCCTCCACTGTAACACGTCCTCCTCTTCCTCCCCGTCTTCCTCCTCCTCCCCACCGCTGTGAGTCGGCCCTTGCTCCTCCCCGTCCTCGTCTTCGTCATCGGGGCCTCCTCGAAAGTCTTGCGTACTGGGCTCTGGACACACAAAACAAAACACACACACACACACACAGTCACGTTTAAATCGTCGTAGTCGAACGACTGTCGAGTCAACCTGAAACTTTAATATCGGCCTTCGAAGCTTCGCATCGGTGTTTGTCTGCGTGCCTGTGTCTGGGGCAGTGGCTGTTCCTGTCTGTTGATCAAAGGCAGCGGTGAAATGACTCCCCCGAGCTGCGTAACACAACACCTCGCCACGCAGAGACGGACCCTTTGATTCTCTCTGCAACTCTGGAGAATCAAAGACTCATCAGAGACGACGTCTTTACTCTCTCTGCCTTCACTTCTTTTTTTTTTTTTTTAAAGTTTTGTTTTTGCTCTCTCCACCTGTCTTCCACTGCTTTTTCATTCTCTCTTCATCAACGCCCACCATCCTCCCCACCCCCCCTTCTCTCCTCCCCTCCACTGAATGTAGGGAGGTCTCATCACTCTATCTGTGCATCTCCTCCTCCCCTCGGCCTGTCACCTTCAGCAGAGACTGAGGCTGCCTGTGTTCCCTCTAATCAGCATTGATATCCCCGCCATTGATCAAGCTGATTACACAGCCTCCTGCTCGCTGATCAAAGACATCCCTGTGTGTGTGTGTGTCTGCACGTGGCCGGACCTGTGTGTGTGTGTGTGTGTGTGTGTGTGCTTCGATCCTGTGTATACGTTCATCCATGCATGCATACGATATGTGAACCCTGAACTTTGCCTGTGCAGCTGTTATCAGCGGGTTCATCACAGTGCAGTGTCCCTCTCTATTAGCGGGACTCATGATTAGTTAGATTAGATTAATAGTTACATCACGGCACCTCAGGCTATCTGAGCTGAAGATCTCTCTCTTCTTGTTCTCTGAGTCTTGCATCATCAACGGGCCAAGGGTTAGGGTGACTCAAAAGCTGACTGCATGGAGCTGGATCACAAACATCTCACTATTAATCTTAATAATATTTAGTGAATTCATCTTACTAATAATTCTCACTGCAGTTGTGGCAAAATTTAACAACTAAGACAGGCGTTTCAGTTGATGGGTAAGGGAACTTTTTAAGGATCTCAAAGGCTGCTCCTGATAACAATGACTTTCCCTTCTTGTTGCAAATAAATGATTGGTTGGTCTTGTGTTGGAGGATACAAAAGGAAAGCACAAACGCTGTAAAGTGCATCCACCAAATGTCACACCGTATAGCCTATCAGGTGATTAATCACTTCACTTTAATGGCCATATGATGAGAGTCTGTGGAATTTGTTTTTGTTACAGCGGGGTAACTTAGTTCATAGTTCTAAGCAGCATTACAAAGACAGACATCATACATGGACAAATATGACACAAGATATCAGACATGCAGGAAGCACATGTCCAGACAGATAAGTTCTTAAACTTAAGTTTGTACTAAAGATTCAAGAGAATTTCTAGCATTCATCAAAGTCCTCGCTTTTAGTTTTCTGAGATATGAACAAAATATGCAATTTTCAGCATCTCACTTCCTTTCCAAGCATTTCCGCTTATTCTTTATATTTTATACATCTCCTCTGATGTGACTGCTGACACTGATACATTTGTCATGTTTTTGTTTGCTGACAGCTGGGCTTGAAAGTCCGTAGTGTGAAATTCACGTTTTTGGGAACATTTTTGGGAATAAAAGTTGACACAAACGGAGAAGAACAGGTTGGATGTTTTAGGAGGATGAATCATGCTAATGATCGAATGTCATGAATCTCATCATAAACAGGTGACATTCATCACACTTGTGCAGTTAAGAGAGTTTGTTGTATCAGACTTGGAACAAAAGCCAGAGACTTTTAGGATAAGAATATGTCCATATTGGATAGATGTAAAAATGAGTAATACATAGTGAGGATGATTCATACGTGTCTTGAAATCCTAATCTACTGCTCACTATTAAGTAAACTATTGAGTTGTAATTTTGCAGAGAATGGTGAATGAATGAATGAACATCATTCTACTTTGAAAATAGTGTTGAACACATATTACCAGAGAATTTTGCATTAAATATGCAAAATGTGTCATCGCCTTAAATTGATAGATCCATATAATATTGTCTTTAACCAACACAAAGCAACTTACCTGTAGCTGCACAGTGCAGATGTTAACTAAACTACCTCCAGACATGTTTTAAAACATAGACAAATACACTGTCTGATATGGTCTTTCCACAAAAAAGTTCATTTAACTAGTTAAAAATTCTTAAATTGATTCTTAAAATGGCATCAAAATCAAAAGTTTTCCTGCTGGACACTTCACTGTAAAGTCTATTCTCAGTGTTTGTGCACTGGAGGCTTCAAGTTTACACATCACACTTGTGTTAAATTGAATACTGGACCAGGATTGGCCCCAAACTAGTTGTGATGTCACAAATCATGCTTGTAGGTACACTGATTTAAGGTGAGCGCTTCAGCTGATGAACGTGGAAACAAACTCTGCAAATACGTCACTGTGCACAGAGAACATCGTCCGACTGGAGGAAGAAGAAGAAAAGGAGGTTTGAGTGGAGGACTTTTAAGTATTTAACATCAGAGCTTGTTATAATTTAATAAAAATACTGTTTGTATCAAAAGGTTTGATAGAAAACTTTTTTGACACTGATGTAAAATGTAGTGATAAGAACACATACATGTCAGTCAAACCTGACTTTAGAAATTGTAATTTCTGCTTATATTAATTTAGTGATCAAGTCAAGTATGAGATCAAGTCGCTGGAGGAAATATGAGTATCATATCTGCTGTGAGAATGCACAGGGTTATAAAAGTCATTATCTTTATAACACCCTAAATTCAAAATGCAATTACTTCACTTTCTCTTCCCGTCTTTTCTGTCCTTTATCCAAAACCCCTCCCCTCCACCTCCTAACTTCTGCCCTTCTCTCCACACTTCCTCCTCCCTCGCTCTGTCCTTCCTCCCTCGCTCCGTCCTCTCTTGTCCTGTTTTGTTCACTCCCCCCCCCCCCCCCCCCCCCCCCCCCCCCCACTCTTCCCCGAATCCCGCCCCGTCTTCAGCCTCCACCCCGATAACACCTCAGCTGTCTGCACAAAGGCCGTGTTTACCCTTGCATTCCCGCTCCGATAAACAGCGATAGAGCCCGATCGATACCGGCCATAAACGCCCCACGACCACGTGACGCCCTCACACTCCGCCGTTATTAATGTAACAGCTGAGAGATTGGATCTGCATCGTCAAATAAATCAAAACACACACACACACACACAAAAAGAGAGAGAGAAGCAGATGCACACATACACACACACCATCCATCTTCACATCACGTCCACCTTTCAACCTCCTCCGCACGCAAACACTCATACATGGCGACATACTGTACACACAGTAAAGCAAGCAAACCCCCACTCCCCCCACACACACACATATACACACACATACACACACCTCCCCCCTGCCTAAACAGTGCCATTATTTTCAGCTATAAATCACATTGAATGGCACATTGATTTTATCCTGCAGGGGCTGAAGCGAGGGAGGGGAGCTGGAGACACAGTTATTGCGTTTAATATTATCAATATTATCTCCCATATCATCTCAGACAGGGAGGCAGGTATCAGGAGGAGTCGACAGACACTTTTCTGCCAAACTCCCCTCCCCTCCTTCTCGCCCTCTCTCTCTCCCCCCCCGCCCCCCCTCTCTCTCTTCCCTCCCCCCCTTCACCACCTCCTCCCGTATAGTGAGACAGTCTCCATCAATCTGATAAGCTGAACTTCCCCTGTCACACCTGCAGGGCAAAGTCACCCAACAATCTCTCCTCCAAACTTCTACACATTTCTCTTTTGCTTCTTTTCTGACTTTAATTCGGCGTCTTGTCTTTTGTATCTTTCCTTTACATATGTGCTCATGCAGTCTCCATGTTGATCCGACGGTGATCTGTCTACACCGGCAGCGGTGTAGAGAGAATGCACGCAGCAGCCGCAGTCATGAGTTCTACGCTGGATCCGTTCAGCCACAGTAGTCAAACCTTGCAGCCTGATACACTGTTAATGTGCTGCAGCATATAAACCTGAAGTAAGAGCATTAGAAAGGGCCATGGCATGCAACAGGGGTCCCCAAGGTGGATTGGAGCCAGGGATGTTGTGGTTATGTGGCATGTGTTGTAATCATTCTGTAATCATCCTTTAGTGATAATGGTAGATGTAATAAACGTGGTATATTGAGTTAGAAGTGGAAAGCACAGTCATTAGCTTCTGTGCAGGTGTCAAAAAAAAAAAAAAAAAAAAAAAAAAACATGATCTGCCACGACTACTAGGCCTGAACTTCTCTAATAGTTCTGAACATTTATTTTCACTCCCATTTTATGTGGATGCTCAATGAGACACACACAACTTTTGATATCATATATGCATTTTTTACTATTTCAAGCCAAATTTCCAGAGGCTTTAACCCAAAAAAAAAAAAAAAAAAAAAAAAAAAAATTGGCCCAAATGAGGGCACGACAATTAGAGGTCAAAATGAGGTAACATACTGACTAATCAGGCAAGAAGTGGATTTTATCAGGTTTCCTGTGATGTAGAAGTATGATTGCCTTGTTATGAAAAAAGGAACTTCACTTCTTTCGACGGATTGCTGCAACTGTAGAGCGATTCTGAGAAGAGAGAAGAAGAAAAAAAAAGAAAAAAACTCACCACAACAGAGACAGACGTACTGAACGCATGCTGAAGTCTTCCTCAATAAAGTTCAGTGTGTGTGTGTGTGTGTGTGTGTATGTGTGTGTGTCGCTCCCATTGTATCAGCATTAATAAAGTGGCTCTCTGTGTCAGGTTGAGGAGGGGGGTGTTATAGAGAGAACACAGTGCTTGGTCCTGTTACTGGTAGAATGTGTTTTTCTTGCTAAAGTTATCGAGGGCAGTTATCGCCAGCGTGTGTGTGTGTGTGTGTGTGTGTGTGTGTGTGTCTCTCTCTCTCTCTCTCTCTCTCTCTCTCTTCCAGATGGTGGATAAGAGGCCTTGCCTTTATTAGCCAGCGCTGGCCAGATAAAGACCTGGTATTGATCCCAGGTTGAAAGAGCAGGTTCGTCAAACATGGCTGATTTACAGAGAACTGATAATGGCAGCGCCGGGCAACCGAGGAACCCCAGAGAAGAGAGAGAGAGAGGAGTAAATCAACAGTGTGATGGGGAGGGGTGTGTGTGTTTGTGTGTTGGGAGAAGGAGGGGGGAGGGAGGGAGGGAGGGAGGGTGCAAAAGGCTAAAACACATACACACGAAAAAAAAAAAAGAAACAAAGACTCCAGGTGAGTTTGCTATCGACAGACAAACTTGCGCAGTATGCCTGAGCTCTCTCATCATCTTCTTCTTCTTCTTATACAGTCTAATACACACATAACCGACCCCTCACCTCACACACACACACACACACACACACACACACACACACCTCTAGCTAATCTCTAATCTCGTCTCGATTAGCACCTGACAGAATTTCCATGGGTTTATCAAACCAAGCCAACCAACAGACGCTTATCACTTCCAGCCCCAAAAATTTCACAAGAGCAGGAATTTTTGAGATTAAAAAAACACAGCTAGTGAAATCTTGAATAAGTGAAAAGAATATGACTGAAAACTCTGTTATCACGCGGTACAAGGGGGGGGGGGGGGAGGCTCGGGATAAGAGGTGCACGAGGGGGCAGATTCACCGGAGCCAAGATTGAAGCCACAGAAATTTTTTTTTTTTTTATTCGTTTAGACACAATAGAGATAAAAGAGTGGTACATGTGGAAAGCTGCAACCTCATAATGGCTGTACAGTCTTTTTTTTTTTTTGTTGTTGTGTCTGGGTGATGTTAACTGTCTGCTGACAGATAACAGGTAGACGTTAGTAGATGAGAGAATTACTTCAAGTCTTGATATTGTATCTTGCTGTAACCACAATTAACTGCCGGTAAACTAGACATCTGGATCATTTGAGTAGAAGAGCTGTTCACTGCTGATGCACGCTGTAGGAAGTATTTCTTTGCTGGAAAGTAGTTCCAGTGAAAACTGTTAGGTCTGAGTATTATCTGGTATACATGCACAGTAACATTTAAACAGTGGCACAGTGGGACTGATGGGTGGTGAATGATGCGTTTGTTTGTTTGCACTCAGTTCATTCAAGGTTAAGTATTTCTACCATCCACTCTGTGCCACACTTTGTACTCTAGAGTCTAAGGTCTAAGTTTAACTTGAATAAGTTGGGGAGCAAAGAAGAGCCCTTGTCAGGTAGTTGATTGTCATGTGAATTGGATAGACAAGTATGTTATGATAATCTATGTCCAGTATTATATATGTATGTAGATAACAAACAAAAAAAACAAACCAAAAAAAGGAAATCATTGGAATGATAAATGATCAGGAGTTTAACTCATTTTTAAGCAAAAATGCTAAAAAAAAAAAAAACCTCTGCTGGTTTGATGAGAAGTCTATGACAGTAAACTGAATACTAGGGATGCAACTAATGATCACTTTCATTATCCAATAATATTCTTCATTAATCAATTTATTGTTTGGTCGACCAAATGTTAAAAATAAGTTGTTTCAATGAGCTTGTTTTGTAACACCAACAAAAAAGATATCTGAATGACTGTTATATGTGTAGAAAAACAGCTGATTCTCACATTTAAGAAGCTGGAACATATTTCTTCTTGAAAAACGACAGAATTGATTATTGATTATCAAAATACTTGCCGGTTAATAGTCTGTTAATTGGCTGATTGATCAGTTAACTAATGGTTTCAGCTCTACTGAGTATTTTTATAGACTGTTGACGTGATCTTTCTGACATTTTATAGAGCAAATGATTAATCAATGAATGGAGAATAAAACGATTGTTCATTGAAGCTCTGGCAGGTTAAATAACCATTATAAAAGCTCAGATCTGTCAGGATGTGTTGTGATTGGTTAACAGTGCAGTTATTTTACATTTCAAATGCCAAAGTAGAACATTGTGTAACTTCATCTTCACTACAGTGATTCCATTGAAGTGAATTGATTTCTGAAACGTTATTATAAATGCTGGTGTGAGGGAACCTTTAATGTGAAGTATGAGGCCGGTGTCACAAACAAGCCACATTCTAGCAGACTTTCAGGTGTTCTGTATGGATTTTGATCATGAACAGTAGACATGATGTAAATGAATATATTTTAAAGCTTAAAAACATTGCTTCAGAGGCACAGGGACAGTCTTCATGAGGAGCGCAAGGACAAAATATTTAAATTCAGTAGATGATACTTTTATGATCAAGTAATCAGACAGGAACGAGGCCTACATCTGCGGCTCGTTCCCTTCTTTTTTTTTTCCCAGCTGATTCCTCACAAAATCATCTTCCGTCTCTCACCTTCGTTGTACAGCGGCGTGTACGGCGGCGGGCTGGAGCTGTCGCCTTCCGCGGAATCGTCCGGGTCCGACGCTCCTCCCTCCTCACCTGATAGGCTGAGGTTGTCCGGTGTGTTCTCCTCGCTGCCGTCGAGATCCCCGAGGGAACCTGCGGGAGGACGAGGGAGGACGGTGAACCACTGAAACCGTACTGACACTGCTTACATTTACTGGAGTCTGGAGATACATGTGAGGGACAGACGGGTGGATGGAGACACATTTGCAGCAGAAACAGTATTTAAATAGTTTATTTAAAGCTTAATTGCACTTTTTATATACTTATATATATATTATATTTGGTAACACTTTAAGTCCTCCTATTTAGCATTTATAAGCAGTATACATAACACACTAGAAGCTACTATAAGGATACATACATACAGCATTTGTCAGGAACTTCTCCTATGAAGATATATTCTCATATTTATATAATAATATAAATATTCTATACTATTGCAACTGTACAGTACAAGTGACCCATATTCAAAACAGATCAGGTGGTTGCTACACAAAATGCACATGAATAATAAGAGCATCATCCAAAAAGTGTGATAAAGTAAAGCACTCTAGAGATCTCTCTCTCTCTCTCTCTCTCTCTCTCTGTGTGTGTGTGTACTGAGAGAATAATATTACACTGCAGCTCTGTAGAAGCAGAAGGATTTGAGTTTAATTGGCTTCCCATGAGCCTTGAGCCTAAACAGAGTAGTGCAGGAGAGGTGAAAAATAAAGGAAGTGAGATTGTTAAACAAGCTACTTATGATTGTATGTAGGAGGGAGGAAAAAATACCCTAAACACACTGATTTATATATATATATAAATATATAAATATATAACTGGACTCCTTCAAAAAACGGTTTCAATAATTGGACACACTGAACGGTCTAATCCAGAAGATTAATAGCAGAAGCCAAGGGGGACCTTAAAGCCAAATTACAGTATACCTAAAATTGTAGCTAAAAGAGTGATTAGTGCAGGGCTGATCTGTATCAATTACAGTTTCATAATCCCTGCTGACCATAGTAATTATACAGTACTTTTGATCTATTTTAGCCTGTTTGAAGATTATATCCTTAAAAAAATGGGAGTCAGTTAATATGGATTTAATGTGACTTTTTTTTTTTTTTTTTTTTTAAACTGCTTCATTAATAACACTCCCTCTATAAGATGAACCTATCAGTCTGCTTTAAACGCTACATTAAGAGCTCTAAACCTTTGCTGTTTGTCTGTATCTAAAGAGCGCTGAGTTATAGTTATTAGTGTATCCAGGCTCGCTGATTCGCTTTCTATTACGTTCGATGACATGCTGCATTCTCAGCTCCCGAGAGGATACTATGATAGAATGATTAATTCGGGAGGGGGGGGGGGGGGTTACCGTTGCTTTTAAGAGGATTAGGGAGTGCTGGAGTGAGACAGAAATGGTTAATACAGCGCAGACTGTCAGGGGAGAAAACAACACACATGCATAATGATGATATATTGGAAAGTCAAGGAGGGTGGGCACATTGTTTTTGAATAAGTGAAATTAATACTGAGAGAAAAGATTTTTTTTTTTTTTTTTTCCCGCCTTTCTCCCTAAATCCAGACAGGTTGTAAATTAATTTTCATTAGGTTGTGTCGAAACCAATAGAGGGATTGTTTCGGAGCTAAAGCCGTGACTAGGGGCGTATATATTTACAATGCTGGAACAAAGGAGTCTATAATCTATACAAAGCACACAACAATACCCGTGAATAAAGAAGCTTGTAGAAAAAGGGAGAGGCAATTTTTCTAATTCTGTTAATTTCACTTCCAAAGCAATTAAAAGCAGGCAGAGATAATGCTTGGAAACAATCACCGGCTGACAAAGTGTTTCTGTCTTTGTAAATGAAACATCTTTAGGCTAATTTCAACTTCCACGCCTGCATGGTTCACTCTAATTTCAGATAAAATTAACACAGCTAGATTTGGACCTTCATAAGAAAAAAAAAAAAAAAAAAAGATCGATCCTGTACACAATATTTTTAGAATTCGGTCCATGCTGCCCGAGCTTTGCTAGATCTAATTTTCAGTATCTGTGAGGACATTTTCATACAATTAATTTTCCTTTAATCATAATTGTACAAAGGGACTTCTCTGTATAAAATTCCAATTATATTTCGTGTTTAAAATGTAAGTTTGAATTATGATTTCTTTCCTCATTACTGGCTCTGGTTTAATGAATCAATCGCTGCATCACTGCTTTCAGACATCAAATGGCGCGGAAAAAGTTTCAGCTCCCCTCTTTTATCCAAGGAGAAATATTCTCTCTTTCTCCTTCTCTTCCTGTCTCGGATAGTTGGCAGAAAGGATAGCGGGGGCCTCTGTGATAAAGCGCTGCACATTCTACTTCATTTGCCAGTTTAAAAGTTAAAGCCTTATTAATTGTTACGCCGTGATATATCCGACAGGAAAATTGGACTGAGCTCATTCAAGAGATGGAGAAATAATAATAAAAAAAAAAAAAATTAAAAAAAAGACATAGCCCACATGTGTATCTCTGTAGGAGGGACATCAATTAAGTTGAGACTTATCCAACAGCACCGCTCAACTTTCTAGGTTGTGAACTGAAGAGGGAGAATCTAAACTGTTCATGAAAAAGAGCCTAAAGCTTCCACTTAAAAACTTCACATTCTCCAGCGGATAAAACTTTCTGTGAGATGTTGAAGAATGAAAGTCCAGAAATATTTCACAGCAGTTCATGTTTTTTTTGAAGAATGTAATGTATGTCTGACGGTGTAGTCAGGACTTCAAAATCATGCTGAGAGAGAAGTTGTTTTGCTCATTGATGAGTCTATCAGTTACTGTTTTTATTTGTCTTTTAGTAAATAATTTGGAGGGGGAAAAAAGACAAAAAAGATGACTTGACTTGATTATTTTGTCTGAACAGCAGCTAAAAATCCCAAATACATCCGATGTAATAGCAAACTAAAGCAATGTCATTTGAAATTTTGCATTATCGATACAAAACCGGAGTTTTGATAATTTTTCAGAAGCTTAAGAATATAACAATAAAGACCAAAATATGACAAACCTGTTTAAAAATCTACCTGAACAAAATCAAATGTAGCAGAGATTGAAATGAGGCCCGTCTGATCAAATCACAACAGCTGTCAACGCCTGATGATCAGCTGATAACTTGAAAAGCATTAAGCAGTTATTTTTTGATATTCTTACTTGATGCATGTCTTGAGGCAATGATAAATTAATAATGGAAACTAACTGATTGATTTCATGTCAATCAACTAGAAATGAAAAGGAATAAATAACGGATAACGACAGCTGTTTGGATGTTTGATAAATTGTTCGAATCGTTTTTATGCTAAAATGTTAAAAATTCTCAGGTTTTCAGAGGATTTTCTGCTTTTTTTTTTGTCTTATGTGATAACAAACTGAATCTCTCTCATCTTAAACTGGTGACCAGACAAAACAAGCAGACTGATCTCAGGCGTTAGCAAATTCACTTTTTCCGTACATTCCATTCAATACCCAGACCTATGTGAGATCAAACTCAAGACCTGGATGTAAGGAGTCCGATTTAAGGGCCCGACTGTACACAAGCTCACACTCATTTCCTCTGCTAACATTTTACAGCAACAGAAGACATTATTAAGGTATTTCTGGTCAACAGAATTTAAATTAAGGACAGAATGATAGAGGTCTAGTCTTGAAATAAAGTTACGAGTCCCTGTTTCTTGAGGAAAAAACACAGTGGGCACTAAGATGAGACTAAGACAGATGTTGTAGAAGAGGAGTACTTGAGCTGCAGCGCAGAGACTGCAGCTGTCTGTCTTGGAGGCGCGAGGAGAGGCAGAACAAAGTGCTGCAGCTGATGAAGGCACCAAAGATACTGCTTTATTAACTCTCCGTCCACATCAAACCTGCAGCGAGCAGCTCGCTGATTAAACACAGAGACAACACACATCAAACCTGCATGCTCAACAAGCCTGATTAAACAGACGCAAGCCTCGCCGCTCTCACGCTAATAACCCGCCACACAAAAAAATACATTAGACCTGAAAGCAAGAGAAGCACAGGGAGAGAGAGAGGGAGAGGCGTGCTTGTATCAGAAAATCACTTGAGACTTGAGAAGAAAGAGAATTTAGAGAAAGAAAGGAGGAGAGGATGGGAAGGAGAGGAGGATGTGTGAGCTCTCTCTCTAGAGAGGAACTGAGGTACCTGACACCGAGTCACGCACTGGAGAGCAGCCACTTATTGATCAGAGTGAGGAGAATTACCCACCACTGAGGAAATACTTTTAATCAACTTTGCACTTTAAACATTTCCCTCAACGCTGCATGGGCTCTTATCACAGCTCCATGGCTAGCGTTCTCTACCACCAACCCTCACACAAGAGGGGCCCCTCCACAAACCCCATGATATCGATCCGTTATATTCAGCTTCAATAAAAATCAGCTTTTTCTCCTCAGCCTTTAGGATCTGAGCTGCTAACGACTTCACATTGATTATTCTGGGGATGACAAACTCAAGCAAAGCAATAGATTTTTTCGACAGATCTGAAATCCCCGGGACTTATTGACCATCCCGCACATCTTCACATCTAATGTGATGATAAAATACCCAGAGTGCAGTGGGGGTGGGCGGGACAGGTGATGGCTGGCTGTTATGGCCTGCAGGCTGAATCAAAACAGAACAAGAGGTTCAACATTTAAATGATACAGGATATAAGAGTTCTCAACTGTCTGAAATGTCACATTGTATTAATAATGTCACTGAGCCCAAAAAAAAAACAGATTATACTTCCACTGCATTTATCATTTCCACATGTTACAGAAGAGTTGGAACAAAAGGGTTAGGGTCAGGGTCAGGGCTAGGGTTACGATTGGGGTTAGGTTTAGGATTAGGGTTAGGGTTAGGGTTGAGCTTGGGGTCAGGGTTAGGATTAGGGTTGGGGTTAGGTTTAGGATTAGGGTTAGGGTTAGGGTTGAGCTTGGGGTTAGGTTTAGGATTAGGGTTAGGGTTAGGGTTAGGGTTGGGGTTGGGGTCAGGGTTAGGGTTAAGGTCAGGGTTATGGTTGGGGTTAGGTTTAGGGCTTGGGTTAGGGTTAGGGTTAGGGTTAGTCAATTTGTCTTTTTTCATTAATCATTTAGTCTAATAAATGTCAGAGATGTCTTGCTCAGCATCACCATTTATTGATCATACTAACATTTTGGTCCCTGTGGACCTTCATCAAGAGTATTTTAAACAATTCTGACAACAATGATCTTAAATAGTTAATACTCCTCCCATTCTGTGTGCATAGGTGTGGGACAATTATTATCCTGTGGGAGTGTCTTTCAATAATTGACAGTGACATGTGTACAATTTGTCACATTATAGTCCAAACATATTGTTACTGTTTTTTTTTCTTTTTCTTATGTGTGTGCAAAATACTCTCGACAAAGGTTGAGAGGGATCAAGATATTAGTATGATCAATAAATAAAAAGCTCCTTGGATGAGAGGAGAAACATCTTGAAGTATCTACAAGCATGAAGTCCTCAGCCCTCCTTGGACATGTCCTATTTGAGTTTATGTGGTGGCTTTTGAACAAGTTTTATATGATTTTTGAGTTTTGGTTATCAAGTTTTCAACCCACAGACAACCATGTCATCCTCAGAAGGTTTCCTGTAAAGTTGTTGTCCTACAGTAGTAGTACGGAGCGGGTTTGTTTGTCTGCGTGAGGATACACATGCGCACCATGTGACACACATTCCTGCCAATGATTTCATTCCAATGAACAACAGGTGGCTGTAACGTGCCAAGACATGCAGCAATGTGGTAGCAAAGGCAGAGACTGCAAGCTAGTAAACAATGCAGGATCCAAACATTTTTTTAAAAAAATTGCTTTGTAAATGTTTATATGTGGAAGGAATGAGTTTTAGTGAAATATTGTTTGTTTATAAAAAAAAAAACTCCACAGGGCACCTTTAACCTGCAGCAATAAACAAACACTTATGGCCTTTTACTAAAAATTGCATATGTTCAGAGGGGTCGACCTCAGATATGATGGAGGCTGATTTATTATTTATCATTTAGTGCTGCAACTATAGATTATTTTCACTATTGATTAATCTGCATATACAGTATATTCTCTCAAATAAAATGTCAGAAAATGATTAAAAAAAAATGTCCATCACAGTTTCCTCTAGACATAGTTGATCATCAACCAACAGTCCAGAAACACAAGGAAAAGCAGCACATGCTCACATCTGAGAAACATAAACATTTAGGCAATTTTGCTAGAAAATTGACTTAATCGAATAAGAAAATTATTAAAATTAATCATTGCAGTTGTAATTAGATTATGTATGATGATCAAATGATCAGTTTTAAACTGTAACATGTAAGAGTATCTGCTGAATGCCATATGAAGACTATGAACAGCAGCCTTCTTCTTACTACTATAACTGCATTATAATTTGACTATATGGCAGCATCAGTTAAGGAACAGCTGGATTTTGCGTTCACGCGGGCCTGCCAGCTGATAAGGGAGGCTCCGAATTTTATGTTAAAGTGTTTTTTATGTGATGACAGCGACGGCAGCTCATTCTTCACGTCACAGAGGAACATTTTAATTCTACGCCACAGCAGGTTTTGCCGCCACACCTGCAAGAATTAAAAAGCTCCCGCCAGCAGTGTGGAGAAACAGCCTGTCTGAAAAGAGAAATAAATACGCAAGAAATGAGAGGCGGAAGCAAAACATACTGTAAGACTAATGATAATGACTTGACACCGCAGTGATAAAAACGGGCGAGCTGATGCACTTGAACGCAGCAGGACACCAAACATCAAAAGGTCTGAAAATAAATGAACATGTTAAAAAAAAAAAAAACACCGTTTTTGCGAGATTGATTGACTATTTGAAACCTCGTTCTTTAAACTGACTAGTATGTAAGACCTTTCAAGGCCTGGAGTTCAGAAGAATTCAAGGCATTCTCTCAGCTCTGTATGCCTCTACATGAAAAACATAGAATTCTCTCAGTCTCCGTCTCTTCTCTCATCCCTCATCTCTCTTCTTCCCAACCTGCCGTCTCTCCTTTATATTCTCACTTCCTCCTCTCTTTCCGTCATTATCTCTCTGTTCCTCATCTCCTCTTACCCCACCCCACCCCACCCCACCCCACCCACCACTGCCGCCACCTCTCTTTCTTCCTCTCCATCCCCTTTCAATATCACTCTTGCTCTCTCTCTCCATCCCTTATACTCCATCACCTTCCTTCCTTTCCTCTCTCTCTTTTACTCTCCCTCCCCTCCATCCCTTCCTCCTCCTCCTCCTTTTTTTTTTTTTTTTTTTTTTCAGTGAAAAAGCGTAGTGACTGGGAGCGTCACTCTGTGTGGATAGCTGGGAGCCGTTGGCGGTTATCGGCTCCTGCAGACTCTCTCTGCCGGTCTGATCTGTCTCCTCTTCATTAAGCAAATACGCCGACGTGGAAATGAAAACATAATAGCTATTTGATTTCCAGCGAGATATTTTGCATATTGGTTCGGAGCTGATAGCGGAATTTCATCAAGTCGTTTTTTTCCCTCTCTCTCTCTCTCTCTCTCTCTCTCTTCCCTCCCTCTCCCGCCACCGCCGCCAATGCCCTCCCCCCCGCTCCACCACCACCACCCCCCCTCCCTCCCCCCCTTCCCTCCATCCTCATGCTTTAAAAACTGAATTACTGAGCTGGGCCGGCTTTGAGAGAGATTTCTTTACATTGCTGGGAAGAGAAAAAAAAAAAAAAGAAAGAGGGAGAGAGAAATCTGGTTCCCCAGGAAGACTACTTAAACGATTAAATATCCCCCCTATTCCCATCTTTTTTTCTCCCTCTTCCTTTTTTTTTTTTTTTTTGATAACAAGGAAGAAAATTTAAAGAATTCACAGTGCTTTAGGTTGACTATACTAATCAGAGATAGCAGTGAGAAAATTAACTCCTTAATGAGCAGAGCCATCTCCCTGATAAAGGTCCTGGGGAGACGGTGGGGTGGGATGCGGGCTGAACCTTGGGAGAGCGACACAGAGACAGAGAGGGAGAGATAGAAAGTGATAGAGCTGGCCAGAGGATGGAGGGATGGAGTGTAATCGAAACAAAACCAGAGAGAGAGAGAGAGAGAGGCTTGACACCACGTGGGGGCAACAATTATTTTCCTTCTCCTTCCTCTCCTCTGAGGAGATATTTGCTTCTTGGGCATGAGGAGGGCAGGTAGTGAGATAGCGGCGATACAGCCCCTATATCGCCATGGATACCCACAGTGCCTTGCATCAGCGTCGGGCCGTGATGGATGGTCCAGTGGCGGGGTATCCTTCATGCCCCCCGGAGAGAAAAACTAGCCCTGGAGGAGAGGATCAGCAGCCTCTTCACAGCGGGCCTATCTGATAGTCCGGCGCCTCTCAGGAGGACTATTCACCGGCCCCGAACCCACTGAAAAAAATCTCCCTGCTGCTGCTTTCCATGTTGGAACACCGTGTTGCTTCAGGCCTGATAGCGGTCCCGCCGTGTTACAGCTGCAGCCAGACTAATACTGTACACACACTCACACAAATACAGAGGACTGAACACACACACACACACACCTTTGATTCTGAGGTGAGGGTAGTGGGGCTCCATATTTGTCTTATCATCAACCAAGAAACAAAGTGTTAGTCCATCACTTCCCTATCCTGTCTGTGGTATTCAGCCCCAATCACTGAGGCCTTTTTTTAAGTTTGAAGCCTTTTTTTTAAAAGTTTCATTTAAAAAAAAAGGCTCATTAATTTCCTTGAACAGCTGGTCACTGTAGTTTTTAACAAATGTTGCTCAAACAGGAGGAAATAGTGCATTTGTTGGGGACTATTTTCAGCTGGGGATTAATACACATTTGTTGCTACTGTGATTATTTATGACATCCTCAAATTCTTCCAATGTGAGGTTTGATACCTTTCTATTGTTTGTTTCATTTGTAAATATATGAATATTTGGGTTTGTTTTAATTCTTGGACATAACTTGAACTCTGGTAACTTGTGATTAGACCTGAAACGATTAGTTGATTAATCGATTAGTCGATTAATCTACAGAGCTCAAGTCATTGTGAAGTAAAAACATCCAAACAGTCTGTTGTTTAAGTTTCTCCAATGTGAAGATTTACTGATTTTCCTTGTTTTAATTATTTAGTAAATGTAAGACATCTGACATCACCTCGGGCTCCAGGAAATATAAAATGAATAAAAAATATTAGTTGCAGCTCTACTTGAGATGACCGCTGGTTATAACATTTACTTTTCAACAACTAATCAAACTATCAAACAAATTTAAGTGAAATTGACAAATGATTACTGGCTGCATTTTAAATATATAAACTGTTTCATGCTGCTGGAGAATGTTCTTGGAAGAGCTACTAAACCAGCTGTAATGCAAAAAAAAAACAGCATTATGTCAAAAAATCTATTATCTGTGTCTTTTGAGATACAATTTTCATAATTGATTCATCATTTAAAGCAATTTTTTAAACAAAAATGCAAAAGAAAAAATCACTGGTTTTAGCTTCATGACTGTAAATATTGGCTGGTTTTCTTAGTCTTGTGTGCTGATAGAATAAATTAAGATGTTGGACTTTTTATTGGACATAAGCAATTTTAAGACGTTTCTTGTGTCTCTGGGAAACTGTAATGGTCTTTATTTCCTCCTATAATTTTCTGACTTTTTACTAACCAAAATGATAAATCAAATGAAAAAAAAAAGGCTGAATATTTAAATAACCTTTAGTTGTGACCCTATCTATGTTCATCTGTACATACAGTATGTTTAAATAATGTGCATGTACAGAAGGGAGGTATCTTAACATTAACATGGGCCCATCATGATTATGTTCCCCTTTTCAAAAATATCTCCAAGGCACCGTGTGCACACAAAGACCACGCCAAATTAACAGAAAACGATCACGTTACCATCGAGGAACACCACACACAACGTTTCAACAACAATGTGACAAAAACGGAACCACATTACTGAGATGCTGTCGATAACGTTTTGGAAATGTTGCATTTCAGCTGATTTCATCACCTTTGACAGAGAGATTCTATCAGACTCTTCTGACTAATACAAAGTCACCTCTCTCCATCTCTGAACGCTACATCTGTTCTGCCTCTCTTCTTTTGTTTTCATACAGCTCACTGCAATTTTGGCTGCACTTAATACACAGCTGTCATGTAACAGAGGACCGTTTTCCAGACTTTGGAGCGAAGGATGAAGAAACGAGATATAACTGTACACCAATCAATGGAGGAATAACGGCTGAATAAGTTTGTTGTTAGTACTGTAAGTTAGATCTGGCTGATAAGTTGGTGAGGATGGAGTTTCAAACCAAGTATTCCGCTTTTTATTTTCTCTCTGAAGCCTCTCCTACATTTACTTTGCATAGCGCGCAGCGTGGAGACACCTGGTGATGTGTTGGATCAAGTCTTTCCTCTGGTATTCTGTTTCACAACCGTTTCTTCTCTGGCAGCACTTCAGACGCACTCACCCTGACAGACTGTTTCATTTTCTTCAAGGACGCCTCACTCCCACATACATCACAGAGGAGCAGCAGTCTGCAGTTTAAATACATCGAAAATGAGCCAGTGAAAAGTTAATGAAAAGCCAACATGTGTGCGTAATGATAACGGTTTGTGTATGTCTCTCTCTGATGCGCATTTATGAAAATACCAGCTTTCATGTCGCGGATGTTAATTCACTCTGATCAAACCCTTCATTTGCCGTGAATACTTTTTTCCAGTGTTGTGTTGTTGCCGCCGAGGCTTCACAGCTTTCACATTAACCTGCGTGTTCGACATGACGACCGGCCGTTTACAGCACGCAGCACTGTGTTAAACAAACGGGCTGCTCGGGAGAAACGCTCTTGTTTCAATCATTTTATCCTCAGTTTTAACAAATGTGAGGTCGACGGCAGATTGAATCCATTCGCGTTACTAAGTGAACTACCACACACAGCGTGGTGCGCAATGAGTTGTTGGATGAGGCTGCAGTGTGTTGTGGAAAAAGTTGAGACAAGTTCAACCTTTTTGCCAAAAGATCCTTTGATTTATTGCCGGAACCGTCTGCAATCAGACCCTTTCTGTTCCAGTGCAGTGGTCCCAATAAAATGCTAATATCGGTCTGAACAAAGCAACAGATTGCTACAGTATCTATTATCTGGCCAGTTCCTGGATGGACTGTTGAGTACAGGGCTTATGATTCAGTATGACCGCTGAATCAAACACATACAGTCCAATGAACCTGAATTGAAAAGTACAACGTTCAGATTGGAGAGCTTGGGCTTAGAGCTGCAACGATTAGTCAATTCAACGATTAGTTGTGTATTAAAAGCAAATTAATCCAACAATTTGATAATTGATTCATTGTTTTTAGTCTTTTTTTAAAGAAGAAAATTTCTAAATTCTCTGATCTCAGCTTGTAAAACGTGAATATTTTCTGTTTTTTAGTCCTCTATGACAGTAAACTTGATATCTTTGGGTTATGGACTGTTGGTTGGGACAAAACAAGACATTTGAGGACATCATCTTGGGTTTTGGGAAACCATTTTCTGACATTTTTAATTCTCATGACCCCCGACATTTAGAGAATCTGATCTAAAATTGACTGTGTTTTATTTCTGCTTATCCTTAGACATATTCAGTTGTTTTAAATGTATTACATCTAGGACTCCATCTGCTTCTCTTAGCAGGTTATATGACAAACAATCTTGAAAACATGAGCTTGCCAATACCAAATATTCTCTTTGCCATGTGTGGTTATGGTTTGGAGGAAAGGGGGTAACAACAGGTGGTGTTTCAATACAAAAAAAAAAAAATTAAAAAGAGAGGAGGGGTGGAGTTTGTTGGAAGGGAGGGAGATAGAGAGCAGTTACCATGCAGCCTGAGCTGAGACCCTGGACTATTGAAGCCAGGCATGCAGACGAGAAAGCCAGCCGATAAGCCCGGCTGATAAAAGATAGAAAATAGCAGCAGATTTGAACTTTCCCACCGTCCTAAGATCCACAGAGGGAGGAGGGGTTGATTCAACTACTTATTGAATCCCTTCATATCTACAACCATCCCCCAACCCCCCTTTTTTACCCCTCCCTTCCCCACAAAAAACAGCCGAGCAAGGCCACTGAGTGGAGCAGGGATACAAGGTTGATACATACAAATACACACACACACACACACACACAGAGGGTTCCAACTGCTGAACAATTCCACGACTCATCTAGAAACTGTAGGATATTCTTGTGATACTCTAGAAATAACATAACTGGTGGGAACCGACACACACAGAGAACAATGGTGCACACACACACACACACACACACAGAGAATTATCAGCATAATGTAATCACACGTTGCAGAATTTAAGAGTTAAAATAACAAAAAAGGTTTCATGGAGGGGTCAAGGAAAGGTCAAGAAGAGCTCACTGGTTTCTCTAGACACACACACACACACACACACACACACACACACACACACACACACACACACACACACACACAAGGTCATCCAGTATGTGAAGTCTAACCATCATCACTCCATCCTCAAATCATATCAGAGACAGTGTTTCTTTCCATATCTCTGCTCTCTCTCTCTCTCTCTCTCTCTCTCTCTCTCTCTCTGTCTTGATAAAAAGAGACTCGGCCTTGAGTAAAACGGTGAGAATTTTCACACACTGCTACACACAGACAAACACGCACTGTTTGGTGAAATAAGGTCATTCCCGTATCCGACATGGTTTTGGCTATGAAATTTATTGATGGGATTCATTCACAAGGTCTACTGTGCTGTAGACACACTTCATCACTGCTCTGATTCTTACTATAACATGTACAGGTTGTGACTATGCAAAACACACATGCACAGGCTGGCTGAAAAAGTTGAATTTTTCATATATTCAGGGATACTTTCAGATGAGGGAATTATGAAAGCTTTTCATAAGCAGGCAGGTTAAGTCATGCTAAGACAAGGCTGCTTGTGTAAGTGCCTGAAAAGTGAACATGCTGGAGACACGAGGTTTCTAGCCATCAGTTTAGTAGAGTAATTCAGAGCAGTTGAGTAAAAAAAAAATAATAAGGGCTCATTTATACTGTAAATATTTCATTTATCATTCATTAAGTGGCTTAATTACCATAAACTTTGAAAGAAATGGTGAGTTAGTTTTCAAATAATCTGCTCCACTTTTTCTTTTGTGTAATAATTTAACCAATAACTGTCATAATGGCCAGAAACATGGTTGCAAAAAAACTAAATTTGCTACTTTCCTTGTGTTAACACAAACAAACAGTGTATAATGCTCCTTCAATTATATGAATCAATTGTAATAGTGTTAAAATTGGCTTTTTATTTTCATTTTGGTTTGATTTACAGACTGCCAGCGATGGAGGCTTAGTGACAGATATCATAGCTGTCAGAAATGTGTGTTTGTGAAATTCTCTTCTTCTTCGGCTGCTCATTATTGCAGGAAAAGAAGAGGCTGTCTGCACACTGAGATTTTGACCTGAAGCTCTTCATCAGGCAACATTTGAACAAAAAAAAAAAAAACAAGAAAAATGACAACTCCACCCACAATTAGGTGATCACATGACAGCTATCAATTAGCTATGTGAGGAGAAAATGCACAACGTGGCCTTTCACAGTAAAACCTTGATACTTTGCCTTTGATTTGTAATTTAACAGGCTGTATTTCTAACAAGGCTGTGTGTGAAATGCTGCATCACATTAACAGAACACAGACAGACAGGAAAGCTAAAAAACTGCAGGAGACATCAGATCAAGGTAGATCAGAGACTTTAATGTACAGAGGGATGTGCAACATGAGAGACATTTCTCTACATGTGCATGTTGGACAATCTGTTTGTGTGTATTTGACTGTTCCTTTACTCTGTGTGTGTGTGTGTGATAAAATAAGCCTGATTGCAATCCCTACTCCTTGATCTCAACCCTGAATAAAAGGGGGGGGGAGGCAGATGAGATTATAATGGTATGCAGAGAGACTCCCTCCTCTGTGGTCCTCCCTGTCTGAGCAACCCCTGCACACCACCTCTTTGACATGAAGCAGGACTCCTGTCCTCCACGCTGCCCTGCTGCAGACGCTCAGCACAGCAACGCTGTTAACACAGAAAACACTGACACCGATGAGAAGTTGAGTTTGCCTGCTTGTTCATGTCCTCTTTCTCCCTCTCCGCTTTCACTCACTACATTTCTTCCTCCTCTGCCTGCTTCCAGTTACTCATCTTCCTCCACTTTTTCGATAAATGATCCTCCTTCTCCTCGCCCCCTCTCAAGCACAGCGGCCTTCGCTTTTGCTCTTTATCCGAGTGTCAACCCTGAAACCTCGAGTCAACTGCAAAGCTACACAGGGGGATCACACACACACACACACACACACACACACACACACACACACACACACACACACACATATGTACATATGTTTCTGCTGGTCCCAGAGACTAAACACTGTGAGGGAGGGAGGAGAAACAGCTCCAGCAAACAGAGACAAAAACATGACTGAGAGTGCAACAAGAACTGCCCTGGGGATTGTTGTTGTTGTGTGTGTGTGTGTGTGTGTGTGTGTGTGTGTGTGTGTGTGTGTGTGTGTGTTGTGCACAGAGCAGACTGAACTAGGGTTAATGGCATCTGCTCCAGCCTGTGCGATCCATCTGTATTATAAGTGATATGATGCCATTTGAATTGATATATTGACAGCGCTGACTGGAACTGTTGCTGTCGTCAGTTGCATGACCTTCTAACTGTTATGTCATCCTTCAAGTTAAAGTGTTCTATGGTTTCTGCATGTGAGTAAAACTGCTATTTTCTAGTATTTGGGTTGGCATGAAAATTGTCAAATGTATATGTATTGAAGAAAATATCATATATAGGTGAGTTCAATCCAAAACTTGATCTACTGTCAGAAATATATCATGGCTTATATGCAACTATTTTGGTTAAGACTAGATTAATTTCACACTGACTGACTGTTACAAGAGTGCATGATTCCCTTTAAAACTGAACATTTACCTGATTGTTGACCTGACAAATTACATTTCAATACAGTGCAAAACAGTTCTATTTGAATCAATTATCTTTGATTATATTTATGGAGATAAATCTTAATGACTGTATTAAGCTTACACTTTAAGTGTAATCAATAAAATCAACAGGGCACACTTCTAGTAACACTTACTATTATCAGCTTTCTTAGCTAATACAAAAGTGATTTAGGCTTGTGTTTCTTGTCTTAGTTGTAATCTGCAGCAGGGTCTGAGACATCATCCTGTCTTCAAAGTCTTCATCACACCAGAAACAGAACTCAACAGGAACACTCTTTTGACTCAGCTTTTCCTGCTTCAGTGTTTCTTCCATTAATTATAGGACATGAATCATCTAAAAAAATCTGATCAAAACATTTCCTGTGCTGGGTTACAGTTTATGTATCTGCTGTCAGCTGGCATGTTTAAAAATATATCATCAATCCCTCTCATCCTTCTGATCATTCATGTCAGCTAGCATGAGAATGACATTCACAATAATACAAACATAATGTCTTTTTTTCTTTTAAGAGATGTACTACACATCAGAGAAGAATAACTGCTGCGCATTCAAATAACTAAAACAAAATCATATATATAAAAATATCCCAAAACCTGCAAATATGATAGGGTTTTCTATAATTTAAAGAAACTAGTTCAGTCTCTGATTGCTCTGATTTGTTTCAATGCATAGAGGAAATAGTGCTGTTGATGTGAGGTGTGAATGAGTACATACAACATGAAAGATACTAACATTCTATTATAGACAGATGTTATAAATACTCTTAAAGAAAATAAATGTTATTTTCTCATTTTTAGAGAAATAAGGGCTGCATTGAAAAATAAAATAATGGGCATCCTAAAATAAAGTTGATCGATCATATTGGGCTCTTAGATTCCTATTTTCTATGATTTCAGTTTGGATTTGAGTGGGTGTATTTGCTCCAAAGATTTGTGCTTTGTCTGTGGTGGTGCTTCACAATCGCCATGGTCTCAGAACATATGAGACAAACTGGTTTTGAACTGCCCGTGGGAGTATTTCCTTCATTTTATGCATAACTACAGTCACTGTGTATTGGGCTCTAAGCTCTTCCAAAACGAGGTTAACCTATGCTAAACAATGTACCTGAACGCCTCCTGTACAGTCACTCGCTGCTCTCTTTAGAGCACTTTTCTCTGACTCGTGTCACGCCTCGCCTCCGGTCTCTCCCTGACATGCTCAAGTCGGTCGGCAGAGCCCTGAACGTCAGCCCTGTCCCTGCACAGAGCATAGCAGCTCATTCAGCGCTGGTTTATTCAAAGTTTATTAATATTAAACATATCGCTTGTCCAAATTGCACCAAATTCAACACTGCACTCCCTTGGGTCCACAGTCATATACCCGCCAAGTGTGAAGTCAGTTGGATGAACAGTTCAAGAGATACCTGAAGGACATACATACATACAAAAATACATAGAGACAGATAGAGATTCCTTCTTTTAGTGGAGTGTTAGTTCAACATTTTGGGAAATACACTCATGTGCTGTCTTTCTCAGAGTGAGATGAGAGGACTGATATCAATCTCATGACAGGAAGCAGGGGGAACCCTGTCCAAAAGTGAAAAATACCCCTGCCCACACCTCTAAAGCAGACTCATTAATATTTTGTATCTTGTTTGTTTAATCCATACACTAATAGAAATGTAAAAACAACAATTTGTGGTTTATGAAATGATTGATGTTGATAACTGTTTATCTGTCCACCCTCTGTGCAGTGTCTCCAGCTAGAATTGCAAGATATGGTGGATAAGCACAGATTTTAGTTTTGGTCTACCAACCCTGGCTCACAGTGACATGAAATTTCAAATTTGTGGGTTTTTTTTTTTTGTTTTTTGCTTTAATTAATCCATTATTGACCTTTAGCTTTTGCCAGGATAATGCAACCCAGTCTTTCTCATCTCTTTCCTTCATCACACTGGTCAGTGTGTATCTACTCGTAACACATGACACACATGGGACATTTCTTTATAAATTTCATTTGAAAATCAAGGCTTTACGCAACAAAGCCCAATACTTTGTGGGGACCGTCTGCATTTGGGTCAGGTAGCAGATGCCGATCTTCTCATCTCACACTTCGAAAGAAAGCAATTCAGCAAATATCCAAAAATGTTGCACTAGTCCTTTAAGAGTCGGTACATAATTACTTGCAATAATTACATTGTGCGGACATTGGGAGTTGAACTAGTTTGAACACTCAAACTGCACTTCAACTCAAGTGTTCCATGAGGCGGCTGTATAAATAAGCACGAATCAAGCCACCAAAAAAATTCAATATGCCATCGTTCCACATGACAGAATCCCAGCCTCGTACATCTGTGTGATCTATGACTGCCTATACTGTACATCTGCCTCTCCCACTGCCAAGAAGAGGAAGCTTCTACCAGGAAACCCTCTCTGAGAAGTAAAGAGAAATACCACGAGAGAAAGAGAGAGAGAGAGAGAGAGAGAGAGAGAGAGAGAGAGAGAGAGAGAGAGAGAGAAGAGGGGGTGGGGGGGGTGGGGGGGGGGAGATAAAAGTGCAGAGAAGTGATACAGATAAAGAGACAGACAAGCAAAGCAAAAGAAAAAACAAGGGGAAAGAGAGATGGAAAGATGGAGGGGAGCAGTCTTTTTGTTGGAGAGAGAGCAGAAAGAGAGAAGATGGGTGGTGGTGGTGGAGGGTGGGGGGGGGGGGGTGCCACTCACAACTTGGCTTTGCATCTGTTATCTCCACCTCCTGTCACAAGGCTTAAAATAAAAATAAAAATAAAGTGAGATGGTGGCAGCAGTGTTGGTGCGATAGCCCTGTGGAGCATGGAGAGGGGATGTAAAGGAGATAGCTGGTTAAATATAACCCGCTGCATGGCTGGCAGCAGCAAAGAAAGGGGGTATTTTCAAGAGGCAGGGCATCACTGGAGCCCTTGCTGCCCTGATAACATCCATGTTAAGAGAGAGTGTGCGCGTGTCTGTGTGTGTGTGTGTGTGTGTGTTTGTGCAAAAGCCAAATCCATAATTACTCCTGATTGAACACAAGCACACAAATATGCAAGCTCAGACGTACACATTTACTTTTATACACGCACACGCACACACACACACACACACACACACACACACACACGCACGCACACGCACAGAGGGAGCAGAGCCAAGAAAAGATGCGCTCGCTCACATCTATGTATCTCTCCGCCTCGCCAAAGGAAGTATCAGCGACCCCCCTCGCACCCACCCCCCCTCCAACGCAAAAAGTCACAACGGGATTTCTGATGGGAAAAATGTGCTTTCCTCAGATGATGGTCAGATAGAGGGGGAGTACAGCCAAATGTCAAAGATGATAAATGGAAGGGTGCAGAGACAAGATCACACACACACACACACACACACACACACCCACACACACACACATACACACAACACAGGCAGGCACACAGAAAAACACTCTCTTTCTCACTTGTGCACATAAAAAAAAAACACACATGCAAATACACACACACACACACATACACTTGAGCTGCAACTGTCACTTCCATGTTTGAAGAATCTATCAAAGATGACATCCAGTATCCAAATAATCTATAATCAATAGAGGAGCACCTCTGCTGACACGTTGAGATGTTGCTTTTTGGTTCATGTTTTTTGGTTAACATTTATAGAGTTTTGAAGCTCGCTGTATATGTAACACAGCTTGGGCCTTGTTTACTTATTCATAATCTTGTTTTGTTCATCGGTACAGCACCTAAAGATATGTTTATAGTGATAAAAAAAATAGAGTAAAGCAGAACATCCTCTCACTGGAGAAGCTGGTTCCAGATTACTCAACTGTTGAAATGACTCAAATGAGTCAATTTGCTATTCAACCAGTTATTTCAGCACTAATTGCAGCTTGAACAAAAACACATGCAGAGAGAAGCCTGCTCCAATTCACTCTTGTTTTTTTTTAGTTAGACTGAAACCAGAGTTTGCGAAGCCCGGCTTATCCAGCACGACGAAGTGTAGTTTATTCACAAACGTCCTGGAAGAGTTTCAATCATATGTTGCTAAATGCTAAATTCAGCCCTGTGTTTCAAAGAGTGAGTGCTGAAACAACTGGATGATTAATATATTACTTCATCGAAAGAAACATTAATATTTGATTAGTCATTTTAGTAACTTATCAAGCAAAAATACCAAACTGTTGCCGCTTCCGGTGTCTTAAATGTGATGATACACTAGAAGTGTACGTGCTCCCTGTTTTTATAAAGCGTCCACTGCTGCATGCTCCACTGCTGCCTTTACCACCTGCCATGTAAATAATCTTTGGACTGGAGCAATTACTCGTGGGAGAGGTTTATTTGCTATACTTATAATGACAGTCTCCTCTGTGACTGAGAGCAGATGTTTATTACCCCAGCAGGCATATTTAAGAGGAGCTTGTACACCCCGATGCATGCAAAGCCAGCGGTTTTCTCTCTTTTTAAACATGTTAAATACAAACATCACTGCATTAACCTGACAGGAAGATGTTGGTGTGTGTTGATTTCTTAACGCTTTGAAAATCTACTTGTAGAGATCTGAACTTTGATAACCACTGAGGTTGCAACTAGATGTTGTTTCCATTATTGATTCATCTTTTGATTTTTTTTTTCCATTCATTTGATCTATTAAACTAGAAAATAGTGACTTCCTGTGTGTCCTTCACAATTTCCCAGAGCCCGATGTGATGTCTCCAAACCGTTTGTTTTGTCCCACCAACAGTCCAAAACCAAAAATATTCAACCTACAGTAATAAGAAACATAGAACAATTGAGAAACTAGGACTGAAAAGATTAGAATGAATGAATGTGCGGTCAGTTAACTAATCAGTTTGTTGTTAACTGTTTCAGCTCTAATCATCAGTAAGAAAACTCTTTCTTCGGGTTCATTCGAGTACATGCACAGCAGCCTTATTCATGCAGAAAAATGACATCATTCCCCTCATAAACATCCATGTTCTCCTCCTGTTTGTTTTCTACTTCTATGTTCTTTTCTAGGCTTTTTTTTTACAACTGACTGAAATCTTAATGCCTCAGCATCTTTGAATCCACCACCAGGGAGGACTTCCACAATGACCCATGCCTACAGCAGCTTACACAGAGGTCAGGGTCAGCTACACAACAACAGATTTAGTGTGTTGCACAAAGGCACTTCTGCCACTACAGGGTTTGAACCTGCACCATCCAGCTGCAGACTCTCTGTCGACTAGATTAACTCATGGTAGACTCAGTATCTGGTCATTAGTTGAAACCCTTGATAGCATCATGTCAAGCCTGGCCCTATCTGGTCTTATGTCTTTTGAGGCTTCAGAGTAGTGCCTTGCCTAGCCGAAGCGTGTACGTGTGTGTGTGTGTGTGTGTGTGTGTGTGTGTGTGGATGACTTAGGAGATAATTTTAATATCAGGCCGGTGTGGATTGCTGATAGTGTTTTAAGGCAGGGCCCGGTGGACCGAGCGCTGGTAGTACCTATCTGTAATTAGTAACCATTCCCTATCACTGATAAGATAAACTACGCCTGACCTTTTCCATTTGGTCACCATGGCAACCGGACACCCCCACCCCGGCACCGCCGCCCTCCCCTTCGTATTATTTTAGTGATTAAACAGCAAATAGCGCCGAAGATGTGAGGAACTGATAGGAGCATGATTAATAATAGTCCTCCACATGGTCCTCTGAGGTGTGTGTGTGTGTGTATGTGTGTGTGTGTGTGTGTGTGTGTGTTGAGGAGGAGGGGCCACCATCAGTGTCAAACAGTCATTGTGAAAAGGCTTGGCTTGGCTTTTTGTGGTGAATAATGGAAATTTAAGATGAGCTGAAAGTGAAATAAAAGCAGCAGGATGAGAGCGATAGATGTCTCCCTTTTCTCCGAGAGCCGCTCTCTGAGGAAAGGGAATATTAACGTTACCCCTCTCCCACACCCACTCGGCTTTTGCCCGACGTGGCCCTCCGTTCTGAGGGCCCTTGCTGTGGGAGTGCTATCTGTCGATGAATAATGAATGCTGGATTCCAGGGTTACCTCCTCCTCACTTTAAAACGCCACACTGTGGTTTTAGAGTGGTGGGCAGGAGGACTAACCTCTTAATCAGAGAAACTTGAAATGAGAAACTGAATGACGTTCTTGAAGGATGTCTGACAAATTTCCCCTTACTGGAAAATCAAACAGTCATTGCAAAGATAGTGCGAGATACATTCAGGTGTGAATATGATGAAACACTTCTAACAAAATAACATCATATAAGTAGTGAAATTTACTGATAGCAGCTATAAAGTGATGTTTTGGAAAATACTCTTCAGAGATATAAAGTTACAGAACCATCTGAAGCATTAAACTAAGATTGCTAGTGCAGCGTGTGGCCCCTTTTTTTAAAAGTGTTGCAGGAGGATTGTGTCTCCTGTAACGACTGACGCAGGAACAGATGTGCATTTGGTGTTACCCTACAGTAAGATCTGAATGGGCAGCATGGGAAGAGTTAATTAATCATTTAAACGTGCTATTCTATAACAGTGTAAATTTTTGTTTCTCCCACTGATTTACACCATCCATCCTCTCACTAAATTAAAATCAGTCTAAAGCAGCATGAAAAAGAAACACAATATAGACTAAATTCATGAATATTGGCTTCTTTTTTTGAATTATGAAAGCATTTGTAGAGTTGACATTAGTAAAGTTCAGAATGTCCTGTTGGTACTATACAAGTACTAATACTACACAGACATCATACAGATATTTGCTGTGTTAAAACGTGCAAAAAGCTAGAAGCTTATTCTGAAAATATACAATATGATAATGATATGCTTAGATGAAGACATGTAGTGACTATGCATGAACAAAGGAGTGAAATCTCATGTTCTAACGGTGTAGGCTAAGTATTCACTGATCGATATTTTCAATTTGACAAAAAATATCCTCCTGAGGTCCGTTTGTGTGCTTTTTCCAGTTTTAAACCACTTTTTACATACAAACACAGTGTACAACCTGAAAAAGCTAGTGAGTGAACCTTGAGTCAAGATTATTTCTCTTTCACCAAATGACTTTCTTTCACTGCTCAATATTTCTAATATTAACTATGGATGAAATGACCATGTGTAATGTGAAAGCAGCTGCTTGTAGTGACCCCAGAGAATTGTCACCACTGCAGCTTCTCTCAGCTCTATGGAGTCACATTTAGCTCATTGTTTTAGTTATATGGACCAGGGTTGCACAATTTATCATTTTAGCATCGACATTGCAATGTGCGTATGTGAAATAGTCACATTACAGGATGCATGAGGTAACTTTTTTTGCTGCTTGATACAAAAGGAAATCATGCAAGATTCTCATATTCCATGACGAATCTACAAGAAAAATCCATCTGATATTAAATGATTTAGTCTGATTGAAGGGTTCTTGGATACACAGAGTTTGATCAGTTCCCAGTGTGTTCTGGTGAAGAGGTCTACTTCATCTATTTATCAAACAACCAATCAGGCAGTGCTCATTTTCAGGTTGTGGTGTTTGATAAACTGATCAAGTGCACCCTTTCACCAGAGCACATAGTGAACTGATCACTGTGCATGCAGAGTCTGTGTATCACCTGCTTGTAGACATGTACATGACGCAGCTACTGTCACACGTAATATCACCTGCTAGAGGCAGGCGTTCAGTTACGCCAGGCGGCTTTTGAGCGTGTGTATTCCCGTTATCAGCCGCACCTCGTCCCGGTGCTGGTTAAAAGTTAAACAGTTACTGGCCTAATATACACTTAACACACACACTCTAACAAAACTTGCAGTATCCAGATCCATCTGTACTTACATCTTGCCGACATATAGATAAATCTGTCTGTTGCTTGAGTTTGAGAGTTTTACCATCCTCGCCCACGCCAAGAGGCCTGTTTGTCTTCCACCCCGCAGGTTAAGCATACATCTGAACATCGTTAGATTACATGTAAATAACACAACTGCCACACAAAGTCTATTTGTTAAGTTTATTAAGAAACATGTTGTCTTTCCCTAATACCTCTCCACATGTTCTCTCTCTACATGCCAGTGTCAAGAGTCACATACATGAAACTGAAAGTTGATTGGATGAAGCTCAGCATCTGTAGACTGCTTACTTTGATCCTTAACATTATAGATCTTCCCCTTCTTCTACTTAAGAGTTTGTGATGGCGGGTTTCACGCTGCTGACTGCCGCTTAGAACCGGAACCAGAGCAACCCGCCTGCCATCTTGAGAGAGACTCACAGAGAGCAGGCTGAGCAAGGCAGAGAGCGGGAGAGTTTCTGCCAAAAACCAGCACCGAGCCCGGGGGAGACATGAGAGCAGCTGCTCATTAACAGCTACGTGTGTCTACAGCAGAGAGCGGGAGGGAGGACGGATGTCTCCCTCTGCTACTCTGAGATGGGTGCTGATACACAAAAATGAATTACATGGGTTCTATTTCTATAAAAAAAAAGCAAAATGATGGTATGGGGCGGTGTATGCATGAACACCATGTAACACCAGTAACACCAACTACATCGGCAAGTCAGTTTTTTGCAATATTGTACAGCCCTTATATGGACCACAATTTATACTCTCAACAACCTGGTTTCCAGCAGCAGGCAGCAGCTGTTTTCAGCAAAAAAAAAAAAAAAAAAAGATCTGAAACCCACTGTACACTATCTGTCCAGCACCAAACAGCACACACACATAGTCAGAAACCAGCTGCCAAGCATACCACAAGGCAAGACCTAGTAAGGAGCTGCTGGACCAAACCAACACTAAAACCAGAGTGGATATTGCATTTTAATTTGTTAAGTGCTAACATGTTAGCATGAGTTTTTCTGCTTTCATTTTAAAGCTTGATAATGGCTTCATAATTCCCCCTGCTGTTAAACCAGTGCGCTGGCTCACCTGATTAGTAGATGGTGGTCAAAATTCATTTTCAGATATTCTAGCTGACAAGATAGCATGATTGTTCCTATTTATTGGATGTGGGAAACTGAAGATACAGTCTGCTCCTTGCACAGCTGATAAATTCAGTGACAGTAACAGCCTGCAAAACCACCACATCTGTTAACCCTTCATGTCCCGCCCCATAACCAAGTTAATTATCACCTATTCCAACAGTATACACTTTCTTCTGGTGATGTTTTTCCTTCTTCTCTGCATTGAGTCTCAGAGCGAGGCCTTCCCCACTCCTAGGAAGCCTGCTCTGTATCTCCCTCCATTTGCATGCCAGGGAAACGGCGAGTAGGTATGCAAAGCGGGACCAGTTGACTGAAAGGTCAGTGTGGGTTTGTTGAGGCTGGGCAGCCAAAAAGCAAAGCAGAGCCTGACCGACTGTTATCGTTCAGATCGCTCAACTGATAACAGCAGGGGGGGACACTCCTTCCCTATACTAAAAAGGGAAATCTCCCTTTTACCTCCACTGGTGGATTACAGCAGGCTAACAAGGCGCTACAGGATGTCTTTATGTACAGTAGGTCCACACCAAACTAATTATAGACATTACCAGTGTTATCTGTACATACAGAAGCAGGCGAAACGTGTCCATTCTACCAGTAAGACTTGCCTTGGTTTTTATGCTTTACAGTTTGCAACCTGTTTCCAACATGTACATTAGCTCACAGTTTGAAAGACATAGCACTGAAACTAATTAACACATTCATGGTCTTTTCAACATTTTAAGGAATTTGGAGACTACAAATTTATAACACAAATCTTAAGTTACAAACTGTGGGTGTGGAGAAAAAATATGGGCTTTTACCTGGCTAATAAAGAAATACTACTGAGCTGCATTATGGGAAATGTAGGAGCCACTGTTTTTAGAGCTTGACCCATACTTGCAACTAATACTTGGGACATCTCCACCTCCGGTTCTTCAATTTTTAACCACTGTGTTATTTTTGTTTTGTTTTTTGATATGTGCCTTTCGCAAGTTCCCCAACTTCATTGAAACACATTTGCATTTCAATGAATCACTACAGTATTGTGTCACTTCACAGTGAACACTTTTAACAGGAACTACATCCTAATGAAAAAATAGGCCATATATTAACTGTTTACAACCCATTCTATGGACTATACAGAGTAGCCAGGATGCCCTTTCTAGAAAGAAATGTTGCTGTTTCATTTTTTAATGTAAATTATCACAAAAAAAAAATTGAATTCCATTCACTTCCACTGTATTGTGTGGAGATAAGATTCCTACATACAGATATGTCTTCACATAGACAAGTTAAACCATATCAGTATGGCTAGATACCACTACAGGTAAGTGAGAAAATAATGTCTTAATTCGGGTGAACTGACCCTTTAATTTAACATCAATTGTTTTATTTTATGTTTAGCATACTGTCTCAAATATCTTTTCCGCGTTTTGTTTCTCTGGGGATGACCAGATTCTATTATTTCTCACACGGGCCTAAGCTCCAGAATAAGGACGGGTCTCCCGACATTGCAGTCATTGGGGTTGGGGTTGTTGGGGGGTGGGGGGGGGTCAGAGGAGGAATGTGCCTGCCGAGGCGGATTTAGCCAATCAGATGAGTGTCAGCCATCCAGAGATATTTTAGAGATAATACGCATTCTGGGATATCTCTGGAAAATTCCTGCCCCTTACAGTGGAGCAGATAATGGATGCCATACACTGCTGAGTGATGTGGACGGAGGCAGGATCAGATTCACACAAGCAACATACACCACACACATACACGCACACACACACACACATAAGTTTATACATATTGCTGCTGGTATAAGCAGTTCCCAGCAGCACTTTGAAGGCAATGTGGCTGCGGTACACACACACACACGTACACACACACACACACATACGGGGACACAGTATGTCCGCATGATTGCTTGAGTAAGCGAATTAGCCTCAGCGATGGCTGAGGAGGCAATAAGTTGGCAGAAAAGAGGGATAATCTTTTATCTTTCACCCTCCCAAATGATTTCTTAAAGTCTGTATCACTTCCCTGACAGTTGATGTTCTACTTTTTCCCCTTTCATTATTTATTTATCTATTTTTGCTTTGTGTGAATTCAGCTAAAATACTTCTAAAGCGCTTAATGGCTCTATCGCTGCCTCAGATCTGCTGCCACATGCTGCCTTTTCCCCGCTTCCCCCATTTTTTGAGATATTTTCCGGCCCGGCCCCCGAAGAGCCGCCGCTTTATCAAACCGTCTTGACAAGAATGACACGGCCAATTATTGACAAATTATTCCTTCATAGAATGACAGTAAGACAAGGAGAGGAGTAAGGGAGAGAGGGGGAGAGTGACTATTGGCTTGATGAGTGGAGGCCCCCCCCCCACACACACACACACACCCCACCCCAACAGGCCTGAGGAGACAGGCGTCTATCTATCAGATTCTATTAAGAGCTCGGCACTTTGGCGAACAAAGCTGCCCGCACCCCGCCACGCATTAACTGCTATTATACGCTCATGAACTTTGTCACAATCACAATGGTTCCCCCCCCATTCTCTCTTTTGCACATTTTTATTCTCCTTTTGTGCACTTAAGAACTGAGAAGCACATCACTTTCCCTTTGTGTGTGAATGTGTGTATGCGTGGGAGTCAAATATTGGATTGAGACGATGATGTATACAAGAAAGACACAGCTGTCAAAAACACTATTTTTGGGGGGAAACTGCCTGAGCTTATGTGTTTCTCAACAGCTTCACGTTCATTGATAAAGGGTACAACCACAGCCTTCTACTGCGTCGAACACATCTGGTGTTGCATCCCTACATCCAGCAATAAATCACTTCTTCTTCTTCTTCTAACGTTAGCTTGAATTATATCTTTCACTAGAGCGCCAAATGTGTATTCATTTGCCGCTGAAAATAGTACCTAACAAATGCACTATTTCCTGTGGTTTGAGTAACATTTGCTAAAAACTACAATGCCCAGCTTTTTTTTTTTTTAGGAAATTACTGAGGATTTTTTTTTTTTTTAAATGAAACTTTATCTTTGTGACCCATTTTAAAAGTTTCACATCCTCAGTAGGAACCAAGGCGCTAGTAGGGTGCTGAGTGCCCCGGGGCAGCACATCTACTAACATGATTCATGTTCACTGAACGTTCAACGTTGCCTCTTGTTTTGACCAGGTGTTGGCAGATGTGGTGGATTAAATGTTTGACGTGACTCTCAGTTAGAGAAAGGTCTGACTTGTTTGAGTATGTGTCCTTAAAAATATTTGAAAGAAGCAGAAAGTTTGTAGGAAATGTCAGTGCCAGTTATATATCCCTGACCTTCTACAAACTATTTCAGATAACTCACTAGTATTCCTGATTCTCTTACAACCTTCCAGTTTGGATCCAACAAGTCAATAACACTTTGTTTCTCCAAATGCACATCACCTTAAAAATAAAAAAAACACCTCCCATGTTTTTAAATGGTATTAGAGTTAAAGATATGGCCCCACTAATCATCAGTCAACTAACTAGCTAATGCTTTATCAGTCATTTGTACCACTGCTTTTGTGAACCACCTCTCTTATCACCTGCATCGTAATCGGGGGGGACTTTGAGGCCTGATGGTCCGATGGTTTCGAGATAGAAGCTGTCGATGTGTTCATGGGGACGGATGGACTGCAGAGTTGGCGGCTGATGAGAACTTTGACACTGACACGACACAGTTCGGGGGGGGGGGGGGTAAGGCAGGTAACTACATCTTCACCCATAGGTGAGGAATTTTTCAGAGAAAAAAAGTTCCAATACAACAAAACTCCAAAACTCTACGTCTTTATTTCAAATTCTAGTGGGATCCCCAAATTTTCCCCCCAAAAAATGATGGAGAATGTGTAAAATGATACAGAGGATATTTTCATTTGATTGAATGGCTCAACCTTAAAAAGATGCCATCTGATAATTTCACTAAATGAAAGCATCATGTAGCTGGTGTTGGAACACGCAGATACATGTTTGATATTTTCAAAAAGAGTGAAAACTAAAGGTTAATACATCATAACATTCACACAAACTATTCAAGGAGGTAAAAAGAGGAAAGTGAGCCCTGTTCCAGGAACAGAGAAACCCAGAGAAGAATAGACGTGGTGTGTGTGTGTGTTTGAAAAAAAAGAAACACCCACCAGGGCCTGACCCCCCGACCCACGACTGATGCCAAGAAGACCTCTTTTTCCTCTCTGTCTCCCCATCACCGTCGCCGCCCTCCTCCTTTTTCCCTTTTTCTCCATTTTCCACCTCAACGCGCCCCTCCCTATTGCTCTGCTTTGCCAAGTCCACATCGTCGGTAACGAGGGTGTAGTTTCTTAACATTCATCATCGCTGAACTCTGAAACTTTATCAGCTCCGGAGAGCGGCGCCACAGCCCCGGCCCCGGCTTTCTCAGCTCTCAGATAGGGCCGATAACACGCTGATAGATTACAGCAGATTGTTTTACTTCAGGGGACACTGCTGCTGCTGCTAATACTAATACACAGACAAGAAGACTCGCTGGTGATAGAAGGGGAGGTGGAGGGATGGGGGCAAAGAGGCACAAAGAGGTAAGGGCAAGGAAACCGCGATGAGCTGGAGGAAATTACAGCTGATGTCCGATATGTCCTTATCCTGCCTCCGCAATCATTTGTGGAAACATAGGCTCGCAAATTTGGAATGTTGTTAATACTATTTGGTTGCATAGCACAAGTTCAAACTAATTAAGAGCAAATAATTTACCGTTTTAATATTATTTAAATGGAGAAAATGTTATTTAGTTCTAAAAGCTAAACTGTGCATGTGTATACATGAGGGGGTGGTTAAACGCCACACAGGTATACACACACACTAGAGGTAACCTGAGCTAGTATGAGGGGTTGGGAGGGGGGCAGAAGGTAGCGCGCCAGGTGACCTGCGGTTAAAAACAGGGTCAAGTGTGAAACACAAGGACCACTTTCTCTCCCTCTCTGTGTCTGTTTCAGACTCACTGGCTCTCCAACACTCTGTCTCTCTCTCTCTGCCCGGACAGACAGTTTACCTCTTAATAAAACCCCTTTTTCTAAAAGAGATCCTAATCTCAGTGGAAATAACCTCATAAAATCTAACCTTAGAAAATAAGAAATATACCCTAATAAAATATCATTCCAAAGACATTCAATTAATGGTTTATCATTCTTTATTTCATATCATTAATCTTCCTACAGTATTCTCTCATTTCATTTATGGATTTTTCCAGCCTATTTCTACAGGTGTACTCCATCATGATAAAAAAGGGTGAGCTATTATTGTATAAAATTACTATAAAATATCAAGCACTGCTCATGCAAATGAGCAATGACTTTTGGTGTAAAGTTTCAGCAGGCAGGTCCAAAAGGCAGCGAGAGGTAACTGCTGCAACTGTGAAAATTCACAATGTGTTAAGCCTAGCTTAGCACAAACAGAGGAAGCAGTGGGGAACTGTTAGTTGATAGCCTTGCTCGGTTAAAAGTGAAAAACAAAATGCCTTCCAACAACTCAAAAGCTGTTACTGTATATGCACAGTTCTTTTTCTTTCATACATAAAGAGATAGAAATTTTAAAAATAAGATATTATAGTTGTGGAAGTAGTTTTGCATTGGAACTGTTATTGCTAATTCTCTCATTATGCTAACTGAGCATCTCTGGTAACACCCATAGTAGCAGGAGGTGCTCTGTACACAGCTTTAGAAGAGTTGGAAGCTGTATTTTGGTCCGTTTTGTCAGAGCTAGGCTAGCAGTTTCATCCTGCTTCCGGTCTTTGTGTTAAGCTAGGCTAAACAGGCCCTGTATCTATGTTTATATTGGTCACACAGAGCTGAAGTTGATCGCGGACACTGCACTCGTATCGCATCGTACAGACAATAACTACGAGCAGAAGTTGTAAATCAGAGTGAAAAAAATGTCTGTAATTCACATTATGGAAGCTAGCTGCTTTCTGATGAAACATGTCAGTGAGGACTCTATCCAGTGTGTAATGGACATGACTGATCTGCGATGACTTTATAGAGTTTAGTCTTGAAGTGCAGTATGAGGTCACTACTGAAGATGCATCTCACCTTTAAAGGAAGTAAACAATGGATGTCCGATGCTAATTTCATAGGGGCTTGAAGTTATTCATCAAGCAAACATGTCCTTATTGTCTCTGTTGTGTATCACAGTCAACTGAATATTTGAACATTTGTTCAGACATTGCACTGTGGGAAACAGTGATTTCAGTTTTCACTACTTTCTGACATTTTACGGACTAAACGATTAATTGAAAAAATAATGGATAGATCAATCAATAAAGAAAATAATCTAAAATTGCAGCTCTGCTGTGGTTCATACCCAACACCAGGATTTAATTTGGCTAAATAATTAAAGGAGTAGTTTGGGAAATAGGCTACGCTTATCACCAACAAATAGTTTCAGCAGGTAACTCCCCCTAAAACCACAAACTGTCGTTTCCAAAAAATGTCTGTTTGCGTACAGTTTGAACAAAAGGACTTTGGACAGAGCCAGACTAGCCATTTCTCCTTGCTTCCAGTCTTTATGCTAAGCTAAGCTACTTGCCTCATGGCTCCATATTTAATGCAGAGATATGAGAGTGGTATTGATCATCTCATTTCACTCTCAAAAATAAAGCAGATAAGTGTATTTCCCTAAAATGTTGAACTATTCCTTTAACTCCTCAACACCTCAGTTAGTACAAATTGGACAGTTTTTTTTAGTGTAGCTACACTCGGTGATTCAGTCTGATAGGTGGGGTGGATTACTAACATAAAATTTGTCTTGGGTCAACATTAAATAAATAAAATGGAACACTTTGATTTACTGTGCTAAATTATACTGAACACTACACCCATGGGAGGATGTGTGAACTGCCATTGTACAACTGGGTGAGTACACACACACACACACACACACACACACACACAGAGAGAGAGAGAGAGAGAGAGTCAGTTGGGAATTCAGAGCTATTGTGTTAAGCACAGGAGCAATTAGGGATTCAGATGTAAAGTCGGGTCAAGCTGTTGACCTGCCTGTCTTCATGTCTTCTGTTGGGACGCCACCGGACGGCTCCGTGCCACAAAGTGGCCAATCACAGAGGCCCATTCTGGTGGCGACGTTTCGGCCCATCATTGTGGAAACTCAAACCTGTCTGCCGCTGGTTTGTGCCTCTCTATTAGCGAAAGATTGAGGACTGAGCTTATCTGAACCCACCAGAATGTGTGTGTGTGTGTGTGTTTGTGTGTGTGTGTGTGTGTGTGTTTGTGGGGACAGAGGGTGTGCATGTAATGAATTGGTGTCAGGGAGGGCACAAAGAGTTAAATTAGGTCTAATCTGCTAATAGCAAGCAACAGCAAGACATTATAAACGCACAGCTTGCACACAATGCAAAAACCTTTCGACACAAATTAGCCTACAGAAAAACATAAATATCATAATGAAAATACTCTTGCAGAATCAAAAAAAAAAAAAACACCCATGTATTGGTCTTAATTTCAGCATCAACATTTTATCAGGCAACCCCCATGAATAATCCACACGGTAATTTCTTTCTTTCTCCCCTTTTTGTTCCTGGCATTTTGGTGCAGCAAGATAAGGGCTAAAAAACAACAGAAGGGCTCGCAGAGTGAAAAAAAGACAGATAGATAACATTGATATCAACTCCTACACAACACAGTCATTCTCTTATCTGGGCTTTTTATCACAGTTTCGTTTTTTTCTTCTATTTTCTTTCTTTCTTTCTCAGCCTTCCACTCCCTGTTCTTTGTGGACTCACAAGACAAAAAAGGAGCGCTGCCCTTAAAAAGTAAAGTCAGGATTTTGGTATCTAATTAACCTTTTTGCTGATTTTTTCTGCATCCTCATTCTGCTTAATGTGTATAAAGCAGCAGCGGGAGTGTGTGTGTGTGTGTGCGCTGTTGAGAAAAGATGGCTACATATAAGCAGAGCAGACTGTGGGCTAGAAAAGAAAATATATTTAGATAGCTGATCTAGTGAGGTAGGAGGGGAGTTGCTTATTAGCAGACACAGACAGGAAGATTGGTTGGTAGAGTCAGACTGACACATACACACACACACACATACACACACACACACACACACACACGATCTTGTCCTAGCCTACACCGCAGCCATATTTATGACTAGAGGAAAAAACTATTTCACACAGACTTATCATTGCTGTGTGTCAGACAGAAAAGCCTCTCTGGGTCTAATCTATCAAGGTCAGCTAGTGTGGCCCGGACAAACCGCATGTTGTTCCATCCCGCTGCTCCCTGCTGGAGAACACAACATCTGACTGGCTCACTGGAGGGATGACTGACTGACACCACTGCTGGTAGACTGGATGACAAGCTGACCAGACTGTTAACGTACTGATAATACATGTGGAAAAAACACCGCTGTGTCAGGATGAATTGATCTGAAGTTGGGAAAACAAGTTGAGGTGAGTAAAAATGGCAAAGTGGCAGGTGTACGTCCCTCATGTTCCAGCACCATATATGAATAAATGTCCTTAATGTGAGATTTATATGTGTTTTATTATGATAGACGCAGCTGTTGTGCTTTTTTTGGAAGCATCAAAAATGACAAAATCAACTACAATCAAAGTGAATTATGGGTAAAAAAATGTGAGAGATGATAATGCACTAAACTTTGGCTCAAAGATTGTGAATTTTGAGGAAGTTGCTGGTATGTGCTGATCTCCCCGCACAGACGTGTCTGACCTTAACTGGGATTTAAATAAAGGTTCATTTCTTTAAATTTACATCCATTTACACCCCCAATACCGACTGACATCCTGTAGCTCAGGTGTAGTATTCAACAATCAAAGCACAATACACTTGTTTTGAAAAATCATTTATCAAGCAAATATGCCAAAAAAATGAATTGCTTCCAGCTCATCAAATGTGATTGGCTGCTTTTATATCATTATAAACCTCACCTTAGACTCCCTGGAGATTTTGATGGCCGTATTCATTTGCCAGTTTATGAGGTCAACTATTGCAGGCATTTCATTTTTGAACCTTTCTGTCTCCCTGTATTTCCTGTCAACCTCTACTGAAAACTATATGATAAAAAGGCAAAAAAAAGAGATCTTTTAAAAAGCTGTGTTAGAGACATGTTCATTCACCTCTCTGCTGTATTTTGAGGCCTGTGCTTGTGAGGATGTTATTCTAGGATTTTATTATTCTGCAAAGGGTTCGTGTTATTAGTCGAGTGTTGCAGTAGTACGCTTTACTTTCATTATGAGTCACCGTATAGATGATTTTAGCTACAAAGCATCCGCAGGACACAAGAGCACGTAGCTATAATGAGCAGCATAGAGAGCAGATGGCAGTTTGACTAGCTGACTGCCGCTACAGTTAATAGGACTTTTCACATTTAGAGGTTAGTCAAACTTTAAACCTTGTACACTTGTTTTATTTAACCCCTTGGTTACCATTTTAAGGATTCCACACTATAAGCACTCCTTACCCTTAAAGCCAAGCTTAAAAGCCTGAGTGGATCATTGTGTAGCTTAAATATAAAGTTGAGGAGAGTTATGAGTACCTGGGTCCCCATAACACCAGTAAGACTAGAAACACCATCCACCTCTGGCATACTGGTGCCATTGGCCAGTGAGAGGAAGACTGTCGAGTTAAGGGTTTATGATTAACTACTGCTATTTGTTGTCTGTTTGTAACATTTCCATTGAAATTATTAACAGAAAAAAAGTAGCTGCAATGCATCTAAACTCACATCCAACAACTTTGAACGGACAGACGCCGTCATCACCGTCACCGTGTATGAAGAAGAGGAGTGACGTCGCAGAGGGGGAATTTCTCCTGATGGAAAGGAGGGAGGAAGAGGTGAGAGGAGGAGGAGGAAGGAAGGAAGGAGGACAGAAGTTCAGTTGGACAGACAGAGAGCTGGAGAGCTAAAGATAAGAGAGGGGAGGGAGATAGAGGTTGCTGGTGTTGTGTGTGTGTGTGGGGGGGGTGGGTGGGTGGGTGGGGGGGGTGAGTTGGGGGATAAAAGCAAATGGGTTAGAGGATTTGGATGCAGGGAGCATATCCATCAGGGATCTTTCCTGGTATCAAACTGGAGCGATCAGTGATAAAAAGTCAACCTGGAAACGGCTGTAGCTGCAGTGGGAGTTCACTGGGCTGCAAATAGGCCTGTCTGCCCCTACTCTCTCTCTATCGCTCCATCTCTATGTCTCTCTGCCCCCCCCCCCACCCCACCCCACCCCTCCTCCAGCCACTCGTGTTGCCTTTATAATGACTCGAAAAGCCAGTAATACAAGTTTTCTTTATAGTCAGGCTGGTACTGATGGCTGTTCTGCTATGATCTTTGTGCCGCACTGGTTTCACACGTCTATACGCTGCCCATAGGATCTGCAAATATAACACATCTCCATACACTCCCTCCAATCGTATGACCACTACAGAATCTCTCAATCCCCCCCCACCCTCCCTCTCCCCTTCCTCTCCGCACTTCATCTCCCTCCTCCTCCAAAAAAAAAAAAAAAACTCCACAAAAGAAAAGAGAAATGAAAAGAGGAGAGGGTTTTTCTTCTTTCTGTTGCGCCCCACCCTTTTCTTGATAGAGAGAGAGAGGGAGAGAAGAAGAAGAAGAAGAAGAAGAAAAAAAACATAATTTATCTGTGTATTATCAAGAAAGGCAGACACTTTAATCAGTCAGCTATGAAGTCAGTATTTCCATTCTTATCTGTCGCAGGAGTGGAAATGGAGAGGAGATAGCGTTCTGGGAGCCCATCGGTGGGCAGGAATGATAATGGGGGGTGGGGGGGTGGAGGGGTGAGGGGGTGAGGGAAGGGGGGGGCAGGGCTAGGCTATTGGACCGCTGTGTCAGCGCTATCTGCACCCATTATCAACGGCCTTATCGGCCCTACCATCAGCCTCGCTGTAATGGGGCCAGTTCAACTTTCCACATTATCATACCGCCAAGACCTGGTTCGCCAAGGCTAGGGGTCTGGCTGGAGACAGAGAGAGAGAGAGAGAGAGAGAGAGAGAGAGAGAGAGAGAGAGAGAGAGAGAGAGAGAGAGGGAGGTGGGGAGGGGGGGGAGTAGATAGATAGAATGAAAGAAAGGGTGATAGAGAAGTGGAGGTGGAAGGGTAGAGATAGAGAGAGTGCAGTTAAAAAAAAAAACTGAAGGTTTGAGAGGAAAGGGAGAGGTGATTATTTAAAAAGGGAGAGAAAAAAAAGAAGAAAGGATGAATCGGTGGAATAGCTGGAGGTGGAGGGTGGCAGGGTGATGCTTTAGAGAGCAGAAATCATAATAACAATAGGAGCTTTAGTTATTTAACATAATATATGGCAGTGAGAACGTGTTGCAGCCTGTTGTCACGTCTACACGCTGGGGGGGAGTGTTTACGGTCTGACTTCCTGTCTCTCCGGGCTGTTAAGTTATATTAGATCAACACGCCCATAATAAATGATGTTACAGCAGGCCTTCATTAATCTGGAAGATTGCATTAAGTTAGTTGGACGGATCGCTCAAGCTTTATCTGTCTTTATCGAGAGAGAAGATGAAACAATGTGTCAAGATGTTGCACAAAGGTGTTTTTCCCCAACGGTGTTAACCAAAACATATAAAGATCGGATGGAATGATTTCTATTGAAAAGAGTTTGATATAGAGCTTTTCATTGCTGATACCCACAATCTTGTACTGTGATATTGACTATTTTGAAATTTGACTATACTACTTCAAATGTTTCCAGCTAGATTTAATCTTGTGAGGTTGGACAAGCCTCTGAAACTAAATGTATATAATATCAAATATTTAAAAGGGTACTCCAGTAATATTGCACTCATTCATAAAGTTTGGGACCTCACAAGAGACAGATTTTTAAAAAAGGAGTGGTCAGAACTGAAACTTTACTCCCTAGCATGGCTGACGCTCCAAAAACACTGGATCCTACATTTGCAACCAATCACATATCAGACATTCCAGCGCCTGGTAAATACACGCGTCATTCAGTCTCCACCACCCACACTTTATTATGCAGTGTTAAACTGAGGGTTATAAATTTGTAGTCTCCATAACAAAGCCAAAATAACACCGCTGACATCACCATGACTTCATACAGGGTTAATTTGTCAGACTTCACTAAGCTCCTCTAGAGCCATAGAAAAATCTGTGAAATTACCTTCAATTTTTATTTTTTTTATTTTATAACTTTTTGACAGGGACAGTGCATATTAATAACATTTCTGAAAATACACCAGAGTTAGCCAGAAAAGCTCATTTTCATCTGTAGTCTCTGGGCAGGCGATAGCTGAAAGCACAAATGTTCAAAAATAAAAGCTGAAAGCACAAATGTTAAAAAATAAAAGCTGAAAGCACAAATGTTAAAAAATAAAAGCACCGAAAATACAACAATAAAAGCAGTGAAAACACGCAGATACAAACAGAGCCTGCACCACATACAGACAAGACAGATAGCTCTTAGACAATCTATAGGACAAAAACAAGCATATAAAGCAGATCAACTAATTGTTAAGTGCAGCCCTACTTGTGACCCTTTAAAGCAGAATGTTTCATGTGAAGAGGTGAAGAAGCCTGAAGAGGAAAAACTATTTTTTAATAAATAAAAAAAAACATCTACAAGAAAAAACAAAAACAACACAATCCTGGTTATCATCTTATGACCCCTCAGATTTATCTTGCAACCACAAGATTGATCTGATTAACCAACAATAACAAGTCTGCACTCTCTGCTTCTAATAGGTCTTCACAAGCTACATTTGAATGTCACGCTCACAACACTGAGTTTCACATTGCTGCAACACTGTGACTTATAATGACGGTAGTGATATCATATAATCATGAGCTCTCCAATAAAACATACACATACTGTATATTTACAGTGAACCCTGAAGGACAGAGTGAATTCTTCTTTCCTCTCCACCTGTGGCATATCCTGTACAGTCTATGAGCATACTGTAAGGCCAGCACGCACACTCACACACACACACACACACACTCATATAAACACACATACAGCAGGGCTGATTGGCAGCTCACTTATCAGTCAGGGAGCCAGAGCACCACGGTTTACACAAGCACAAAGCAATCCAAAGGCCTGGATCACTGCAACACTACTGGCTCACATGACTCATAATGTACACACTGAGACGTGAGAGAGAGAGAGAGATACTGAAAGACGGGGAGAGAGAGAGAGAGAGAGAAAAAGTGCCATCGTACGTTAGTCATCGCTTAACGACACGGCCTTCGTCAGCTATACGTTCCTAAATGTACTCGAATAGATCAACACTCCGATTTCTAAAAGGATAACAAGTTCTGTATGACTTTTATCCTCCTCTGTTGGCAGCCAGACGGAACTGCAACAACTGGCTGAGCTTCCGGTGGTCTGTGACTGATAAAAAAAAAAAATAGTTGCATTTTCACAACACAGAGGAGGAAGCGAGCTAATTAGCAGACTGGAGTATATGTTTTGAAAGAACAGAAGATACAGTAAATGATGGTTATTTTACTGTGTGTAACTGAGGATCCTAAATCCATAAAGATGTTGATCTAAGAGGAACTGCTATTTTTATGAAAGCAGATTGTGTGTTTGTGTGTGTGTGTGTGTGTGTGTGTGTGTGTGCGTGTGTGTGTGTAGACAGACAGCGAGAGAGGAGCCGCCGGTCTAGACCTCCTCTGTTAAGGTGGCTCCCAGGAGGCTCCTCCAGCATCTCCTCTTTCTGCTCACATTGTCTCGGACGCCGAGTCATCCTTATCACCTCCTCTCCTTCTATCCTTCCTAGCTCGGATGTTTGTGTAGCACAACCATCTAACGGTGTTTTCTGAGACTGTTCTTATCCTTGCCAAAAAAAAAACAAATCCTGAGGAAAGGTGACAATTATTTTGCCTTTTAAATGTTAAAAAAAAAAATGTCAAAACACAATGTATTTGTAGATTTGTATGAAATGAATTACTATCAGCCGTCATAAAAACACCATCTGCCAGTCGCTTTGTGTATTATGTGCTTTGTGAGGGTCAGACACTTGCACATCCCCCACATCCCCCACATCCCCCCCAGAGTGTGATTATCATCCCTTTACTTTTGGCTAAAACATCTGCAATATGTGGTCTGAAAAATAATAGGCCTTTTCTTTATTTAAGAAGTAACTTACACAATACACTGTTTATCCCAGCACTCTAGCACTGTACCTTGCACATGTAGTACCAATCTGTGCCTGTATATAGTAAGTTGTCCGGCTCTTATCTTTATATAGTGGCTATATGTTGAAGTTTGCTTTGTTTAGCTTGTTATCTTTGTTAGCTGTGCGTCTGTATCTGTAGGCCTCTGTATGTTTGTTATCTGCACTTTGGATGTATATTGAGAGCTACTGAGAACTGCAGTCAAATTCAATAAGAGTCATTCTGATTTTTAAAATTTCACCGGTGATTAAATATAATCTGCTCGTGTACGTACACTAAACATGTTTCCATAACTATTTCTACCAAGTTTAAGATGGAAAATTCTCTTGCTTGCTAAACAGCTGACCAAATTAATTTTGCCAGCAACACAGAGATGTTCAGATAAATTTCAAATCACAGAGAAGTTTATAGTTAATACTGAACATTCATCACAGTGTTTCCACTGTAACTATACAAAAAAAAAACAAAAAACAAATATCCAAATATCATCGGAAATCAACAGCGTTCTGAAACATTAGTCGACCTTTGTGTCGTTGCTTGGGAAACTGTTGGTGGGTATGTGGGTGCATATATGCAACACAACTAACTAACTTTGTTCATATTATCTTCAATATGTTAAACAGTATATGACTTCTCACAGCTGAGTTGATCAAATTCCTTCATGCATACTGCCACCAGATCATCTATGAACATTTCAGGTATTTTCATTTCAGTTGAAGGATTTCGATGCAAATCTGTGGTTTACCAAGAACTCCCTTGTTGCTTAAAATACTCAAGAAGCAGAAAACGCTAAAGGTTAACAGATACAAGGTTTTCACCCAACAGAGGCATGAGGACATGATGGGGCTTTTTGTTCATTCGCTGGCTGACTGAACGGGGAGCAGGTGCACAGAGGGTCAAAGGTCACTGTGTATGAATGTGTGTATTAAGCACTTCATGATCTGTCTGGGGACAGTGGGGTGTTTTTCAATCTTGTCAGGCTGTTGTGACCTTTGACCTTTGACCTCTTAACTGTTAGCTTTCGTATTGGTGATGTGGGAATTCAAGCTTGGCAGCGTCGAGCTATGTGTGTGTGTGTGTGTGTGTGTGTGTGTGTGTGTGTGTGTGTGTGTGTGTGTGTGTGTGTGTGGCTGTAAAAGCAGGTCAGGTGGTGTTGTTTGCCCAGGTTGCCTTAACACCCCTGAACAGAACACTCAGCACAGTAGGCGCAAATGGTCTGTCTTATCACAGCCGCTGGGGGGGCCTTGTCATAACACTGGCTGTCTCTTTCTCTCTCTCTCTCTCTCTCTATCATACATATACACACACACACACACACACACACACACACACACACACACACACACACACACACACACACACACACACACACACACAGATATATCCACATGATGACTCTGTCCTTCAAGTGTCCAGAGTCATTCTGACCAGAGATCAGAGCCACATGGTCCACAGCTATCCTGAGCTAGCCTCTACCCTTTGAGCTGCCTCCAAACCTATGTTTTCATGCATGGATTGGACAGCAGCCGGAGAACAACGCCTGGATTCCTTGGTTTCTCAGGCTGAACATCGTCCATCTCTCACAGAGAGCGCGTCAGCTGTGAGTTAAGCCCTCGCAAACTCCCAGGGAAGAGCTGGCGGAGCGGTAATTACCACTGGAGCAAACACTTTGGACGTAGATTATGCTACTGTTGGTCGGAGCAATGTTTTCTCTCCTCCCTCATCTACGCAGTCGTCAGCGCCAAGGTCAAGGGTGAAACCGTTTACAACGGCGCTGAGTTGTGGAACCATAATTCACCATGAGGCCGTCCCCTGGGTAAATAGCAGGAAAGGGTAATAACTCATCCACACACCGAGCACAAACGGTGTTTCCTCTGTAACCCTGCCAACTTCCCCCTTTGGTGTATCTGACCATGCACACACACACACACACACACACACACTCTCCATCAACGCTGTTCAGATAGACACAATGCAAACACATACACATTCATGCATAGAGACCAATACCTTTACAAGAATACTTGAATACACTTTAACAAGAGCTGAAAGAAAACAGGAAAACACCCATTGTATCTTGATCAGAAACTGTGAAAAAGGGACTGAAAATTGCTGCTTTTATGCGCAACTTCTGAAAGAATTCCAAAAAATTGAGAAGAGGAGAGTTCAATAAAGACCAGGTCACATGAGGCAGACATTATTGAACCAGTATGGGAAGTCCATATGCGGCTTTTTGCGTCCTACAAAGCATTGGAGGCTTTCTTTCAGAAACCCAATAAGGCCTGATTTGAAGCTGCGACGACTTACTTCTCGTTTCTATGTGTTCAAAGTATTTTGTCTACCTCCCCTTTACAAACGACATGTGCATGCATATGTGGGTACAAGTGGTTGCAGTCATACGTAGCGCTCCTCCCAAGCTATCTGATTGCGTGCATGAGAATCGTTGACAACCGATACCCAATCAGTCACCATCTAGCGACTTTAATATCTGTCAGTAGAATCAAGCCAGTGCGAGTCATCCTGCTGATGCTGCTACTTTCTTCTTCTTCTTCTTCTTCTTCTTCTTCCTCTCTCCCTCCCGCTTACTGTACGCTCTTCAAGTTTTACGCCTTTAAAAACAGAAGAAGAATATTTAAAAAGAAAAATCACCCTGGAGATAATCATCGATGAACAGCAAAATTTCCCAACATGTCTGCGCTATCTTACACGGAATCTGGAATGAGTAATATGTGGTATTAATTTTAATTAAATTAATCAATGACAATGCTTGTTAGGGAGGAGAGAGAGAGAGAGAGAGAGAGAGAGGGGAGAGACGAGGGAGGGAAGGAGAAGGAGGGAGGAAGGAGGGGGGGAGGGGGGGTTTGAATGAGTGAGAAAAGATTGAGGGAGAAAAGAAATGCATTCACACCTATCATCTAATTATACAACAACATTAATCCCATTAGGGCTGGAACTGATTGCCAGGGTCCGGACCCCGGCTGCTCTTGCCTGGGCCTGTTGTTATTGCGGTGGAGCCTCGGCTCCTGCCTGCTCCAGCCTGATAACAACTCTAATCACACTTGGCGATCTCTATCTGCACCGGAGATCAGGCCCCGCGGCTTATCGAAAGTTCACATCAAGCTAAAAGCAGAACAAAGAAGAAAAAAAAAACACAAGGGAAAGCCACCAAGGCGCTGCATGAGTCTTCTGGGTGTGTGTGTGTGTGTGTGTGTGTGTGTGTGTGTGTGTGTGTGTGTGTGTGCTTGGAATTTAGATTTGCTTGTGTGTTTTTATTTCACTTTGGCTCACAAAGAATGAATTAATCTCTCAATTGTGCGTCCATAAAACAATCACGTGACCCGGGCCTTGTCAGACTACTGATAAAAAAAAAAAAAAAAAAACAACACAGTAACACATTCCTTTCACACAGCTGCAACACACTCAACTGGAACATATCTCCAGTCATTTTTAAAAAAATCTAAAAAACACCTCTTCTATAAGCTTTAAAGAAGTTATAGAAAGAAAAAAAAAGAGAAGAAGTAGAAGAAAAGGAGGAGGAGGAGGAGGAGGAGGAGGAGGAGGAGGAGGTCAGCGTGGTGTTTTCCTTGTCTGGCCTCTGCAGGCGTCCTGGTTTGCTTTAAGCTGTGGGAGGCAGCATATTATTCATGCTGACCTCTGAGCTCTAGCATTCATGTCATAGGAATCGAGCTTTTTTTCTCTCTCTCACACACACATACACATGCAGAGGTCCAATCAGCAGTGTGGATCTGCCGGCTGTTATCTATCTACCATCAGCAGGCCTCCTTATCAGCCACAAACATCTTTCACAGAGGGGCGGGGAGGGGGGGGGGAGGGGGGGGGGAGCGGCAGAGCTGGCTGGGGCTGCCATTAAAAACACACCACAACACATTCATCTACCAGCTATGTATTCTGCACACTTTTTCACTCTTTCTCTATCTCTCCCCACCTCCCCCCCCGCCCCCTCCCTCCATTCTATCTACCTCCACTTCTCCTCTCTCTTATCACCACACTTCTTTTTTTTTTTCCCCAGCTCTCCCTCTGCTTTTCTCTTCTTTTAATTATCTGGAGATCCACCCCCAGCCAATCACAAACAAAACCGACGACAACAACGCGACAACACTGGGGGAAAATGGCATGCAACAGCCAGATGTAATTACAATGTGCCCTCCAATCTCCATCTCTCCTTCCATCTGCCCTACCTCCCATCTCTCTCTCTCTCTCTCTCTCTCTCTCTCTCTCTCTCTCTTTTTTGCTTTCTGCGATATCAGCCGCAGCAATCGCCGCCAAGTTTTATCGCGTCTCCCATCTCAACCGCCAAAATATAAGCCCAGGGATCCAGCCTCAGTGGGCTGCCTGCCTGCCTGCCTCCTATCTCCCCATCAAGGAGAGGAGCCTTATCAGGCTGAAAGATCACCAACCGTTGGGGAGGATGACGCACAAAGAGACACAGACAAATATCTATCTGCTACACAAACACCCCCTTCTCCTCCTCTACTATGGGCCTCCAGAAAGCCTTGGACTTAATCCATTGTTGTTGGGGGAAAAAACGAAAAAAGATATCCGTGCTATGTTGTCTTAATGTTCTGCTCTGTTGTGGTGGGGGGGAGGGGGGGGGGGGGGTAGATGTTGTTGTCAATTGTTGCTTTTCTGGTGGTTTTAACAAAAGTTATGTCAGGACAGAGAGTCGGGGGGGGGGGGGGGAGCTACACTCCTCTAGAGCTGCACACTTAAAGACACATCACTCGGGCTGGGTACTGTTTGAAAATGTTCAATAATAATAAAAGTGGTGACATGAGTTTTGATAGAGATACCAAAAACTAATATACCTTTACTTTGTAAAATATAAATATGCAGTTGTATAAGAACTTTGCCAAACTTTGTGAAAAATAGAAAGACCTTCAATGCTAGCCTTCAGTACCAATACTTGTTGTTATGGAGACATTGTGGTCATTACCCAGCCCTGATTACATTATTTTCCTTGATAATGTACTGGAGGTTCCTGGGAATACAGCGATCACCTGTAGCCTGCACGTCTTCATAAGGCTGTCACTTTCACAAAGAGGTTCAAACAGCTGGAACAAATGAGAATTCTATGAGTGAATTCAAACGGAACCCAAGCGGTGTAAATTTAAAAATACATCACAGAAGTGACGTTGTTCCGCTCATTCATGTTGCCTCGATGAATAACAAGCTAATAAGTGACTTCAGATTTGTTGTCGTGGTAACACAGATGCACGACTTGGATTACTCGACTCTGGGTACCTGCTGATATGATTCCTGAACTAATACCAGTGTTCTCTTTTTTCCCCAAATTTAAAATCCCTCCATGAGTGGATCTCATTGGAATTATTAGGAAACATGAGGCCAAAAAAAAAAAAAAAACACTGAATTTTCTAATGATATTGACAAAGAAATTGGATTTAATGTGGATCGGTCACATCTGGCAATAGTGGATCAGTGCATGCCTGGTAACATTACAGTTGCATTACTTTATCTAGGATTTTTTCAAATCCAAAATGCTTCCACACATTACTTTGCAGATGTTTGGTGTCCTGATTATCCGTTCATCCGCCTGCTAGTTTCCCGCATTTTGCATTCATGAAGAGAACAATAACAGTCTAGTTTACTGATATGGCCACAGGGCTGCAATAGATCAGAGTGACAATGCATTTTACAAATGCCACCCACTGGGGTACAAGGCAAGGTCTGTTTGCAATGACACACGGAATTTTGATTTTGATCAGATATTGACAACCAGTCAGTTTCCTCTTTGGCCAACAGCCAAATATAATTCAAAACAGCCTGCCTTCAACCTTGGCATGGTTGTACATACTCACTACCAGTCACAATAATGCTTCAAACGATTTCAGGTGACACATATTCAAATGCAATGATGTGTCAATCATCAAAGCGTCCGCATTCTTTTACTAACGTATGTCTCAGGCTTTGGTAGCTGCTTCACAGTAAATTCCTATAGAGAGATTTTACTGTGAAACACCTGCAGGAACATTAGATTAAACCCACAACAGACTTTATGAAAGTTCAGATAACATAGCAAAAAATGAGTGTATCTGGAAACAACTACTGAACAACCATCATCAAGCTTAAGCTTTAATAGTGTAATGTTACACTATCAAACTTCATCAATGTGTGGTATGAATAGTTTTCAGAAAGGAAGTTAGAGGTATATTAGTGTGATTATGAAACTCGACCCAACAACACTGTGACCCAGCTGGAATTTGTCATATCAGTAACAGTGAACAGCATGCTCAAAACAACATGATGGACACACTGCTTCAGTAGTAATAGTAGTAGTGGTGGTGGTAGTGGTAGCACCAGCAGCCCCCACCACTGCTGAACCCCCACACACACACCCCAGCCGAACAAAGTCCTTATCACTCCTCACTCTTTCCTATCAAAATGTCTGCCAAATCACAAGAGAGTCACGGGGCTGAGAGCCTGGCTGGCCTCGGCCGCAGCCGGGGCCTGGTGCACAGGGAAGCATGGTGGACCAGAAGCACTGATAAAGACGGCCATGACACCCCTGAGACGCACACATGTACACACTCTCTCTCTCTCTCTCTAATACACGCCAAGTCTAGCCTGGGTTTATCAGCCTCGGGGTCTGGAATACATCTCCAGGCCTCGCTGCTGGCTTTACTGTAGGTGCCTGCTGGGAGTTCACAGCTGATAGGCCTCTCTATGGAAACAGATATGAAAAAAACAGGAAGTGACTAACTATAAAGACAACTTGCAGTAACACACAAGAGAACCTCATCAAGTGAAATTTTTTAATTGCGGACATGCTTGGTTGCAGGCTGTAGACCTTTTCTTTGCTATGTGGCGGGTTAGATACATGGTGTCAGTGAATTCAGGGCTATACTGTAAGTGGCATCCTGTGGTAGCAAGTGAGCAGCTTACATTAACTTTCACTACATCCTCCAGAACAAATACCTCATCATCATCTGCAAAGAGCAGCCACAAGTATTACGTTTGTTAACAGGTTATTTAGCTAGCGCTACTGATCAAACTGTTTGCAGCAGGGCTGAACGGCTCGGGGAAAATATCACATTGTGTTTGGGTTTATCTGGCCAATATTGCTATTTTGATTCAAAATGTGGTTATTTATTAAAGTAATGGAATACTTAATATTGCTCAATTCTATTCAAATTTGATCAAGACATTCAAAAGTGGCCTTATACTTATTAAGAACGGCTATATAGTTGGCAAGGTATGATAATGACTCTTTTATGCTTGTTTAAACAAGTGTTTTATATGTTGTTTTATGACTAAATTAAATTAAATTCTCTTCTGCCAATGTTTGATATCTGCTGACAACCCCTAATTATACTGTTGACAGCACTTTGGCTGCTAAAGCTAATGTTAATGTTAGCTTCAAGGGGTGGCAGGACAGACTGGTTCACGGTGAAAGGCTGAAACAATATCTTGTACTTGGAAGTTTGAAAGGAGACTTAGACAACTCAGTCGTTTACACTCAACAGCTATCAAGCTTTCTGAAATTGGCATAAAGGGATCACCTAGATCTTTTCTCTAGAGCAAAACCCACTGTTGCTGTTTTTGATCAGCAAAAAGACAAGGATCACTTTCTATTTTTCAAACAACAGAGTTCACAGAGTGATGTATCTTTGGTATCTTAGGTCAAGTATAAATAGTAAAAACACCTGCATACAGAGAACATATGGGCTATTTTTACAGAGGACACTTTGACACATCACAATAGTGAAAGCACAGGTATAGATAATGAAATGAATGATAGCTGAATTTCATGTCGCTGTTCCAGTTTCAGTGTCCAAATGACAGTTGCCATTACAGTTGGCAATATCAACTTCCAACTTCCTACAGCTTGATACGCTGTTTATTAGATATGTTAATAAAATGATGGCTCTTTGGAAATCACCCTTTATCAAACTGCGATGTTGATAGGGAAATGATGAACTGTTCAGCTCTAATTTACAGGCTGCATAGAAACCAGTGAGCAACTTTCAACATGATGTAATCCACCTTGCACCCTTTGACCTCTTCCTCTTCACAACACAAACAACGCTTGGGGTTTGCTTTAGAGTAAAAAGTTCATCATGAGTTGCACTTCCATGCAGCTTATTTGTAGTGTATATTTACCTTATTCTTTTAAATATTTAACTCAAACATCTTCAGATAAGATGCACATAAAGCCGCCAGAAGATGATTATTTCAGCAGGTTTGTCTGGTCAGTAATGTGGAGTCATATATATATAAACTCTTTTTATGATATCATACAGTCTAAACTTCCAAATGGTGCCTTCAGACAGCAGGTCTGTGGGAACACAGTGAACTGTCACTGATGACAAGATATTATTATTTGCTCAGTGTGATAACTCACCAAATAAACTGACCTGCTGATGTCATTGTTTCCATTTCAGCTTCCAAACAGATACATGCACACTTTTCCCTTAATCTTAACTCTCAAATATAATGACATTAAGTTCAGACTGAGACTCTTCCTCAGCTCAGAGTGCAAACGGGCTTCACAAAGCACAGGGGGGAGGTTAATCACAACATCATTAATATGCTTTTATATCAACTTTGAACATCAGTCACCAGCGATAAACCTTCACAGGTTTTATAAACAGGAAGAACTCGTCAAGCACGGAGACCAGCCAAGCACCAGACCAAGAACAAGGCCTTTCAAGCGGCCCTAAGATGCATTATTGAGTTAAAAGGATAGATGAAAAAAAGATCCAATTGTAAGCAGCTATCAGGAGGAGAGATCAGCCAGGCAGGCCTATCTGACGCCCCATCTCTGGAAAAGAGAAGTGAAAAGCCAGGGGGGGAAATGCAACGGCGGCCTCGGCGCTGCCTCAGACAGAAAACAAATAAAAAAGATCCAATTTTAATCTTTATCTGGGCTCACATCGGATCGCTGCCTTATCTCTGTTCACATCGGCCTTTCAGAGAACACTGACGTTTCCACAACAGAATTAAACAGGAAGCCACGGCTACAGTTTTAGCTGCCAATGGACAAAGCATTCTTCACAAGGTAATAAATGGAAACTTTTTTTTATATTATCTCACAGTCTAGATAGGGGGGCTGCCAAATTGGCGCGTTGATGACCTAATTTAAAAAAAAAAAAAAAACAGTCTTAGAAAAAGTGTACATCACCCGGTTATTCTGAGAAACTGCTGAGTTCAGATACATCGCTGTGACTGAACTCAGTTTAACTTCACTTTGCTGATATTATCGAATTTGCAACTCATTCAGTCTTCTGTGCGGGTCTGGATTGTGTTTTGAGGCGATGTATACCAATAGCACGGCAATAAAACTACTGTCGAGAAAGCCAGACGTTACAGTTGGCTTTCACACTACTTATTAACTTTATGGTGAACGCACAGTTGAGCAGAAGCGCCGCACAAAACACGCAGCCTCTTCCCAGAGCACGCATGTTACTCACAACAACAAAACAACAAAACAACAGTCAGATAAGTCATGAACTCGTAAATTCCTTACGCTTTATCTGCCGGGGTTTGCTCTGCTTTCTCCGGGACATGGTGGCTCTTCCCTGTGACCTGGAGCCCGCTTGGACGGACTGACAGAGCGGCGCAGAAGCGGTGTGGTTCTTCTGTTTTCTGCTTCTTTTCTCTTTGCCCTCCGTTTTACTGCTGCGACGCGGCGCTCCGATCAGCGACCGGAGAAATCCGCATGACCCGCCTGCACTTTGATATCTTCTGCCACGACAGCTAACGTAGGGCTCCCGTGGTCGAGTCCTACCTGTGGCTGAGTCCGCTTACTTTTCACTGCCCTCCTCCTCTTCTTCCCAAACGTGCCTTCACCTCACCTTTCTCTCCGTTTTCCTGCTAACGTTATTCCTTCGCCGGGCGCGCCTCCGCCGCAACCGCTTGCGCTTCTGTCAAGGAGCACAGTTGCCTGCCTTTAGAAATATGAACGCTAATAATTAATAATTGTTATGTGGGTGTCAGCGGAGTGACTGCTATTGTTTTCTGTCAAGTTTCCTCTCGCCGGTCCGCCCCCTTGTCCGCCCGCACTGTCTCTGAACCAGGGAGCCACTTCCAGCGGAGACCGAGCGCTACAGTCAACTTCGCTTACTACTGAGGAGCCGACGCGTCTCAGGAACGCCCCTTACGTCTGACGTATGGCACCGCACTCATTTCCTATTGGTCCACACTTATCCTAGGTAAAGTAATTTAGCCTTTTTCTTTAATTGCTGTTAAAATTAAATTAAATTTAAATTTAAAAAATCAAGAAGGAACTCCACAATATTTATATAAATTATAATCATTATTTCAGTTGTATGATTATCTAAATAATTACATAAAGAAAAAGACATAAATACATAAAAAATCAATAATATTTTTAAGAAAGTCGATCATATGTATTTCACAGGCACAAAGGGCTGTTTTAGCCCTTTATGATATATTGTACCTATCCAATCAATTATCATTTTGTCATGTTAAATAATATATATGAATCAGAGTATAATGCAAACAGGAAACATTTAATGTAATATGTTTGTTTATTGCCTCTCTGTAAAGAATGATATCACTGTTGTTTGTGGGAAAAATCTTGTGCCTCCAAGTTTTTTGTTCGTCTGTATGTTTATACAATCATTTTCATGTTTTACTTCCAATGAAGTATTAATTTGATGCTGATAAAATTATAAATATCTCGGTTATCATAACACCCCAGATGACAGTGTGGCTGTTTTCACTACAGGATATGTTTGTACTTTTAGAAGACATTTCTTTCACAGATTTGAGGTCTATCCAAATGATGAAAATTATTTGCTCGTAATTTTCCGAAAAAGTGTTACATCCCAATGAACCTTATACCATATATTATTCAGAATTATCATTGTGTAAATATACATGGTGCCAATGAGCACTTCCATTGTATTGTACTTGCATTGTATTTGGTTCTTGCTTAAATGTGATACAGACATTAGATTAGCCAGGATTTCCTTTCGGGCTGCTTTGGTTTCCTGCATGGATGACTCAGATTGAAGTTATTGCAAAAAAAATGTGCTTACAAAAGCACAGTAACAGTATTAGACTATGGTGTAAATTGAGGGTTTAAGGACACATGTTAATGGATTTCTGGGTTTAGCTGAAATTTCATTAGACTTGTTTCTAGTCACTAACATTAACATTAAACTGAATGGAATGGCAGTTGAAGGGGAAATTAAGTGTTTCATCTGATATTTTGTCACAATACTAATATTTTAATCTCTCTATACATAAAGATTTGTTTACCTCCATCACTTTTTAAAATAACAGATATAACAGTGCACTAGATATTAAATAAACCTCAAAATTGCATTCAAACAAACACTGAAGCCATTGACATCTCATCGATGCATCCCATACTGTTCTATTCTGTCAGAGGATTTGAACCAGCAACCTCAGGGTCTCACATTTGCTTTTCCAATCACAATACTGTCTACGACATGAAGATTTAAAGGAGTCAATGATAGTTTCTCACCAGCTAAAAGCACTGGTGCCATCTAGTGGCCAACTATTAAACTCTGAGGAAGCTGAAGAAAACACATCACATGCTCTGTGCTCTGAGCAGAGTGGGGATCTGTCATACTGGCAGGTTCAGGATTGACTTTAAGGGCTGGAAAGCCATTCATCTTGACAAGCTCGATCCCGTGGAGGCTATTTCTTGCAACAAAACATAAAGTGTCGCATTGAAGTGTTGCTCCACTACGAGCCTACAGAACAAATTCAGCTCTCCTTGTCATACCGTAGATTCTCCAAGTGTGTGGAAATGTACTGGAGGGGTAAACGACCTTCTAGTGAAAGATTTTTCCTCATTTAGTGTTTAGATGATGGTGGTGGAGGGTGCTGTCTAACACATTGATCCAAAATCAAAAGGTGTTCAGTTAGGCTGAGATCTAGTGACTGTGGGCTGTAGCATAGAGTGTGAGTCACAGCATTTTCATACTCATCAAACCATTCAGTGAGCCCTAATTGCCTCATATGAAAGCAATGTTACACACTCAAATTTATTTTGGCATTTTTGTTTTTATCAGTTTTTTATTGACATTTAGGTATAATTGTGTAGGGCTGGGGTTACAAGTTTGAGATGAAAATACAACATGAAAATAAGACTCCCCTCTTCCCAGCGAACAAGAACCACCAACAACAAGGAATTTTGCAGCCCTTTAAATGTTTATTCCATACTTTAACCTTCAGGGTGGGTTAACAGCGAAACAACAAACAAAAAGGAACTAAAGCTAATCAACCTAAAAATACCTACTCAAACGGAAGGAAACAAAAATATAAATCATTGACCTAACTTCCAACTGCTAAAAGAGATTAAACCAAAATGCTATCCACCCCTACAGAACCTTGGCTATTATATATATATCTGCAGACCTAGTTACAATACTCTACACACAACAACATGTTGGCTGGCTGGTCGAAAGTGGAGAGAGGAAAGCCTGCAGCAGCTGTTGGAAGCCGGCCTTTAAGCCACTAGCTTTTAGGCTGGAGCCAATCAGCTCCCTGGAACAACCTACACAATCATTCACTCAGCCAATCAGAGGAGCTCACCTGCAGCCCATTACACAGAGCTACCACAGCAGGTTCACCAGAGAGAGAGAGGACACAGAGAACCAGCACACAAGGGGTTAAAGAACAATGTAATCACAAACATCTAGGCATTAACCAGCATAAGATCAACAAACATACAAAAATCAAGAAATAAGAGCATCTCTTTTGCAACCCCATCACCCCCCAGTCCCACCAACCCCTCCCTCCCGCCCTGGACTTTATGGATGAACAGATCAACTACATTAAAGACTTAAAAGTAATAATAGCTTGTTCCCAGTATGAAATATTTTCTGTTTTTGCATTGTGCATGTTAGCAGCCCATGCTTGCTATGTCTATGAAGTCAAGAAGCCGTCTTTGTATATTGACAGAATGGGGAGCTTTCCATCTACAGGATATGAGTAGCTTGGCAGCTGTAAGGTAAGCTAGCCGAGACACTTCTGCTTAACACAGAGCTCTAAGTTTCATTGAGTAACAGGACTTAAAGTGATTAAGGAACTGGTTTGGACAATATGCCCGACAGCATCTCTGAAACATTCTTCCAGAAATCAGCACTCCCAGACTTCATGAAAAAATGTGCCCATTTTCTTGTTTTGTTGTGTGTGCTCCTGTGAAATGTGACACAGTTACCACTCTTTTGGAGATTTGTGTGGCTTACTGGAAAGTTTGGTCATTAATCCAGATTCCAGACTGTGAGTTTGGTCTTCCATGACGTCATTCCCTGATTTCAAACTGGGTCAATTGGAAATCTTGCCTGGTTTTGTCAAATCACTGGTCATTTATTTGGTCTTAGTCAATTCCTGGGTGTCAGCTCCTGATGACGATGACTGTGGCTGACACCCACCTTGCATGGCAGCTTCTTCTATCAGCGTATGAATGCGTGGATGTTGACATGTATTTTAAATTGCTTTGAATGTCCAGAAAACTAAAGTCTTTATATAAATGCAGTCCGTTTGCCATGTACTTTGGGTTTTAGTCACAATGTGCAACATGTACAGAGTAAAATACATTTTTTAATACAAATGAAATAGTCGTCTACTGCCAAAAATGACAGATATGAAAAACAAAATTCTTTTTTTTCTGTTTGTTTTTGACAAGAGAAACAGCAGCTTTGATATTGAGAGCAGACGAGGTTGAATTGCACGTGAGGCAATGCAGACTATGACATGAACACAATTTGGAAATTTTGAGCAACTCAAGCACATTAAATGTACTACTTTATATTTGGAATTCCTATAGACAGTGTTGGTCTACTGTAACTCTTGCAGAGAGTTGATGGATTTTTTTAAGTAGAACTATAATTGAACCTGTAACTGCTATTTAATTACTAACAGTCCTCTACTCCACTGACAGTATATTTGCCAGCACAAGAAATGATGATAAAATCAGTTTGACTCATTAAGCGAGAAGAAGTAGATTTACTGTAATTTGAAGAATTTTTAATCAGGTAATTGAACTTCTTTGTGGATAAAACGAATCAAACACAAATTAATATTCAAGCATGTCTGGAGGGGGATTTCAAGTGCAGTTCTTAGATGTTTGGTAAAACCTGCTCTCCAGAACTTACTGTATCACCCAAGAGTCAAATTTAACCAGGTGTCCTATCAGTGCCCTAACAGGACATTTGAAAGCCTTATTTTGACCCCTGCCCTGCAGAGAGTCTACACACCACTGCTGACATGTAATATCAAGATGCTTATGCTGTGTGCTAGGTTGCAATGTAGCATTTTATGATCCAGGTGACTTGGTTGTGCTAGATTAATGAGCATTAATCGAATCATTTGTATCATCCTTCAGGGTAGCAGTGGCACTATAGCTTTAATGTCTCACTCCAGTCAAATTGGAATTATCACTTATGCTGGTTCACTACAAAAGCTCACTGGGAAACTTAATGGAACAAAGCCATTAATGTTAATAATTACACCTCTGCTTTTCCTGCTATGACAAGCCAAATGTCTGCTGTGAAAAAGACCTAATGATAACTTCTGTACAATATTCTTGGAAGCCCCTCCCAAATCCACTGTTGTGCAACATGACATGTCATGACGTGCTAGGCCTCCTATGTAGCAGCATGCCTATGGAGTAAATCCACTGCATAGCCCTGCTGCTCCCAGCTCAAGTTCATGATGCTCACCATGTTTACTCAGCCTCATGGAACACCTTGTTTCTGTATTGATCATAGAAAGGCAAACACTGTTACCAAACCTGACCTCTGGGGTGTAGAAATGATAGGGGTAGGATGTGTCTGTTGTGTCATCAAATCAGATATGCCTGAAGATTGTCAGCAAGTGTCTTTAACACCCTTAGCTTCTACCATCTCTGTTTGTAACCTCAGTCAGTCTGCAGTGCACTGATGTGCAACCATCAGGTCAGGTGCTGTTAATAGTGGATGATCGTGAAATGCACTTGGATGATATCAATCTATTGTTCTGTTTCTTGCAGGGTTGCATTCCCAATCTGAATTTTGCAAAATGTGAATTGACGAAAGCTGGTGAGCAGATTATTCATAACAGCGATTTTCACTCTTACAATGTATCATGATCTGAGTCATTTGCCTGTCTATTTCTTTGGAGGTTATTGCTGTAGGTTTCACCTTTGTCATTGTTGTGTCACCTCTGAATTATTTATTTAACAAAGATATGTTAAGCTACATTTACACTGTGATGAATGTGATGCAATTTAGATTTCTTACATCTGACATAGATGTGACATCTAAACATAGGGTGTAAAGAACACAAACATTTTTATTTTCAGATATGTATGGGCCAAATTCATATGTGAAAAATGCACTAGTAATCCTTGGTTAATTTAAACACAGATCAGAGTTTTCACATCATCATAATTCTCTTGGAGTTTTGCAACCAGTGTTAAGCAAATTACCTGAAAAATGTAATGATTTAACAAAGCAATGACATTACTTTACTAATTACTCAACAGAAAAAGTAATTGATTACTTTATTTGTAAAATTAACTCTCTCAGCCAAGCTCTGTCAAAAGTGCCTTTTAAACAACTTCAGAGCTACTTGTTCCATCTTCTTTAACGTGTGTAGGAAATGTAAAAAGAGACATTGTGGTTTAACAAGCAGCCAGCCTTGTTTGGAGGTATTTACTGACCATCAACAGCAAGCTTAACGTTAGCCCCAGTGACTGCATGAAGTCTCATCCTCTCAGTGAAGCTGATTTGTTCTCACAGCCTCCAAATCTGAACTAAACCAGCTGATTCCTGTATGTAGCCTTGCTAGTGGCTAACATTAGCAAGCCAGTCACAACATGTATCGGTTGTCAAAGTAACAGAGCGTTACTGAGATTAGTAACCTAATTACTGAATTTGATAATGCAATCCCTTACACTGTTACTGCAAAAAGCTTTTACTGGCTTTTACTAAGTTACAAAGTAATGTGTTACTGCCTAACACTGACCAAAGCCCAGCTGACCATCCAGCTTCAACTATCATTATTTATGTGTGTGTGCATTGCTTCAGTAGAGCTCAAAGATGAACTATTAGCATGTAGTATGTGAGTTGTTTTCAGTGTAAAAACAAGGATTGAATCGCTAACTGGGTATCAAGACCTGTAGTAAAAACAAACCTTAGTGAGCTACTCCACCTTAGCCTTGTAAGATGTAAGTGGATGCCAGTGGCAGAGGACGTGCATGCTGTTGAACACTTAAAGGGTGACTTCTCAAACAAATGTTCAACCTCCAGCACCATGAAGCAGGAAACCATGGCACTGCTGTGGCCCATCAACTGTGAGGCTTATGTAGGATGCTCACCACAGCCTGTCTTTATTTAATGACGATGGCATCTGATGTGTTGGGTCCTTATTGACGAAGGCTTTAAACTATACAATAGACACAAAAATGGCCTGTATTACTGCTACCTTACCTGTCAAATACAATAACCCAGCAGAAGTAGCTCATGTACTGGAGGAGTATGTACCATCATAATCACCATGTTTCAGTCTACTGTAAGGCCATCATGCCCATGCTTGAACTACAGTATATTGTGTGTAACATTTGACACGCTTTCATTTTATTGTGATATCATTTATTCCTCAATCACATCTCCCAAAGAGGAGCTGGAGCATAGAACCATTTCTCACGAGGATTGAGGCAGTAGAGCACCCTGTATTCATGACTCCATGAACTCACAGAGAATTATCACCTGACCCTGGAGTCTCCAGGTCTCAGCCCGGCTCTGCAACCCAATTGCTTCTCTTCTCTTCTTCTTTTTTTATTTTATCCTATTTGGGGAGTTGGAGATGTCTTGTGAAGTGTAGAGACACACAAATCACCTATTCTCAGTTTTTGAAAACAATAACAACATTTGTCTATTTATTTATTTTTCTCTTATCTTGTTGGGGTTTTTTTTGGGGGGGGTGGAGGGGTATGTTTAACTTTGTGTTTGTTTATTGTGAATGAAAAATTGGACCAATAAACGGTTGGTTAAAGGTCTCTTCTCTTCTGTGTGATGAACAGGGAGCTAGAAGAATATCAGCCAGCTGCCAAAATATTCTGGACCACCACTCAGCTTAGCTTTTCATGATGACACATCACCATGAGTCAGCATTACGATTTAGAAATCTCTACAACAACTACAAAAATCTTATCTACACTATTTTTGCTTGAAAACACCAAACCATACAATATATTTGTCACATGATGCAATGTAATAACATACAGAAATGCACTAGCGTACTGTGTGCTGTTAATTTCCTCTTGTTTATCTCCATTTCACAGTAAATAATTTCATTTTGGACTTTTCATTCCCTTAAAACCAATTTTATTTAGTGTCTCTCCACCTAAAAGTGAGAGGACATTGTGTGTTAAGTGTAGTATAGAAAGTATAGACAGTATTGTAGAGAGGATGTTTTGCAGCTTTGAGCTTTGGCGGTCAAAGAGCAGGATTTTGTCATTTTTGACTTAACGGTCAGAGTTCTGTTTGTGGTGCACTGGAGGTTAAATCAATGGTGATTATAGTATTTAACGCTGACCTGTTATTGTGACATAATGAGCTTGTTTGTGCTATTTGTATGTGTGTGTGTGTGGGGGGGGGGGGGTTAGAAGTTGAAAGTGCATGTATGCTTTATATTTACATATATATATTAACAAAGTGTGCGTGTGTGTTTGTGTGTGTGTATGTGTGTGTGTGTGTGTGTGTGTGTGCATGTGTGTGTGTGCGTGTGTGTGTGTGTGTGTGTGTTAGAGAGGGGAGGTACTGGAGGGCCAGGGCGGGGGCAGAGGGCTATTTCTCTGAAAGAACACTGTAATTCATTCTGTCTTTTCTTCGAGCCTGGTCAAGATGAGAACAGCGCTGCTCATTGTTAATTTGCTTCCTGTGCTGACAGCGATAGCACAGGCAGCACCAGGTAAGAAAATACTTAATTTTACCTCATATTAGGGCAGGGTATTCTGATGCACCATTGTACAATTCATTGTACAGTTTTCAAATGTCTTAGCAGCCCATGAAGTGTTGAGAATAGTGAAGATATACCTGATATAATACTGCGTAAATTCAGTCATAGCCTTTGATAACACTAGGTAAGACAAAGCATGATCATTTGGCTAAAACAAAATGTGCTCAGTTTTCAGGAACTACAAGTAACAGCCTTTTTTTCAGCTCCACCACCATGATTTTTAGATTTTCTTTTTGTCTGGACCTTTTAAAGTGTTTCATAAAACAATTATTAGTTGATTAAAGAATTTTCCAAATCTGCCCAGTAATCCCTGGATTTGTCATTTTTTTCAACTGGTTACATGCAATACCGAATTCACTCTCAAACTCTTTAAACTGTTATCTTTACCAACATTATTATTATTATAAACAATATTGATTGCACTGATGCAACCAGAGCCATTCAGTGTTCTACAACAGCTGTGGCAAAATGTGTCTCCCAACAGTAATACTCTGTCACTCATGACACAATGACCTAATGACACGTAGTATTACAATAGTATTTGTGTAGTAGTAGTAGTATTTGTGTGCATCAACTTTCGATTATAAAACAAGAATAGAACTTCTTTACTGCATGAAAAAAATGCGACAATCTGCTTTAATGTATTTTTCCCATTTTTCGTACAAGGTCATTTAAAAATGTAAGACAAAAAATGTGTGTATATTCTTCTACATGGCAACAAAGGATAGTTACCAATTACTGCCACTCTAGTCAACCCTGTCCTCTTCAGCCAAAAGCTGTTGTTTTTCTATTTTTTTCTATTATATATATAATATAATTTTTTTTCATTTAAACTCGAAATAAGTTATTAAAATAGTATGTAAACATGTGCAAAATCGGCTAAATACATAGAGTTTAGCTGGTGGTTGTGTTTAAATGATAAAACAATTCATGAATTGTGTCATAGGGCTTCTTCACAGCAGACATGTTGACTTGTCATAGTAAGAAAAGTACAGGTGTTACAAATAACATTATTGATGGTTCTGTTCCATTTAAGTGTCCCAGTAAGACATGACAGTGTGACAGTGAGTCAGCATGAATAATACCAGGACCTTGAAACTGAAGCAGCTAAATGGAATTCAGCCATTATTCATTTGATTTTTTATACTTGTGCTTTTCCTACTGTCACATGTCAAAATGTCCTCGGTGAGAAAGTTATAAAATGTTAACATTAACCACGGTTTAGTCCACATAGACTGCTATTGAGCTGACTATGTGAAGAGTTTTTAAAAAGTGAACTCAGCATAAACTAATGAGTGTAAATCTTAAAAAGTTATTATGTTTTTCCACATGCTAACCTACTTTACATTACTGTTGACTGTTCTCTGGTATTTCTAAATGTGTTTTCTACATTTTTGGAAGATCATTGCACTAATAACTCAATGCTAAGGTGCAAGAGGGAATAAAGTTAATAAATATGGTGAAAAGGAGGCAGCATTATAAAGTTCAATGCATACATTTTATGATAAAACTTAATCAAAGTAGATATTTGACATAAGGGAATCCCATAGTTATGTCCCGATTACACTACATACTGGATTCAGTATCCATCGTATCCAATGTATACCATTTTTATACATTTTCTATATTTTTTTCATTTAGTACATAAGAAATAATTCTCATGAAAATCAGTTTGCTTAAAATTACAGTAATTTGTAGTATGGAAGTGGGACACAGCTCCAGAGTTTATAATGACATCATGTAAATACACAGGGCAAATGCAGTTCACAACACCTGTAGTTTCCATGAGACATGGAAAACTCCAAAAACACAACTTATCACAATAAATATAAGAAAGAATAAAAGGAAATTAAATTTTACACACATTGGGAAATAAGTGATAAAGTGAAGTGGCTGCAGTCCTCAAACAAATCCGTAAACTCCATCTGCAGCACAGTGCTCACATCAAAACCACACAGGCCTTCCAAGCTCTTAGCAAGCCATTTGCTTACATTCATTTCAGCACAGCAACTGTACAAAAACTAAGCTGCAGAGATTTGAAACTTGACTGAGTCAGACAATCAGTCACAGTCAACATATCTGCACTCATCTTTCATCTCTTAAAGTATGTTCTTGTTGAATGGCAACACAGTGCCAACTTTCAAATCAATCTTCACTGACAACCACGTTATTATGCAACATCTCCAGCAGGGAGTGTTGGCCCTGTGGTCTCACTGAAAAATGGCAAAATCAGAGGAGATTATGTGACGGTGAAAGGCACAGAGAGGGGAGTGAAGCAATACCTGGGAATCCCCTTTGCCCGTCCCCCTGTGGGGCCCCTCCGCCTGGCAGCTCCTCAGGATGCAGAGCCCTGGGAAGGGGAGCGAGATGGCACACAACAACCCCCCATGTAAGACTTGGTGACCACTGAATCACAAAAGGGCACAGAACATGATAAGATCTGGGTAATGTTGTCTCTCTGGATGAGTCTCATTTCTTCTTCCTCTCTCTCAGGTGTATCCAGGATCCAGAAATAGTTGTGAATGTTTCTAAGACCATGTCAATGCAATACACCCCACCAGAGATTTCAGAAGACTGTCTGTATCTGAACGTATACACTCCAGCGGAAGCAGCAAAAGGAGACAAGCTGCCGGTGGGTTAAGGAAACAGCATATACATACATAGATGGACAAAATAACAGAGTCACGTTACAGTCTAAATGCAAACTAATGGAACCTGCAACAAACACTAACTTTTTGAAGGGAGGAAGTAGCATATAATGTTATACTGATGCTGAATACACTGCTGTTCATTGTGTGATGTCACATGTGTTGGCTGCTTATTAACCTTGTTCAAACAGAGCTTCAGCATGTTTGATTTGACCATTCAGGTGTCTTTATTGCAACAGGTTGGTAGATGGTATTGGTTTAGCTTGGTTAACTTGTTGGCAAGAAACTTCTTACAAAGTTGAGTAAACAGCAGAAACCTAAATGAAATCAATATTTGCAGCAGTTCTCCTCGGTTCACTTTAACACAGTTTTTCATGGTAACTTGCAGGTAGGTTGTAACCATCCTGGAGAAAGAATGTTCTGTGGATTTATTATTTAGTCTATCACAGGTGCTTCTTCATGTAATCCCAGATTGACTCCATGATGTTGAGATCAGGGCTCTGTGGGGGCCAAACCATACCATCTGTTGTAGGCCTCATCATTCTTCTTGTTGCTGAAAATAGTTCTTTATGACTGAAAAATAATAACAGAAATTATTACAGAAATCACATCTAATACTGCCACATGATTCAATCCACCCAAAGAAACTATTTTGCATCAACTGACACTTCAGTTGCTTTCAGTTTTTACACTTTAAATAAAATTTCAACTTCTTTCAGCGCTTACCAGCCTACTGATGACCATAAACTTTCAGCACTTTCACATCAACTTTCACACCAACTGACAGTTCAAAAACTTTCAATTATTACACTTCTACTGATTGAAACTCCCTTCAGTGCTTTTAAGTGATATTTCCATTGCCTCCAACATTACACATTTACATTTAAAGCATTTTCATCCCTTTGTCTTTATCTGATGCTTCAACTGCTTTCTGCTCCTACACCAACTGAAATTTGAATTCTTTCAATGCTTACATACCAACTGATGCTTCAACTACTTTATTTATTTGGATCCCCATTAGTCACTACCAAGGTAACAACTACTCTAAACTTTCAGTGCTTCCTGTCATTTTTAACTGCTTTAATCTCCTATTATTTAACATATTCTTCAAAATCTTACAGCTATTACACTTAAGATGACTGACATTTAAATAGCTAGTGGGCCTTACATTTCAACTGCTTACAGTGATTACACTTCAACTATTATCAGTGCTTATGTCATACTCTAGATATATAGTGTATTTAATGAACACCAAGTGACTGAAGAGTACAGTTGAGTCAACAGAAATATTTTCATCTCAGTTTATATTGGTCCTGTATAATCTTTTAATGCATCACAGTATACAGTACTACAAACAGTTGTAACTTGTGTTGTATTGTGTTGTGTTGTGTTGTGTTGTGTTGTGTTGTGTTGTGTTGTGTTGTGTTGTGTTGTGTTGTGTTGTGTTGTGTTGTGTTGTGTTGTGTTGTGTTGTGTTGTGTTGTTGGTCAGGTGATGGTGTGGATCCATGGAGGAGGTCTGACAATGGGTGCAGCCTCTCAGTATGACGGTGCTCCATTGGCTGCTTATGAAAACATAGTGATGGTTAATATTCAGTATCGCCTCGGCATTCTGGGATTCCTGAGGTAGGAAATTGTGTTGCCCATCATATTTGTTTGAAATGTTTCAAATACAGAAATAAACAGAGAAGATCCACAGTATGGTGGTCCCCCAAGAATTTAAAGCAAATGTCTCGACTTTTCCTGTCCCAAAGCACTGGAGACGAACATGCTCAGGGCAATTGGGGTTTCTTGGATCAGCTGGCAGCTCTGAGATGGGTGCAGGAAAATATTGAGGTGTTCGGTGGAGACCCGCAAACTGTCACCATTGCTGGAGAATCAGCAGGAGGCATCAGTGCATCCATACTGGTAGGTTTACAAATCACTGCAAGCAAAAAAACATGTAAAGCACCATGTGTTGGTTGTGAAATGACAGGAACACCTGTATACAAGTGTTTAAGTGACCCAAAAGGAAAGAGCCTCTGTGCTAACACCTGCGATATATGTTTGAGTGCATCTCTGTATACCACTCAGCCCTCGGAATTATTACAGGTGACAGTTATAATACTTATCGTTGTATCCTATATAACAAGGTCAGCTGGTCTTCTCTGTCTGAAAGACGCAACAAGCATTGGTTTCTGTTATCTATAAGGCTCTTCTTGGGAAAACCACCCTATGTTACATTGTTACTGACCTGGAACCTTAGTCCTTATACACGTTCTCATGATTGGCTTATGCTCCAGGTTCCACGTGTCCATCCTAAAATGGGAAAGTTAGCCTTTAGTTCTTGTGCCTCAAACACCTGGAATAAATTTCAGCACACCCTGAGGCTTCATACACTTGTACCTACTGAACAATTTAGCACCGTGATCCGGAATCACTGTATTTCAACTTAATAGCCTGTTTTTTTTTTACCAACTATTTATGTATTGTGTGTGTATGTTTTACTATCTTATTGTTATTTATTGTGCTATTGTTAACTTGATGTCATTGTAAATGAGAGCAACCTCAATGACTCTCGAGATTAAGTAGAGGTCTAAAGGAATCTTGAATTTATTATGTATCGTGTCCATTTGTCAAGTGATTGCATACGTATCTTCCCTGATGAACAGACTCTGTCTCCACAAGCCAAAGGATTGTTTCAGAGGGCAATTTTTCAAAGTGGAGTAGCAACACTTGGGACCTACACTACAAGCCATCCTCTGGGCCACACCAAGGTACTGTAATATGTAAACTGAGTAGGTTAACACGGATTCAGAGAGGCAGCAGTAGTTAAAGCCCCCCTCCAGGCAAAAATATGTTTTTCTCCTTGTTCCTTCAGTTGGATGTTTGAAATTCACTGTCTGACACTAGAGGAATGTTTTCACATTCGTCTACTGAGAGTGGAAAGTTTCTCATTGCTCATTAAAAATTTGATTGTAAGAGGTGGGCCTACAAGCATGATTTGTGACATCACAACTAGTTTGGGGCCAATGCTACTCCAATATTCAACTTACTCGAGTATGATGAAGAAACTTGAAACCTCCAGTGCACAAACACTGAGAATGGACTTTCCAGTGAAGTAGGAGACCTCTTGTGTCCAGCAGTTCAACTTTTGAAATGAAACATATTCTGGATTTTTAATAAGGTAATGCCATTTTAAGCATTTTTATAACTGAACATTTTTTGGGAATGTCAGACACAGTTTATTTTTATATGTCCTACAACATGTCTGGAGGGGATCTTTAAAGCTGCATTTTTTATTTATTTATTTTTTTGCCACTTGGGGCCAGTGAAATAGACGAAAATACAACATTGACATATGACCTTAGAAAGGTTGTTGCAAACACACAGTTCCCTTTGGTGTGGTGTTTGTGTCCACCTAATATTACCTCTTATTTTATCTCTCTTCCTGTCTCCTCCAACTCCTGAGAATAATATCTGGCTCTTCAGCTAGTTGCTAACATTGACTGTCTGCTGTTTGGTACACAGCGAGTAGTGTATAGTAGGTTTATCAGAACTTTTCTTCTGAAAACAGCTGGTTGGTGAGGGTGGAGTTTCATGTCAGAAATCCAAAATAATGATCCAAAATAGATTGAAAAGCTGAAGAGCTGAAGCAAACTGCAGAGTTGGATAATGATTATCTGTGGGTTTGTCAATAGCAAACAAGCCTTATTGATCTACTGTTAATATGAACATTATGATTAGTGTAGCTTTAAACTATTTTAGTTGATTAATTGAATCAGGAATGTTCTGGGGGTTAATAAAAGGGGTTATGCCTTTATCAACACATATTGGCGATTGCTTGGAACAAGATCCACAGGTCAACAGGTTTAGCTTACTGTGGCCTGGTGTTTGGTCTTTTCAGTTTCTTTCTTATAACACTGTTCTTAACACTGAACAGAATGAAAATGAGGAGCAAAGTAGAGTTTTGAAAGCTTGAAATTTTAGCAAATTCAGCATTATTGCTGATCAACAATGCAACTATAGATACTGAATATTACACATTATGGCCCATTTGTGCACATTTTTATAGCAACTTACTGTACTTGTTGTACTTTTAACTATTGTGTCATGGTACATTTACTTGTATGTATTCTTTCTCACACCCAGATTGTGGCCAACCTGACTGGATGTGACCGCAGCACCACAGAGGAACTGGTCCAGTGTATGAGAGGGAAAAGTAAAGATGAGTTAGTGGATGCAACCAAAAAGGTAAATTGTCTTGTGAAGATATACAGAAGCGCACATAAAGCAGGTATTACATGCATTCAGCTTTAACTTGATTGTGTTTATTACATTTTTTATTCAGTCTTGCTTTTCCTGGATCCTTCTGTCTTTACACTGGACTGAAGCTGCCACTTTAGTCATTCAAGTTAAACTGGGAGGCCAAAACTAGTCAGAAAATGTCTTTCAATTCTGTAAATGGTAAATGGATTGTATTTATATAGCACCTTTCTAGTTTTCTGACCACTCAAAGTGATTTACACTACATGGCACATTCACCCATTCACACACACACCAATGGCACAGCCTTCGGGATCAATTTGGGGTTAAGTATCTTGCCCAAGGGCACTTTGACATTCGGACCGGAGAAGCCGGGGATCGAATGCTGATCTTCTGATTAGTGGACGATCCACTCTACCTCCTGAGCCACAGCCACAACACCTCTGTGCATGTTTACAGATGAAAGAACAATGGATTACACTAGACCCAAAATATAAATTGCATGTTCTACAGCACTATAACTCACACAACAAATCTTTAGTAACAAATAAACATTAAATGAAATAATTGAAATGAAGTAGTTATTCAACCGAATTTTGGGAAGAAACCTTCTGTAAATCTTTTACAGTGGTGATGTTTATTCATGCATATAATATAGCCACAGATGGTGAACAAATTATTATTAACTGATAATTAATTATTTAAATCACAGGAAGGAAGGAATTGAAATGTTTAACCACTGTATAAAATTTCCAGACTCTGGCCACAAGATGGCAGCACGTGAGCATTCCTGGCTGCTGAACAAAGACTAGAAAGTTTTTTTAATGATCATTAACAGTAATTTTTGTGTTGTGTTTAGATGAAAATTTACCTGGGAGCCGTGGTGGACGGTGTGTTCCTGACTGATACTGCTGAGGAGCTTTTCAAGAAGAAAGAAGTGCTGAAGGTTCCAGTGATGATGGGAATAACCAACCATGAGTTTGGATGGATCCTGCCTCAGGTCACACATTTCTCACTGACTTCCTTCGTTCATATTATACTCTTATCAGTCTTACTGATACTCTTATCTGTGGCAATAACACTACTCCTACTATAGCTGTCTCACGTTAGTCACACTTCAGATCACTCTTTTCTTAAAGGGATCGAGGTAGTGTTCTGTATTTGTACTTGAACTAATACTGAAACGTTTTCTCATGTCATGTGACAGAGCTTTGCCCCTCCTGGCTGGGAGAATGGGATGAACAGAGAGTCTGTGCTGGCAGTGGTGAACATGTTCAATCCTACAGGGGTGAGCTCCTTGATAGTTGTTGTTGTTGTTTGTTGATGATGAGAATCTTTAAGACAAAGAGGATGAAGGTGTGGAGTATTATCAAAGACATGTATGTTAGGGTTAACACTCCTGTCAGTGCCCCTGAACACTGGCATTGGCAAATAGAACTGGAGTTGGTCCCCGAGTGCTGCACTATGGCTGCCCACTGCTCCTAGTATGGGATGGGTCAAATGCAGAGGACAAATTTCATTTCAATGTGTATGAGTGCTGGGAAATGACAATGAAGAGGGTCTTGATTCTTAATTCTTATGATGAGAACAATGATTCTTCCAAGGAATACTACACAGGTCTGACTAATATATTTTTTTTTCTACTTTCAAAAGCCCATATTAAAGCAGCATTATATTATTATATTATTATAATAACAAGTATAATTGAAGCTAGAGAATCTATTTATATTCATATTTGTTTCATACTGTAATCAGTTTAGACTTAATTTGAATGTATGTGAATGTATTTTTATGATCCATATGATTTATGATATGACACAGATAACTCCTAGTATCAATAACAACATTTCAGTTCATTTCAAAATACTTCATCATTCATCACTGTTCTTCCCTCAAGGGGCAATTTGTGGCAATTCGGTGTTTGAACATAAAAAAACAAACAAACTGTTCATTCACACACATAAAACAATTAAGAAATACAAAATAGGTTTTTGTAAAGATGTTAATCCATTACTGACAGGCATTGTCCTGAAGGTACATTATGCCAAAAAGTGCAAAAACAGCAAGTGCATCCATCAGTCTCTACATAGAGTAAACTGACTGTTCACAGTAAAAACTTCAATTTGTTTTACATATATGTGATTTAAAAAGCATGCCTGATAACGCCAGCTAAAAGAAGACACAGTTTGTGGGGTCATTGATAATCACATATGCCTTTTTGAGGACTTTTTTATTACTAAGCTGAGCAAGACATTTCTGTGTTTTGCCAGTAATTTTGTACTTGGTTGCAATGGATTCTTGCAATTGACTCTTGTCATTTAAGCAGCAAATCAATAAGAAAGTTATAACACTCTCAATAAAAATGGTATAAAACTTTGTCGATGTAGTTTATGTAGACATTGCAGACATTCCTTTTTCACAATGCATTTTTCACCAAATCTTTATTTTCACCAAATCTCGCAATGGACATTTGAGCACCTATACCATGAATACTGTTGGAAGACTGTCAGTGTTTTTGTAAAATGATCATTTCTTTAGTTTCACATACATCTAAATTTAAAACTGTAAATGTGTTCTTACAGTATGGTCATAGACTGACTGAGAAAAAACAAAGTAACACTTTCATAAGCATATTTTATAATGTTATGATTTTATACATATTTGCGATAACAATCATCTGTGCATAAGACAGACAAAGATGATCATGCTAGCAGAACTGTGAGGCTGTAGTCGTGCACAGCGGTGGTTTGAGCTAAATGCTAACACATCTTAGTTTTGAGTGTTAGCATGCTATGTTGATTTGCGCAAAACTTAAAGTACAGCTGAGGCTGATGGACAAACCAAAATTGACCCGATGATGCCACTAAATGATAAGTCAGGGGATCACCAAATTTTTATGAATTTTGGTTGGTTCTGACAGCCAGCATATTTACTATGGACAAATTCTATAATAAATATTAAAATGACTTATCTTCATATTTAGGGAAAATATCAAAATCTATTTTAACATTTGCAATATTGTGACATAATAGTAGTGTAGTATTTTTGAATGGATACTAATTAAGTCAAATTCTTTTTCCAGCTTCACAGCTGTGTACACACAGCTGATGATCAATGGCTTAAGAGGTCATGAAATCATCCTCCTTGTCAATGAATCTCTGTAGAAAAACAATACAAGATCAGAGAGAGATCTGACGGTCCAACTTCACTTCCTGTTCCAGGCCTCCTCTGCCAACAGCCTCATCACAGATGAATACCTGAAAGATGCCAAAACTCCAGAGGAGATCAGAGACAGATTCACTGAAATCATAGGAGACCTCCTGATGACGCTGCCTGTCGTCAAGGTGGCGGGTTACCACTCAGGTCAGAAGGGGAGAGGCACAGAGACATATTGACAGCTCTGCGAATAAATGGGAAGCAATGTGACTGTGTCGAGTATAGAGCACTAATAGATCAAAGCCCTGTGTAGAGCATTCTGTCAATATCACTGCCATTTGCCTGTAAAGATTATAGATTACAGGATGCTCCTTTAATCTCATTTCAACCTGGTACGAGGAGGGTACCCCCCGCCCAATAGAGTTCATGCATCACTCTGACGTGCACAGTGGTCATTGCCTGCAAGGACAAGCTGATGTCTTTGTGACCTTTGACCTTTGGCTCAGCCTGTGCACCTCTTGTCTTGACTTTTCTTTCTCTCTCTTGTGTGTTTAGATGTGGGTGTCCCAGTCTACATGTATGAGTTTATATATCGTGCTGAGATACACAAACACACCAGACCCAGCTTTGTGAAGGCAGATCATGCAGATGATGTCGGCTTCATGTTTGGTGGATGTTTCTGGGATGGACAAATAAAAATTATTGGTAGGTTGTATGTAACATGATATCTATTATATATAATGTACTCTACTGTATAGCACTAAAACAGGATTAGATGGACACTCCCGGTCCTCTCTATTCTCATTCGTGAATTAAGTACTTGTCATGGCAAAGTAATATGAACTGAATACATTTTGGGTATTTAGGTGGAATGAATGAACAGGTAGGAGTCTATATGACTACAAAACAATGCTGAAGTCATTTCAGATCATAGAATGAAACTCTTCCTGTCTCATCTTCAGGCACCATTACTGAGGATGATGAAAGGCTTTGTAGGACCATGATGGCATACTGGGCCAACTTTGTCCGTAGTGGGTGAGTAGGAATGAACTATAGTATCATTAAAGCTTAATGTAAGGGACAAACATACAAAAAATTAGCAATTAAATTAGATTTTCCACAAAAAGGCTATAGCTGTACAAACCTTCACCTTAATGATTGAACACATTAAAGCAATGACAAACACACCATGTAGATGACTTTATTTGTAATATATAGACCCCACTAATGTCTGTCACTGCCATGTCTGTATATCCTCAGCTCTCCTGACGGTCCGGGGCTGGTCAGTTGGCCTCAGTACGACAAGCAGAAGCAGGAGTACATGGAGCTGGGCCTGACGCAGACTGTGAGACAGAAACTGAGGGAGGACAGAGTCCATTTCATTACCGTCACCCTTCCTCAGAGGCTGGAACTGTTAGCAGCAAACTGATCACCACTACATTCACATTATTTTTGTTAAGGTCTCAAGATAAAGATTTTTTTTTTTTTTTTTTTTACACATTCTCAATATAACTAACTAGTATGATTACTTGTGCCAACTGAGCATTATACTGTAGGTCCAGTTGTCAACCTGGACCTCTTTACCTCTGTTTTAGAAAGGACTTACTGGGCTTCTCTTTCAAGTGTTTTAATTCCATTCAAGTGTCTTTTGTTGACATACATTTTGTAACATAGCTGTAATAAAAGGAAATCCTTTCATTGCAAGTAAAAAAAAAAGTCTCATTTGTCTCCCTGCTGGCAGTTTGTATTTTTTGAAATTAAACAGGAATCATTTAGTCTGTGAGTGACTGACTTTTAGTATAAATCTGTGAATTCAATTTGTGAATTCAATCGATTAATTTGATTTGGTATTGATTCATTTTCCTATTAATTTTATACACCATGTAATATTATTAAATCTGGCTTGTTAAAATTAAGAATGTAGAAATATGACAATACATCATCATGTGCCAAGGAATACCGTTATTCTGAACATTTTGTACATCTGGGCTTGCCCCACATTTAGTCCATATGACGTAGACGAGTGATAAGCACATTTCCGACATTAAAAAAAATAAAACATTTATTGTGCAGCACTGAGCAACATTGAGTTTCACACTGATTTATTATCTTATTCAACATGTTTGAATGGAAAATGAACAAGCATCGTCTTATCTTAATAAACCACCGTTTCGTTTATGGATGTCATATTCCAGCCTTTTAAAATGAAATCATCTCATGATAAATGTTGAGGGAATGCGTTAAGTTGTGTGTATGAAGGGCATTAATAAAAATCACTACTGAATCTTTCCCTCAAAATATCATTCTCCTTCAATTTTTGTTATTCGGGGTCCATGTTTAGCCATCATGCTTGTATTGTGGCATTATACTGCGCTGCTGTTTCTCGGCCGCGCTCATTGGCTGTGCTGTTCGCTGACGTCATTGGGTTCCCCCCTCACGGTGCTCGCCTCTGTTTGCGCATGCGCGTCTGTGTATCAGGGATAGAGACTCGACCAAAAACGTACGACGCACGACCAGCGGTGAACAGCAGCACAGGACCTCTCATGTACGTACAGCTGTTACTTCTGTTGTCCTCTTATAAATAACTGTTAATACATCTGAGGCTTCTTCCTTTATTACTTCTAAACGCCATTGCTGTGTAGCATTTCTGTGTGTGTTGTTTGAATGGTTCCAGGGTTAAAGCGGAGGGTTAACTCGCCTCTTGTCGTGATGTTTTGGCTTTTGGAAACAGTATTACCAGCTTAATTAGAGCTGTTTTAATGTTTATGGGCTTCACTTTGCAGGTAAACCTTTCTGACTGACGTGAAGTATCTCTGTTTGCCTGGTAATGGCTCCATAGTCCCGTTCTGATCATAGCCATGCCGACAGGACAGGAAACGTCAGCCTTTTGCTGTGTTTATTCAGTGCTGCTTCCTATCTGAGCTGTCAAGTGCGCCCAGTCCAGCAACTTGAACTCACTGGTCAGCATTTGTATAAAATAATAAGCTACGGTCTACTATAGGATTCCAGCATCTGTCTCTTTCATATGTTCTTAACTTTACATATTTTAATTCATTCGCGACAGATTTTGGTTGCCCTCTATGGAGGTGGCGTAAACCAAACTTCAAACAATAACTTGGCAATTTAAGCTGACTTTGTTGATTGACAGATATTTAACAAGTAAAATGGAATTCAAGTCTTTTTCTTAATTGTCTGGAGACACATTTATATTCGGCACGTGTGTCATCCACTAAGCACATTGTATTTGTAGGGAATTTCAACTTTTGTAATTGGTTTACATTGAAGTTCAACAAGCTTCTTCTACCGAAATCTTCCTTGCACTGTGGTCGGTTGTAGCGAGTTGTGTCGAACATTTATAATAACGTGCCGTTTTATAGTGCTGCCAGATATGGCGCATTGGAGACTAGCTCCTCTGGTTTTGCAACAGCTATCACGTTGTGGTTTATCGGTTATGCTTGTTAATAATCAGTGCAACATCAAATTAGGTAATTTTTTGAAGGGAGTCTGGCGTGACGTTCTCTCCTCACTTGATAGAAAAGGAGGTTTACAGGCAGATGGTACATAATACATAGACCTAGATGAATGCACTATTATAAATAGTGGATGTCATATTCCAGCCTTTTAAAATGAAATCATCTCATGATAAATGTTGATGGAATGCATTGAAGGGCATTAAAAATCACTAGTGAACCCTTCCCTCAAAATATCAATCTCCTTCAATTTGAACCCTGCACAGAACTGTATCAAATATGTTCTTAAACTCATTACAATTTTGAATCACTCACCTCAATCCATTACATTAGGCTACTGATCTTTAATACCTATTTGCCAGTTAAGGAAAGGCAGACTTGACAAAGTATTACTGGGGCTCCAGTTCACTGGGTTGACATGGAGACTGTGTTTGGTGTTATCTTGGAGTGCACATGGAGGAGAACTTCCTCCCTATTTTTATAGCATCCATCACTCATTTCACCCCTCGCCTTGTGTTAGTTTAATTGCTTTGTTGCATAAGTTTGTGACTATCTTTTTTCATGTTCTCATTCTGGGTACTGTCTTTCACACGAGCCTAGGAAGAAGGGCTTGAAATGGTAGTATATATATATGAGTGTGAAGTGTTGATGCATGTTCTATTATCTTACATTTTAGGTTGCTAGAGGAAAGAGGGACTTTTCTGGTAAAAATCAAAGCGACTTCACATGCTAGGTGAAGAGAAGATAATGGTATCAGTATTAGTAACAGATATCTTCTTTGACCTCTCTGTGACCTCTCTGTGCTGTTATTTAATGAGTGGCTTCAGTAGGAAGTGCAGTAAAACCGTACCCCTGCTGCTCCCACTCTACTTGCTTAATATATTAAAAATATTATTTAAAAAACGTGTTTTCACTGTCTGATGATAGATGTAATGGATCAAGTGCACCTTACTGCATGGGATTACTCATTTCCTTACATGCTGATGAGGTAAAGTGCTGCTGTATTTCTTTCTAGAAGTCCAGCTCGTCCTCTGAAAACAGATGTAATCTTGTTCTGTCGGGAATGTATCTGTAAGTGCGGTCCTAACAGCTGTTACACCGGCCAAACTCAGCTACACCCAATTTATCTGCCATCAGCCACTTCTGCTTGTCACATGTCTATTGTAGCCTGTGATATGAGATTGTGCAGTTCAGTGATCACTCTCTGCCACTCTGTGCCCGAACCTAGCTCTACATTTGCAATTATGAAGATGTTTATTGTTCCCCATGACACAATTACAATATTATGAGTGCAGGGATTTGATAGCGGTGACAGTAAATCAGTGATTACTCGTCCATGTGCTGGGGTTTGAGAATTTATTGTGAAAATATGACTTTAATAATGCTGTTGCAATACAAAGCTATGCCAGACAGCAGCAGTGCCTGCTTGTCAGTGAGAAGAGCTTTGATAAAAGTCCCTGCTATGGCTGTAATCAGGTGACACGCAACATTTCTTTCTGATACAGTGTGGTTCTGTTTGGCTCCTCTAGAAGAGACTTGATCCAACAAAGTTCATCTAAAACTCCACATTCCTGCACCTAGAACACTTCACTCACTCCCAGCTGTCTGTAATAGTCTGATCCACCTCAGCTGGAGGACTGTTTATCATTGTGTCACTCTTTCTCCTTCTATGATCTCCTCTGTGTGATGACCTGTTATCAGTTTGGAGACTGAAAGGACTCACTTTCAGCTTTATTTCCTGTCTGTAATAATACAAGTTATTATTAACTGCTATCAACTGCTGAGTTCTGAAAACATGGAACACAGAAGAGGTTCAACAGGGTAAGAAACACAAGCAGTCAGATGATCTGACAAGTTGGAAACAAGCCCCCAGGTTAGACAAACATACAATATTTGGAAGAGCAAACAAGGGTTAACAGTAAAATAATTACCTGAACTGTCTGTTATAAACATTCATCACTGTTTGCAGACTAACTTCTGCTGTACTCACTGCTGTTGTGGTGGTATACTGATCCATAAAACATCAGCAAAATGCTGATCCCAGTATCCTAGAACACAAGATGACATCTTCAAACGTCTTGTTTAGTCCGACCAACAGTCCAAAAGCCAAAAATATTCAGTTCACCATAATGTAAGACCAAGAAAAGCTACATTACCTCAATTATTACCTCAATAATCCACCAGTGGACTGGGCATTACAAACTCATGCTGCACAGCATCCCAAAGTTTCCAGAGATACCAAACATGTCAGGCTGAAGTTTTTGGAAATGTGTATAAAAGGATGCAATAGTTTGAATGAAGCATTAGAACAAGTTGATACAGAATATATGTGATACTGTCAGACTGTTTGGGATTAGATGATTTTAAGCTATTTAAGGGGAAATAAAGGTGAAAACTGTATAAGGGTTATGAAAGAACGTGAATACCTCTTCCTCCACTGGTTTAGGAGGCCAAGAGGAATGGGGAAGAAGTGTTGTTGCCAGCTCTTTGAATACATTAATCTAGAGGTATCAAAAGTGGCGGGACAAAGAATGTACTCACAGTTTTTGTTTTGGTCACTGAGAAATCCCGGTAGACACAATAATGAGGATGCTGAACAACTAACCCTCTCAAATTACATAAGGGAGCCAAAGGATTGTGGGTCAGGGAACTCCCAAGTTGGGTATCGGTTCCCTTTCTCCATCAGGCTGAGCTGTGTTCAGGAATGCTGGAGGGAGCACTTTGGGTAATGGACTAGTGGCCTGAGAAGGGGACTTTGAAAGCACCTTGCCCACATGCTGAATTGATATTCTATAATAGCATATTTGACATAGAAGAAAAGCTGATTTATTGCTTTGCATTTGCTGCATAATGCTTATAAAGCCCGATTGACAGAGATAGATGAACTGTACAACACCGCAAGTGTTGGGAGTAGCGGTGCCTCACTCATATCTTGCTCAACTGATGTTTTTGTGGACGAGTGTGCTGAATAATATTTCCTGGCGGTGGGAGAGGCTCGGGGGCACATTGCATAACGGTACTGGCTTCCTTGTCTGAATCATACCAAGTGTAGCACACACTGAAGATGAGGAAAGAGTGCAGGATGAGTCTTGTGATGCCGTTGTGCTGCACGGCTGATAGCAACAAGCAGAGATCACTCAAGCTTTTCAGTATCTTCTCATTACGATAGAAGCACCTCCCTCTGCGTATGTTACCGTGAGGGATAGTATGTGTGTGTGTGTGTGCGGGGGCAGCTTTTCACTGTGTGTATGGTGGGGGGCTCCCTTCCTGCTCATGGAAGCAGAAATACTGCAGCCTTTGCGTTCTGAGGGAAGGAACGCTGATATACTGCATCTCCTAGTGTTTTTCTGCTTGTGTGTGTATGTGTGTCTTTAAGTGCATTTTCTGTGGCAGTGGCAGGACAGGAGGACAGGACACATTAATCAGGCCAAATGGCGTCACTGGCAGGCAGGTGATTGTACCGCTGCCATCCATCCTCAACAGGGAATAAGGACCGACTGAGGGGCTCTGCTGCTCGCTCAGCTCAGACCTCCAGATAAGAACTGTGAGGAAAAGACATTTCACACGTCCAGCATCGCCAGTGAGACTGTAGAACTCTGTGCCACATACTCCGTCTTTCTGGCAAGATCTTACTTTACCTCTTGAACATGAAAAAACTTTGTCAGTATTTATTTATTCAGGAAGTCTTGATTGAGAGATCAAAATCTCTTTTACAAGAGAGACCAGAGATCAAATTACATAGAGCATAACATCATAACATCACACACACACATACCCTAATTAAATATGATTAAACAAATCAGCAAGTATAACAACATGGTATACTGTATTAGGTAGGTTTCCATTGAGATCATGGTTGGAGGAGGAAAATTAGATCTTCATGCTCTTGTGAAATGCGCACACTTTGACTTATCTGAGGTTAGAACAAGCTTTAAATGAATAAAAGAGGCTTGGAGGTTGTGAAAGGCAGACGGTAATCTGGAGAAGGCCTGCTCTGCAGTAGAGCCAGTGGCACACAAGATGGTATCATCAGCATAAAAACGGATTTTGCAATTGTCAGTTGTAAAATAAATCGGGGGGCTAATGTTGATCCTTGTGGAACACCTTTATCAACCATCCTTTGCTAAGGATTTCAAATCCTTAGCAACAACAGTCTGAATTCTACCAGAAAGATGTGATCTGACCCAGCTGTAACCATCAAAACCAACGGAAAGCAGCTTATTTAAGAAAATATTGTTTAGATAGTAGCCTAATATGATCAACAGTAAAGCTTTGGACAGATCTACTAAGAGAGCAGCACAATGTTGTTTTTTTTATCAAGGAAGTTGACCGTGTCATCCGCAACAGCAGTTGCAGCAGTTATTGTTCTATTATTATTACTCCTATTTTCCTACAGAACGGCCCGTAGTTGTTGTGAGTTGACCAGTAATAGAGAGCCAGAGTCGTGATGTCACATCCGGACTAGCCTCTGTTCCACCAGGTTCTGTGACTCAGTGCATTCTCTCATTCAGCATGTCTTTCATCCTCTTCCTGAAAAAATAAACCTGTTCCTGGAGTTTACTTTCCATACTCCAGGACAAATCAGCATCCACTACTGCACTTGCTATAACCTTTGTGATTTTAACAATGTTAAACAATGAGTATTTTATGACCATACGAAAAAAAAAAAATCCCATGAATATTTACTGGCACGGCAGCGTGGTTACTCTCGTCATCATCTTGGTTTTGTCCTTTTGTATAAAATTTTTCCAACTTTTCATCTGTCACCTCTGCTGTCTAAAAACATCTACAGAGTTCAGTCCTCTCTGTCCTGCTGTCATTACAGATGTGTCAGCCAACTGCAACCCCTCAGCTTGTTCATGGTTTTGGCACATCTGTCGAGCCGTGATGTGTAACTCGTGATGGTCCAGAGCTTATGGGGGAAAAAAAAGAATATTTAATAAACAACTATATTAGATGGGGGGTTTTTTTCCATTACAGTCCTTGTTGAAACATATGAAGTGAACAACATGACATACTGTTCAGAGAGATTATGTTCCAAGGCAGAATTTTTAGTTATTTACATAACTACAAATGAAAGATTTGGGAGGAAGTTTTCTTACATCTAGAACAGGACTTGGAAGTTCTGGTTTGACTGGTTTGATGATTGTGAGTGTTTGTGTGCCTATGTGATAATGTTTTTGTTTATCTCTGCCCTCATGCTGTGTGTGTGTCTGCATTTGAATGTGTCACTCTGGGTGTTACTCACTAAATACTGCATTATATAACCAACAGATCTTCAGAGCTCCAGCCCAAACATAAGCCCAAGGGCCCCTGGTCTGGCCTGTGTGTGTGTGTACTTTGGCAAACAATGTTAGTAAAAATGTGTGTTCAATCAGATGACCCAATGGTGCCCTGTGATAGAAGACCTGAGGCAGATTAGCTGAAGGACAGAGTGAAGGACGGGCAGCTGTTGCTGTTTTCCTCCTCAGAGAGTAAGGGGGTGAGGTGAAGAGTCCTGGGAAGCCCTGTGTGGGAGTCAGCTGTATGATACTGTGCTGTGACTGGGTCATTTATTTAAAATCAGACCAGTGTTTGAGTTACACAATAGATATACAGAAGTGCAACAGACAGTTTCTGATTGTGGGAAACTTTTCTGCACAGATCAGATAGGAAGTTTGAGTTTACTGTCCTTGTGGTTTTCAATCAATGATTTCAACTTCCTTTTTATTTGCAGATTATCAATGCACACCCATGAATAAAAAGGAACTAGTTAGAATGTCTGTCATTATGTTTGGCAGTCTTTTGAGATGTCATAAACATAAGCAAAACAAATCACAATGTGGGACTACAGCATCCTATTCTCACTAATTGAGAAACTGCAGATTCTCCTTATTTGCTTAAATGAAATTCTCTGATGTGTTCTGTTCATCTTAAAATGCTTTTTCTTTTTCTCTCCTTATCTGATTTTTTTTCCTTTGTGAACTGGAACCTGATATAATCTCAGTACTGTCAGAGATGAATAAAGCTGCTTGAAATCTCTTTCCCACGACCTCTAATCAAAGAAACAAAAGAGTGTCCCATTAGGAAGTACTTTTTTAATGTCAGGTCTATTACTGTGTGTGTAAAGCACAAAACCTGCTCTGCTCAAGTAGAATTCTTTGAACAGGGAGTGACTTTCATGAATTTCCACAGTCAACATAAAGGTGTTCCACAAGCATCAGTATTGAGACCACTGATATTTAGATTAAATTGTCATCTCAACACTTTTTCCACACACTTTTTCACTTAAACTTTGTATTTTTGGTCTTTTTTTTGTCTTTAATACAGACAGAGTTCACAGGAAATGAGGGTGAGAGAGATGCAACACAAAGGCGGACACAAAGTAGGGACATTGCAGCCCATTGCAAGCATCTCAATCCCTAAGCTACGTGGGCGCCGCAGCTCAAACTTTTGTTATTGGTTGTTGGCTTGTGGGTTGTTACAGAGCCAGTTGATCTATAGTTTATCATAACAGGAAGAGTAGCATCTCAATTTCCACCTACATTTCCAGTTTTATCAAAGGTCTTCTGTTGTGCTCACTGACGTTGATGGAAAAACAACCAACCAATCAGAGGTTTGTAGGAAGGATTACAAATGAGTAAATTATTTTCTTTGTTCAAGAGACAGAAAAATTGCTACAAAATGTCAACAAGCGTGGATGAGACTGATGCTGCCGTATGATTTATTGTGAATCAACATACAGTAAAAACAACTCTTAAATGAACAGATTTCTTTGTTCAGTGTGAAAAACATTAACTGGACCCAGCAATTGCTACTACAGCTGCCTTGTTATGTAGAAATTATGTCAGCAGGTGATTACTGGTTAGGAAAAAACAAAACAAAATAAACCCGCTCTTTCCCAAACTGAATTCAGCGTGCCAGCAAATGGCAGTAGAGCTTTCTAACAGCAGGCATTTTGACTTTTAATTGCAGGTAAAGCACATGTGTAACTAATAACATTAAAGGACAGGTTCACAGTTTTTCAAGTCAGTCTTAAAACAACAGTCAGGTGCCCATATGAACGTTGAAACAGGTTTTTCTTGCCATAATCATTCCTCTTGTTCATACTGACAATTAGAAGATCTCTTCATAATGCACTGACAATGTAAGTGATGAGGGACAAAATCCACAGTCCTCCTTCTGTGCAAAAATGTATTTAAAAGTTTATCTGAAGCTAAGATGAAGCTTCACTGTGGATTTTGGCCTCCATCACTTACATTGAAATCACATTTGAAGGGGATCTTTTAATAGCCAATATGAACAGAAGGAATGATTACAGCGAGGAAAACCTCTTTCAGTGTTAATTTGGATACTTGACTGTTGTTTTAAGACATACTTGAAAAATGATAAACTTGTCCTGTAATGATGGCTCAGTTCCAGTAGGATTCCCAGTAGCCCTGTCAGTTAAACAGGTTAGCACAGTACCATGACCCTAGAACTGGCTTATCCAAATGGAATGCAGCCATGAATAATGTTATTAGTAACACCTGTGTTTTTCCTACTGTGACATGTCCAAATGTGTACTGTGAAAAGGGTCTATTCAGTCTGATTATCAGGCTATGGGAATAGCACGGGTCTAACTAATGACATTAATGATGGCTCTGTTCCACTGCAGTACACCAGGGAACTAGCATGTACAATAGCAGGACCCTGGAGCTGATACACCAAAGAGGCGCAGCCTTTGTCAGTGTTATTACCTACACTTTATGTTGTCTTGTGACATTAAAATGTCTGACGTGAAAAGGGTCTATAGACTTGAATTTTATGGTGATATAAGCAAACATATCCTTCCTCTAAATTACTTCCTGATTGGCAACAGATTGCAGTGAGGAGGGGAGGTGAAACAATCAGTTGGAAGGACAAATGGAACACATGTCCGTATGGTGTCGGGTCTGAACACTTTATCTACTGCTAAGTAACAAATTGAAACCTAAGAGTGAAATCCAAACTGTGTGCTAAACAGCAGTGAGCAGCACTCTGTCTAGAGAAAACAGGACTCACCAATGTTAGATTCTCCTCTTTGGTAAAGGCTTGCTGTGGGCCTTTTTCACCAGTTTAGCGTAGGGATTGTGATCAGTCCATCGCTATGGACCAGACTCAAATATCTGGACAAATATTGGATCAACTGCCATGTATTTGTGTACAGACATTCATATTGTCTTCAGGATGACTTGTAATAGCTTTGATGATCCTCTGACATTTCATCTAGCGCCACCATCAGGTCAAAATATTTTGGTTTATGACCAAATATCTGCAAAATTAATGACATTCCCATCAGGATCAGCTGTACTTTATGTGAATTGCTAATCAGCAAATATATTAACACTGACATTAGCATTTAGTTCAAAGCACAGAACAGCCTCACAGAGTTGCTAGTGTGACTGTAGACTCTTGTTTACCTCTCACTTCCATTTGGCTCCATTAGGTTGCTTAGAACAGTTTTAATGTGAATGTAAAGGATGATCGTAATGCTGATTTTCTCCTTTCTTCACAGATGCATTGGGTTTGTGAGTTCACTTGATGTCAGCACCCCCAGAGGGTGGGAGGGTCTGCAAAATCAGAACCCACTAACAACAGCAACCTCTGTTGAAAGCTTCAACTATCACCCGTCTCTGTGACCACCCTCATGTTCCCACAGAGCACCAAATAGTTCATTCTAAAACCACTGTTGGAGAGCTAAAAGGAAGGATTTATTTCCAACATGGAGGGTGTAGCAGTGGACAACCTCATAGACTTTGACCTGCCCTCAGACGCCACAGCTCATAGTGTGGATGGAGGCCAACACCAGGACCATACAGACATTTTCTCCCCAGAGCCCGTGTCCTCCATGGGAGTTCAACAGCAGCCCCTACTGCCGGAGCCCATGGCACCCACCAAGTCCAGCTCACACCACCACCACCACCACCACCACAACCATCACCAAGATGAGGGCGAAAACGAGAGTGACGCTACAGAGTCGGCAGACAGCGAGAACGACATGGACCCGCCCTCTCATACGTGGGAGCTGAGACGGTCATCATCCTCGTCCGCTCACAGCGGAGAGGAAGCTGATGCTGAGACAGTGGAGAGGAGGCAGTTCATGAAGGCTTATGTGGAGAAAGTGTTTCATGGAAAGTAAGTTCTCATTTTTGTGTTTCGTTTAGTTTTTTCATTTTGTGTGTGTGTGTAAACATATAGGGTGTTTGATAAACCATAGGCATGTAAGCAGTCATCACGTAAAGGGATACTTTGACCTTTTTTATTTAAGATAATTATTGTTTTTCACCTAACTGCTTGTTTTGTTTGTGCAGATGGAATTTGTAGTTTTGGTCCAAAACATGCAGGTCATTTGCATAAATATATGCAATAGTTTGCATTGTGCTAAGCAGAGTGTTACAGAGCAGCATAGAAACAGTCCAGAGCAGTTCATAGAGACATTGCACTCACTCAGCTGTTAGCTCCATCCTCTGACTGATGTTGGAGCAGGACACACTGTGTGGCTGGATGGCAGCCACCACATTATGGGTGCAGGAGACCTACCCCAGCTGCAAGTATTGTTTAAGATGGACGTGATGGTTCCCTCGGCCCTCGTCCTGCAGGGAGTCCAGGCTCAGCTCTGTGACTGTCAGACTATTTGTTCAACCTTCTGGCATCAATAACCTTGATGGTGGCTCCTTAGAACACAACAGTGCTGCAGTTTTGTTTTGTTTTCTTACATTCTTAACATTTAACTTTCCCATTACTTGATAACTAGACAACTTTCTCCCGTCATGCTCCCCATCTGACATGTTTTATTTTTTGTGGTTGGCAGTGTTTTCCCTTTCTATTTCTATTATGTCTCAGCATATTGTCTAGCTACATGGTGCAAAGAATTTCCTCTTCTTCAGGCAGTGTATTCTGTCATATTTAGATCGACACTGTTCCATTTTGTCACCCAGAGAGGCTAGAAACATCCACCCTGTCTGGGACTCTCCCATGACTCACCAGCAGAGGCCCATAGGGGACAGTAGTTCGACTGATGCATTGAGTATTTGACAAGAAATCCAATGTGAGCAAGATGAAATGCTAAAAGGGCACTCCTAAATGTCAGGGTATCTTGTTAGTGCCCTTATTTTTTATTTCACAGACACTTCTCAAACTTTTAAGGGCATTTTTGCCTGAAGGCAATTCATGTATTGCTGTCAAGTAATCTGCTAGCTGTAGGCCACTGAGCTTCTTGGTCAGTGGCCTACTGAAAGCAGATTAACACTGTGACCTCAGCTGTAATGTCATAACTACTTACAAGTCTGGTTCTTCAGCACCTGCTGCCCTTTATGCATCACTCTGTAGAGGAACGATTCAACATTTGTCCTTAAAAGTTCTCTGGGTTGCCTGTTAACGTTGTTAGCTCAGCTGTCCAAACCAATATGTACCACTACCGAGCTGTTATGCAACTCCACACTTGACATTGCCAAAAAATAGAATTTATTTGACAGTTCACTGATTTTTATGCATTTTTTTTATCCATTAAATTCTTCAAACAGGTCTCTGTTGTTGCAGTGTTCACAAAAACTCTATTCTCTGTCAGATGTTGAAGTTATATCATCAATCCAATACATTTGTAGGTACACAAAACCAGCTGTGAAGAGGCTTGTCTTTTCACAGGGTCTGTAAATTAGCGCCATAATGAATTTTTGCACCATGTTTTCACAGGGAGGACTTTGACCAGGAAGAGAAGGCTCGTTTTGGAGAGCTGTGCAGTGGAGAGAATGGCAAAGGCAGGGAGTGGTTTGCCAAATATGTCAGCGCACAGGTGTGGGGAAATGATGAATGAATGAAATGAATGATTGTAGTATATAATAACAGCAGGAGTTTCCAGTAAGTCAAATGAGTAGTAGTTATCAGATGTTCAGTATTATGGGATTACCTCATTTTCTTGACTTAGGAGACATTTCACAGATATAGAATTTCAAACCATTTTAAACTGTTGATATTGATCAGTTTATCATTTTATGTTGAATATTCCCTTTCATTGATAAGGAACATGAAATTAGACCACCCATTCTACTATAAAAAATAATATTGACATGAATGCAGGAAATCAAACCTAAAGTTCTAGTGGATTCCTAGATCATTTCTCAAATATATCAAGTTGTTTATTTGTGATAGTAGTAAAATGCTCTGATTTTGTGTCTATATTCTTATACTTGCACTCTTTACTGAACAAGCTGATAACTCTGTTGTACTGCGTTCACAGCGCTGCCACTCTAAATGTGTGAGTGAAGCTACCTTCTACAGACTGGTGCAGTCTTTTGCAGTCGTGCTGTTTGAGTAAGTCAATCTGTGCCTGATTTATTTATTATTATTGTTGTTGATATACATATTAGATTTTATATAGTCTATATTAGACTTACTGTATTCAGAGTAAATCCTGTCATATACAAGCAGCTGAGTGTCAGTACATTTTAAAATACTTTCGTAAGTAATCAACCTATGTACTGTATATGATGGACAAGATGAATTTTTGGCAAAGGTTTTGTGTTGTTTGAATTCATTGGAGACCATTGTTATAATGGTTTAACTATATCTGACTTTGACTGAGGGCAAAAAGCTACAGCATTTTTCATGAATTCCACCAGGATTTTTTGACAGGTTGATCTCTAAAGCAATGGTGTGTGTTGGGTTTGGTTTTTTTTTTTTGTTTTTTTTTGCAGATGTTACCAGATGGATGACTACAGCCCAGCTAAAAATCTCATGACTATGTGTTTCACATACTATTATGTTGGTAAGGTCAAATTTAATCTCTTAACACATCTTCACACTCTGTATCTGTCATCTTTGTCACTTTAGAGTGACATCTATTTTCAGAGTTTCAGAGTTGCTGTTGTCATGAAGTTAACACTTCCGTCTTCTATGCCACAAAAAACACTGATTTGAAAAACTTTGATAAATTTTGAATAAATACAGAATGAATTGCAAATAAAACATGCAAAATTTAAAAAAAAAAACCCAAAAAAACATCAAAAAACCAAAAACAACTGTAGGTGAATAACACTTGGTGCTGATTCAGACTAAGTTACCACCGCAGGTTGTCCATGTGGTTTCTCTTGCAGCAACACCACACAGATAGAGACTTTGTGGTGTTGCATGAAGGTACTGTTTGTACTTTGGCAAACAGGAAGCTTTGAATGATTAGTATACCACCATGGTGCAGTACATTGCATCCACATCCGTCTGTAGAAAGGTCTGCGATGATTTTTTTAAAATGTCAATAAAAGCTGCACTGTAAGCAACTTTGCGCAGTCATGAGAATGGCCACAAAAAGATACCTGGTTGTTATTTCTTTATGAGTATAACATTTGCTTTTGATGGAAAATGGAAAAAAACTGCAAAGTGAGTACCTGCTTCAAAGGAAGAGCCACTGTACATGTTTATAGTCTGTGAATTGGTCCATCCTAAACTGATCGATTAATTAGTGTTTACAGTTCCAGCTGACAAAGTTCAAACTAGCTAGGATGAAGCTAATTTGTTTATTAAGTTTTATGCCTGTTTTTCATGTTTCTTAATGCCTCTTCTCTTCTTCTTCATGCTCAGGAAAGTCGCAGCCGTCTCCCTCGGAGCTGCTGGATCGTGGTGGTCCTCCAGCTGCTCTGGACTCATACCTGAACAAGGCCAACTCCTGGCTGTCTGGGAAGAAGGATGCTGCTGAGCGCCTCCTTAAAAACACATCCAAGACTGATGTCAAGGGCTTCTTTGGAGGCCTAGAGAGCAAGCTGAGGAGCTCAATGGCGACAAAGACAGAGTGCGCAAATGCATCTTCTTCCAGTCATTTTCATGAACATATTAATATGTTAGTTTCTAACTCTTTCTTTCTTCTCCTACCATTCTACATCCTCCTCTGCAGGGATGGAGAAAGCCCAGTTGAGACAAAGTCCAAATCACCAGGTAAAGTGCACCAAAACGTACATAAACTCCACATATTAAAGGGGACTGGGTATTTAAAAAAAAAAAAATCTTTCTCCTGCTCAACTGCTCTGTCCTTTTTAATAAAATGTGGTTTAGAAATGAATTAAATTTCCCCCCCAGTGTCTGAGGCTGCAGAGGAAAAGAAAGGGGAAAAGGTGTACCTGTACACCCACCTGAAGCAACAACCCATCTGGTAAGTTAAGGAAGCTGCTGGTCACATACAACAGATCCACTATTCACCTACATGATGTTTTCCATCGAATACACAATATATGGCAGGATTGATCAGACTGATTCATACACAACATCACTCTTTGCTATCACTTCTTCAGATTTGCAGTCTTATTTCTAGTGGTTTAGTGAAGCAGGTCAGGCAGTAGACCTCTAACATGTCATCTTTTCTCTCTGTCAGGCATACACTACGATTTTGGAACGCTGCATTCTTTGATGCCGTCCATTGTGAGAGGAAGAAAAGGTCACCAACCACAAGGTGAGTCTGGGTGCATGGATGAATTGATATGAATCTAGGTGGATAAATTATTTAATGGATAATGGTATTTATTTGCATATTATAATTGAATTGAATGCTGTATGCATTGTGAAAAAATGTGGTTTCATTTAATACATCAGTGGAGTGGCTGCGTGTGTGTATCTGTGTCACTGTGTCTGTCAAATGAAATGTAAATAAAACTCAGAGATACTGTAATGATGCTCTGCTGGCTTCAGCAAAGAACTGTTTCATAAAGATAAGTCTCACAGTGTTCAGTATGCTTCAGCCTAAACCACCACTGCTGATAATCTCCTGATGCCCCACACCTTCTCTCTTCTTCTCTCCTCTTCTCATCCTGTCATAAAATAAGCTGTTGTTGTTCTTCCTCTTTCTGCACGTTGACTTTAACCCTTTGTCTCCTTGTGCCTTGCTGCCGAGCAGGGGAACGCAGGATGAAGAGAAAGACGAGAGGTCTGTCCTTCTATTTGTCCGCTGCCCTAAAAAAAAGATTAGTTAAACTAAGAGAAAAAGGCAGGGAGGTGATGAAGGGCAGAGGCTTTGCTATTGTATGACAAATCTTCTAGAAAACAACAAATGATGCCATCATGGAGGTTCAGCACAGCAGCTGTTTTGGAATAATGTCTGAACCTGAATCTGACAGACAGCTAGCTAAAAAGATAGTTTTTGCATGGTTCTGTTTGCTGAAAAGAAAAGGTAGATATTTGGTTATGTGGCACATATACATTTTGTGTATTTAGCACTTCCCTTTTTTGGGTCATAGCCTGAACTTAAAGCTACTACCAAAAGTAGCTCTTTGACTTTGAGGGCTAGCTAACTAGCTACCAGGCTAGCAAGACAGTGATGGTTTGTAGTCTGTGTTTAAAACATTCAAAATTAATTTTGACTGTATATACTGTTAGTCATACACATAGTTCATATTAATTATGTAGGCTTATTTTTTGATATGACTCAATCCCCAGTAGCATTTACACCATCAAAATGAAACCTGACTATCAACTACAAACAGTTAACCGCTAAACCATTTGCATATTTAAGAGGTAGACAGAGCAGGGAAAACATCCCACTTCAAAAACAAAAATAAAATAGTTCATAGCCTTGTTAGCCTGAAGTGTGTCACCAGAATAATTACAGTACACTAAATAAAATTTTTTTTTAAATTTATAGAAAAGGTTAAAACAACTGATTTGCCAGCCATTATTTGTTAGCAGGAGTCTTGTGCGGGGTCTGGCCAATCAGAACTTCTGCTGCTCCTGTGTTTTGTTGAGTAACACTGAATGTAAACATAACTGTGTTTCTTTAAGAAAACTTCACGGGGGACCTTTAAATTTATGACCGGTGTCTTTAAAGGAAATTGATCATAGAGTAGAAACTGTAAATATTAAAGCAGGAATCAAAGGAATTGTGAGATGGAATAGCAAAGTAAAATTTTAAATTAATTTAGCAATTCCATTTTAAAATTCAATCATTCATTCATCATTTTAAAAGAATAAGGAAATAGCAGTATTAATCAGCAAATGTCATTACATTTTTTATTTGTCAGTACTATCTGTACTTTGAATTTATTAATGTAACATTTAAAGGCAAATTTAATTAATCAATTTGTGGCTTTAGAAAATATATAAATGTTTTAATTGATCATAAGTCTGTAGTTATTCCAGTGACACATTCCAGACTCAACAGCTGACAGGATGACAACCAGTATGACCCATAGCCACATCACGTCACATCACATCATCTTCATCAGTTCTTAGCTCTGATGAGTTTGAGACTGAGAATCAAAGTAAAACAGAATCACGTTGAAAGGTAGTGAAAAGCATAAAAAGCTGAGTGAGATATTAGAGATCCTTGTGGATGACTGAAATTCACTGAGTATGGGGAGGGTTCGTGTGAGAGCAGCTCGGTGTTTAGCCCTGTGGTAAAAAGGTCGAGGCTCAAGGTCTGGGAGTCACCCTGGGTCTTAGTTGCAGTTTGTCAGATGCGCTCCAGTGAACAGTGATAGCAGAGTCTCTAATGGTAAATCCCCAAACTGGCTGACGATGGTCTAGTGTGAGACTGTGTTGCGTATAAATTGAAAGATATAATCTACTTAATCACAGCAGGGCAGTAATGTCCCCATCACTACAATTATAGATTGAAAGTGGTTTTACTTGTAATTACAATTGGATCACTGTTGTTTGTTTGAATAATGTTGTTTTTCATACTCTTCCCTTGTTTTAACCTTATATGAGTTCCTGACTGTTTTTTATACTGTATGACTATATTTCTTTGCAATATTCAGGATTCTTTGGCTTCTGTTGGCATGTTGTTGTGGTTGTATAATGAGTGGTGTGATTCACCAAAGTATGCTGCCGTGCTGATGTTGAAATCATTTTTGTGCTTACCCTTGACGAGTACAACCATCACACCCACAGTTAATATCCTGAATGTGCTGAGAGACCTTGCATAATGTCTGGGATGACATTTATATCTAGAGGCAGCAGATCCACTGCAGTCTGAAGGTGTTTCTCTGCCTCTTCACAGCTCACTACATGTTCACACCATTAATCTCCTTGCATGTGATATATTTTTTTCCCCCTCCGTCTGCATGTTCCCTTTGCTATCTCTTTTTACTACCTTTGCACACTTCTATGTTTCCACTGCGGGCTGATTGCAGGGATATGCTGCACTGTACATGTCAGAAATAGAAAAATCCGTGTAAAAACATGGTTTTCATGTTTGGTCGGGTTTTTCATTCCAGACCTTACAAGATATAGGTCATGTGATGTCATATTGAGATACTTTCAGAGGATTCACAACAGCGTAAATGTTTCAGCAATACTGTAGTGCCTAAACTATTAGTTATATTAATTTTTAATACAGTCAACATGGCTTTCTAAAATCAAGGTTTATCCATTTTAAATGCACAAATAAAGTGGGAGTTTATTAGGATGAAATAGTCAAAAAGTCGCCCCGTTCTTTCATTCATGTTCCAGTTTAAAGCTGCATTAATACATTTTTGGCCACCTGGTGGCAGAGTTTAACAAGCTGTAAACACAACACTGACATATTATCATCTTAATATTTTACTATGTTGAACATGTTGGCAAACAGTTGCCTATTTACACATCCAGCAAACACAGAGCAAACATTCCTTTGGAGTCATGTTTGTGTCCACTTGACCAATGTAAATTTAATATTCACTCTCCTTTTAGCTCTGTTTTGGTCTTCACCAACTCCTGAGAAAACATTTAGCTCTTTAGCTGCTAAATGCTCCACTGTGTTCCCCAGCTAGTCGCTAACTACGGGCAACCCCTTGCACATTACACATAGCCATTGGACCCATAGTTAATATAAAATTATTGATTGCTGCTTTAATTTCAAAGAAGTATCAAGGCCACATGAACACTTTTTATGCTCACAATGCCTCTGGGAGCTGTTGAAAGCCATTCTGAGAAGCACTCTTGCAGAGTAAAAGAAAGTGGGGAAAAAAACAAAAAAAGTACTGCAAGATTTCATCACAGAACGATCAGTGAGAGGATTTCTGTCTGCTGACTGGGACAGTTAGACACGTGATAGACTTTCAAAGAAGATTCACTGTAGTGATACAGGCTCTTACTGTCTTCTTACTTTGTGATTTCATGAAAATGTGTTTGGTTACTGTGTTGTCATAGCACATGTTGTCATTGGCCTGCAGAAGCAAACATACAGTAGCATTTAGTGGCACAAGTAGCAACAACCAGCGTTGTCCATTAAATCTCACTTTTATGTAAATCTATATGTGCCTGTATGTTTTATACACTTTTAAGATTCCAGCATCAATACCCGCCTCATGATTTCAGTGAAGTTGGTGAATTCAGGCATGGAAACATTTTTTCCAGGTTACTTAATGTGGCTGTTTTTTTGTTTTTTTTTGACAGTAACACACAGTGTAATGCTTTTCATCTGCTTGTTAGCAATGATGATTCTTTGTGAATGAATCATTTGTTGTTTTATTCATTTGCTGATGGCTGGTCAATGTGTCTCTTGCACTATAGTGTCATTGTTTTATGTGTCTTCAAGCTGTAGTAAAGAAATCTCTCTCTGTGAATCCTGTTACAAAGTGAGCAGTTACAAGGATGGATGTCATGGATCTTTTTCAAAGTACATGATGTTTTGCTAAAGCTACACAGAGTTGGGGTTTAACCTCAAAAAAGCCCACAAATTACTGACAAGTTAAACATACAATATTTTGAAGCAGTTTGTGATTGGCATTGACAGGTGCTATTTTTTGACACCCACCCCTGGCCTGTTTCTGTAGAGAAGCCCAAGGTCAAATGGAAACTTTGGAATTAAAGCCTGACTCTGACTCTCTCTTTGCTGCAGGGAGAAGTGGTGTCATATGACCCAGGAGGAGAGGGACGACAGCTCCAAAATCGATGAGAACATCGCCTTCGGCCAACTGGGGTGAGGAAGCCGCCACAGTGTTCTCTATGTACTAAAATATAGTGTAAAGTAGCGGCACGCACAGCTCCAAGTCTTGAACAATTCGGGTGCACAGTTGTGGCAAAGATCAAACTCACAGATGTATCGTCTTATTATTTATTGTGGACAATAAATAATAAGACGATACTTCTGTGAGTGCTGGTGTTTTGTTTGTTTCTCTATGTACTAAAACAAGAGGAACATGGAGCCTTTGGTTTGAAGCTGTGAAACAGTAAGAGCAGGTTGCTTTGGGAGGCCCCCTGGTGGTAAAACAGGTTATTGCTTGAAGGAGAGTAAGCATACGCACGTCACATAGGTGCAGGGTGATTAGGAAGCAGTGTCAATGAAAAAAGGAAACACCTGCACACTTACTCCTAGCTACAAAGTTTAATCTGGACTGAGAATGTTTGTTGTTCAGAATGTTCAACTTTTATTTGTATTCACCTGCATTCATGTTTTGTACATGTGTGCTGCCAAATGGATTCAGAATTATTTTGGGATACATTTTGTGGTCTGTTATTCATATCATATTTTCAGTTTATTGAGGTTTTCCTAAGATTCCATAAAAATGTACTGTACACTTTTATACACAAATTTAATAGGGATGGTAGTTTTTGTATTCTCCCATTTTATCTTTTGCTGTAGTATTTCAAAGAGGAAATGTATATTGTAGTGGGATTCATATTTTTGTAAACCAGATTCCTCTGTATTGCTAACTTCCCTTAGACAAAAAAAGAACACTTTGAATTGATTTCAGACCACAAATCTTCCACTTCCACTTTGAACTGATTTATTACAAAATATTGTGGGGAAAAAACAAGAAGTCAGTAAGTGATAATACCACACTAACAAGTCCTGCATTCATGATTTTACTTTAAAGCTATAATATTTAACTATTCCGCATTAAATTATCTAAAAACGACTAGACCTATGTTATATATTTTGTTGAGTTATGTACTTATATTATCCCAAATGTTTCCAACAATTTTAAAACCCAGAGAAATCCGTAATTTTAATCAAGGTAACAGTCTGTTTCATTTGGTCACCTGTCAATGGCGTCATACCCCCTCTACCAAAGAGCATACACACACAAGATGATAATCATCTTGTGCTGATATACTCTTTGGCATGTTTCAGCGTTGTTGTTCTACGCCACAATGGCGTCTGCCAAAGAGTTTATGCATACAAGATAATGCGTTGGCGTTGTGGTTGTTGGACAGAAACTGTCATAAATTGACTTTCACTCAATTTTAAGCCACATTTTTACTTTTTAGATCTTGGTCGTTTTTAACTGTATCTTTTAACCAGACGATGAACGTTAGCAGCAGCTCAGCTAGCAGCCCCTCCTTATGTGTTCACCAAACAAAGTCGGAGAAACACTGATCTTTTACCTGTTTGTACCTGTTTTAATCACCGGGTCTGTTTGTTCTGGAGAGGAGGAGACCTCTGTGGTTAATTTGGCTCCAGGTAAAAACATGCTGAGTGATGAACACTGAAAGAATCCTAACCAGGAGAAACTGGTTGTTTAACAATGAAAACAACAACTCCCATGAAGTCCGTCCCTTACAACAGCTGTATGTCTGTGTCTGCAGATGACTATCAGCTTTCATATAAATATTGTATTTTTCGTGGTAAAGATAAATATTAACCAAATATAGACCATGAAACAGAACATAAACATAAAATACAAATGCACTGTATATTAAATACAAAATTAATACTAGAGAGATTCATTTATTATTGGTCTACACTGTGTTTACTTTGACACATACTGAGATATCAAGTTTTTTGGAAAATTTTTAACCAGAGAATTTATATTTTGTGTTTGCAATCATTTCCATTTGAGATGAATTTGGTTGTTTGTGTTATTTCAGGACATTCACTCATAATATGCTGGCATTTGGGCTCAGTAAGAAGCTCTGCAATGATTTCCTGAAGAAGCAGGCTGTCATTGGGAACCTGAATGAAGGTAAAGCATGAAAGAATGAGGAAGAGTGTCTCAGATCTGTCATGGATCTTGCATTCTTCAGCAAATGTAGTTCTTTGGTAGATGCAAAGCACTGCCAGCAGCTGTAGAGTCTCCTCAAGGTGGAGCTGTTCTGTCATTGTCAGATCAGGTCAGAGATTACTTACTAATATATTTAACTACAATACCCAAGAATCCTATAAGGTCCCATAGGGAATTCTCATTTTAACTATCCCGGCTGGTTTCAATTTCAAACAAAGTGACCAGAGAGGGAAAAATGTAATGTTTGTGAGTGCAGCTTTCTCTGGACAGAGTACTGTCACCGTTCACATAAACAGGACATTGTCCGTTTAGGCTATTCAGACATCATTTTTTAAACATTTCACAAAGTGCAGCTTTAAAAGAAATATTTGTGTGTTTTACCTCTTTACAGAGCAGTACAAGTTGCTGAGTGACCACATAGAGAAAATGGCGACAGAGTGAGTTTGAGGACGTCAGGCTGCATTTCAAAGTCTCCACATGACAGACTGACAGCCCACACATCAGCAGTTTCTTTTCAACTCAACATCACAGTGACCAAGTCTGCATTTGACTGTTGTCGCATTCGTGTGGTGCACTGCTGAAAAACACCATGACTTACTGTAGTGAACTGTGCCGTAGTTGTAGCAAACCCTGTTTATCCAACTTGGTAGTGCTCCTCTGCGCCCTATCTTGTATCCTATAACGCCTCTGTCCGTGACATGCTTCACAAAAACCAGAAGCATTCAGTGAAGCCATCCAGTATAAAACCTAACTAGCCTCAGTATGGTGTTAGACACTCTGGATTTACACGTTTTATTCAGTGTTTCCTTGGTAACCATATTTATTACATGTTAATGTAACACATCTGACAGCATCTGTTCAAACACTTTACTAAGTATCATCTGGCTTTGTTACAGTTTGTATAAATGTCTATATATACAGTTCACAGCAGACTTGGGTATAATGATATATGGCAATAACTCATAGTATTTGAATATGCTGTTCAGGTGACATTGGATTAGTTTTTAATCAGAAAGCGATCACTGAATACTCTCTTATGCTCATCTGTGCTTTCGGTAACACTGTAGTATCTTAGTTGGCAATACAAACCAAGAATACAGCTTTAACAGCATGTAACAAATAACTTTCTCTTTTTCTTTCTTTCTTTTTTTCTTTCTTTCTTTCTTCCATTTAAAATGGCAGAACCAATGTCTTTCCATGCCTTCTCTCAAAGAAACAGTTGGACATTTTACCAAATATGCTAATTTGCTTTCTTGCCCGGAGTTAGACAAGAAGATTGATGCTCTGGTTGAATGGTTGAATCCCAGGGAAAACCACAATTTGTCATTTTTACACTTTGATTTCTGTATAAATAAACAAACAAGCTGTAACGTGTTAATCAGTGAGCTTTAGAAGTGTTTGTAGATGGACATTTTACCTTTGGAAAGAGCCTTGTGTCCAGTCTTCTTCATGCTAAGCTAACCATCTCCTGATTCATATTTATCAGACAGACAGAAGACTGGTATCAATCTTCTCGTCTAACTCTCAGCAAGATAGCGATGAAGTGTATCTCCCAAAATGTACAACTATTCCTTAAAGTCTTCCTTACTGTTACTACTTATTTCAGTTCTGTTTTTGCCACTTTTATTCTGGCGCACATTTACAATCTAAAAGTATTAATTTTATATATTTTTTATTAGAAACTTTATTATACCCACGGGAACTCTCTATCTATCCAAAGTGCCTTCCATGGAGGTGAACTTCCCTGTCTTTATCCTCTAATGCTACTCCTGATTGCCCTACCAAACACTAACGCAGAGCCAGCAAAGATCACTCCTACTGATTCCCTGCTGATAAACAACTTCTGCATGCATATCAAATTCTGTATGTTGCTATCTGTGTTTTCAGTAATGGATTTAGTATAGGAGTTTATTTTCATCTAATGGGTCTGTGGAGCCAGCAGCATGGCTAAGCATGTCGCCTTGGTGGAAGATTGGTCCACCTTACACATACTGCTGCATGTATATCTATCGAGCATGTGCAAACAACATCAAGAAAATGTAAAATGAGTGACTGAACTGTGTGGTGACGTTCCCTAATTGTATTACTTTACCCTACCACAGCGGGGTAGCATTGTGTTTTCATTGGAAGCACTTCTCAATGAGAGGCTCCTGATTACAAAACATACTCAGTTGTGCCAAGAATATATCAATGTGTGTTTTAAATGAAGAAGTATGGTTATCTACATTTGAATGCCAGAATGATTGCCTTTCTGGCAGGTTGGAATCCATTTCAGATTGATAATCTGTTTTAATCTATTGTGTTGATGAAGTCATTTTGGAAATACTGTACATATTTACCTCTATATGTTGTAATACTTGATCATGTGCTGCTGTTTGTGGGTCTTTACCTGTAAATGTATCAACAATAAATGTAATAGTTGTGATCCATAAGGAATATAAATGTTTAACTATGATTATGATCCTGAAGTGCCCTCATACATCCCATCTTTGATTGATGTGGTCATTTGAAGTGTTTGCATATAGTGTGCATAGGTAAATGTGAATCATTCCTTTAGAGTGACATGTCTTGGGCTACATCTTAGAAATCATATAGAATACCTAGCAGCCCTTTGTCCACTTTACACTATGTTAATTGACCCTGTTCATTCTCCTAAGTGTCCCTTGCATGTGCTCAAACTTGTAAACATATTCTGAGGTTATGTGCCGAACGGCTAAACAGCTTTGATTCATAATGTAACCTTTGACTGGACCATGTTGAAACTTTAATGCTCTGTACACCCCTCTTGCTTTCTCCGAAAAATCACATCCATCTGTTGTTCAAATGATTGAAGTATTTCCCTGTATATTGTACCTGTTAGCTCAGCATGAGCCTTTGCACTACATTTAGTCTCAACATTTTGGATCCCCACCTTTCCTTGAATAATATTACAATGATGCCTTTTATAGTTGTTCTGCATGGCTGGTGCACGCATCTGTCTCTACATCAAACATGTGAAATGTTGACAGTAATTTGTCTTTAGTTATAGGGATAGCAAAACTATTTTCATGTTGACTTTGTGTAAACGACCAAATGACATTATTTTTGCGGGATTGTCTTGTGAGTTAAGTTAACTGTATGTGGTGATGAGAATAGTCTCCAAATCCATGTGTTCCCAGTAGGTGATAGGTTTTGGGGCTCCATGCAAACCTTTTAGCATATTTGGCATTGGGTGACTGCAGCCTACCAGAATTATTCACAGTAAGGTTAGCATAATAAAAACTACTGACTATTGTACTAGTACATATCCTATAAAAAGCTGCAATACTTATATGTATAAAAACCTGCTAACATGTTAGCTTATCATCCTAGAATTGGTAGCCAACAGCCCCATGACAAAATGTAATGCTATAAATTAATGTGCTTTGTTGTAAAATTGACATGTTGCAACTGAAAACATGCTAACTGTCTTTGGTCCGTGATGGGCCTGGTTTAGCTGCTGCGACTGTTACTGTTGGAATTTCCAAACATTTTATGTGATGGTTGTGACACCACAAACCGCAGCTAAATGTTGCCTGACTAGCAACTGAGAACAAAGGATGGATTAGGAAATCAACGGTCATACAGAATTTAGCCTGTGTACTAAAACGTTAACTAACATGCATACTGGGAACACAAGGTTAATATCAATGTGTATATTCTCATTACGAAAGAGCTGACTAACAAAAACAGAGGGACTTTAAACAAGACAGCTTCCTTGTTATCTGTTGTATACAGACACCTCTGAACATGTGTCTTACAGAGATTTTTGCTGTTTTATTGTGCTATGCTAACGTTTGCATGAATATGTTATAATGTCATAATGTTGAATCAAGTTGCTGAAACTGTAATAAATTTATTTTTTCTGTGAACTCTTTTTGAATCTGTGTGACATGCTTGTCATTAACATCAATAAGTGTGTAGAGATATACTTAAGGTCAATAATATTTTTTAGCTGAAGCTGCTAACACCACATTTTTTTATGATTCAATGCACATTTGACACATTTGTTATTTCTTTGTATAATTTTTTCTATCTATCTAAAGGCTATAAAACTCAAACCAGACATAATATAAAATGGAATGAAGTAATGAAACATTATTGATTTTTTGTAAATTGTGGTTGGTTTTTTTTAGATTTGATTATTTTATTTTGAACATGTTAAAATGACAAAATAAAATATAAAGGCAGCGAAACAAAACAAAAAACAAAATTAACAGCAAACTTTCAGTAAGCAACACAAATAAGGTTTCAATGTTCAAAAAGGGCATAGGATGAAGTAAAGAACTTTTCTAGTCCTTCTAGTCCCTTTTTTTTAAAATATACTTTACTGATCAAATCAAAGCCAAAAAACATTCAAATAATACAAGAGAATAATATAACTTGCATAGAAACAATAACAACACAAGTCAAAAAGATTTTTTTTAGAGATTTGTTTAAACTTACAGAATATTCTACATGTTATTATTCACTACAGTTGTTCCATAATGATTCATAAAATGAAGTTTTGTATTTGTCCTCACTTTTTTTTTTTGAACAAACATATTCCTCTGAAATCATATTTACTTTCCCTCATTTGAAACAACCTTTAGATACTGTTTGGTAACTACTGATTTTTTACTCTGTACAAGATTTGAATAGTTTTGAAGTCAACCAGGTTGGAATATGGTTGCAGCAGTAAAAGCAATACCAATTCAGGCCAAACAAAGAAAATATCCTTTAAAAATATTGCACACCAATGCCTTTTTCTGTGTATATGTGTGTATGTGAGAGCTTGTATATGTCACTGTCAATACGAGCGGGGTGTTGATTGGGACCCTCTGTAGCTGTACAATGTGCTGGAGTGTTCCAGTGTTTGAGGTTCGGACCGAGCTGCCCGCACTCTGCCATTTCCAGTTCTGTGTATAAATAAACAACAGTCACGCTGGCTGCACTCTGATTGGACACCATGTAATGAGCTGTGAAAGGCCAGTCAGCAGTGTCACACCATGAACAGCCTCCTCTATATAATTAATACCAGACCTCAACACGCATGACATACTCATGGAACCTGTGTACACTTTTTGTCACTTTTTCTCTATGTGTGTGTCTTCTCTATCAGAGGTTTTGATGCGTATAATGCATGTATTGAAATCTGCACATCATGTGTGCAATTATGTACATGAGAAATTATATGTGTCATCAAGTTTCTTTAATGCATGTTTGGACATCTAGATATTTTCTCTATAAGTGTATTATCTTCTGTATTTAATGTACAAATGTTGCACATTTTGTGTCACTATGACTTTTTAAGTGTCACTTTCCTCCATGTTTTTCTGTTTTAAATTTATCTTGAATTTTGAACAATTAATCGTTTTCATTCTGCTTGTATCCATTTTTTTTTTTTTAACATTTTCATCACATTAGCATCATAACTGGCAGTTGGCAGAAGTAAAAAGAAACTTTTGATAAACTTTACCTGAACTTTACCTGTGTAATCTGCTATCTTGTACCACAATAGAGGACCACAATGGAAATAAGCCTGAGGTTATTTTGTGTATTTTAATCCTCGACAATTTTAAAAAATCTTATATAGGCTCTGTCTTTGTGATCAGCCTGTCATGTAGGTTTTAAAATGTTATCAAATAAATCTATCTATCAACCAAAGTCTTTTAGATCTGCTGTTGCAAGTTTTAAAAAATAGCAGTTGTGTAAAACACTGTGGAAAATGCTGCTAGTATAAAACAAAAGTTCAGTGCTGCATATTTCTCTCCCATAATTCCTCGGTCAGCAGGGACTTTTCAGGGGGCAGGAATTGCAATCTAAAACAGGAACTAGGTTCCTGTGGTCAAAATGCAGGAAAAGTTCCTGAGGTCCCTAAAAAGGTTCCTGAAAAGTGCCTAGGGTGAAAGCGCAGGAAAAGTTATGTATAAGGGCCCTGTGATTGAAATGCAGGAAAAGTTCTTGAGTCTCTAAAAAGGTTCCTTTGGTGGAAATGTAATGTTTATATGAGTTTGTAAAAAAAAAGTTTCCGAGGTCAAAATGCAAGAAAAGTTCATGTGTTTCTCTTGTAACAAAATAATCTGAGCTCAAAGGTCTGCTCAGTTTTCAGAGCTTCAGCAGTACATCTCACAGTCTGCATTCAAATCTTCTATGAAGACCTTTAATGAGGCTAGTACAGTTTAATGTAGCTCTGACTGTAGATTTCTTTTATTACATTGTTCCTAAAAGTCAAGAATGAACTTCCATGCTAACAGTTTCCTCTTGAGTTTTACCAAAATGCATTTTATGTGACAAATGTTCCAGCCAAAATCACTTCAGTCAGCTGAGTTACAGGGTGGTGCTGGTCGGGTGGAAGGTCAAAGGTTTAGGCCTACTCCTGTTCTATTTAGGCCCACACCTGTTTCTTCATAACCTGTATACATGTTGTTCTATATTTTATATAATTCTTTCATACATCTTCCCTGATACATTTTAGTGTTGCTAAGTTTAATTCCTCCTCTGTCCTCCTGTTTTATTTGTTGCATATTCTATTCATTGTGTAACTATTCCATGTTGCGGACACCCATCCACACATAGAGTCAGTGATGCTTGAGCTGACACAGCTGAGAATGCACACTTAAGGTTTACTGATGTATTTTACAGTAGACACACACATTGACACTCTCCCAACACTGTACATGCAAACATAACTATGATGCATTCACTGTCCCTCTGACAATAACATTTTGGATTTGTACGAGACCAGCTGTGCGGTATGAATCTTAACTGGTTTGTTTTAGCTTAAGTGCTCAAGTTAAGTGTGTGTATGTGTGTGTGTACATAAGGACACAAACTCCATTGCAACACAGTTCCTACATTACATAGACATCTTTCTTGTGTATTCATGTGTGTGCCTGTGTGTGTGTGTGTGTGTGTGTGTGTGTGTGTGTGTGTGTGTGTGTGTGTGTGTGTGTACAGAGGAGGCGGTGGCCCTAAATGAGCCTGTGATGCAGCTCCACTTCCTCCTGGATTAAGTGTTAAAGTCAGGGTGGTCCCAGTCTGGGGGTGGTAATCCTGCTGCTCTGTACAAGTCCTCCTGCCAGTGTTCGTATACACACACACACACACACACACACACAAAGCCTCATGAGACTGTGCATATTTATTTACAGTTCGTGAAAGCAAAGCTGCAGAGATGTTGAAAAGTTTCGATGAGAGCAGCGTTTCACCAGCCAGCCTCTCGTTAGTAAAGCTGAGAATGATGCCATCAACGTCGCTTTTAGAGAACACTGCCTCAACTGCAACATATGTCATGTGAAACATAAAATAAATATTTGTTTCTGTGTATTAAGCTACTAGTATGTGTTTGTGTATTAAATACGCAGAAATAATCTCATTGTTTGGGTTCAACCTCCAACAGGCGGAGAGGAAGAACCACTGTTTCAGAGTGCAAGTAAACTAACCTGAGTATAAATGGCAAACAAGGCTGAACACACTGTAAATATAAATACTTGAAATAGGAATATCAGTTATTTATTTTTATATTTGTTCACTGTCATGGTATTACTGGCTTACTACCTTTAAGGGCAGGAAGTCATAAAAATGTACAAAAGTTACAAAAGTGATTGAATGTAACTTTATCAGGTGATCTGATGAAAACATATGTGAATTGAAAGTTGGCAGGATCATTTTTTTAAGTGATTTGATAAATGCAACATTGATTGAATAAAAAAATAAAAGTTTTTGTCATAAAGCACTATGTTTATCTTTCGTTTTTTGTCTTATAACAACTCTGTCTCAGAAATTGTGTCTATATACAAATTCCATTGATAATTGAAGGTATTCCTGTGGCTCTCTCCCTTTTAAAACAAGTTGTGCATGACTGTGAGCTGTAAACAATTCAACTAAACAGCTCTTTCCCCTTCTCAGATTGTATCATTTGTATAATTTTTATGAGCCCAAAGAGCATGCAAAAATTTGGAGAAAAGTCAGAGAAAATAAACCTAATTTTGTGCAGCGGAGGTGTTTTTTCTTCTTCTTCTCTGTCTTTTTAATCACTTATATTGCTACCCTTCTGATTAATCTTGGGACCTCATGTGGGGAAATAATGCATATTGTAAACTATGATAACTTGCATTTGAACATAAAGGAATGGACATCCAAAAAGAAAAAAACACATTTCTGACCGGAGGGGGACTTTAAATTCCAGTTGACTTGCATTACCTCAACTGTTGTCACTGAATGCATATCCTTTCTATATATGTTGTTTTCTTTACCCATCTGTGGGTCTCACCTCGAATAACATGACATTTATTGATTGATTATGTTTGGATTTTTCTGACCTTGACTCATAGAGTATACTTAGCTATTTATGAATTTGTTTGGCCAGTTTGAACTTGAAGGGTCAACAAGGCCAAGTACTGTAGCTAAAGTACACAACTTATGTTATTATGCTATCTTCTTGTTTTTTCTGAGCTTAGATGAGGTTTAACTAAATCCATGCTACCACCAGAACACTCTTGAAATCCATATAGCTCTAAAACTCACTGTATATATACACATAGGTGACTAATTAAGAGAAACCACCAACATAAAGTGTCTTAGTGAGATGTTGTTCCACCATCAGCTTCAATGCTCCTTTTCATAGATGAATGTGTGGAACCCTTCCAAATGCTCCGAAATCTCCCGTAGGTGATCAGTTGGGTTGAGACCAGGTGACTGTGAAGGCCATAACATACATTTTTTATTTTACACAATGCAAATACAGTTAAATACATAAACTGCAGCATCAGAAACAACTAGAGTTTTCTTTTAGGCCTGTTGTATTTGAGTTCATGAGCTGGCCCAGGTGTGTTGTATATTCATATGCACACGTGAACTGTAATCTCTGTGTGTGTGTGTGTGTGTGTGTGTGTGTGTGTGTGTGTGTGTGTGTGTGTGTGTGTGTGTGTGTGTGTGTGTGTGTGTGTGTGTGTGTGCGTGTGTCCAGGGTGTAAACAGCATCAGTCCAGGTCTGGAGGACATTTGAGGCACATAATGATGTATAGAGCTTTGTGCCAGGAAACCTAACTTGATTAGCAGCTAATGTTGCCTGAGCCGGGGCCATCGATCTTCATCATGGCCCCGCCCTCCCCCCAGTGCTGAGTGTGTATTTGGACAAGTGTAGCCGGTTTATGTAGAGAGTGAAAAAATATAATAAACACTTGGATTAGGAGCCCTTTTGAACCAGCAAGCTTTAAACCGTGTGATTTAGCTCTGAGCCGGGACTTGATTGCACATGAAACAGAGGCGATGACACTTTCCAGGGTCACAGTGATATTTCTCTCTCTCTGACTATAGAAGCTTGTCAGTTCTGTCTAAAATGAGTCATGATGAAGATATTTAAAGTCAGCTCAGAATGCTCTCTACTAATCCACACTTATCCCCCCAGAACACCCCACACACGGACTATACAGGAGTATTCCCTCCTAACATAGATTTTGATGTCCAATAATAAATCCCTTTTATTCCCATCAAATGAATAATTCAACAGCTTTCAACTGTATCACACAGTCTTCATCAGTGGGGGAGTTTGCTCATTTTTCATGAAGACGGATCAGTTGACATGCAAGTTCAAAACACTAAACAGTGATAATGAAATGTGATAAAAAAAAGAATTGAAACCATCTCCATGACAACTGAGCACACTCCATCTACCAAGGAAGGTCACAGATTGTGTCTGAAAGCCTCAGACAAGTAAATGGCCCTTGTAATAAGAATTTTTTTGTTTAAATGAAAGCTCTTTCACAACCTTGGAAATAGTGGTCTATGTAACCAACATAAGGTCAACCTACTATTCTCTCAGAAGCTTTCAACCATAACACGTAGTCTTCATCAGTGGATGGAGTTTGCTCAGTCGTCACAGAGATGTATCTGTTGATATGCAAGTTCACTAACTGGCTGTTTTGATTTCATTTATAGCACTTTAAAAATAGAAATTGTGATAAGACAACAGAGCACACTTCATCAGCTGAGGAAGGTCAGGACATGTGCCTGAAAGCTTCAGAAAAAAACATGTAAGCAGTTTGTGATAAGGCAAGGCAAGACAAGGCAAGTTTATTTGTATAGCACATTTCAACAACAAGGCAATTCAAAGTGCTTTACATAGAGCATAAAAGGCATTAAAAGAGAATATAAAAGCAACACAAGTAAAAAGACATATAAAAGCAATTCATAAATGTTAAATGTGGAAATAAAAAGAAACTAAAAAGGGAATAAGACAGATAAAACAAGAGAATAAAAGTAACAGTGCAGTGTAAGAGTTGGGTTTTTAAAAATCAAAATAAAAGTTCATTTCTGAACTTGGAAAAAGTCATTTGACAAAGCAATCCCACCTCAAGGTAAATTTACTAGCTTATTTTATTTCCTAGCTTTCAACCATATCATAAGGTCTTCATCAGCAGATGGAGTTCAGTTGCCATGGAGATGGACCAGTTCACTCAGTTCATTCACTGGCTGCTTTGATTTCATCTATAGCACTTTTAAGATAACAACTATAATAAAACCTAAACTGTCTCCATGACAACTGAGCACACTCAATTTGCCGAGGAAGGTCACAAGATGTATCTGAAAGCTTCAGTAAGTGCCCCTTGTGATAAGACTTTTTTTTGTCCACATGAAAGTTCAGTCGACTTTGGAAAAAGTCGTTTGACAAAAAAATCCCTCAAAATTCTTGGTACACTTACTAGTTTTTTCCATAGCCTGCAGCCACATCACAAGGTCTTCCTCAACAGAAGGCGTTTAATCAGTTGTAATATAATTATAATAAATTAAAGACTTGATCTAAAATGACATTTCAAAGTAGAGTCTAGCTGTGTAATAACATTACTTGATACAGTACTTCTTGTTTTAATCAAACTGTGGAGAGTAGTTCTTAAAGGTGCTGGACATTTCTGTCTTCTGCATCAGTTTTCTCTGGACTTCTTCCCCCTCCAGCCTGGAAACTAAGTTGAGCTCAAAGTAGTAATCCACAGCATTTCATATAAATACTTGTCCATTCTGCTGCTCTCTCTGACTGATTACCACAACAGAACAATGATTCAACCTGATGAAAGCTTTTACATGTTCTAAACACACACACTGCGTCTGGTGGGTCTTTTCCTGGGGAAGAATTCTCCTTCGACAGGAAGTGATGCGTTTTCTGTTGCTGGTTTGTTTGGATTGAGCAGAAGAAGAACTGGGTTGTAGTGAGCAATGATGACTGGAGACAGAAAGGAAGAAGACTGTCACATTCATTACTGACTTTGAAAATATTAGTTTGACAAAAAAAAACATCGGTGCTGCTTTAAAGGAATTAGGAATTATAAATTGCAACTAATAGCTTAATAGTGGTTTATACATGATTTACTAAATAATTTAAATTCAAACTCTTATTTTTAGACAAATTTCTCTGGAACTTTCTGTAGCTCAGACCAACAGTACAAAATCTTGAATTTTTCACCACCTGACAACCCAAAAGTTGTTCTTATAAATGTCTCATAATTATTCTA